>NC_054540.1:7887945-8547945 GCF_017654505.1 Polyodon spathula
TTAATAAGATCTTTGGTAGCCTACTTTACCAAAAATGCCTTGGGATATTTTGTATCTACTGAATAGACAGTTTTTAATCAGAAGGTCAGATCCTCTGTGTATTATCTTGTTAGTCTCCAAAACAACAAACTAGACAGATATTTCATTTAGAACAGGACATGAGACCTACAGGTCATGCACCAGAAATAAACAGCACGCAGGAATGTGCACCAAAGCAATTTTGCACACCCTTGTTAAATTACTTTTCATGGCATTGGCGTATTCATCACAACACATATTCAAGCACGTCTTATTATCAGCATTTCATGCACCTAAAGGCAAATTCCAAATCTCCATACATCTCCTTTCATGTCAGAGTTCATTCTATCTTTTTTCTGGTATTTTATCTAATTTATTTATTTATTCATTTGGAATTAGCAATTATTTTTCAGATTTTTCTCCCCAGTTTGAAATGCCCAATTTTTATTTTTTCAACCCTGCTCACCGCTGTCACCCCCACGCTGACTCGGGAGAGACGAAAACAGACACATGCGTCTTCCGAAACGTGCGCCGCCAGCCGTCCGCTTGTTTTCACTCTGCAGGCCCGCTGTGCAGCCACCTCAGAGCTACAGCGTTGGAGGACCACGCAGCTCTGGGCAACTTACAGGCAGGCCCGCAGGTGCCCAGCCAGTCCACATGGGTCGCTGGTGCGTGGTAAGCCAAGGACACCATGGCCGACCTAAGCCCTCCCCAACCTGGGCGACGCTTGGCCAATTGTGCGCTGCCACCTGGGAGCTCCCATCCATGCTCGGCAGTCCAGACTGACCTCCAGGCTATAGGGCACATCCTGAACTCCACGCGGAGTGCCTTTACTGGATGCGCTACTCGGGAGCCTATTTTCTGGTATTTTATAATGTCTATTTGATAACTGTAGCAAACATAAGGGAATCCATTAAAGGCAACACAACTTTGAAGGTATTGAGTTTCACATTTACAGGCACTCACGAAAGACATTTAAAATCGTATTTGCCAAGGGACAGGGACTGACTAGAATTTTGGACCTTTTTAAAAAATCCTCCTTAAATCGCCCTCCAACCTGCGACAATGTAGTTGCTCTGATTGTAATGAATGGCTGCTGTGGGAACAGAAAACAAGCATTGGTGCAGTGGGCCGTGAGATCTGGATACACAATGATGCTCACTGGACTCTTTAGACCGAAAGGCCATTCTGCATTCTAACCAGTAATGGTAATGACTTTCAAGTTATGATTTAAGATGCCAGAATGCCTTTTCACAAGTGCTAGGCCAGTGGTCCTTACAAATGTCTGGCAGTCCACATTAGGAACTATGAAATTCTTAGGAGCCATGTTTACGTGTCAGTGTTTATGCAGCAGAAAAACAGTTTTTATGCAATATATTGTTTGGATGTTTCTTTGTTTCTTTGTAATTTCCACAAATATTGGCATAAAGCTGTCTTTATTTGAAAATGTGGACATCTTGATGCAGTATGCTGAAATGATTGTGATCCGAGGAGCTGAGTGACTGGTCAGGTATTCAATGAGACTCCCATGATTGTCTTCTGGTTCAAACCTCAACCATCCCACTGTCCAATTTGAGGATGTGCACAATTCCAATTGCATTAAACATCAGGCTTCACTGTAAATACTAGTATGTCCCCAAGCCCCGTAAGTGGGGAAAGAATGTGGTTCTGCACATGTAAATATCTTCAAAGAAAACTACAATATCATTTCATTACAAATATCGTGCGGGATTAACGTCAGAAAGTTTGGCTTTGAAACTTACTTGATCATACTCTGACGCCCCCGGATATAACGGCCACCCCAAAAACAGCTCTGCAATGACACATCCCAACGACCACATATCGATTGCTTCACAGAAAGGTAAACCGAGGATAATCTCTGGAGCCCTGAAAAAAACAACAAAAAAACAGCATGAAGCAGCCTTACTAAACAGCAGCATGAACCCCCTTGCATTGCAATGAAGGGTCACATGTTCCAACCTATGACAGCCAATCTTATATACAACTATACAACAGCATGTATATATATACAACATTAATATATATATATATATATATATATATATATATATATATAATATATATATATATATATATATATATGGTCAAAAATCAAAATAAGCATCTTATTTAATGGGGTTTTTTTAATTTATTTTTTGATGATACTGTAGACCTTACCCTTACCCAAGACAAAGTTTTACAATCATTTGCCTGTCTGTGCTTTTCCATTGTGTTTCCTCTATATGTAATTACCACTCCTGTCAATGTGTAACCATGCTTTTATTTCGCGTTACTGGAAGTTCACCATGATATTGTACTGCACCTTCAATAAACTACACCCCAACAGTAATTGTTAAAACACGGACATTTCAGCAGAAATTTTAACATAAAGTCCTTGCCAAAGTGATTTTTTTTTCCCCGTTTAACATTGAAGAAACAATTACTGAAGATGGAGGTGTAGATGTAACTTATAAGTGTGTGGCTATGGTAGCCTAAAGTGATTGCCCAAGATGTTCTGAGGACTTAGTTGCAAAATCTGATTGTATACACTGTAAATGACACTTCTGTGCTGTTTAAAGAGCTTAATGCGATAGTGCACATTCTGAATGGAGCCTTAAAAATACTGCTTTAACTTACTCCCTAGAGTAGCTAGGAAACCACAACATTCAAATAACAATTTCATGACAACAAGCAGCCATTTCATTGGCTATACATAAATATTGCAAAATGTACAGCCCCTTTACTAAAATATCCATTTACCACAATGCTCAACAAAAGCCGGCTTTAGACTTCCCTTTTTAAGGGGGAAAGAAATAAGTGATGCACTCCCCTTGCAGTAGATTTTATACTGGCCTACAGAAACGCTACCGTGCTCAGGCTTTGTCAGAGAGTACCCTAGTGATAACGCCTGCTTATTTTATTTACAGTAACATGCCAAATACATGAGCGCATAACAGTAATAAAAGATGATAAAGAACACACAGCATGGCATAATAAACAGATAACACAATAATAATAATATGTAAACCCAGAGAGGATGAGATTACTTTAAGAGGACTATAAAAAAAATAAAAAGAAAGAAAAACATTATGTTCTGTATCTCAAATAACAAGTGCTTGGTCTTTTTAAATATTCTATGGATATTGGTTGGAATTTATAACAAGAACATTAGTACTCACATCTCCTACTTTAGAAGCTTTAATATGGTTCTTTATTAAGAGCTGTTTCTACAGCTTCTACAGTTATTGCAAGAATAATAATCAAATGAATGCAGTATGAAAATGTGGCAATCTTAACAAATATTTAACAACCTGAAGGTTCATGGAAGCTGAAACTGAAACACCAGAAGTGTAGTGCATATTTATGAAGATATAATATTTAACAATAATACCTCAATATCCTAGGCCACCCCCCACTATGTGGGTAATATACAAACATATTAGTTTATATTAATGTCTTAATATACAGGACGATGCCTCCATTATGTGTTTCATATTTAAATATAAAAATAGGGTTTTAGTCCTTTACAAAATGTCATATTTCATCTAAAATTATATTAAAAATGCCAGCATTAGATGCTTTTAAATATATCAAAATAACTATGAACAAAATAGAAAAAAAATATGAAGCTAAGGTATGCTTTCCAGTTTCAACATCAAGAGGTTAACCAGTCAAATAACTAAGTGAATAAGCTAACATTAAAAATTAATATATAATACATGGACGAAGGCTATATTTGCACCCTGAGCCATTCTAAAACAAAGGATAATACTACAGTAGTGACGTCAAAAAGTGATAATTCCTCTAGAGGAAAATATACTTGAACTTTGACCAATTCGACTCCTAGAGACCATCATTTTCAATTCAAACACAAAATGTCTTGTTTTCAATTGCTCGACAACACCCACAGTACAGATATGTTCATCAATGATCAACAAAATGAGAATGAGTTAAAAAAAAAAAAAAAAAAGATGTAAAGCTGGTGCATTCGTATCTCAGAGAAACTAAACGGATAGCGATTTATAAATCACTGGACCTTCGCTCTCGTAATTTATGATGTCACAGAAACCCTCGATGAAATGATTTCCCTGCAACTCACTGAAGCCCATCTACTATTCTATATACACACACACACACACACACACACACACACACACACACATATATATATAAGAATCTCAAATCAATCATAAATGCTTACTTCAGTACTCACAACAGGCAAAATGAAATTCAACAAAAGTAAGAAGAACGGAAAGAAGTTAGAAATCATGGTACCAGAATTATATAGACACAAACAGGAATCAAACAGTTAAACAAATAGGACAGGATTTTCAAAAGGTTGTAAATGATAACTCCAGTGTTAATCAACAAATCGGAATGCATCATTGATTTTGGCATTTTCAAGCGGTCGTTACACCCATCTCGTTATTAAATAATCATGCTAACGTGATTTCCGAAACTATGTTGATTAACGAAATAATGTTACTATCTTAATGGGCAGTGCTTCTTGCAACTATTCTGTTCACGTGAGAATTTAAAAGCAAAAACGTGTTAATTGTCACAATTTATCAGGAGTAAATTAGCACTTGCAAAAAGAGGGTTTTAATTGATTGAATAACGAACAACAATTCCCATCATCCTCCTGCTCACATATGTAACAGATGGATTTACCAGTGAGTAGGAGGATGATAGGAAATGTAGTTTTAAGAGGTCCATGCGGGTACATGGGAAGGCATCTTGAGGCAGGGAATGCAATTTAAAATGTAAAAAAAAAAAAAAAATTAAACAATACACACTTACGTAAACCATAGTAGCAACACATGGGAACACGTAACACAATAAAATAAAAAGGTACTTATGTATCCTTTAAGCTTTTTAATGAGAAATGCGTTCATTAATGACCTCACTGACTCAATTTCAAAGTATTAACAGATTGATTTAATGAACACGTTAGGTTTGAAAATAACTTGCTACCAAAGCTCTCGTTACTATACCACATGTTCGATACAATAACACTTGTTTTCGAAAATCTAGCCCATATTTTTATAAGCAAGCAGGTTTCAGTATGGTTATGTACCGTGCATGCAGGATTCGTGTACATTACGTACACTGACTGTGTTAAGTAGAGTCTGTGGTGCTGGAATTAAGACCACTCAGTTTGGAAGCAGTTTCAGTTGCATTCAGTATTAAGTTGTAATGTAGAGTTACTTCAAACTTGTACATAAACTCAATCAATGTTTAAATAGTTCCGACATTTGCAGATGCTTTCAGATGCAGACAATATTAACAGTTCAGTCTTGTTTAAACTGTTCAAAGTAGAATTGTTTGTCTTTTTAATCTTAGCAAAGTGTTACGCTATATTAACCGTTTTTTACTTCTAAATGTAGTTAGAAAAGGGCAGTCCCTAACCCTAGGGAGCCGTGGAATTCCTATTGAAGATCAGCAAGTTAGCAAAGCCATGATGTGAACCTGCGCTCCCCTGACAGCCTGCACAAGGACCTCTGCATCTGCATGTACTGTATTTTGTCACTGGTACTTTATGGTGCACTTAAATGACACTCAAATGGCACACCTATACTAAAAAAAAACAAAAAAACCCTGACAGTTCAGCATGTGGTATTATCTTTAGCACCACTAATAGTTCACTCGGCTATCCCTAATCCATCCAGGGACATATCAAATGCAAACAGCTCTTTAAAAAGCAGTGAGATGAGTTTCGATTTCTGTAGAGAAGACCCACCCCTCCTCTCTCAAGGTTTCTCTTTCACCATGTGACTGGGAAGCCTCTTATTTGCAGAATGAGCAAAACTGAATTTCCGTTGAATGCCAATTAGAGGAAATCAGTATATTTGCATGTTAGGTGTCTGTATCATTTCTAGGTTTCGGCAGGAATGCAAATACTATTTATTTTAAATGTGCCTAAGGGAATGAGGATTCCTGGGTGTCCTGCTTTCTGACTCTCTGGTTGAAACTCTGTTCCACTAAGAAAGGAGTTTCTGCTAAGCATGGGTGCACAATTCATATAAGCCTTTTGATTTGATTGCATTCTAAAAACATCAATCCAACAGTTTTGTAAGCTTCTCTGATGAACTTGTTTTAAAGTTGCCTCTTCAAGAGGTTCTCTAGTACTGGGGTTTTCAACACTGAACCTCAAGTATAACCAAAAGTCCAGGTTTCAGCCAGTTTTATGTATTTATTTATTGCACTATGGTGATAGATATATTCATAAAGCAGTTACCAGTGTGCTAAATTTACACTCTTTTTTGTCAAAAAGTGCAATGTGTTACAGAACTAGCAAGAAACAACTAACAGGCACACAGGAGCTGTAAAATAACCACCCTTAGTTGTTTATTTGAAGCTTTCTGACAGCAATACACATTTTAAAATGTAAGAATTTATTGTGCAAATTCACAATAACAATTGATCACATTTTACTAATTGTGTCATGCTACATATCGTATCGCAACCCATGTACCCGGGTATCGTAACCCACAGATATACACCCCTAGCTTATGTACTCCAAAGCAACTGCTGTACTTTAACTACACACTGTCTCATAGGCTGAGTGCTGTCTTTTGCACCGGAAAACTACTACTGCGTTACATGCCTCACATCAAACACCATTGTTACTGTGCTAACAGCTCTGTGATGAACCCACTTTCCATTCACTAAGAGCAACTACAGCTATAGTTCATGAAAGATGCCCTCAGAAAAGGATGTTCTCTAAATCATTTTCAATATACAGGAAATACAGTATTGCTCAAGCTCTCAGAGACTTCTGTTGACAAAACAAAGCCGAGCTATTTCTGCTGTGGAGGTTAGCAATGGCCTCTCTCTGTCAGCCCTACTGACAAACCTCCCTGTTTCTGTGATGTGTCCTATATGTATTATCCAATGTCAGCAAACTTTTGCCATTTTAGCATCACTACACATCCAGTGTATTGTTGCTGCAGTCCTACATTTCTACAGTAAGACGGTTTTGTAACTGAAATGTATGTTGGCGAGAACCACATACAGAATAATGGTACATAGCAAGAACTACATACATAACAGTTGTAATATGCAGTCACCATGCCGTTCTGTGATGTACAATGCACATCATTGCTCTAGTAGTATTTGTTTTCATCTGTGCTACTAAACTGCCCAACATTTAGTCAGTCACAATGAAGTCAAAAGCCCTGTATCCAAGTACACATTGCATACTGTGCAATCAAGCATGACTCTCAATGCAAATTCAGTTATGTAAACAATCACATCTCTTGATTGGTAAACCAAGCTGATAGAAACAATCACACATCTACCCTCTAAGCAGACAGGGAAAAATGAAAATCTCACATCACAGACCCCTACTGCTGTGGATCTAACTCCAGGGTTATACAGTTAAAAAACTCACATCACAGACCCCTACTGCTGTGGATCTGACTAGAGGGTTATAAAGTTGCAGCACCCCCATACAATCATTTTCCATTGTATACCAACATGTTTACTGTTTTTAGCACTAGGGGCCATATTCTCAAAGTATTTACCACAGTGTTAAGTTTGTTCTAAAATGAAAATATTGATGTTACAGTACAAAGCTTCATATGAATAGCAGTAAGTCCCACCAGGAGCTCCAGCATTCACCTACATGTAGGCCAAGTTGCTTCTTGGTCATTCTGTATCATTAGCAGTTTGATGTTCGCTTTACGAAAAAAGCTATAAAAACTTACCAGTGGTAAATGCTTTTTGTCCACGGTTACATAGTTTCACCTTCTCTGGACTCAGTGCCTTTAGAAGACAAACCTTGTTTACATTTCAGTTTGTTTTGATTTCACAAAAAGGGGTTGTTTGCTTTGGTTGTTTTGACAATAAATGCATACAGCCCAAACATTTTTTAACCACTGGCATTAACATCCTTCTGAAATATATTTAATAATACAAAACCAAAAATTCAAAACCATACTGCACATCTTCAAATAGTGGATTTCTTATTTGCTTCGAAGCACTGCACCCAATCTCTGTGAACTGGTCACTACTTGCATGGTCTGGGAGAAGAGACGCAATAACCCATCTTTAAGACCTGAGCCCCTGGAAAATGCATTTGGGTTTTTGTTTTTTTTACTTTAGGAGCACGTTGGCTGAGCAGGAAAATAACAAATCTGACAAGGGTGCCTGAGCGACATGAAATCACACAGGTATTGAATGCGGTTCACAGACATCAGAGGAATCTACAGCTGAGAGCTCTCCAGCTACACTATGTGCTGTATTGTATTGCCCTTTTTAATGGCTTGAAACTCACACTAGCCCTGCATCAAGTCCTGGGTTTCATAACTTCTCTTATGAAGGTATATTATTGAAATGACCAGGTTCCAGGAGTTTAAACTATCAGGCCCCTGGTAAATCTGCTCATAATTATCACTGCAAGTTATATCTGGCTGTCTGTGAGTTTGTTAATATAAGTTATTCATGCAGCTACGAGGCATGAACAATTTATTTGACATCAAACTCCTGGCTGCTTATCATTTTAATAATATACAAACTTAAGATATGGAATTATGACCTTCATAAGCTTTGCCAATAACCAGTTTCCCACATTTAATATATACACCATTTTCTTAATTTTTTTCTTCTAAGGGGCACAAAACAGCTTCTTAAAAAACAAAGAAGCCCATCTATCACAAAGACCCACATTATATAACACCAAAAAAGCGGGCTGTTTTACATTCCTGACTCATTTTTCAATTCCATAATTACCTTTTTCTTCTCCTCCCCGCATGCTACTGATCCTATCAATGATACTTTTCATTTCCACCTTCGCTACTGAATCAAGTTAGCACTGAGTTTTACAATAAGACTCCTTAGCTAATGCGACAGTCACATAAAAAAGAGGGCAGACAATATAAGATCGATGGAGCTCTGGTACTGTCTCTCCATCTCTGTCTTGTTTGAATGGTATGGAAGAGAAGGTTATTCAGGAAAGCACAGAAGCAGCAGTTTCACACTGATTTGCAGTGGAGACCTGCTTTCCTCAGAAAAGGACTGAATTTGCTGGGCTGAAAACCAAGGCTGGCCACGTACTGTATTCCAACTCCCACCCCCTGGAAAATCAATTTGACACAAAAAGGCTTTCCTCAGATGACAGCTGCTCGAGAGACAAAGAAATGTTACCAGTTGTCTTTGTGGGATGGATCCAGAATTTGTCAAAAAAAAAGTGTCATGCAACCGTTAGCACTATTCTCTCTTGGAAAGATCTTAATGACCCCAGTGTTTGACTGGCTTCAGAAGACATGGTCAAATCATGGGTATGAGATCTCATAGCTGGTTTTGCATCACTAGCAGACCCTTGTAGTCCAGGTGCAGGTCATATCTCCTTTGAGGGTCAAATGCTAAATATGTGGGCTGCCTTTATTTGAATGAAGATACTGTACATACAGTTGATTATCTGACCCAAAGCTTTGTTATAATTTTTCAAAAGAACCTTCATTCAGAATTTATTGCTATAACTGTATTGCATTTCTTTCTTTCTTTTTAATTTGCTTTAGAACTACATTACAAGCTTGGCATGTTAACACATGAGCAGTCATTACATATTCAGTCTGTTTCTTTCCTTTTTTGTTAGCAGTGTCATTCCAGTGCAAAGAGACAGCCTCAGACCTAATGGCATAGTGCAAAAAAACATCTGCACTGCCTCAGCTGATCCAGTTCTTATACTATTTTATATGAATGCACAATATTAGAGTACGTTACACAGACTGCATGGATTTTTAACTAGTATTGTGAATCACTGCCACTAGGTTTTCCAGAGCACTCTTCAGCTTTTATCATTTTTAATGAACTGACAAGAATCCAAATGGATGGCACTCGTTCATATTCCATGTTACAATATCATTCATGTGTTTATTTACTACATTACATTCTTTCAACATCTCCCAAGCACCAAACCTTACTGCTTGTCCAGTTTGCTTTCAATCCCACTGGGTCACTTCTCCAGCAGACACCTGAGCCCCACTCTGTCAACTCTGTGCACCAAACAGACATGGTCCTGCCACTATCTGGACCCACAGGGGTTCATGAATGTAATCAGCAAGCTTTGCTCAGCTCAGGGAATTGACATAAAAATGAAAACAAAAGGGAAAAATAAATATCCTTTCCTTGAAACTGTTACAGGAAACATTCGCTTTCGCGTGAACGTCGATTTTAATTTGCAGAGGTTAATAAATCTTGACAATCTCATTGTCCGTGAGGCTCTTTTCACCTTGCATGTACTTGCTGGTACTGAAATTCCTTGTGACAACTTTTTTTCTCTCTCCTCTTAGACATGTCAAGTTAAGCACAGTTTTATTGCAAAATGCCACTATAAATATAAAGATGAATTAACGAGGGCCCTTTCTAGATTTCCTGCACTTTTTGTGTTTTAATACATTTTACAATGCACTATACATTTACAGCACTGCTCCACAATGTCCCTCTACAGCAAACTCCTCACCCTACCTGTGGTAAACACCAAAAGAGGACCTCTGACTATCTACAAATCAACATACTGTGTGACTGTTCTACCAAAGTACTCACAGGGGATGATATGATTATGTCTATTACTAATATAAGTGAAACTATAAAAAGGTTCCATCTACACATCAATACAAATACAAACATACATATACACAAAAAAAAAAAGATTTTAGAATGATACAAGACACATACGTTTTTATTGCTTGTAAATCTTCACAGCCCCATGCAAATTAAATTCTATCCATTCACAAACTGGGCAAATAAAATGAGAATCTGCTTGAGGCACCAACAGCCACTGAAGCCAATGTTATACAATGTAAATGTGTGGCAAGCAGCAGTCTTCATTTCACATACTGTATACTGTTACAGTAATGTTTGCAAATATGCATAAAGCTCTGGTAGACTTTCTAGCCAGAAAATGAGAGAATGCCCTAGTCTGCAGGATCAGGACAGTGGGTGCCCATGTAACTGTCTTGTGTCCATCAAGGTATCCCTGAAAGATGGACTGAGTCCACAGACACATGCAGCATATTGTGCTACAGTAGCCCAACTTACCTAAACCACCACTGAACAAGCCACCTGTATTCACTCCAACAATTCCCAGAGAGAGGTCCTCCCTACTACAAAGGCATTTTTCTGGTGGGAAATTAAAGCTACAGTAGATGTTACCTTATTCCAGTAGCAGCCCTTTTTACCAATGAACTCATTAGAAAGGGCAACACAAATGGCAACCATTTACAGCATAATAAAACCACAGGTAAGTGCAGTATAAATGGTACAGTGAAGTATTATTGACACTATATTTGAATGGGGGTATATTATACCCTCTAGGCTCTAGAGGCTTAGACCACCTATGGTCTGAGTACCTGTTGTGGTCTTTGAGGAGATCCCATGTGGACAAACCACTAATCTGCAACACCATCGCATCAACAAACAAGCTCTGTGCTTCTGCCATACGACATCCTCGCTGCAATTTATCCATCTGTTCTCGAAGATTATTAAATATTCACAGCTAAAATGCACCCTGCTGGGATTTGCAATTACAAGGACATTATGCCCCAAATATATGTCTATATTTTGTATTGCGGAAGAGTCTTCTAGTACCTGGTACTTATTCAGTTTGTCATTGAACTATTGATGTTTTTGGTCCCATGCTGGTAGTAGTCTGACACATAGCTGGTCTCCTCTTTGGAAAAGGTTGACAACCACTGCCTCATGAAGGAACAGCAAAAAACATTGAAAACACCTGTATTGTTGGAACAGCAGCGATCTGTACTGACAGAGCATTGAGGAGTCTGAGTTCTTCTACAATGAACAGTTTTGGTTGTTTAGACTATAACTCATGATTCTATATGACATACACACCCACAATGTTTTAGAATTTTCACATCTTAGCCTTGTATTTAATGTATCATGCATTGTTTTTCACTGTATCTTGTAAAGTGTTTGTGATCGTGGTCCACTATGAAAGGGGCTATATAAAATAAAGATCGACTGACTGATTGATAACTCTTCTTGAGGGTATTTGTTTGTATTTATATTACAATTATTTGCTTTAGAAGAACTCAAACTCAGAGAAGCTTTAGGCTTTGTTCACCTTCACAGTCATCAGTCGTTGTTTTCCTATGACTGACATTGAGGTGTCCTAGAATAGGTAAGAGACCGACTGTGTGTTCTGCTTTATGAGAATACAAGTGCTAGTGTAATGGAAATACGAGGTGGGCTGCCTTATAACTGCATTAGGTAAGACTGGAATTATTAATAATTATATGTAATTAAGGATTAAGCTATGAACCAGAAATGTGTATCCACATGGTGTAAACCATTGTTTACAGTTAAATCAGGAACTATTAACATGACCATCCCTGATTTACCATGCCTAACCAGTGCTAGACCATGCTGGGTTTATGGCACCACAACTAAATCAAGTTTAAGACCACGGAGTTTCAGGAAATGGTTGTACATCACAAGCAGTCATTGCTATACTGTGAGTCCCCATGAAACAATCACGGTCAGCAATGATACCACGGTTTACTCATCGTCTGGGGAGCGCTGTAGTGAAGCAGGTGTTACCGGGAACACTTGTGAATAGCTCTCCAGAGAAGATTGAGCTTCCTTGTAATGTCTGTTTGTGAATAACCTTCAAAAAATAATGTTTGGGCTAGCTGTACTGATTTTGACATATTAGAAAGCAATGAAGCAAATAACCATGGTGAACCATGATGAAGACAGCGAGTGGTAGATGAAGATATGGATCTAGATAGATACACTGTAACACAGCAAGGCTATGTGTTCTCAGAGACAAGTCTTGCAAACACTAGGGATCACTCATGCTTCCCTGTGTATACCACATTTATCTGTAGGATTTGCAGTAAAGTCCTGCTTGGTGGAATGGTCACTGTGGGGGCTGGTGCACTTCTTCCATTTCAAATTGAGTGACATGCTGAATTGTGGTAAACTGCTGTGGCACATCTTGGACTGGGAACAAAGGCTGTGTTCTCGAGTACTGCAGTGGACACAGGATATGAGCAGACCCTCCTCCTTCTCCAGTGGAATTAAGTGCTCTGAGATCACAGCTGTGTCCTAATGTACGCACTCAGCTGCACACAGCTGTTCACTCCCGGCTGGCTCGGCCATCGTCACAGGCAGGAGACAGAAAGATGTTTCCTGGACCCAAGCCCCCAACTTCACTGAGCAAAAAAGGGTCTGTCCAGTGGCTTTCCTATGGCTTTTCAGAAGCAACAACAACAAAAAAAAAAGCCTCCCGCTGGTTGTGTCTGTCACCTAATGAGAACAGATTGTGCAGTACAATACAAGGTCAAGATAACCCCAATTTTACTGACTGAAAAGTTGGTCATGCTTTGTAAGCAACAGTTTTTGTGTTATAGTCATCTTACCGTACCTGCCAAAGATAACAGCATTTGAGAGCAATCTGAGCTTTTCAGAACATTGTGTCTTTTTTATAATAAATTATCTTAATTTCCTTGGGTGATGTTTTTTTTTTTATTTTATTATAAAATAAACTATATTTGGTGGATATTCTCTGTAGTCTCTGTAGAAAAAAAAGCAGAGCAGATATGTTTTTGTCCCCTATCTCTGAAAATGACTGAATGTGTGCTTCACATTACTCAAAAAAACTCAAACGACACTCTGAATATTTGTTTACATTTGCCGTATCCACTGAAAGCATAACTTCACAAGAATGGCTTCTTTTTAAAATTAAATTATAAAGGAAATCAACTTGGTGTACATTGAAAAGGTAAAATCCATACAATCTCTTATCAAGACAAAAACAGCTAGTGTGTGTATCCACCATTGTGTCAATGTTCTGGTGTATAAAGCACAAAACTATACAAAAAATACAAGGCTACCTTTAAAATGTGTAGAAGTCTGCAGGTCCCTCCACAGTTAAAATGTAAAAAAACAACATTAAGAAAAATAGCAAAGCTCCAGTTAATGTATATTACATGCACATTCTGACATAGATGTACTATTAACTATTTACAAACAGGAACAAACACACAACAAATTAGAAACACACAATGAGACAAAGCTTTTGGTCTCATTATTTTTTCTGTCTGCAAAGTCATTTTCTAAAACACACTTCCACTCCTCTATTAAAACTGTAAAATAAATGAATAAATAAATGCATTTTATATCAAGCCATCGCTCTGAACAAAAAAGTGCTTTAATATTTAAAACACAAGAGCTCTCTGGGCTTCTGTACACCAGTTTCAATCATTGTAGTACCAACAGAAAAATCCTTTCAGCTTTGAGGTGGATTTAAGCTTGCTACAAATTTCCCTTTCCTTTGACATATTGATCAGGATAGACCTCTGTGGTGTTTTGTATTTCATAATGTGGATAGTTCTGTTAACAGTGAAAATATGAGTTTATAAACAGACTTCAGTCAACAGCGCTGTCTGTCCATATGTCTTTCTATCCATCACAAACATGAGGCAGGATATCACAAAATGTTCTTTGAAAAACTGTCAACTGGGCTTTTTGTTTTATGCATACCGTAAATGGGACTCTTAAGTGAGTCATAACATCAGGCTGTAACATACAGTTAAACAACCCTAGGTTGTTGTTCTATTCTTTTCTATTCATTATACAATGGCATCTATTTTCAAAATTGACTTTACATAAACGACTCTAATTTGTTTACTTGATTTTCATAATCCAATCACATATCTTCAAGTAGCAAGACTGTTGTATTATTCTTTTTGAACAAGGGTAAGGGTTAATTTTACCAATATGTAAGTACTGTCAGTTGAGTAGATTTACACCACCTCAAAGTCTATGCAAATATACGTTTTACTAGGGTACACTTTTGCATTATTCAGGTATATGTTTATAATGTTCTAAAATCAAAGAACATCCAAAATAGAAGTTAGATTAAGAATAAACAGTAGCTCAAAACAAATCCATGCATTTTACAATATATACAGTATATATATATATATATATATATATATATATATATATATATATATATATATATATATACACACACACACACACACACACACACACACACACACTGTATACAATGTGCTTAAAGCTGTAGATTGATACTGCTGTGTAATGTACTGCAAGTGGACGAGGTGCACAGGGATTACATTGGGGGTAGGTAATGATAATATTTTGATAAACGGTTTGAATTATGTTTTTTAAATATGATGGACGTTATATTTTTTTGTATACAAAAAGCAAGACAAAATGGGACGTGCATTAAAACTCACTGCTTCTACCCTGAGCATTCGAGTATGTCACACAATACCAAGTAACATGAATACAATGGCAACAGGCAGAGAAAGCCACAACAGTCACTTTTTATTTGATTTCACCACAGAAATGCTATGGGAATATTTAATAACATTGACCATTTGACAATAGTATAAAATAGGTTTCTAAAGTGAAAAAGGCAGGGCCTTCCTTCCGCTTCAAGTTGTTAAACGACATGCTACGTACCTGCTCTTTACATTCATATTTTTTACCTCATACCCCTGACTAATTGCTGGACAACACCAGTGTTGTCTCCCAGTTGACACCTAAGGAAGGAACTGTGCATGCTCCCAACGGTAGTGCTCTCGTACCGTCTGTGTTTATCTTCACTCATTACGACAAGTTTAGGTAGCACAGTAATCTCTGTAATACCATCACCAGAGAAAAGTCAAAGTGAAAATGCCTAATTAAAATATGTGTTCTGTGCGTGTAAAATTACCATCACAGTCATCTGTACAAAATGGAGGTTCAAAGTACTGTAGAACCTCTCTGAAATGATGCAGGCAAATATCCAGAAGCAGCAGAATGGGAAGCTAAGGCTGATTTTCTAAAAGGGGGCTGATCCCTCAATCTGTGTATCACCTACTCTCTATATAACTTGCCCTTTTTCCCCTTACTCCTGTCGCTTTGGTAGAACAACCATTGTCTCTATTTATCATGTGCAAGTATTCCCAAATGAAGCATTGAAAAAGGCAATTCCTATGAAAGGGCCTCGTTTTTGAAAGCTGTATAGTGTTCTACCTCGAGAACAAAGGCTTGTTACTCTGCACTGTGCAAAGAAATGCATACCAAATGGAAACATGGATCACAGATTTAAAAACTTGGGAGCACAGAAACTGTAAGTCGCCAAAATGAATTAATGCAATCTAATGTAGGGTCAGTACATGTTTCTGTTTGCCTTTCAGCTGAACATCAAATAAATGAGGAGCTCTGACAGGTTATAGATACACCGGGGTCTACTCAGTGGCTGACTATCAAAGAGTAGTTTGGTACAGTATGGGAATGAAATATCACTATATCCTATTCTTTTTGTTTAGATGCACTTTATATATCATATTCGATCAACTATTAATATGACCTAAACATTTTTAGGTTATCAGTATGAGTTTGGTGATAATAAACTTGAAATAATAGGAATGTTTTTCTAAAGACAGGTATATTTTAACAAATGATTCGTCATGAAAACTAGCTTGCCCCTAAGGGCTTACATTAAAACCAGGTGACTTGGAGGGGGTGAGGTAAAGTGATGCCAATTACAAAACTGAACATATCCACTGGCTTGCAGTCTTAAGCAAAAATGTTAATTTGAAGCAAAATGGTACCCGAAAAGAAACACCAAAGCGTGCAAGTTGCTTGGGTCGTTTGGAAAGCTCCTTTCCTGGCAGGTGTTGCGATGTCTTGTTTGTCTCAAACGTTCATGGAACACTGGCATCACAGGAGATACCATATCTCAATATGTAGTTTCCATCAGTCAATACCTTTCAAAGCAATGCATTAAACGGGGCATTGCAATGGGGATCACAGACATTTTTCTTTTTTTCCAAATATGTTTTCAGATATTGTGCGTACATTTTCAGAAAAGAGAAACACAAATCTTAACATTAAATACTGTATATACAGCTTTAAATAATTAAGGGTTCTCCAGAGACATGTATATTAAGCATTATGAATCTTCAAATTCTGAGTCATGTATGCAAATATTACAAATATTACAGGTTATGCTAGGAAGGTGTCCCTAATTCTCCACCATAATAGAAGCAGCCTAAAATTCAAAATGGAGAGGCTCACCTGGTTAAGGTACAACCGCGTGGTGTGCAGGGTAAGTCACACAGTCAGAGGAGAATAGGTTCACGTCCCAGCTGACTTGCCAATCTTTACCCTCTATACACCAATGGGAGTCTATTTCATTGATCTAAACAGTGTCAGATCTTATACTGCCGCCCTCAGATTTGCTTTGGTATTTTACTTCATTCTTTGCTGTTCTGTCAAAGATCAGCCATCTCATTTTGAAAGTAATTGCAGCCTCTCCATGCCATTGAGAGGAAGTTATTAGGCCCAGCTAAGTTTGGTTAAATCTCATTAGCGGCTCAATGTCTGTTGAGAAACCTCCCGGCTAAAATGTGTTTTCCTGTTACTGCACTAACCAGGGCAAAAAGCATTGCAACAATAAATCGTTATTGTTATTTCAGAAGGAAACATTTAACTCTTTGTTAGGACAGCTGTCAGGGACATGCAAAAGCATCTGCACTGCTTTAAAAGACATGGGTACCCTTTCCCATTTCCAATATTAAGAATGCTAATTCACAAAAGGAAGCTACAATGAACAGCCATCACTCTGACAGCACAGTGAGCCCCTGTGTCCAATGAATGATGCGGTGTGAAGTGAGACATAATTTTATTATTGAAACTCCTGTACTGTATCTACCTCAAGAAAACTATGTTTATTTGTAATTTGTATTCCGATTTGCATTGTTTGCTTCAAATAGCATACATACAGAAATCCGTAGCTATCTTCAAAGTTTAAAAAAAAAGACATATCTACTTTCTATCCTTGACATTCAAATTATCGATTTTTCTGGGCTATATGTTCATTTACTAATGACACTTTAACATTTTGGAAAGAAACAAACCTCCTGAGAGTGCTTAAAAAACATTGAATGATATATGTTGTTTTGTTCTAGTTAAGGACTGGAGCAGCAAGCATGTGTGTCACCATAGAAACCCTCTTAATGTTGTTTAATTAGCTTCAAGATGCAAACATGTTCATAGAACAATGAAAGGGTTTAAATATAAATACAAGAATCCATTTCCAGTTATACAACATACAGAAAAAGACAGAGAAGCAAGCAAATCTGCCTGCTGGCACAGCAACCTTGTGGTAAGCTGACTCCCAAGTCATGTATAATGCTACTGAGGATTGCAGCTGGCCCTGTCAATACCATGGGCCCTGCCACCATGGGCAGGAAGAATATTGGGATGTAAATCTGCAGTAATGGCCTACAGAGCCATACTTTTTAAAACATCAGTATATTTGAGCAGTCTTGGTTATGTTGTCTAGCCCATCATGACTTGCAGCATAACAAAATACACGAGGATGAACCAAAGCAATCAGTCATGTGACGACTAAGCAATGTAACTGTTTTCTAGGTATCTAAAAAGTTTTAGTGTATACATATGTCTAAAAATGTAGACCTTATTTTTATTTTCACTGTTTAAGGCTGAGCTAGCACAAGACAAAAGCCACCAAAATGCTGTGAAGTGTTCTAAACCTCAGCACTAGCCCCTAGCTGTTTTACATCTAATCCAGACAGAATGTGAGTAGTTATAGTAGATACAGTACTTTAAGGGAAATGTGCATATCTAATAGAAACGTACATCCCACAATACATTTCACAGAGGGACTTGGACTCATGAGCTTATCAGGCAAATTGCTCACATGTTAACAATGGGAGACTGCAGTCTTCCGTCATCAGATAATTAAATTGCAGTGCAGAAAATGACTGAGCTGGCTCAATCCTTAGTTACTGAAGTTATGAATGGCTTCCTGACTGTGTTTTCTCTAGATGCCTGTGAATGTGTTGTGAAGGAAGTTGGGCTGTCGTGTAGATAAACATTTCTGCAATCGGGGATGACTGGCAGGAAAGTAGGAGTAGAAAAGTGCCCAAGGGCTTGGCAGGGCAGCAGGCTACCGTAATTCACTGCACTTTGTGTCTTTCCTCTTCCGATATCATTTCACAGATACAAAGTTAACTTCTGGTGCTCCTTTCTGTAACCGAGTACCTGTACTAAATCCAACCAAAAACAACAAAAAAAAAACACCTTCTGTATTTTGTGCCTGTCTCTTTCTCTTAGAAAAGCTTTTACAATTATTCTGTTGCACTGTATGTACAAGTTCGTTCTGAGGGTGTAAGCTTTTTATGTTACATACGTTGGCAGAATATCAGTTGTAATCCAGCCGCACTCACGGCCGTTCGTTGCCCCTATAAAAACTTAGACCCGACACAGTTTCAGTGGTGACGCACACTTTTAATAATAACATAAAAGTAAACAAAACAAAATAAACACCCAGCTCTCACGAGCACTAACTAACAAAACACAGGAAACTAATAATCAAACAGGACACCTAAGCTGTTCACCTGTAACACAAAACAAAACCAAAAACAAACACAGTTTTATCAAAAACACAAAACATGGTTCAACACCACCTTCTTACGGTTGTACACAATCCCAAACGGGCTCTACACTCTTCAGCAGCCTAGAGCAGACTGGCTGCCGTTCCTAAGTACCCTGCACCTGGTTCTAATGTATAATTACTTCCAGGTGCCGAGGATAATTAACCATTACACACCATGTGAAAACAGTGACCAACAATTAAATTAAACAAAACTCCCATTCACACTTTTCTTCGGCAGGGAGGAATTTACCTTCTCCCTGCTCAGTGCTCACACACTTAAAGAAAAAGTTCAAATTAGGACAGTGCACTGTGTTGTTTTTGCATTATTACCTGGAGCCAGTATCATACCTTTTCACTTATAAAAAACACTGCTGATATATAATTCTACAGCATTGCTCTGGACAGAATAGGTATTAATATATTGGGTGCCAATGGAGGTAACTGCAGCAGAACAAAACAGAGTCATAAAACCAAGACATTGTTAGACCTTTAATGTAGCGTACATGAATAAACTCGAATGTGTCTTTGGAATAACACGTTGCAAAACAAGAACCTGCTATGGAATTAGTCTTGGAATAATAATGATGTGTATAATGATGGGCAGTGTTAAACGTTCTGCGAGACATGCCTCAAGATCGACCGACGCAGTGCTAAATTGGCGGAGAGTAAAGTAGCACTCTGTCGCTGCACACATTTTACCCCCTCACGAATGTATTAACTGGCCCAAAATTAATGAGACATGTCATAACCGGTTACATTTAAATGCTTAAATGCGCTGCGCCGGTGCTCAGAATGGGCTACCAGTAGCACAGATTAACAGACTAATCTGAAAAATAGCACCTCCCCTCCAAATGGGCTACCTCAACAATAGGCAGGTCATTTGGAGAGGCAGAAATGACCCTTGTTGACTAAGTGTCTTGACTTCATATTATATTATTATAATACGACGGATTGTTCAGCCAGGTGAGGATCCTGCACTCTGTCGTAAGAAATGCGTTATGACACATAATGCTCTTTCCTATCAGCTGCTTTCTGAATTTTAACTTACACCCAAATGAGACCAATTTGAAATCAGACTTATTAGTGGACCCTTTTAGGGCTGGCGCAGCTCTTCTGCCGCTTCATAAATCTCATTTTAATATGACTTCTTTTCCAAATGAGCCCCGCCTACAATTTGCCCATTCATATAATTAAGGCTTGACATGCCTTAAAGTGCATGGCTAATGAGAGGCGGAGCTCACTGCGCGGTGGAGGGCACTTTGGTGATGCTAACATGGCTTTAACTTGCCAGAAGTGTCATGCTACATACAAGGCAATTTTAAGCCCGGCATAAACTCTGCGCTAGGGCTTTAATGCCGTCGCAAACAGTTGATAGATGACCCCCTCTGTCGCCTGATCCCTCTGTCAAGAGCTCTTCCTAATGAATCCTGCTAAATTCTGGCACTGATAAGCACACCTCATGGATTGATGTTAAATGTGTGATGGTTTTATATCTGTGCAGTGCAGACAATAGGATGAAATGACAGACTACATTCATTTTTCTCTTTTCTGTTTGAATCCACCAAATCCTCAGCACTGCAGGTAGCCAGGAAACAGTTTCTATCTGATCAGCCGGCGATTATGAGTCACGCAAGACAAAGACGTTTCGCACAGTACTTTGTTTTCCTCATCCTTTAATTCCAGGACAGTTCACCTGCCTGTTATACTATCAATATATATCAGTGAGAAAGTGAATCTATTCTTTGAGATTTCTCTAAATATTCTGTTGGTAAAATCATGCTGCCATTCCTAGTATCTAAATGAGCTGTGTTCTCATTGGATTTTAACAAGGTTTTGTATCATTCCTGCACTGAAATTCTGCTGATTTATTTCCCTTCGGCACTAAATAAACAAGTCAACAATCAAGAGTGAAGTAAATCAACAGCTCGGGCTAAAAAACAGCATTAACTGCTGATCAATAGACGAAAATATCCACTGGACTGGATTCAGTCATACTGTAGCCTGACTCATCTCAGTGCTGCTTTAGTCCAGGTTTGACTCCTTTAGGTTTTGGTGAAATTCGGTAGGAATATACCAGATGTGGCCTGTTTTTATGGACAAGATAAAGTACGGTATACACATTATGAGGCAAAGAAAGCAAATAACCTGAGCTGAACAGTGCATACAAAAATAAAACATAATATACCATATTTTTTATTCTTTATGTAATTTGGGTTAAACATTGAATGTACAGAACTTATTACAGGTTTTCATCACAAATCCTTACATATAATTTTAATATTGCTGCTGTTTTTGCAATAACATGTTAACCTTTTATAGATAGACCTTTATAACTGAATATTTTTACTGTAATCTATGTACAAAATGTCTCTCTTGAAAATGCATTGGAATTATATCAGACATGTGTCTGGTTTGTTAACTCATGCGTTATGTCTGATGGACTATTACTGTTCATTTTTCTGGGAGATACAGGGTTTCTGAAGTACTCAGAGTACAGTAATTTCAATGGAATTAATAGTAACATAAGGAGTTGACATTTTAAAGAAAACAAAGAACAGTTTGTACAGATTTAACCACATTATCAGGAAGTCTTTTGCACTTGTTTTGACATCACCTCAAATTCTACTACACATCAGTGACTAAAAGCTTCCCAGAACTGCAATCCAGTGGCTTCTTCCTTTGTACGTAATGCCTTTCATCCAGAAAGGAAAATGCCTCAGGGCAATCTGTCTGCAGTGTTGTACTAATATTTGCTTTGTTTTGTTTTTTTTTCGTAGAAGCTTTCCTGATTTTTTTTTATTTTTTTTTTTACTGATTTTTTTTTTTTTACTGACAATGCCAAATTCAAGGGATCTCAAATATTTGGTAAGGGACAATAAATGTAATTATTTAAAAAATTAAGTAACTTCTCTGTCCCTGAGCCGTGATTATTTTGACCTGTGTTAATGCAAGGTAAGCTTTCACTGTCTACCATAGTTCTAACACAAGAACAGTGCTCAGTAAGTATTTCAGGGTAGCTACGACCGGGTAACACTATGTACTGTAGATTGTAACTTGTGGGATGACTTTTGTTTTGTTTACAAAGTGTTTGTTTTGTATTTCTCTCTGTCAAAAACAAAAGTGTGAACCCATGTGCCGAAAAGCTTTTCTTTGTATGTATGTGATTCTAGCCTGCCAGCTTGACTGCTGTTGGCTTTCTTCATGTCAAGGTACTCAGTGTGAGCTAGGAAGGGTCTGGCTCTATTGGGGTTCAATCCTAGAGGCTTGGATGTAATCCTCAACCTGCTCATATTTCTGTTTTGTGAGCAAGGCTATCTGAATTTCATGTCGATCCTACTGATTTCTGATGATCCAAAGGACATCCTTTTTTTCATTCTTGGGAATGGCAAACTCAGTTTTTCCATTTTTCAAAATGACCAATTCTGTTTTTATCAATTTATTAAGAATTAACAACATAATCTGAACATAAATAACATTTTTACATTAAATCTATTGATTTTAATTTTTTTTAATTTTTTTTTTTAAGTCCCAGAGTTACTGTAGTTTTCATGAGAATACTTCTTAAAACAGTCCACTAGTAACAATGTACTGTAGGTCAGTCAACAAATAAAGGTGTTCTGAAAAAACAGCTAATTGCTGGCATTACAATATACGGACTAGTCGAAAACGAGGGGCATTATTACAAAAATATACAATTTTCATAACATTACAAATTAAATACAATGTTCAGGACACTTATCTCTCCGACCTGTAGTTTCATCTGAAACAACGCAGACTGGCTTACTCTGTACTTGCTGTAAAAGTGCCATCATGTGTTTCTCCTATACCCTGGACAGATAGAGTTACCTTAGAGCAGGGCTCTAGTTTTTGTTTAATTTAAAAAAAAAAAAGTAGGCAGGCCAGAATATTTTACTCTGTGCATTTTTAAGCAATAATAAATATTACATAACTTAATGTTCATATATTGAACAAGATTTACACATTTTACTGTATGAATAGTACTTTAATAATAGAACAGGGTGAGACATTAACGGAGTACTCATTGCTGAGTCCACAATTTTCATCATTATCTGTTCTTACTACAGTAGCTAGAGTAGAGAGAGCCATGTTATAGCAACACGAGTAAAAAAAAAAAAAAAAAAAAACTAAAAAGCACTCCGAGTTCAAAATATTATTAAGGAGTTAAATTAGAAATAATAAGTTAGAAAGCTAAAGGTTTCCCCTCAACCACCGTGCCATTTCAATGTGTTGAGCGGGTGACTGAGTAACAGATTTGCGATAATAACTAAATAAATGACTACATAAACGACTACGTTTTTCTTTTTAATCAGGGGGGTTGACGATCCATTTTTTTCAGGTACTTTTCACTTTTCTGTATATGCAACTCCAAAATTATTCACATAATAGAATTCTCACAAAACAGCTTGTTGTTTTTTTAAACAACTCGACTCACACAGCAAACAGGCAGTGCAGCAAGAGAGACAGTCCATCAATGTGATGCCCACAAAACCACCTGTTTTCCTGTTATCCAATGATCCAAACAAACATATAAAAATGTTTTATACAAGCGCCATCGCTGGGCTTCTGGGTAGTGTAGTTATCAAACCAATCCATTAACAGCGGTACAGTTTATTTTATTATTATTTTTTTTTAATGTGCAGTTGCAAAGCAGAATTCCATTCCCAAAATGCCATTTCTGTTCCCAGTGCCTAATTCCGCAATTCCGTCTGTGATTCCGCGAATGAGGAATATCAGTAGCCCTACAGCAGGAACTGTCTCTCAGTGCTGCTGTACAGGGTTGGACAGAAAACAAAAAAAGACCTGTCATTTGAAGAAATAGACATTCGCTAACATGACGGGGTCACATAGTATGCAAATCCCTGACACACATTTTGTAATCTGAAAAGCTGCATCGCTCTGTTGCAGTCAAGTCTTTTATAGAATGCTGGTCGTATACATCCGCTTGGCTTCCATAACGTATACTTCATAGAAACTGCATAAAAAATGAAGGAATAAGAGCCTGTTACCACTGAAGAACGGTCACATGTCGGTCCAGAAACCTTTAAACATCTTGAAGATTTGTCACATCAGACCAGAGCCATTCTGGCTGCCCTTCGTTGTCCCACACCCAATTGACAAAGTTATGGCAGCTGTTTCTAATTTGTTGTAAAAGCCTTATGCATGCAAGTAACAGTGACTCAAATTCAAACATACACGAGTTTGTGACTAGATTGATGAAGTGTACCTAAAAAAATGTCACTCTTTGTTTATGTGAGTGAGGCAGTACTTTAAAAGGTCTGCGGCCATTTGATTTATATATGCTTCCTTTCAAATGCCTTACAGAACTCCAGACTACAAATCTTACAAGCTTGTACTAAACGAGAATAAGAACGCTGATCATCCACTCACATACAACAAATATAAATTGTGTTTGAACCTTAAAAAAAATCTTAATACAATCATTTACATTGTGCCAGTGCTTAACGGCTTGATGGAACGAATGTGCCACCCGCATGAGAGCCAAAAACGCAGAATACTCAAATATGACTACCAGTGCTCGTGGTGTTCATTTGGTAATTCAAGCAGACAAATGTAATAACACAGATGAAGACACTAGCCAAGGTGTTTATCTACATAGAGACACATTTTGTGAAAGGAGGAAATTCCAAGTTAATGTTAGAAATACACAACGAGTCCTTACTGAGCTATTTTAACGGTTTCTGATTTTAGGTTTTAACTGTTAAACACAGAAAGACACACACCTATATAAAATCCTATATAAAACACTCCTACTGTACTTATTTTTCATTCCCTTAACCCTGTTCTTGGGTCAGTTTCCAGCACTGTGTTTTGTTGCCAGTGTAGAGGTACATCACGCACTATGGTTTCCATCTGTGCTGTTGTTTGATTTGAGCCATTTTCATGGTGCCTCAAGACATAAAAACTCCAGAGAGCTTTTGTGCAATACAAAAAAAATAACAAGTCAATTCACTTTTCGCACAATAAAAAACCCTGATAAACACTGATTTCTAGCCATCTACAAATAGACAGATAATTAAAAAAAAAAGTTTTAGCTAAAAATGCGGAATTAAGGGTTTGAATTCATGGACGATTCACTAAGCTAGGTAATATATTTTCTACATTTAAGTAGGGTTGACAAACAGCCTGTCAAGCGTTCACTAAGCATAAACTGCTAAAATTAGACATCGCCCAGGTACTTTTTGCTTCCTTTGTCTCTCTCATACACAGATACACACATTGGTACATACAGTAAAGTCTCTGAAAGATAAAATTAAGTGCAACATAAAAAGTCCCCCAGCTGGCCCCTGTGTCACATGGCATGGCCTCAATGAACAATTACTCTGCTCCAGATGTTCTGCCCAGCAATGACTTATATGGAGCACAGTTTTTACTGGAATGGCATCCAGCATAATGATCTATACCCCAAAATCCATTGTAACTTCACTAGAAAAAGATCATATGGCAATTATATTTCAGAGATGCAGTCTGCTAGAAACTGAAGCATTGCTCGTTTCATACTCACAAATGCAATATCAGTTTAGTCAACTAGGCTGTGTGAACAGGAGCTGCTATTCTCTCTATTATCAAACAGGACATTTCATTGATTTGGGTTTCTGTGGTTGTTTTTTTTTTTTTTTTTTTTTTTTTTTTTTAACTAGGACTGTGTGTGATATGACTGCAGCAGAGCAGGAAGCACATTTAAAGAAAATGAGTCATGCAGCTCTGTTGGCCTTTTTCTGGATCACAAATTATTTCATTAAAAATAAAAAATTGATTTCTTATAAAAGGAAAAAAAACTGTGTACTGTACAAAGAATGTTCATTCTCTCGGCAGCAAAGACTTGAAGATTTTCTAAGTGAAAAACAATGACATTTTGTTTTCCTTGAATTACTTGTGGACAGGTGTTGTCCAATTTTCTCTTAACCCATGGAGTCCATTTCAAGACATTTCTAGAAAGGTGCATTCTACTCTGACTGGCTTTTTGGCTCAGATGTAGCAAAATATCTTTCAGTTCTTATGCCTTTAAAAGTCAAACTAACCTCTAGTCACACTCTGTATAATGGATTTCAAAGGTCCAGTTCAGCCATTCTGATTGGTTGTGCAAGTACTGTAGTACTGACCAATCACAATGCACTCTGATTCCAGAAATATTCCTTGGATGTTTCTCAACCCTGGTCCTCGTGAACTCCTGACATTCCAGGTTTAGGTTTCAACCAGAAACTACATTTTAGTTTTAAATATCTATTGTTTTGTATCCCAGTGCACATACGATTACAGACAGAAACTGAGCTACATTGTTTAATATAGTGTCTAGGTTCATTACTTGAGGACCATTGAAAACCTCTGTGTTAGACCTATAGCTAACTTTTAAGTGCAACGTGAACTTCAAAGTAAGGTTTTACATGAGACAATAAAGCAATAGAATAACATCATTCATAATACCATTTGGTGTTTTATATACCCCTTGACATTAAATAGACAAGAACATTGAGGACAAGAATCTGCAGTGGAAAAGGTAGATTTGCTTCACAAAATATTTTTTGAATAAAGTATAATCCTTTATGTACCTACTACTATAGGTGTAAAGTAAAACTATAACTAAATCTATTTAGTACTGATATGAAAGATTCTTTATCTTTTGTACTTCTAGCAACTCTTGTTTTTTTCTCTTCAGTGTCATACGCTTTGCAATAATTTAATCTGACAACCGCTCATTACCATTTGCAGTTACACTGTCAACTAGCCAGATAAGATCATCTGTTCTGGTTTAATTTAGTGCCGAGAGTCCACCAAAGAAGAAGATATTGATTAGAACCTGAGACTGTGCACAGAAAATACATGGCACTTTGAACACATGGCACTTTGAACACATGGCACTTTGAAAGTTTTTCCTTCTCCTCTTACACAAGGGTTTGAAAAATGTGTTATTAAATGAAATACTGATTTATTACCCTGAAATAACTGTGGCAAAATCATTACAAGATATGGAAAAAAATGAACAAATATTGCACAATTTATTATAACATCCACCGTCAAATAATTTAAAAGTATATTGTAATAAGAAACAATGTAGGCACTCTTTTGAGCCAAAACATGTTTTGATTTACAAGTATTGTTACATGAACTTCACTTATAAAAAACAACTGGGCAAGATAGACTTACATAACACAGCTCGCTATAACTTGCCACTGCAATGGAATGGTCTTGCGAAACCACCCACAGTACTGCTAAAAAAAACTGTCAGTTTTTTCAAACACCTGTTACCAATGGCAACTGTGTGTTCATTAAATTGTATTTTAATGATGCTCAAAGCAGAACTTAGAACCAGAACTTCAACATTCCACTGAAGCAAAACACAAAAACGGGTCATCGGTCTTACCAAATTTCAAATGAAAGGAAAGTAACCCTCCAAACCGTTTACATCTTTACTAAACATGAACTCATCATTAACATGAACTGAACAACATTTGTTAACATGTTAGTAAGTTAGTTAACTGGCACCAATTATCTCTCTAAACACATCTCTTTGGAATTATCCTCTTCCCCTATGCTAACCCTTAGTATTTTGCATTACTGCTGCCACTGCATTGCCATTGAAAAATATCTGCAGGTCATCACCTTTCCAGTGGATTCCATGCTTCTCACCCTAAGTCATATGCCTTCAATCCAAGCTTATTTTCTTGGACATATTGTTTTAGTTGGTGGCTATGAGTTTAAGGTTATGGAATCCCAATGCAACGTATTTGAAACTAATTTCAGAGCAACATTCCATGTTGCATACACAGTGACTGCCCTAGCAGTGAGGTTTAATGCATACTGTGTCACATGAAACAAACAGACACTATGTCTAGATGAGCATTCTACTGTTTTTACATCCACCGTAAAATGTATGTTCTACCATCGTCTTCATAATGCTGGGTCTCAGGACGTTTACATAATCTTGTAAATGTGGCTCCTCGTGTACGGCAGGCTCTTGAGCAGCTCCTAATGAGAAAGTTCCAAAGTACAGGCTGACTGTGAGGAATATATTAAAACTTAATAGGCGATCTTTTGCCAACTTGTAACATAAGCTTTACAAATTACAATGTTTTTATTTTTATTAAAATGCCCTAGGCAGTAAAACAGTACTAGTACCCATAAAACACGCAATACACAAGCTGTCAAAAATGCTCACAATAAAATAAAAAACAACACTATGGCCTGGATTTAAAAAAATGAAAGGTAAAAACAAATTGCTTCTTCACTTAAGTTAAATATACCAGTTTAGGGGACATGCATTATTAAAATAAATGTAATTTCAGAGGAAAAGAAAAATATTAAACAGGTATAATTACATCATCATTTTTTGACCTTACACAATAAAACATGCCAAACCTATTCATTACAGCACAGTGGAAAATGGGGCCCCTATATATCCGCCACGACTGTTTCTTAATGTTAACCCATTTAAATAAAAGTGCTCTGAAGCTATGGGGCCAAAAATTAAAATGCCAAATATCACGTACAGTAACAGAGGCATCGATATAGGCATTTCTCAAAATCGAAAAAAATAAATAAAAATAAAATAAATAAATAAAAAAACACAAACGGATACTGTATTCCGACAATGCATAACCAGGAATACCTGCAATACAATAATGTTGCCTTCAATTTAAAAAATAATGTGGTGTGTACTGTAGGTATATTGTGAATGTTTGTTTAAGGAGCTGGTACACCGGCACACATGCACATCCTGTACTCTTCAATCCAGTAAATTCCACTTACAGTTTTTACTGTAATGAAAGCCGCACAGCAGCTCAGCTCAACACAAACATTAGCAACATGCAACCCTTACCATGCCACTAAATACAAAATGTACTGTGAAAAACCACCATACTTATACTGCATGGACATTTAAAAATGTGATATAAAGAGGCTGCTCTATATATTACAAGATTCTGATGCTATCAATAATTTGAGATCAGGAACCTTGTAACCAAATGTCCTCTCAACTGGATTATTGGTATTGTAGATATATGTAAGAATGTGGCATAAACCACAGCCCTTTCACATTCAGCAGGCCATAATAGGCACCACAGCAAACTGTGATTTTCGTTTTAGCTTTTCTTTTTTTTCTTCAGAATATAAAACTATACACTGTACTGTACAGCAGTTCTCTTGGATCTGGTTTAACAGGAACAGAAAGCCAGACGCAATTGCGTGTGTATGTCTTTATGCAAATAGAACAAGAAAAGCTTACACAAGTGTTGTCTGGGGAAATCAGCCATTACAACAGATGCTGAAACATTTTATTGCCACCTGCACACAGGTTCAGGGCATGATGAGCTCATTGAAAGAAAATGGCAGTGGTGTCAGTAAGCTGAGACTTCAGATCCACTTTGAGATGCAGTAGACACTTAAGGACTGGTGTTAGGGTTACTAAAGGGAAACGTAATAGGAGTCTGAAAACTCTCGATGTGTTTAGACTCTATAGTACTGGATGCTTGCTAGGTTTTTACTCTACAGTATCTGTTGACTGACACAGGCTATATGACTTGTGCAGGCAACTCCACAGTGATTTTTTTTTATTTTTTTTTATACCGAGTAAGCAATTAACTAAAGCAGCCAACTAACATCAAAACACCTACTTTGAAGGGATCCCATGTTATTTGTCAGAAGTGCAATTTCCCAAATGTGGCCCACCTTATAATAACACCTCGTTGGCAATGAGATATGCCACTGAGAGCATTGTAAGCAAATACATTGTGCAATATTTTACATAGCAGTGTTATTATAATGTTTTATTCTGTGCTTTCATTTTTCCCATTTTATTCAGAAGTTCCATATGATATAAAAAAAAGGAGAACATTAACCTGACGTTTCTCTGTGTTTTGTCACACTGTTTATTTCTGTACATTTTCTTTGTCACTTTTGACAGAAAGCAACCAGATAACAGACAGTGATAGGAAACTGCTCTGGATGGAATAAAACCAGCGCCGAGTCTGATCCACAATTCAATTAAACTGACATGACCTAAGCTAACCTGAGCTTCAGCCCAAAACACTGCCTCACACAATGCTTTCTGATTCTGTACTTTCCCATTAATATGTATTATTTGCCTTGCAAATCTGCATCTCCTAAATTAGTTTTTCTTGGACACAAAGGGACATATTTATAAAGGGTGTTTACCAGGCGTTTCAACTTTAGACGTGGGTGAGAGTTTCGCGCATACAAATTGAAGTCAAGCGTGTCTGGCTAAAAGGGCTTCAACAAAACATCAACCAGTGTTTAGCAAATTCTACTGTACTTTGATCAGCAGCGTCTAAAATATAGAACAACAAGCGTGTGCAGAGATAAACATGCTTTAAAAGAAGCAACTAAAAACAACCATAAGATTTAAGCGCAGAACCGCTTTATTTTCAACATGCCTAACAGATTGCTTTATGAATACAGCCCAAAATTTTTTTTTTTTTAAATCCTAACAAAATGTGAGCTGTAATTGTCCATAGCTGTGTGATGACGTCAGCTGGATGAGTTTTACAACAAAGGCACTGCAAGATATCACTCTGAAATGAAACATGACGGTTATAGAGCCCATTACATTACAAGAGGCAACCGTCTGCTTGCAATGCTGCTTCTTGTTTACCCCGAATGCCTTATTGCTTTTGTATTATAAAACAGTGCAGCACTCACCGAGTAATTATGTATTTTAGTAATGTGCTGTTTATCCTTTTGGGCAGGAAAGTCTAGACTGGAGCATTTGGGCCAAGCATAGCACAGTGAGTGAAAATACAGGTAGAGTGTAGATATGACTCCTTTAAAATTTCTGATGTGCAATAACATTCTATTCTACTGTATTGAATGTGTTTACAAATACTTTAACTTGTGCAAATAAAAATTATTTCAGCTGTTGCACAGATGAAGGAATTCGGTTTTTCATTTAACATGTTGGTTGTTTTTTTGAGTGTTTCAAGTTATTATTAGTATTGTTATTAGTATTTATATATGACAGCCTGTCCCTTATGTGAACCAGTTACATTTTAAATTGCACATCAAGTAAAAAACAAAAAAAAAAGAATAGAAAAGAAAAAAAAAAATGAATCAGTAGCTTTAAGGACATGCTAGAGTACATGTACCGAGGTGCTTATATATGTAATCTCATTTTCAGAGGTGCTTATAACATGTACTGTCATATTCACCTACTGTAATTGATAAATCACCATATCTCAAGGAAACAGTTAACACAAATTCAATGCTGCATTGCCCCAAACAACATTACAATCAACCATTCAATCACTCAATCAATCACATTTATTTTGTATGGAGCCTTTCATGCCAAGCCATCCCAAAGCATCCTAAAGCATCCTAAATCTTACCACATTAGATCAACACACCAATGTTTTTGCAGCTAGGCTCCAGAAACACAATGTCATTTAAACAAAAAACTATCATGGCAAATTTGCAAAGTATTATTTTGCTTTTCCCATGAATTTTATTATTCTTTACCATACAATCATAGTTAACTATTTACTAGGCCTGTCTGTGATTTATAGTGTTATGTTTTTTTACCATGTTATACCACATTATACTCAGATCCAAAATCTGCATGGTATACCTGCAGTATGAACTTGTGAACTACTCACATGAAATGAAGGCACAAACCAAACCAAATATTGTGTGACAGACAGTCTGGACAAAACTGCACAAGTCCCATCCTGTTGAACTATTTTACATTTCAGAAATATTTATATTTTATATTTTCAAAAATAACTGTTCAACAAGGCTACTACATGTCAACTCTCTAAATCATTTAATAATTTAAAAAAAAATTAATAAAAAAAAAAGCTCAGTGTTTTGCAAGCTGTAAAAAAACATTTCTAAGATAACTATGAGACATTTGGTCTCAAGCAGTTAGAATCAGACACTGAACAAATAGTGCAGGGCGCTCCAGTGAAGGGAAACAGAAGTGATCAGGGCTAGAACTGCCCTTTCTTGAATCAGATCTGACAGAGAGAGAGAGAGAGAGAGAGAGAGAGAGAGAGAGAGAGAGAGAGAGAGAGAGAGAGAGAGAGAGAGAGATGCAATAATTTCCATGTGGTGAGCTTTAGTTCCATTTCATCTCAACATGGGCAAGGACCTGCTGGCTCAGGGGGCCCAAGCAGGTTCTGTTTGGGAATGAAATATCCAGATAGACAGATGCACACAAAGGCAAAAAGCCTGTCAATTATAAAACATAAAACAGAAACAACTTTTGCTGCAGGAAGATAGGTTCTGTATGGTCTCTTACTTTTTCTGTTTCATAGTTTTTTACAGTGCTTTTATTCCTGAAAATCCAGGACAAACTCTAACAAAACGACAATAAATCAACACTTTACCACGCATTTCCCATGTGTATAGTACGCATCAACTTCCCATTTCAAGAAGGGAGTCAACAGTGCCTGTGCTTTACAATGCGGTCACTATGCTGAAATACATTTTGCTGCAATACTTTTACATTTATAAGAATGCTAGCAAAAAAAAACAAACATGTATATTGAGTAGGGCTGTCAAGTGATTAAAATAAATCATCGCGATTGATTTTGAGATTTTAAAAAATTAATCTCAGTTAATCTTTGTTTTAATCACATTTAATTGATACAATTACTGCATCCATCTCATTTAAATGTGTTTTATTACTGATATTATTATTATTATTATTATTATTATTATTATTATTAGTGCTGGGACAAATATCTGAATATTCAAACAAATGTTTTTTGAAATGTATTCAGATACACAAATCAGATTTCGTATTCGCTACAAATGACAAAAATGCCTTGCACTTATTTATCGTCTCACCACAATTTGCGCGACAGTTTCAAAAAATAACAAAATCGCACAGCAGCTATCAAGCCTCTGGTTTTAGACAGGAAAAAGTAAACACACCAGATAATGCACGCACACCGTTCATGATCTCTATGGAAAGCCATCTGGGACAAAAATGCCTTGCAGGCGAGTCAGACTCTCATGGGGCAGAAAAAAGGCAAGCACGTCATTCTGAAATGCCTCGCTTAAACAATACCCAACTTCCTGAAAATGTTGCGCAATGATTTTAATATAGACTGTGTATATATATATATATATATATATATATATATATATATATATATATATATATATATATATATATATATATATATTGTTGTGACTTTCTGTTATGTGGAATGTAATAAACGAGAACCAAAGCGGTGAGTTGTTTCGCCTTCACTTTACAATGTCATTTCCATTTTTGTTTTATTTAAAGTGTTTAAAGTTACATTTGAGTTTTCATTTGCTTTTTCAGCTACAAAAAGGCACAAGTAAACCTCATGTTATTACTTCATGAAAACATGTCGATGGCCACTGTTTACTGTGAAGAAACGGAAATGGCAAGGGATGAAAAAAGAAAAAAAGAAATAAATGAACTGCTATTTGGCATCCTTTGTTTTGTAGTTAATTCACTGGGGTAAGTCCTACACAGCTTATTCTTTACTCCTGGGATATTTTTCCATTTTAATGTGTTACATATTTTCAGGTCTTGCTGTAAAATACAGGCACACACAATGGCCACGCCCCCTGCTGCTGTGCTGTCTCTGCCTGCCTTCAGAGCAATATAATGGCTTTTATTACTTTTGGAAAAATGAACGAATATTCAAACAAATATTTAAATTGAGCTAATATCCAAACATGAAAATCCCGTGTTCATCATCCAAAGAACAACCCTGTCATAAAAACCCTGTTTTCCTATTTCTGGATCCGGCATTGTTGTTAATGTTTGCACCAACTGCTAAATCACAATGGAGTCAGTTTATTACTCACCTTACTCGATTCATTGACAGCCCTAATAACGGGTAATCATTTTAGTAAAAAGGAATAAGGACTAATCATGTATGTATTAGGAAGCACATATTATCTAATCATTAAAAAGGTAAGAGAACTCACTGACAATGCATAGCTGTTGGGAGCTTGTTAACAGAAAGTTACCAGTAAGTCATCTGGTTCCAATGTAGTGCTTAATGGTGTGGATTGCAAAGACACATTACACAAGAACTCAGTCTGACCTCTGATTTACCTCTCCTAGGAAACCGAAAGCAGAGCACCAGGACAGGCCTAAACGAAGCCCTGGCAGTATTTACACTCAAATGTTCAGAGAAGGTTTTCTTTTGTTGTTTTTCCCAAAAATGAAACCTTCTTTTTCCGAGAAACAGTTTTAACTGTCGTCATCCTAAAATGTTCAAATCTTTCCACTACTATGCTGTGCACAAAGCTGGCTTCTGAGGTTTTTTTTTTATGTTGCGCAACTGTAACTACGCTGCCCAAAATAACTAATGTGTCCTATAACTGTTATAAATCCCCAAATCCTGTGTAACACCCTCTCTATAGACTCATTTTACATTAAAACAGAAATCAAATGATGGGAATATGTCTTATAGTTTATCCAGGAAAAGGAGGCCCAATTGTCCAACTTCCTTATCTGACTATCCCCCATACTTCAATATGGTGTGTGAGCTCCACTGACATTAATAGTGACTTTAGCTCACCACATATCTATGAGTGCTGAAACAGTAATTAATCATTACAAAGAACAGATATAATGGGATAATAAACATATCTTGCCAAGACACTCAGTGCCCCAGGGTAGTATCTAATGTTTTCTTGAATTACAGTACTTAAGCTGCTACAATTTCAACTGTTGCACAAATTCTCTTCATTAAAACCTTCCTTTCTGAACTAAGTTTATGTCTTCTAGTTTTTGTGACTTGACCTTATGTCTACTGTTTATTTTAACCCGTCTTCATGGCTACTCTTAGAAGCATCAGTTTTTACGTGGCACACGATTTTATTTATTCTAACCGTTTCCAGTGAAACTGCATGGAAATTCCTGTTTCCAGTAAAACTGCACGGAAATTCCCACTACTGGACATTCTAATTCTTAAATTACTCATACGTGGTTCATGTCCTCCTTGTTGATATCTCTACTTTGTATGTTTAATCTATTAAATTTGCTTAATGAGGTGAAATTTATTTTCATCAGGTTACAAACCTACAACACATCAATTATCTAGATGAAAAAAAAAGAAAAAAAAAATCAAGCAAAAAGCTCACAGCCTCAACAGAGAAATAAAAACAAAAAAACAAAAAACAAATGCACACATGAAAAATCTTACCTGTAATATCTGGACTGCAAGTATGTGGAGCACACAGCTTTAGAGACATGACTGGCCGAGCCGAAGTCTATCACCTTCACCCTGTATGGTTGCCTGGCTGGGTCCACCAGCATGATGTTCTCAGGCTTGAGGTCTGCGTGGATGAGCCCCAGGCTCTTGAGCTTCATGAGGGCCGTGGCCACCTGCTGCAGGATGGGTCGGATGTACTTGAGGGGGAGAGGGCTGAACTTGTTCTGCTTCAGGAAGTCGTAGAGGTTCTGCTCCAGCATCTCAAAGACCAAGCAGGTGTGGTTCTTGTGCTGGAAGCATTCGTAGGCCCGGACGAAGTTGTAGTCGTCCGCGCTTTCAGTGCTCAGCCTGGCCAGGATGCTGACTTCGATCTGCCCTTGCCGGGCGTAAGAAGGGTGGTTTTTCAGGATCTTGATGGCCACAATCTCATTGGTGCCCCTCTTCCAGCATTTTACCACCTGCCCAAAGGTTCCCCGGCCAAGGAACTCCAAGACCTCGTAGGTGTTGGTCATTGAGCAGACAACCTCATGCTGGACCAGCTGGTAATCCCCCTCGCTGTTGGAGCCACTGTTTTTGGAGGTTGCCGTGGAGCTGGTGGCCGTGGCAACAGTGGCCCCGCTGACTGTGTTCTGGGTCATTGGCGGATGCTCTTCGATGATCTGGACGCTGCTGTTGTTCTCGATCTCCTCACTCTTGCGTTTAAGCCCGCACTTCTGGTACGTGTCCAGAAGGCTCACTGTACTGCGGCGCATCAGGTTATGACAGGTAATGCCCAGCAGCTGGCTGGCTGCTCCGGAAGTGCTGCTGGCTGAGGCTACCACAATGTGCCCGGTGCTGGCTGGGAAGATAAGCGCTTGCTCGTAGGGAAGGGTAGAGGCGTTAATGGCCACCTGGGTGGCTTGTATGTTCTTGCTGCTCAGGCTGTACACTTTGTTATGAGTGCCGTACCCTGTCATATCCCAGTCAGAACTTGGCTCCACCTTTAGCTTCTTTAGACTAAAGAAGGCACTTGACTGGAGAGTGCGTGGTGGAAATACTTGCACTTGCGAGGCCATACCTGCCGGGAAACACAAAGCGCAGAAAGAAACGTGAGAAGTAAAACACTGGGCCATCATTCACTTACTTAAACAGGAACACACAGTTCATACCAGTTCAAATAACCCTTCATTTTTTGTACTTTGCTAATACAGTCATTCATTTTTTTTTTTTTTTTTGTAATTAATAGGTGCTTCTGGACTATTTATTCATTCCCTCTTTTTATTAAATGTTCTATTAGCTCGGAGGTGTTTGTTTGCTATTTTGTGACTGAACACCCCCCCCCCCCCCCCCCCTCTCTCTCAATATTACCATTTGAAGCAGTGTTGATGTATAAATCAATAAATAAAGCAAGCACAACTCAATAGTGGACACATCCATCAAGGCTGAAGCAGATGTATTACAAAGCTGCACTGAATTTAAATGAACTGGATTTAAACCAGAATTTGTAATTCTGATAAAATTACAGAACCAAAGATACCTGTAGTCCAATTATGTACTTAGTAGTTCCAACAACAGTGCCCAAACAATCTCTTTGCATGATCACGACTCATCTATTTCTTTACAGGTGCTTCTTCAAAGGTTGTGCAAAAAATTTAATTACCAAAAATATGTAGCAATCTATTGTGTTTCAATGGCTGTTCCTCACATCAATGAAGATTATTATTTTTTTTTTTTTTTTTTTTTTATGAAAATGCAGTAATTGAGTGTATTCTGTCATATACAAAATGCTGCATCTCCCTGTTGCAAGTCTATCAGTGCAGAACAATTGTCCTTGGAGACCTATTACGCTAAAGCAACTGGTTGCCCATTATGATTTCCATTACATGAGAGTAGATGTTGAAGTCGGCTCTCGCCAAGATAAGCACCAACTATGACGTAGCTTTGCAGTAAACTAATGTGATCCATCTGCATCTCCATCCATTTGCGTTGTTTTCCATCTGATGATGTAGAAATCCTTCTGTCTGGTGTTGATTGCTGAAGTGTAATGCTGGCTCCAGGGATCAGCTCATTTTGCCTCCCCAGTGCATCAGCACACACACTAAACCATACTGTCATTTACTGTACCGGATGTACCTTATTTGTGCAAAATATCTACCTGTGGAACACGAAAACTGTACGTATTAAACACAAAACATCTGCCTGTACATATTAATGTAAATCTGTGCCTTAGCAAAACAAATGCATGATTTTGCACCAAATAATCAGTCAGCCTCAGGGAACATCACCACAGAATAAACTGCTCTTCAACCAACACTGAACTAAAAATAGTACTTTTCAACTGCAGTGTTGTTACAGCTACTCTTATACCTGCAGTGCACCTGTAGAGAAGAGTGTGAGTCCTTTTTTTTAACAGGTTGTATGATGGGGTATCAGGTTTATGTTACACCTGAGAGATTTAGTTTTTACTGTAATATGGTAGACATTTTTCAGCTAATATCTTCTGCTAAAATGTTGCATCTTTATTATTAAAGTGTCCTAAAAGGCACAACAGGTTCAACGCAGAAGCTTGCTTGTGTCTTTTTGTTTTTAGCATGACTTAACACTTAATGCTTCTGGGTGGGGTTGATAACCTAGCCCTCATGCACGTCCTATGTGCCATATTTAGTTAGTTTAAAAATACCTAAATTGTATAATGCAATCCGGCAAAACATCAAGACATGTCTACTAGGTAATTACATGAGAGCCAGTCTCTGTAATCACTTAAGCTATTAGGCCTGATGTCACTCGAAAGGATTATTTTTTCCTTTGCTGGTAAGATATGCTAAAAATAAATTAAGTGCTGACACTTCGTACAGTATTTAAGATGTGTATGTGTTGAAATACAGATTTTTTTTCATTAGCTATAACTATCAAATGGCAAAGATATTTTAAGTTCAATATAAGGCACACTAAGTGTTTAATGTCTTGAATGTACAACTTAGCACTCTACTGTGTAGTTTGTATAATTGGTGCAAATATTGTAACCGGTCTTGTTTATTTGCGTTTTTTTTGTTATTGTTGTTGTTTTTTTTAAGAAGCCAAAGTACAGCAATTTGACATTTTGACTGTCTCATTTTTGACAACCACTGTCGTAAACATACAGGTAAGACTAAATGAATTTTAAACAGTGTTTTTTACCAACAATGCCAATAATATCTTTATAGGCAGGATCAAATGGTCTGGAAGGTAACTCAATAGCTGTGAGACATCTTTGATTTCATGCTATAATGAAAATCTCTGACAATACTCCTTGACTCCATACCAATGAAGCCTGCCAGAGTTTACTTCAAGAATCAGTTTTCAGACAGAAATCCAATTTGATGGAACACTTTGTCCTAACTTGGATGAAAACAAAAATCACAGGCCATGTCCACTGCATATCACTGTCCTTACTATTTAGAGTTTGAAAATTGAATGAAAAAATCCAGAGCAGGGGGTAATAACTAGAAATGATGAGCTTTTTAAAATGGTAAATTAATTTGATTTAAATTCATATGAATTTGCGGCCATCGTTTTTGAAGTATCATTGATTTATTAATGTTCACAGTGAAACACAACCCTGTCTGCACAGCTTCCTATTGAAGTTTTCCATCACCCTTTAGAATGAACTCAATTTGCTTCATAAAGTCAAGTGAAACCTGCAGAATAATGTTACGTTAACATTTTAACACTTTGTAGTTTTCAATTTACTTAACGAAAAACTGACAAAAAATGTAAGAATGTGGCATTTCAAAATCTTATGCGAAATGCTGTACTACTATTACAGCTTTTGGTAGACCTATGCGATATCATTTTGTAGTTTCTTTGATTACATAAAAGATCTAAATTATGTTCATATAGTTTTTATTTTTAAATGATGTCTCAATCCTAAAATTACAGGTGATGTTAAACTTTTGTCCATTGTTGTAGTTTGCTTGCTAACTGATTTCAGAAATCTAATGAAGCATGCATCTCAGACAGAATGCTGCCATGTGAGGAAATCGACTAACGAATGAACCCGGAACGCCACTTGGTAAATCAGCCAGGGAACGACATACCGATAGTGAAAAATTAGGCATCGCCCCAGCCTTACAATGAACTTGTTTTGTTGTCTCAGATTGTGATGCGATTCCATCTATTTCCATCTCTGTAAAGTATTAAACGTGTCTCATGTAAAACCTTAAAATGAGGTAACAGAATTCTATGTATGTGGGTTGCCTTGGTTCATTATATTAAGAATAATAATGTGCACAAACTCACATTCCCCAGATATGATAAACTTGAGGGACTGGATCACATAAATTATGGGGACACCTTAAAAAAAAAATAGATACACAATGCAACACTATCTAAGGGAGATAATGTGTTTGTTTTTTGTGGATATAGGTTGTTATAGAAAATCATTCTTCATTTCTTCTCTCCCTGTGATCTCTTCATTTATTTTTCTTCCTCTGCTCTTTTTGTTTTCTTTTCTATCATTTTTGATTAATGTACAACTTCTAACTACCAATAATTTCCATCACACATTGATTTCCAATTGTACAGTACCTGTAAGGGTTATACTAATGTATTTCAACTGTCATATTGTTAATATTGTTCAGTGAGACCGCAGTTGAAGCAATAGCAGCTTGAATGAAAAAGGTAAGAATGTGAAGGAGCGAATGTTCAGGTTAAAATATTTCTATACAAATTCACAGTTTATCAGATTATAATCAAATGTTTATAATCAAAGACATCTAGAACATCTATAAGATGCTGGGTGTGTAAAGTAAAGCATAAGTCTGACTCATACCTAGAGAAACAGCCTTGCACAGTAACCACCACCTCCTTTTCCTGCACTAACACACATTAAAATTAGGCTGCAATTTGTGCCTGGGTTCTGAAGTCCTTTCATCTCCAGCCGAGCATGCCACAATACCTGCAATCAACTGTGAATGGACAGTTATCCAGCTGGGGCTTGGTGAGTCTTATAATGCCCATTAGCTTCTGTGTATATCACAAATAACGTGCTTAGTGGCATTTTAGGGACCTCAGCCCTAATTCACTACCACCAGCAAACAGCAACCACTAATGTGTTTTGACAGCAGAGCAATATCTGCGCTTACTGCTGCTGTATTTAAAATGCAATCTTGTGGAAAGGGGCATGCTGACTCTATAAGCTGCTGTAGGTAACATTACAAACTATGCCAGCACATTTTAACCATCATGGAAGCTGTCTGTTTAAAGACACCATTTGCTGTCTCTATATTCTGAAATCACAGTAAGGATAGTGTGTGAAATGCAAACAGGAGTGCTGCAGATTAACCTGAATCTGAAACCCATCTTTGGTTACAAGCAAAATCAGTTTGGTAATCACAGCTCATCCGACAAAGCCACCACTAACAGCTGCAGCTGATAAGATGGTCTCCAGGACTAAACAAGCAATCCTGCACTGCATTAAATAAACGGTCCTAAAAGAAATGGAAGGTAGGACGCCGTCAGACAACAGATTTGTTCATGCCTAAAAACAAGCACAAGCTTCCTTAACAGTTTTAGGGGATTGAGTTTTTCCCTTCGTGTTTCAAAGCAATTGTTAGCTAAAGTTTACAAATATTACAAGAAACATTTTTGCAAAGATTACAATTTAGGTAATTGTATACAGATTTCACAAATGGTAATTCAATTTACATCAAAACTAGCTTACAGAGAGTGTGTGTCGGCCACCTGCCAGCTAGTAAAATTGAATCCTAAAGAAATTATGGCAATGGATTTTTTAATTTTTTTTTTAAGGGAGAGAAACAAAATCGCAGACAAAGTAATACTGGTTACTAGTAAATACTGGTTACCCGACAACGTATTACATTTTCATGCGTTTAGCAGGTAGTATTTTTTAAATCACTTCCACCACCATTATAGGGCTCTTATTCGACTCACACTGCACTCTACAATAGTGTGAGTAACAATAAAGGCACATCTAATCGGCTTTAATACAGCTGGGTGCCAAGCCTTATTAGTCACTATTAGCAATAGTGCTATAAATGAGTGTGTTATAATCAGTAATGCAAGTGAGCTGGAACACTGTTCCTGGACTTATCTTTAGACTGGAATTCATTTCATTCACTTCACCCCATCGTGTAACACAAGGAATGCAATACCTTATGAAGACGCCCCACCCCCAATCTGAATACATTACTACACAAAGTAATTTGCTGTTCAGTCTCTGCTCTTTATTCCGCCTATATTTTGCACTGAAAGAAAAACATGACCAAAACTACAGGAGTTGCATGACATACTGTAATGTATAAAATTAGGTGCTGTATACCTATACATATTTAAGCAAAATAAACAAGCAAAAATGGCAACTTACAATTCTTACCCCCATCTCAAACTACACAAGAGAAGCAAATCTCTGTTTACATAAATTCCCTTTTACAAGATGTCTGCTCCTAGCCCTTCTCATTCAATTTGGGTACATGTCAGAAAGACACTTTTGCTTGTGGGTTCCTTTCAGAATTGGCGTCATTTACTCATTAGGTACTGTATTGTTGGTCTTCAAATAAAGTAGAAATAAACCTGACATGTGCAGAAACTTACATTCATACCCCTGACACCAGTACATAAAAAAGAAAGCATGAATGGCTGCTTAGTGCTCATCTTTAAAAAGGCCAGATTCTGCATCTGCGTTGAGTTGACATAACAGACCACCCATCTGTTTCCTGCATCATTTGAACACACCAGGGAACCATTTCTTTTACCAAGATTTCTCACAAATATGTCTGAATAAAGAAAATGCATTCTATCTGCAAAAGAAAACCATAACACCAGGTCCCACATGGTTTACTGCTCATGCAAGCGTATTTACATCTCAGTTTCCAGGGCTATAAGAGGACAAACTAAACGTTTACTTGAATACAGGTAATTAAATCATAATAATAAACAACCTGGAGACATCATTAGTTCAAGTCACTGTGTCAACTTGCACCATGCGAGGAGTGGAGTGATAATTATTATTTTTATTTCAATGACAAAACCAGGGCATTGTGTATAACCCTTATAAAAACTGCAAAGCTATGTGAAATTACAGGCAAGTCACAAATACAGCAGGGATGCTAATGTAGCATTGCAGAACCAGTGGTTATGGTAAAGCACAGTAAACATGTAGTATTAGTGTGGTAAACTGCAAAATTACTGGGCAAACATGACAAAGGGTTTTAATATTGGCTACCGTAGCTGTTCTTGATTGAAGTTGCAGGAAAGAAGAATCAAGATAACTAACTTCATTATTTACTGTTATGACGCACAACAGTAATAACTGCAGTACATTTGCAGCACTAAAGCTATATTAAATATGGATGGAACACTGTACAAAGTAAAGAGAAGGGAATTCATAACTGCAGAATTTGTTCATACAATCTGCATTTCATATTGGCAGTGCAATTATAAGGTGCATTAGCTCCAAATACACTCAATATGGGATCTGCAGGACCAAGAACCACTCAGAATGGCTGAAAGAAAATCATAAAATCAGGGAAGGGTATGTAAAAAAACAATCAATAAAAATGGCACTTGAAGATATTTACACTTGAAATAAGTCACCAGGGTTTCTTTGGGGATGGAACGTGTTTACGCACGCACAGACATGCACAAAGAGAGTTCAAAATGCGTTCAAATGGCACCCACTGGATTATATTTCATTATTATATTTAAATGTTCTTTTTTTATTATTCTGTTGGTGGTATAACACGACTGGCAGTAAAATTCCAAGCATAGGAATAGCAAGAAAATTTGGTTGCATGACAGTGGTAACCTGAGACATCAAGGGCACAGCTATTGTTTACACAAGAGAAGCAATATTATACAATAAATTGTACTAATACACATAGGAAAAACAAAACCTAAAAAGTAGAATTAAAAATGTGGTTGTTTTTTTAGAACAGTTTAAGCTGTAAAATGGACACTGGTTTCTAGTTAAAGTATCTCCTTTAGTAGTATCCTGCCAATAATACTGTATCAAGTTTTTTCTAGGTCTATTTTTTTAAAGGTCTCATTTAGTGACATTGGAGAACAACTAAACAACCACCCTTATCTTTTAGCAAAGCAAGATGTGTGTCTGAACAGCGGCTTCTCAGCTTCTGGGGTCTATACAGAATTTGGCCTCCCATCACTTCTTATCAGTGATTCATCAAGGTGTCAGTTCAGGTTATGAGATTACTTTAAGCCTCACAATTATGAGATTAGGGCTAATAAAGCAAGAAGACACCAACACACATTGTACTGGAACTGAAACTGCGGAGTTGGTAAAATCACTTCATGTGTTGGCCCCTGATGAATCAAATCCACATGACCTCAGACTTTCACAGGCTAGATCTGTTGGCCGCTTACACAAAGGGCCTTGCTCATCCACCTGAATGTAACGATAATTAGGGTTACAAAGCAAAGACAATGATGAAAGAAATCAAAGACACACATTAAAAGAAATAGCTAGACTTCCACGAGACTACACACGCAATTACATGATACATTTATATCACACACTAATGTAAAAAAGATTTTAAAAAATCCAATGACTATGCTTACTGTAGGAAAATATAAGGTCAAACGTAGTAGTCATATGGAAACATATATTTTCAACTGTACCAACAAAACATTCTGTAATACAAAGAAGTGTTACATAGTGAAAGAAAAAAACAGACTGGTATTTTATGAAAAATTTAGAGAATGTATTTATTTACATTAGAGTACATCAGGAAGCTTTGTGGGCAGCCATGTAGAGAAGGTCTTGGGTAAAGTAGGTCTTCTGATTCATGAACTGTGCTGCGACAGCCATCTTGAGAAGGTCTCAAGCAGGTCTTGATTATGGGTTTGGAATAAGTCATCACTGAATCAGGGAGTACTGTATAAAACCAACTGATATAAAATCAACTACTGTACAACTGCTGTCCATTACTAATAAGAAGAACTTTAGTTGACCTTTTTAAATGTAGACTCCAATATGAACTGCACCTTTTCCCTTTTTGTTGTTTGTTAATATGCTGGTACTAAACACTCATGCTGGTACCTTTAAAGAAAGCCTTTTTTTTTAACAATTGTGTTTATATGAAGGGTACGTCTTAGATTCAGGGACAACTTAATTAAAGAAGATGTGGTACTGTATGTTAAATATTGTCTTCCTGTTTCCGATAAACTGCTATCAAAAACACCGTTTCATTTTTGTTTTGCTTCTGGAGCTTTTCAAAACAGATCCCTTAATGTGACGTTGATCCCTTAATGTGATGTAGCTAGTGCAGTAGCTGAAGAATGCCGATCACAACACCACAGTAAAATTATGTGTAGTTTACAAAAGGGGTGTAAGGGTTACTACCTTTAGCTATGGTAAACCAATAAATAGATCAGGTCTACTGAGGACAGACCCATTATAATTATGCAAATACGCTAGTCAAATGATATAACAATATTTCAAAACAATTCCCCCAAAAAGCTTTCTCAGAATGGTTTATGAGTTCAACAGTGCAGCAGAAAGAAGGTTGTACGGTAATTCAGCATGAATGTCTAAATAGGGTTCTTGAAAAGTCAACACAATACACACACACACACACACACACACACACACACACACTGAGCTTGGTAATCATGGCTTTCATTATCTGTTAGTAAACCTCTCTGTCTTCAATCATGTACTGTAAGTAAATATTTTCTCAACTGAAAAATGAATGACTTCCATGTTGAACCATCTGTCTTCCTAATGTTATTATTTCAGGCATAGTATCATCAAGGCAGAGTAATGGATGCTGTGCTCATGTGGTCTTGGTGTGGCTGTTTGGTATCTTGTAACTGTCTTTCTCATCATGATATATATATATATATATAAAATGTAACGTGTAACGCCAAAGAAAATGTAAGGCACTATTGCAAGCCAAATTATCATTTAGAGGCAACATTTTAAGATATCTTGAAATACCTTAAAACGATTTAAAGATATCTGAAAATGCATTTTAGAAATCTCATTTAAAGCTCCACTTGCATATATCTGGAAATCATTTTCAGATCTATCTACATGTTGTTTACATATCTTAAAATGATTTAGAGATCTATTTAACCCTCATATTGTAACATGGGGTCCATTCAGACCCCACAGTGTTTTAGTATCAGTTATTATGTGGGTCTAGTGACTTGATTTTTGTTTCCTTTTAGGTAGTTGTCAGGCACCCATCCTGTTACGCTATGCAAAGGATGATTCTAGTCCAGGTAGCCTGGTTGAATTTCCCAAATTGTTTTAGGTTTGGGGTCACGTTACATAAGTCAGCTCCTAAGTTTCATTTGTTGCCTATTACTCTGTCACTTCAACAGATAGCGTTCCGGTTTCAATGTCATTTAAAAGTGTGCTTTCCATTGATTTCAGACATCCTCGTATGCGTACTTTCTACCACCCCCTCATTCAGTGCTCCAGTGCTGTGACGTGCAGCAAACCGGTAGGTGTGTTCAAGCTAGGAACACAGTCAATATACCAGGCTTGGGGAGTTCCAATGATAGCTCACGTGCCCACATGACATGCTCCTAGAATATACTACAGCGTCCAGAATACGGTGGTGCCATCAACCATTTTGCATAGCATAAACAACACATTATACTAAATGGTGGCTATAAGTAAAGGAAAAGCTAAATAAAGTGTTCATATACACATATTCATTTACTCCAGTTGTTAGTTATATGTTGTTTTATTGTTGGGTTCCGGTTGGACCCCAGGTTACCAGGAAAATCAGTTTTCTGACATGTCCCTATGAGAGTTAACTAATTGAAGATATCTTAAAATATTTAGAGATATCTGGAAATGATTTAGCGATATCTTAAAATATATATATATATATATATATATATATATATATATATATATATATAATTAATTTCAGATAGCTCTAAATGATAATTTGGCTTGCACATCACTAATTCTGATAAATTGACTTAAGAATTTCATATCTCTCTAAAAATCAATTACTGTTACCATTTTTATTCCCAAATCGCTAAAACGGCCAAGGCGTACAACAGAAAATCATAGCACTAAACTGAACACTTCATTCTGACAGACAAAACCTTTTTCTTATAAGGATTTGCTGTCTTTTTAAAATCATGTTCTAATTCAAGTCCTGTAATTCTAATAATAACAACCACCCTGTTTTCGCAGAATTATTTTCTAAAAAGTTTAACAGATGGTATACACGCGAGCTACTGTACGTGGGCATATTAAAACTTGCAGTTATCACACACATTTACTTAGACAGTCCAGTTGTGTTCAATATCAATGCCTAATAAAAACAATGTGTTTATCTATCTTTTTAAAGTCACTGAATTCTACAGCTCTCCCCCAAACCCCTCCATAAATAAATAATATATCACTTGTAGAGTTCCACTCATGAATGAAAAGAAATATGTTCCCCAGTTATGGATACTTTCAATATCTTGTAACAGAATGCCCATGACAAGTTTCATAACATACTGACGTGTAAAACCCTCAAGTGTAAAGGACATACCAACATCTCCACTTTATCCATGGTGCTGGGGGTTTTCATCCCAATCATGGGATAATAAACAAAGACAACTGCTTACTAATGAGGTGCTGATGAACTATAAATGTGTATGAGCTCGGGAGACCAGGGCTAGACTTTAGTTTCCAACTCATTTGTAATAAAAACCACAGCCAGAATCATATATAACCGCAAGAATGTGAGTAGTTCAAATCAGCAAGCAAAACGTATCATCCTAGTGCAGACTGACTGGGGATGCAACTGTTTCCCATTACGCACAGCAATGTGTAAGCCTGGCATATCTGCTACCTTCCCCCTGCACATGATATACATGCCTTTGTATGTGGTCTTGTGCAAAACCCCTGCAATGTGCTGTTCAATAAATGGTACAACACTAGGTTTCAGTTGCATTCGAGATATACTGGAAGTCTGAATAAAACAAGTATTCACGCAGCTGTTGTTTCCAAAAGGACAGCTTCTTCATGTTTGTTTACTAATATTTTTGTGTATATGACCAAGGTAACCAGGATCTACAGTAATTTGCATAGCTAGAGAGACTAATTGCAATCAAACATATATTTATATAATTGAACACTGTATTTAAATGTATTGATCTAAAAGAAAAGATGTATGAAGAACTTGCGCTCATAAATTATATTAACTGTACTTTTGTTTGTTTCAAATTGATTTATGAACTGAAATAGATCTCTCCATCCAGCAGAGGGCGCGCGTGAGAGGCGTTTAAACAGGAGCACTATCAATATACATACTGACTGTAAAGTCCAGACAGTTCTAGCACTGAAAGTGTAAACCTTTATTTTGTAGATCTGTTATTGCAATACGTATTCACTAGCAAGATCCGCATTACCCTCTGGTTATGTTTTACGTCGATTATGAGAGGATTATCTAACCTTTATTTATTAAGTAAATCAGTTCACGTTAACCCAGAAAATGTGTCAATGTATATAGCGGGTTCAATCTAGAAGGTGGCTCTTTGTTCCAGATCATATTAAAATCTAATTAAATAATGAATGACCACGTAGTTCATGATAGCTAAATGATTTACAGCAGACTATCACATTCATTGTTAAACCACGATATTATTTTAAGGCGTTGAAACTGTTAACGTGTATGTACTGTCATTTGTTTCTGTTTGTGAACAACAAATATGACCTTGTTAACGGAGCATTTTACTCAGATCATTCCTATTTATTCTCGCAATACCTACGCAGTATTTGTGTTTATCAAAGTCTAATCAGTTTCACAATAATGATTGGGGCTACGGAACACTTCCTCGATGTTCACACAGGTCACTTTCACTCTCAGTATTACCCTTTCACTTGCTAAAATGACACAAAACAACACAAGAGACACAGATTGGTTTTAAGTTTAGGTATATGATTCATATGAACTGAAATTCAAAATGACACAAACAGCAATAGAAGAAATATAGACATATTTTAGTAAGGGCTGTATATTCGCCTTTCAGTAAACTCACCGATGACTGTGTTGTTGTTTTACAATACAATACCAATAGGCTATTACTAATTATAATTTCAAATAATGTTCAATTCCGATTTTAAAACTTTTACATCTCATTTTTAGAATTGACAAAATAAACATGCTGGATCTTGACATTTTTGCTGTTTAAATCCACATTGTTTTAGGAAATCACAAAAATACTGCCGCTGATTTAGTACCCCAATCTTTTTTTCCCCAAAGATTTAGAAAATAGACAAATATGACCTGTATTCAATTGTAAAATTACAAACATCAACATGTGATTTAATAAATTATTATAAAAAAAGCTAAACTCAACAAGACACAGTCAGTAGGCTATTCTAAACCTGCAGTACAAAGCAGTCGATAACTCTAATAAAAAAGGGGTTTGGGACAATGAGAGAAGTGTTGTTCAAGATTCTTACCTTCGTACATCGGGGCCATCGGTGCGAGGTCTTCTGTTATTCATGGCAAAAAAATAACGAGAGATGTCAGCTCAAAACTCAATAAAGATCTGCCATCTTAAACCCCCTATACTGTCAGAGCTGCTGTCTCCTGCATTATTACTGCCCAGTTCATCGGGAGAGAATATATTCGCTGTACGCAGCCACGGTTTTGGTATGGGGACGGATCTACAGGAGAAAGACAGCAGATTGGTTTCTTCAATTTAAACTCCGCCGATCTTTGAGGTTTTTATTTATTTATTTATTTATTGGCTCAAAAGTTGAGCCAAATTGTAGGTCTCCTTCAGCTAGCCACCATGTCTGGAGTCCATGCAAAAGTTGCAATGGAGAAGCAGAGGGAGTTACAAGATAATCAACTACCTATTGGATGGATTGGAGCTCAAGATGAAATAACTTGCGGTAATTGTCATGAGACTATTTTGAAAACTTTTAAAAGTACAAATTCCAGTGTCAGAGGCAAATAGCTTCTGTTTCATATTCGTAACTCAAAGAATAAATCAAATGCGCACTAGTTTGTAAGAAATTTGTTCTACTTAAAAAAAAAAAAAAAAAAAAAAAAAAAAAAACAATATTTTATCAATACCGACTGGATAGAATGTGAATTATATTAGAAGCCGGTTAATATAAGCTATTTGTTAATCTCCTGAACATATACCCTGCTCAAGTTAACATTACATCATAATCCTAGGTCAAATTGTAGTATGCCTATCTCAGAAATGTACGTTGACCAATGCATGTGCATTTCCACTTTTAACAATTATTTATTCACCCAGTACACGTGTTTGTTTGATGCTGACCAAAGCAGTTCTAACTAGAGAAATGCCTCCACATCTGTCTCATTTGAAAATTAGTTGTTTTGTTTTCTTTTGTTTGTTTATTTTTTACTTTTCAGTTTTTGTTTATTTATTTTATTTTATTTATTGTTTTAAATTGAACTGTTACGTGACCCATACATTAGACCCTTGCTTACTGAGATATCAGATTGTGGTGGTATTCATCATTGCATAGCTTTGTATGATAAAGGGAAGCTTTTATGGGACTCACTATGAGTCTTTATCGAAAAAATCAAAGTATAGATTACAGAAGAAATACATAGGATAAGAAGAAAAAGGAAATGCTTATAATTATTTTAGTTCCTCAGCATGTATCTTATTTGGTTAATATTCTGTAGCACGTTGTGTTTTGTGAGTGTATTAGTGTTATAAACATGTAATGGCTGACTATTCCTGAATTTACTTTTATAACCAAATATTTTTAAGTTTTGGTCGTAATAGCTCTCCAACTTAATTATTACATTTTTAATTAAAGACAGTTGCAAGATAGCAAGATTAATACAAACTTTTTTTTTTATTTTCTGTCATTTGAATGTTCTCTTACTTACTAATAATTTTATTATATTTTATAACTGCTATTATCTGTAATATGATATTTTGTAATGCTATACTTGTAACAACTGTAAGTCGCCCTGGATAAGGGCGTCTGGTAATAAATATATACATACATAAATAAATAAATAGCAATTATCTATCTATCTATCTATCTATCTATCTATCTATCTATCTATCTATCTATCTATCTATCTATCTATCTGTCTGTCTGTCTGTCTGTCTATCTGTCTATCTATCTGTCTATCTATCTATTGCCATTATATATTGTTTTATTCAAATAGTATCATACAGCATTTTATAATCCTACATATTAAATATTACAATATCGTATAAATCCGTATATCCTTATTTGACTTGGGCACAGTATGTTTAAAATGCAAACATCAAATAAACAAAACCATATATACATATATACATTCATGCATGTGTAAACGAATTGGGCTCATTACTGGGTATGGCAGCTTTTTTGTGTATGGCACATCTTACAGTATTTTATTATATACTATATATACCATACATGCTATAATATACTGTACAGTAATTATACTAGGTGAATGATTCTGTCGGTGATTGTTCAGGACTGAGTTATAAAAGCCCTATGACGTCAGTGTATTTTTTTCCAGAATGAACTGGGGTGGAATCCGATTACACACACACTCATAGATGTGAGTAATCTTCCAGTTACTAACAAACTGGAAAACACTGAGATTGCTATTCTTCAGAAAGGGTTAGCAGGAAATTACAAAAAATACGCGCAAAAATTTATAAAAATAGAGAAAAACAGCTTCTTATTTTTAATACAGAACACCGATTGTAAAATAGTTCGGAAGTCTAATGTCTTGGAAATATAAACGATAACGGAACATTGTGTCAGTATGTATCACAGAATGGCACAAATTATTTAAAACTGCATATATAACAGTGTTATTATTTTCCCGGGATTAGAAACTATAAATATGTCCAGGTTTCAATTTAAACTTTGTTGAACAAACAAAAAGAGCACATTCAATAAACCGATTTCTTTTAGGCAAGAGACATCAAGGTAGAACACCGAAAAATAAATGTTAGATTTGCCAGACAGTTTGCCATTGTTTGTACTCCTAATGCCCGACCCATATATCCTGTCTAGAATAGATAATCCCTGGTATTTTCCACTATCGTTGCGCTCATATAGTTGAACCAATTGGACTGCGTAATCCCTAGTATATTACATGCACATGAGTGTTGGGTTACTTAGAAGTCAACAGAATCACGAAATACGGCATTAAAGCAGGGAAAAAATAGAACACAGAACACATGGTTTACAGAACACATGGCCCCCTGCCTGGTGTTTTCAGGTGATCCTAGAGCACTTGGGACCATATTTGTTATGGTTCTGTGATGAATCAATAGCTATGTATTACATGAGTAGCTAGATAGAACAAACCATAATGCATTATTATTATTATTATTATTATTATTATTATTATTATTATTATTATTATTATTATGTTGTTGTTGTTGTTGTTGAAGTGCAGAAGCACTGCTACTGTGTCCAAAATGGGTCATCGTTTACATTTCTGAGCCTGCTAGTTTATTGTTCAGGTTTCACCTGTTTGACTAGTATTGAACTGAAATTTAAACTTTGAACATATTGTAGGCCCTTAGAATAATTATGGAAGTTGATCAAATAGAACAAAATATTCACCATAAAACAAACAAACAAACCAACACACACACACACACACACACACAAATACATAAATGAATAAATAAATAACTCGTTTGTTATTAAACCTCTCCATGGTTTGGGAATAATAATAATAATAATAATAATAATAATAATAATAATAATAATAATAATAATAATAATAATAATACTCTCGTTGCATTAAATTCTGGGACATTTCAGTCTGAATTACATCAACCTGAGCATAATCCCTGTAATTTAGCACGTTTAGGCGTGCATTTGAGTTCCAGGTCAAAACTGAAACATCTCAAAACTGTTATTCAGCGAGGTTTACTTATTTCCATGCCTGGATTTCTTTTCACCCCTGTTTAGTCTTTATTATAATTTATTATTAATTTGTAAACTTCATCGAGTCTGTAGCCAAGAAGGACTACAACGTCCAGAAAGCTTTGCATACTTACTCCAGTGTGCAGGAACAGTGATTTCCTGGTATTTTAGAACTACATTTTCCAGCAGTCCATACATAACGCGACATGTAAGGAAGTAAACAAAACCCAGGTACAATGTCATAGATTTCGATTGAAGGGACCTAGAAGTCTGTTTGACAGATGATACAGTGACGCATAGTAAGTATAAGTATTATTTATTTATTTTTTTAGCGATTTTGTTTTAAAATCTATATTTATAATGACAGTACAAGAGACAAAAATTGCAAGTATAATAATATTATATAATACGATATCTGTCAATGATGAAAGCCTGGTTTTGTGCTGAGTCAGTGTGTTACACAACACAGTGTTATGTTGATACCTTGCATGGCCAGCATGCTAAACATGGGATATGGTATCATTATATTAGAAACAAAAACACCGTTTGTAGGTATGTAGAAATCGGAATTACCGCAGTGACGCCAATAACCTGATGATGCTGCGAGGTGTTCCACTAGTACAGTAGGCTTCCCAGTTCACTGAATGACTGGTAAAAATGTATCACTGGGGGGTTTGTGTGTGTGTGCTTGCAGATGATACTTCTCTACGGGATTGTACTGTAGGAACAAACTAGAGTCGTTACGGTCTGCCTTCAGATCCCAGTGTAAATCAATAGTAAGTAACTGTATGTTATGTTTTCAATATTACTGATTCCTTATATATATATATATATATATATATATATATATATATATATATATATATATATATATATATATATATATTGGATGTTCGCTAACATTCTGAATGGTTCGTGAAGCAATTATTGCTTTGCTTTGAAGTTTATGTTAAGGGTATTGGCTTGAGTTCAGCAGATGCACTTAGTCATAAGTAAGGTAGGGTAGATCAGCCAGAGTCATTATTTGGAAGCATCAGAAGCATGCAGTGTACAATAGCCTATTGCCAGCAACAACAAAAAAAGGCAAATCCCCTGTGGCAGGCAACTAGATTGGAGTAGCAGCTCCTGAACTAAACAAGAGTGGTGTTACCAGAGTGTGTTAATAATCAAAGAGATGTTATCAGGAGCCTGTCTCGCATTACACACCGGCCAGGGCATTTCAGTAAGCAGAGGGTGACAGTAACAGTAGTGATATTAAGTGGGTTTGACTCTAATTATTTTCTTTTACCAAAGGAGACACCTGCCAAAATGTTTTTCATTTTCTTTGTTTTACTAGTCTTTTTTTTTTTTTTTTAAACAAGGTCAGACGACCAACACCAGGTACTGTATAATCAGTTATGAGAAATCTAAGGCTGTCCTGAGTCCTTTCCCCTTTCCCAATAAGAACTGCTTAGTGTGTGTTTTGAGGTGATGTTTTGAAACTCCCTCTTGCTATTTCAGATACTCCTCTTATTATATTAACATACATGCTTCCTATGTTTTGTTTTTATTCAGAATTATTATAAAGAAAAATGATTCTGCTTCAAGTTTTTCATTTTAAGCTGTTGCGCATGGATTAGGGATAAGCAAATCATTAGTAGAGTGAGGTTACAGTTGATAATAATTAAGAGGTGTGTGCTCCAGTAAATTATGTAACTGACTAGAAGGCCACAATACTTTATGTCCCAGACAATCTTATTTAAAATACTTTGTTATATTTATTGCAATTTATTGTAGGCACTTCTTTTTCTGTCCTTCACTAAGCTTTGCTAATAAAATTGATTAGTGTTTCCCAACAAGAAATAACTCCACAATTTGCAAAGTGCTTCATGCCAACTCTGCTCTTTGGCTATTTAGCATTCTGCTTGTTTAATGTGACATGCAGGTTTAAAATAGTTGTCTTTCAGGATCACTTACTGTTATACATTTAAAATACAGTGCAATGTCAAGCAGCCAGACTAATGTGGAGTGTAAGCAGTCTGGATTGCTGAGTTTCTGGTTAATTGACCCACAAAGTTACAGAGGAGCAAGTGCCTAGCTTTGTCAACAGAAATTATTATAATACACCACTTTCACATTGAAATATACCTATATAGAAAGAAAATACACTAACCAATTGTCTATCTCTGATATTTAAAGTAAAGTATACACTGCAATATATATATATATATATATATATATATATATATATATATATATATATATATACACACACACACACACACACACACACACACACACACACATAAGAATGCTGTTGATATACTCATAGCAGTGTTCTGTATTTTGTATTGTGCTACCATATAGTGCTTTACATATGGAACCTTTCAATACTGTAAGGCAACATAATTACATTGGAACCCTCTAATCATATGACTGTATTTCCCAAAGTGATAGTAAGTGGAGTGGATATCAGTTGTATTATTAAAAAAGTGAGTGATCTTAACCAGAGTATGATGATAACTGAAGGAATATTATAAGAAGCTTGTTTTATTCCATTATATTCTGCCTGTCTTTTCAATGTGGTGATAATAAGCATATCATTTAATGAACTGAGTGGTAATGAAGGGGCTTGACTGTATTATTCTGATTATTATTTTTGTGTTCATGAAAGTTCAGGGACTGGCTACAGTCAGATGTGGTACACTGCTAGGGCACCCAAATCCTGACCTGAACAAACCCCTGTCATTTTGTCTTGGATCTCTCTCAAGCAGAGAATATCAATTGTAACAATTATGCTGACTGTTGTGGTTGGTTTGTGATATTGACTAATGAGTCTGAGAACACTAAACCCCTTTTACTTGTGACATTAAGGTCAAGTTAATTAGCCTCAGCCTGCAACAGTACATATAAATGCAAATAAGGTATTTTTGTAGAAGCCTAATTCCCAGTTTACAAATCGGAATGTAAAAAATATGTAACATACCTGTACACATTAATTTGCTACCAGCTAATATGGGAGGTACAGCAGCTTAGAGTAAAAGAAACAGAAAATCAGCAATAACACAGCTTGCCGTTTTATCTGGTTTTTTTCTGTTTCTTTGCTGACAGCTGTGTTTGGCACATCTATAAACCACTGGCTGTATCGCTAAACAAAGCAATAACAGTGCAGTCATTCTGTTATATGGTGTCTGCTCGGTCAGTACTGATGAACCATCATGGTGTAGATTAGCTTGTAGACTTCGTGTTCCCATGGTAATCATGAAAATATTTTTGGAACTTACAATCCATCTGGAACACAAACTCAACTTTGAAATGATGCATCAGGCATCAATTTCAAACCAATGTGGAGGATTTTCTGTCTTACCTGTGTTTTACTGTACCAAGGGGAATATACTGTAATAAAGTTTATTTTGAGTACTGCTATACAAGGGAAATGTAATTGTTTTTCAGTTTGAACTCTATCTTGTTTAGCTGCCAACAGCTGTCAATGAAAGTTTGCTTTTCAAAGTACAAGTAAGGTTAAACTATGATAAGCACCTCAGTACAGTGCTATGAGCTTTGCTGAAAATTCAACTTGTTGTGTGAGTACAGCCTCATATTTTCATATCTCGCACATATAACAAGAGCTTAAGGGTTTGTGGTTCTTTCTTCCTTGAATAAATGCTGCAGCAGACCCTTTATCTAATAAAGATTTGGATTGAACACATTCAGGTCACACTTGGTAGTTATGAAGAGGTCAATATTTCCAGAGCCTGCAGCTTCACATTTGGAGGCTTTCACATTGCTGGTTTCTTGGAAGTACTGTAAAAAAGTTACAAAAGGAAACAATTGGCTGAAGCTGCAGGCTGTTGTTAGGCAGTGAAGGCAGAGACCGAGTGCTTTGTTGGTTTCTATTTTGTTTGGCACTGCACTATGTCAAGTTGATTATTTACACAGTGGTTGAAATGTGTAGGAACGGTCAGGGACATTGATTCAGCACATTCTGGAAGTGTTCACTCCAGCAGACAGTAGAAAACAGTTGTTAGCCCATAGAGACACTACGGTAAGTCAGTGATTTGAACCTTAATCAATGTCTGTTAACTACCATATAACCAAAAGCTTTAAAAGTTGTCTTCATCACAGCATATGTCAGGGGTGTCAGACTCCAGTCCTCGAGGGCCGCAGGGTCTTCTGGTTTTCATTCCAACTTAAGCTCTCAATTAACATAATTGATCTAATTTGTTCAATTTGACATATTTAATATTAGTTGATGGTTTTAAAAACGCACTTGAAGGTACACTGCCTATGAAACATTTTGAGGCCTGAAGAGAAGCGTTAAAGTTAGATAATTGTCCAGTTAATCAAATAATTAGAACAATTAAGTAACTGAGAGCTCGGGTGGAATGAAGCCAGAAGACACTGCGGCCCTCCAGGAACTGAGTCTGACACCCCTGGCATAGCTAATATAATACAACCACTGCATTGAGTGTAAAATCGCATTACCTACAAAAAAAAAAAACAGAAAAAACCCATTTAGCTTTGTCATATGATGAGCATACAGTAAGTTAAATACTTTGGGAACGATGTCTGGTTTTACACAAAAACTCCTTGATATATGTTTAAGATATTATTTTATAACACTATGTAACACAATTTTTGTTCCTGGGTAGTAAGTGTTATTTCCTAATTCCTTATGCCTCAAAAGTATAGAACATGGCTATTAAGTGAGTAGTTTTTTTGAGATTTACGATTATACTGTAAATACAGTATAATTGTAAATCTCGAAAAACTACTCACTTCTAAATCTTTTGTAGTCATCTTTGTATTACTTTAGTATAAATACATGTTAATTTGGATTCATATGTTGTTTTTTTCTGACTTTATGTGAACGAAAAGACACACATTTGCCCATTTTCCCGTTGGAAATAGTGATATTTTTAAATATCACTGTCCTGGTCACAAAAGGAAAGTTTGTGGGGAATAATAGCCATTTTCTATACTTTTGAGGCATAAGCAATTAGGAAATAACACTTACTACCCAGGAACAAAAAAAAAAAAAAAATTGTTACACAGTGTAATTAACAGACTTGGTCAGACACCTGCAAAGGTAGTTTTATTAGAGACACAACCAGTGTGTTCAAGAGTAGGTCCCTTTGTGAGCCGAATATTTCTGCTACTCTAATCCTGCTAGTCTAGGACTGGTAACGTTTTACACTAAACATGCATTCCGTACATTTAAATAATAGTGCTGCTGTCATAATAGAGACTTTTAATAAAAGGAAAACATAGCAAACACTATGATAACCATGTGCAGTTTATTTAATGCAAAAAGTGCATTCAATGACAATAACCATCTGTTGTCTTTGTCAGAATTGTTTGTTTTGTTATTCTGTAATTTCTAAAAGCTATTATAACATAGTTGAAGTCCTAGTTACAGCGTAGAGCTGATAACGGCTCCTTAATCATTCACATGGTCTATTCACTGTCAAGAAGTTTTAATTCTGTCTTAACGTACGCCATGTATGGCTCTTTGAATTCCAGGTCCCTTCGCTAACTTACTGACCACAATATTACACAGTCATGTATAAGTCATACAGCGTGTTGTATCAGCAAAAAAGTGTGGGAGAGAAATTCACTGTGGGTACTTGAGTTTAAAAATGAACCTAGATATCCTGCTGTAGAGTACCGTTATGTAGGAGGTGGAAAACTGCAGAAAGCAGTAAAACTCCGTTAAAGTTATGTAGTGCACCCATGTGTGTGTGCTGTGTCTGTTACTGTGGTACTGCAGCTTTTACTTATCCTGCCAAACTCAATCCAATGAATAAATTACTCAGGACACTGTAAATGAAACTTGAGAATCAGCATACAGTTGCATGTTTTTTCCGATTTACAGAGATGACTTAGTTAATTTGCACAGTTGTGGCATGGCAGTGAGATAGTGCTGTGATTATGACTATCCCAGTCATCAGGTGACATTATTAGCCACACGCTAAAGAAACTGGTTTGGCTGGTCGCAGGTCAGTTTAAAAAAAAAAAAAACAAATGTAGAAAATAACCCTTAGCATGACCTTGTCAGACATCTTTATATGGCATTATTCAACAACAAGAAAACAAGGGATCAAATGTTTGATTTTATAAAGTCTGTTTAAAAAAAAAAAAAAAAAGCTTGCTGACAGAATTTTTAGCTGACATTAAATAAACAAAGAAGTTACTGTCTCGGGCTATTTAAAGGGAAGACACAGCTACCCCTGACACAGGCACAAAGAATCTGTAGCATCAGACCTCTGCAATCAGCCCCTCAAGCAACACAGCAGCGCTGAAAGAGCTCATTACACAAGCTGTACCCACATCACTGCCAGGACTTTCTGAGACAAGTTTATAGCCATGTGGAGGTGGAACTCAACAACTACTTTCAATATATGACTAGACAACACATCAAGGCACTAGTTTCCCCATTCCAGCCACATTTTCACAGGGCTGGAAGGAAGCCTTTCATTCAGGGGATTGTTTTAAGCCTTTGCCTGTCAAACCATAAACAACAGTTTATACTAATATACACGTTTTCACATCTTCCCCGTGTCACGTAGTCAAGGGGCAAGAAGGCCCTCTGTACAGCAACAAGCCTGGGAGTACACTTCCTGGAGTGACAGCTTTTAAAGAAGCAGGGTGGTTTGGTTGATTAAGTTCACTAGTTTCCGACAGCTTTAGGTTTACACGGTCAACTTGAGGTGACATTGTTCTACAAAGTGTATAAATAAAAAAGCTTCAAAACCAGCACAATTAAGTAGACATATAAATAAATGAAGAAATACAGAAAAAATAAGATCCAGTGAATTGCAAGGTCAATGTTTTAATCACAGTTATGATGGCAGATACATCACCACAGTGTAAAACGGAAGTGCTTATTTGTGTTTTTATGTTTTTTTTTTTTTTATTTCTACTGTTTGTTTAGCCAGACTATCGATTCACCAGCAAAGGAATAAAGTCCAGTGGCACAACAAGCCTACAGACCTGGTCAAAAGTTCTCCCAACTTAGTTTCAGTTTTCCTGAGGAATGGAGGCCCTGATTGACTTCCTGAAGCTTTTCCCACTACAAGCCAGTCATGGAACAGCCACCTCAATTGCTTTGTTTATGGTCTTCGCAGCTCTTCTATACTGGTAAGCTATAAGGATTGTATCACTTATAATTGGAACAATTTGTTATTTAATGGTTCGTAACAGATTTTCTTGCAAATCTTAAAGAATGACATAAAGCTGCCAAAGGCTTTAATTAATTTATACGGGACATTGTTTCTTTGTCTTTTTTATGTACATAATACTCCTAGTTTTGTACAGCATATTATAGTGAGAAAGCTGTAACTTTCTGCTATACGTTTTAGTACTTTTTCCCAATTGTTAGTGCACTCCTCAACATGATTTAGCTTTGTTGTAATACATAATGAACACTGCCCCTATGGGACGTAAGAAATGCTTCACTAAGAAAGATCTCATAGAACAAATATTGTATTTTTTACATTGTTTTTCTGGAAATACTGTACATTGCTGTTTACTAGTATATCTGACAGATTTTTTTGCACAAACCATATGTAAGTTATATTTAGTTAGTTATTTACTGGGAACTTTTTGCACACATTTCCCTTTATATAGTATATACAGTCATAGAACTATGAGTAAAGAAATGTAATAAATGGAACTACTGTATTTTAATATGTTTTGTTCTGATTTGATGAAATTGAATGCACAGAAGCCTATGAGACGGAAGTCGTAAACAGACACTAAGCAATTATTTTTAGTGCCAAACTGTACATGATTGTAGGACATTATCTGGACTACAGAAACACAGGCCTTTTCATCTGTAACATTTTGTAATGAGCGAGAATCAGTTCATAAACCCCAAACCAAATATTTTTCAATTAGCACAGTTGTATTCCAAATACCAAAACATTTAGGAACCCTAATAGCGTTATAGCAGTGTGAATCTAAATGTAGAAATAATGAATACAGTTGGCTGATGTCACTGGTTACTAATGGTATGGTCGCCAGTATTCCAATTACAGACAGGATAAGGCAACTGGATACACAGACGGGGATACACAGTTTGACAGCCCAGCGCCTTAACCACTATACAAAAAAGCAGGCTTGTTTTCACAAACAGTGACAAAGGATGTTCATTGTACATCCCATGGGGTTCCAGGGCTGGGAGTTTAGTGTTTATTTACAGTACATATTTCTGTTTGTAAGATTTTTGGCTCCTAGAACCTGGCTTTTGGCCGTACTGGTTTGTGAGGCTATTGAAGTAGATGGCTGTTGCACTACCATATGCAGTGATTATTACTGCATAGTAGTTATTTGTATGTACTGTGTTGCTGAGCTCCTGCAATTTCTAAGGTTACCGTACATACAATTCAGTCTGGAGAAGGATTTCTTTTATTTAATTTTGAATGTTGGTTGATTAATGGTCATTCTACATTGACTCACATTCTATATTCCTGAAGGAACAGTTGATCTTATGAGTTATGTTATAATCAGACAATGACAAGCACCCGTTTCTTCACATTGTTGACAGCCAACTAGACGGACTGTACATTAGTGCTCCATTTTACCTTTTATGAATTGATCTTGTTGCTTGCAAAGTAGTACATTGGTTATGTTTAATTAAAGGTTGCTTGACAGCTCGTTTATTAGGTTAATCATATAATGGCACAGCTCATAAGATCTATTATTCATTTTACATCTTGAAATAGCTGTTGTGTTTCTTTTCACATCAAACCCATTTTAGTCTAAATTACCTGCTGCTTTTGGAGATGAAAGCAAAAAGCAAAACCACACCTACAGTTTTTAAAAGTAAATATCTTCAATTGATTTGGTCGCGTAAGCCAAGAGTATCTTCAGTTGTGCATTTTTGGATGAGCAAGAGGATGGTAAGTTCAGAAGTTCTGTCTGGCAAATTGTGATCGGTACATTTGAACTTATTTTAAATGACCTTTAAATACAAATAATAAGAGCAGAACATTCATATTGTGTGAACAATGTTACGTTTTATTCCATTAGAAGCTGCTGACTTTTGGAAAGGGTTTTCGCCAGTCACAAAATGTTTGTCAGTGGATTGTTTGCCCTTTTTCAAACAATAAATCAATGGCACACACACACACTAATACACCTTGCTACTGATTCTAGTTTTACAGTAGGTTCATCATTTTGGCAAACAAAGAAAGCACCACCCTAAAAATGACAATGGTTAATGACATCCTGTTTACTGTCCCCGTGATAAATCCAGTGCCAGCTTTCACAGGACAGTCAGGTCATCTTAAACGTTTCCCCTCCAAAAAAATCAATTAAGAGTACAAGTTTGGAACAGATGTCCTTGTTCTTGTAAAGATTCAGCTTTACACTTAACTAGCACTGCAATTATTTTCCAAGAAGCAGGAATGGCATGTTAACATCATGTCCATGTTCAATTTATGTGAACTTCAAGACTAGGTTATTGAATTCCAGGCACTGATAACCCATGGTTATATTCGGCCTTCAATTAAATTAAATATCAACAGAGTCAGAACACACATACAAACATGTTTACTAGCACTTGAAAAAACACTTTAATAAAGTGACACGCCAGCCGTAAAATTGAATAAACTGTATTTGGATTCCAGCTTCATTCTCGGGACACAACTATATTGTGTTATTCTATAGGTTTGCAAGAACAAATTATTTTGTGGCAGTAATTTTACAAAGCTGCCTTTGCCTCTTTACCAAAGCCATATCCCTCAGAGACTGACGAGCTGACTTCATATTTGCAGGGTCACATAAACACTGTATGATGAATGTGTCAGTGTCCATGAAACTATACTGTATGATTTTCTCAATTAAGTTACTGTTTTAACCTCGGGCCATATCAATGATACAGAACACCTGCTTTGATGTAGCTGAGAAACAAATGGACTTTTATAAAGAGCAGTTCCAGTTCACTTATTTTGTCATGGGAACCGTGCTTGCCAGTACTGTAAATGCAAACACATGGCCGAGGAGAATGTGCAGTACATTGGGATGGGTGTTGGTGGATCCATTGTCTTATTCTCAGACATGGACAATGGTTGCTTGGGTGGTGGGGAGGAGTAATCTCAGATGCCTGCACAGATTACACCAGTTCACATCAGTGATCCTCTCCAATTACATTTAGCTCAGGAGACAATCCTGTTTAGTTTGAGTCTGCTGATGTTCTCTGCCTGTTTTGACCTATGGATTGGAAACCATGACCTTGACTAGTTTAACAGACAAATGAATATGTACAAAAATTACCCCTTGAACAGATAAAAAAAAAAATGGTAGAACATGAAATGAATAGAGAGTGTGATTGAGATTTACTGCAAGATTCAAGGAAGCTGTATTTGTATGGTGTGCGTACCAAACACTTTTTTTCAGCAAGAGCTAGCTCATGCCCTTTGGGGTTTAGCCTCTTGACTGTGACCTCTGACGTAAAAATAAAATTGATTTCTATTGACAATGAATCAAATGCGAGGTTTGACTGTGAAGCTGGTGTGTTTATTATAAAGCTTTTATATTGCACAAAAGATAAGGGCAGCTATGGGGGGGGGGGGAGCTCCAAAAAACATGATCATTGGAGGGCAGCAACCACAATATGAGATTGGGCATTTAAACATCAGTGATTTAAACTGGAATATCTGAAGTTATGTATATTATCGTGTGGTAAAGAATTTACTGTTGCGTAAATACAAAGCCAGTACATACCTCAACTGCAGGTATTATAATGACTTTAATCTGTTCATGTGTCTTGTATGGGAACATTGGGGAAAAAAAAAAATTACACTGTAATTGCTATTAAGATGTGAGTCATACTGTGAACCCTGACTTATATGCTCGTACACAAAATAAATTGCACTGTTATATACATAAACATTTTAGTTTGAATCCTCATTGAATCACAAGAGAGAGTTTGTCATAATATGACTACTACTACTAAAACAACTCAAGTCCTATATCACACGTCGCTCACATGTCAGAAACCTCATGGAAACAGAAATTGTAACATGCTATGCATAGAGCTCATTTTCACATAGAAAAAATGACATGGCTGCCATGTAATAATTCTTGGTGGCTTTATTCACATGTTGAACTTTCTTTTCTGTGTATGCAGTGCTCATGAAAGGTGAGGGGCAATGGCACCAGCAAAAGTCACGATCCAAGTAATTAGAATTTAGATCATAAACTAAACAAAAAATAAGATGATACTCAGATTTAAACTAGACTTATTCAAATGCTGCAAGTTCAATTGTTTCCAAAATACTTCTGGCATCAATTGGTGCCAGAAAAGAAAAATAAAGTGACTCTTCTCACGCCATGAACTGCAAAGCTAGTGTACAAAGTCAATTTTGATATATTATTATATTATATTTTCCACTTGTGTGACCATGTGACTGGAATTAGACTTGGGATTGTGCTGAGTACATGGATATACAAGACTCCATTACGATTAAAGCAGTTACATGTAAGGCTAATAAACTAGTAAAAAGCCTTTTACTTGTTACTTGTAGCACACTTGTTACTTGTTACTTTGTCAGTAAATATATATGCAAAATTATTAGTTTCTCTAGTTTTAGTACAAGCCAAGTACAAGGTTGTCCTGGAAGAAAACTTGCTTCCTTCTGCTCTGACAATGTTCCCCAACTCTGAGGATTGGTTTTATCAGCAGGACAATGCTCCATGCCACACAGCCAGGCCAATCAAGGTGTGGATGGAGGACCACCAGATCAAGACCCTGTCATGGCCAGCCCAATCTCCAGACCTGAACCCCATTGAAAACCCCTGGAATGCGATCAAAAGGAAGATGGATGGTCACAAGCCATCAAACAAAGCCAAGCTGCTTGAATTTTTGTGCCAGGAGTGGCATAAAGGCACCCAACATCAATGTGAAAGACTGGTGGAGAGCATGCCAAGACGCATGAAAGCTGTGCTTGAAAATCAGGGTTATTCCACCAAATATTGATTTCTGAACTCTTCCTAAGTTAAAACATTAGTATTGTGTTGTTTAAAAATGAATATGAACTTATTTTCTTTGCATTATTCGAGGTCTGACAACGCTGCATCTTTTTTGTTATTTTGACCAGTTGTCATTTTCTGCAAATAAATGCTCTAAATGACAATATTTCTATTTGGAATTTGGGAGAAATGTTGTCAGTAGTTTATAGAATAAAACAAAAATGTTCATTTAACCAAACACATACCTATAAATAGTAAAACCAGAGAAACTGCTAATTTTGCAGTGGTCTCTTAATTTTTTCCATATATATATATATATATATATATATATATATATATATATATATATATATATATATATATATATATATATATATATATATAAAATAATCAGCTCTTAGTTGCAATTGTGGAGTGATGGAATGAAGAGCAAACTGATGTGAGAAGGAGGAGGAACCTCACAGATTTCAGAACAAATTAAATAAATACACATATTGGGTCTACAATGTAAGCAGAAATGAAAGCTCTATCTGGTCACTTTCTTTATGAAAATCAGTGCCAGAAATGCATTTTATGGCATGTATGGTGTAAGACCAGCTCACATACTTGTAAGATCCAAGTATGGGTCCTCTGCAGTTCAGACTTTAAAATCCATTACTTATTCATGTCCTTTCTGTGAGAATTTCACATAGTCTCACTTTTAGTGAAAATATTATATGAAAAAATGTTATTTGGATACTTGAACAGTATGCTTGAAGTGAAATTAGTTAACAATGCACTGGCAGCAAACGTGTTGCTGCAAGTGATTTGTAATCTTACTGTACTTCCCCCTGAGCTGGGCTCAGCCTTCCTGTCCTTCTCAGACCCATCTACAGTTGTGTTGTGTCCTGGGAGCTGTCACTCCTGGCATATGTGCGATGATCATATTGCAGAGGTATTTATGCAGTCTAATCAAACTGATTTACTGTGGAGACATCTGTTCAAAGGGTCTAGAATTGCAGGTTTGAATTACAAAATCTAAATGTATGTAGAACACCTATCTCTCAGCATCCCTGGCGATGCATATAAAATATAACTGCTAACAATGTGTGACCTTGGTTAGAATGTGTTGTACTGTAGCTTGTAGGGCAGCACTGTGTTTCTCAACACACTTGGCTCAGAACAGGTTGCTGCCCTGCTGATGTTTCGTCAGTCCTGGTCTAGAGGTCACAGCCCTTGGGACAAGTAATGGTTTATTTTCTCCTGATTTTTATGTTTTCTTTGTCTGTTGGCAGCACAAGGTTGAAACAGAATTTCCCAAGCTGGGTTCCCACGGGAGTACACTGCTATGGCAATGGAAAACGAGAAAACACAGTGGCGATTATGATTTTTCCAATATTTGTGATTCTGGTATTATTGTACATTTTTACAATGCATAGAGAAGAACATTAAATACAGTGTTATTAATCAAAGGGTTTGTCCCTAAGGTTTTGAAGTACATTTCTCCCATTGTCAGTGTCAGTACAATTTAGTCAGCTGTAATACCTTTCCTTCATTTCAGATTATTCACTTAAAAACACATCATGGGGTCTATTTACACAACTTTAGGGACTGTTTAGGAATGTTTTAATAAGGACTGTTTGTGTTTTTAATTTTTTTAAATTTATTTTTGTTGATTATTTTCAAAGTGTTTACTTAGGTCTTTAATTAAAAGAAGGAAGAAGTCAAATGTTTGTTAATTTTACAAAACTAGAACTAAACAACTGAGTGATATACTCCAAGTTCTCTTCAGCACTCTGCAGGTGTTTGGTACTCATTTTATAACATGATTTTTTCTCCTTTAAAATAAAAGCAGTTACAGAAATTAAAGACGGGAGGTAACACTGAATATACATCCCATTAAATCATGTTTGCAGTTCATGAAACACTTTTCAACTGTTTTAAAGAAGGTTAGGAGGAGATATATATACCTGCACGGTGGGTGTTTTAATAGTAGCATCTAAATTCCAGATTTTCTAAATCCATTGATGTAAAGTGGGTTGCGAAAGTATTGACCTCCCCTTGGAATTTTTCCTATTTTGTTGCCTTACAACCTGGAATTAAAATGGATTTGTATTTGGATTTCATGTAATGGACATACACAAAATAGTCCAAATTGGTGAAGTGAAATGAAAAAAATAACTTGTTTCAAAATATTCTAAAAAATAAATAACGGAAAAGTGGTGCGTGCATATGTATTCACCCCCTTTGCTATTAAGCCTCTAAATAAGATCTGGTGCAACCAATTACCTTCAGAAGTCACATAATTAGTTAAATAAAGTCCACCTGTGTGCAATCTAAGTGTCACAAGATCTGTCACATGACCTCAGTATATATACACTTGTTCTGAAAGGCCCCAGAGTCTGCAACACCACTAAGCAAGGGGCACCACCAAGCAAGCGGCCCCATGAAGACCAAGGAGCTCTCCAAACAGGTCAGGGACAAAGTTGTGGAGAAGTACAGATCAGGGTTGGGTTGTAAAAAAATATCCGAAACTTTGAACATCCCACGGCGCACCATTAAAGCCATTATTAAAAAATGGAAAGAATATGGCACCACAACAAATCTGGCAAGAGAGGGCCGCCCACCAAAACACACAGACCAGGCAAGGAGGGCATTAATCAGAGAGGCAACAAAGAGACCAAAGATAACCCTGAAGGAGCTGCAAAGCTCCACAGCGGAGACTGGAGTATCTGTCCATAGGACCACTTTAAGCCATACACTCCACAGAGCTGGGCTTTACGGAAGAGTGGCCAGAAAAAAGCCATTGCTTAAAGAAAAAAATAAGCAAACACGTTTGGTGTTCGCCAAAAGGCATGTGGGAGACTCCCCAAACATATGGAAGAAGGTACTCTGGTCAGATGAGACTAAAATTGAGCTTTTTGGCCATCAAGGAAAACGCTATGTCTGGCGCAAACCCAACACCTCTCATCACCCTGAGAACACCATCCCCACAGTGAAGCATGGTGGTGGCAGCATCATGCTGTGGGGATGTTTTTCATCGGCAGGGACTGGGAAACTGGTCAGAATTGAAGGAATGATGGATGGCGCTAAATACAGGGAAATTCTTGAGGGAAACCTGTTTCAGTCTTCCAGAGATTTGAGACTGGGACGGAGGTTCACCTTCCAGCAGGACAATGACCCTAAGCATACTGCTAAAGCAACACTTGAGTGGTTTAAGGGGAAACATTTAAATGTCTTGGAATGGCCTAGTCAAAGCCCAGACCTCAATCCAATTGCGAATCTGTGGTATGACTTAAAGATTGCTGTACACCAGCGGAACCCATCCAACTTGAAGGAGCTGGAGCAGTTTTGCCCTGAAGAATGGGCAAAAATCCCAGTGGCTAGATGTGCCAAGCTTATAGATACATACCCCAAGAGACTTGCAGCTGTAATTGCTGCAAAAGGTGGCTCTACAAAGTATTGACTTTGGGGGGGTGAATACTTATGCACGCTCAAGTTTTCTGTTTTTTTGTCTTATTTCTTGTTTGTTTCACAATAAAAAATATTTTGCATCTTCAAAGTGGTAGGCATGTTGTGTAAATCAAATGATACAAACCCCCAAAAAATCCATTTTAATTCCAGGTTGTAAGGCAACAAAATAGGAAAAATGCCAAGGGGGGGTCAATACTTTCGCAAGCCACTGTAAATGTCTGGTCTGCTTATAATTTTTTCAAGCAAATTGGTTTCATCACACTGTCATTCTCATATTCATTTTGACATCTGACACATTCTTTCTCTTGTCCAAAGCTTCTTTAACCTGTGCTGCTTACCAAGATGCAAGAGGCAGGTATTAAATTTCAAATCGTGAATACAAGTGCTTTGCATTGTTTCGGCGAGCAAGTGGCGGTCTCTTTCTGGGTGGGATTAATATTTTGAAGCTACTTGGATTTGCATTCACTCCAGACCTGTGGGCAATCTGTCATGGTCTCAGTTAGGACACATTTCTAGTCAACCCTGGCCAGGGAATCAGTCAAAGCTCCTGATCAAAACTACCCAGTACCCCCTTTATTACTCCTCAGTAAAGTGGATGAGGAAGCACAGAGTACTGCGAATATCATAATCTGGGGATGTGCCTGTCTGTCTGTCTTTATATATCACTGTGACAGGATGGTCGCAGTGCGCAGGTGCGTGGTAATGTCTCAGACCAGGAAGAATTACACATGTTTTGGTGAAGCTGAGTGCTTGCTTGCACTCAGCATTTAATAAATGAACAAACAGAAAATAAAAGGTTGAATAAAACAGCACACGGCACTTGACGCCAAAATAAACAGACAAACAAAATGAACACACACTAAACAAACAACTACCGTGCTGGTTCTCCAGCACGACGTAGCAGTTGATTATTTTACTTTAATTTACTTTTCTCTCCATCTCTCTCCTGTTCTTTCGCCCTGAACACACAACCCTGAGTGGGTAAAAACGTGCACCTCGGTACATCTGCACATGAATTAATTAATGTACTCCTGTGACACACATTATACACATTTTATCTGCATGTGGCGTGATGTGCAATCCTCGTGCCTAAACACAAATCTACATTTTACATTACTCGTGCTCATCATACCCACATTATATCCTGTGCATCTATACACATACACCCACATTAAACACACAACATATAATCAAAGACGCACAGGGGCGGGCACATTGCCACAGGCACTCTCACATTTTCACTTATGTCTAGAGACTTGCTGATTCAAGTGAAATGAAACTTGCTAATATTCCACACCACAAATTATTACGAGTACAAGAATGATTCCGTTTGTCCAAATGTATGTTACACTGACATTTTTATATGAATATACAGTGGCTGTAGGTCATAGTGATATTTTTTCATGAACCACGGTTTAAATCAAGGCTTTGCCATACCACTATGCTAAAGAAGATTCACAGTCAATTTCAATCAGTGTCGGATAGCTGAAAAAAAACTTTCATTAATTGAATTTCCTTTTTCCTTTGTCCCAATTAGGTACTCTGTTTTTCCCTTTTCCCAACTGGAGCGTGCTGGCATCAGGCACCCCAAACCCTCCCCTTTCTTTGGCAACATGTTCCTCTTCCGCAAGGTAAGGAAGCAAGCAGCCATACTGGATTTAATTTGAAATTCAACATTTTTTTTTTTTTTTTCTTCAAATCACTTGCAGTTGTTTTTGTTTGACTGTTTGGAATTAAATCCACAAGAATAGAAATCTGAGTTTGAATTTGGGAAAAGTGAATTCTACTGGCATAGAATATAAAATGTCATCTAATTCTCCTCATTTTTTCCGGGGAAAAAAGTATTGCAGACCTATTTGTGTTTTGAGCTAATTGGGTTTTACCTTCACTGAAAAAAAAATAGATTTTTAGTATTGTTGTTGTGACTCAAAATGAAAACAAAAATGTAAGCAGAGTTGATCTTGAAGACAGGAAACAGGTAACTTCCCTTTATCTATCAGTTAATTAAAGGCAGGCATCTAATTTTTTTATTTGTGGTGCCAACTTTACCACAAATTATTGAGAGACAGTGAATCCCAAATACCAAAAATCTATGGGCAATTTCCTATCCCTGTGTCTAGTCAGTTGCCTAGCCAGGTGCCCAATAAGCCTAAACAGAGTATATTGCCAAACTACTGAACCTTAAAGACTATTAATCAGCCTGACTGATCGTCACCTTGTCTGGGGCCTGAAGGGGGCGCTGTTGCTTAGTCAGGTGTACAAACCCCATTCATGTTTACTAACCCTGTACTCTATACGGCTGAGTTCTACTAGGTAGCAGCTTGAGACAGAAGTGAATTAATAAGTTTTATTAACACATATCTGCAATAATTCGATTAAGTGCCCATTAAAACGTATGTAGAAGAACACATCAAAGTACTATGAAGAAATGAATAAATACAAATGAACAAGTGCACAACACTACAGCCATTTCAAATTAAAAAGCATGTGTGATAGCTTTCACTTGCTATGCACAAGGCTTGAATAGGAAGCTGATCAGGGGAAATTGAACCAGATTTTAAACTAAATAGATCAACATTGTAAGGCATAAAATGATATAATAGCCTACAATTCCATTTCTTACTTTTATATTCATGTAAATGTATCAATGAATGTATTTCCAAAACAACAGAAATTGAAATTGAAAAGAACAATTCTTTTTTGACCTTACGAATCAAATAAGTCACTCGTGGCCTTATCGTAAAGCAAGCATACAGTAAGGCAAAATGTAATAAAGCTTAGTGAAAGCATGGCAAAGCAAATGTAAACACTATAAAGCCTAGATAGGTATGGTAAAGCATATTTAAAAAAAAAAAAAAAAAAAATGACGAATTGATACTTCGCTAATACAGGCCTATCAGGCCAATACTTGGCAAATCATTATAAACTATAGTACTGTACAAACCTTTGTATAAGTGTATTTTCTAGGTATTTTAGGGGGTCCTAAAAAGGGGGGAGCAACCAGTGTGACCTATAGGCTTTTTCCTGAAGTTGTCGTCTCAAAAAGGGGGAGGCGACTTATACACTGGTGAGACTTATACCCTGATGTGACTTATACTTATACACGGGTTTTACGGTAAATGCATAGTATAACCATGGGAAAAGCAAAATTACTGTGCAGTTCTACTGTGGTAACATTTTTGTAAGGGAATTAACACAAACTTAAAAAACACTGTAAAACCACAAAAATCTACAGAGACTTCACTGATGTATTAAACTCAATCTGAAAGCCGTGTTGTTTAATATAAACTAATTAATTGTAAAATGTATTTAATGACTGTATTTTTTCACATCAGACCTCAAAGTATTACAAGAGTAACAACTTTCAGCATTGTGGATAAGAATAAAACATGACAGCACAGGTAATGATTCTTATACAGCATTTTATCATCCTGCCAAAAAATAAGTGCAAATAAAAATAAATAACCTTCATGGGACAGTTCAATTGTGCCCTCTTATAGTGACAAGACTGGTAATTACATCCAGTCCACAGGCTACGGAAGTATTACTTGTGTTGCTCCTGCTGGAGTTCATTATATCTCTTCATTAAGAAAGACATAAGTAATAACTTTTAATAGTATGTTATCACTAAATAGATTACACACATTGAAATTGGCTTTGTATTTTGTGATGAATATGTGAAGGGGGTGATGAGCATAGCACTACCGAATATTATCATTGTATCTCCTTTGCTTATTTCTGTGGCACTATTTGACTTAGAGGTACAGTGGCTTCAGTGGGACATTCCATGAGAAGAAGCAGAACAGCACAAACAGGAGAACATTGCTACACCTAGCAAAAACATTGCTGCTTGGAGTCTGCACAAATTATGATGTGTTGTGTGGAACAGCGGGCCATTCTGGAGCACAGACTACAGATTTTTACCTCAAGCTTCCATGAATGAAGCAGTTATAAATAAGAAAGGGTCAAATATCCCTCAATTTAACTTTTTAAACTCAATGCAGACAGTAAAATAATTGGAGACTTTAAAATATAAATTCAGCCGCACTTAAAAGATATTACTGAATATGGATTAAGTATATAAAATCTCAGAATATGTGCAGTAAACTATAAACATTTGGGATTATAATGCAAACAAACAGTTTTACTGACCATATGTTTTGTCTAATGTGTGTTGGGAAAGCTTTTAATGTTTGTATGTAGAAAAGCCTAACGAATAAAGAATTACTAATATCAAAGAGTGATGTTCTGTTTATAGACTCATAACAGAACTACGCTAATAAAGATTGTGGTGCTTAATTGACTCTGAAGCAGGAAGGTTTCTCGCTGCACTTCTGCCTTGCATATCAACGATGGGAGCCATTTCTAAGCACCTTGGCTGGACAAGATCGGCTTTGTCTGCTGTGTTTCTGGCTGGCCTACATTTATCACTGTGGCTTTCTGCTGTGTGCATCCCATGTCTTGTTAATAGAGACGGGAATGCTTAGAAGCTTTGTCTGCTTCAGGCCAGACTCAAGCTCAGCTAAGCCTTTTATTCAGACAGCCCTGAAGATGCCACTGTTAACCCGCTCCATGCTGGAATTTGAAAAGCTTTTATGACAAAAGTAAATATCTGGGCTGATAGGGTACTTCCAGTTGCTTGGTAATTCAGTATTTGTCAGTAGCAAGTTTGAAAGCAAAAAAATGAAGCGCAAAAAAAAATGAGCCCCTTAACTATTCTAAATTTGTAACACAAGGAAACTGTCTCCTGTAATCGAGTAGTCTTTTCTTATCCATGGGGGAGCTGCATCGGATAGAAATCACATAGGCTTGGCAATTAACTTTGACACCAATACATTTTCTGCAAATATAAGTGCTCTGAATTGATCCAATAATACTAAAAATAGAGGTACTGTATGCGCCTGGTGGTTGCATGTTGCACTGACATGTCCTGTAAGTAACCCTCTTGTTTTGCATTTTTGCAACCACTCAATTCCAGTATATATGTCGATATAAACAGGCTGCACTTCTCACGATGATTCCAGTTTTGCTCAATATTGACCTTTAGTAAGAGAAACAGGGCTAGTGAGGCTGCAGACCGCATACTTTACACCAACATCAAAGTTGAGCCTAATATGCTTTTAAACAGCGTTTGCAACAGGTATTGTGTGAGATCTACAAAACCTAATTGATGTGTTTGTATTGTTTAAAAGGCAGAATTGAAAAGTAATTAAATCACTATATATTCACCACATTGTATAATAAGTACTTTTGTACAGTGTCAGAGAGGAGCCCAACTTGGAAAGTGTACCAACCACCCTGGGGGAATTTGAAGGTTGATCTTTACTTCCTCTCCAATAAATCCAACCATCTAGTTCATTTTACCGCTATGATTCGATCACAAATCTCTGACTGGTAACTCTTTTGTTGTCCTGCTTCTAATTCAGAGAAGGTTTTTAAAGCAGAAGACCCCTCAGGAGCACAGATGCCTTCTCTCTCTGGTTGAAGAGTCTATCACAAAACGCAATGGCAGCAATGTTGAAAAGTGTGGAATAAAATCAGCAGTAAAACAGTAAAAACAATAAAGAAAGAGATGTAAAAAAATCAGTAAAGCTTGCTTGGAGTTAAGCAATAGCTCAAATAAACTACACACAAACTGCTGCTTCTTTAAATCTGAAGGGGCAGCATGAAGCAGCCACTGAAGACTCTTGGAAACGATTATGCACATGTAGTACTTTGCATATCTAGTACTTTAAGGATGGTTGTGAACCACTTTCAAAATGCAAAGTTAAGTTATCTGGGAAAGAAATGAGAATCAACCAAATGCTGTGTATACGTACTGAGGATCTCAGTAATCAGAAGATTTACTCCCCTCATCATCGGACACTGATTTTCAGGGTTTTTTTTTGTTTAATAGGGCTTTTGGGATGGACATAAAGAACTGATAGAGAAGTATGGCAGAGTTTGTGGGTAAGTGAATTGTTGAATTTGTGTCATAAGTTTGATTTCTCTCTTGATACACACAGATGCCAAGAGCAGCTCAGTACATTGGTTTGCCTGTATAGATAACCCTTCTTCATCCCCAGTATCCTATGGTGTATCCTTATCCATCACTGCCAAACACCTTGAAATCTGAGGCCGAAGCCAAGCCTTTAATACAGGTCTTACCCAACAAGTAACAAACAGTGTTTTTTTTATTATTTATTACAATCATCAGCCCACTAATGTTTATGGATTTTATAATAGTTATCTGGAAATTACCTTGTTGTTTAAACCAAAATCAAATGGATAAATTCAGGGAATTACTTTTCTTAGATCAAGCTCCGATATGCTTCTTGTTCTCATACTTTGTTGTATGGAAATATGGTTTTCCTTTCATTTGAGAGATTCAATTTGCAGCCCTTGACTGGTTACTTGAAAACCTGTCACTTACCAGTTTAGCACAGCTAAGAAGATATTTGAGATGAATGTTTGCTGACTTTGTAAACATGCTACATGAAGCAAATATGGCTTCTAGAAAGTTAATTTATGAACGCTTGTGAATGTTATGTATGCATGTCTGTTATTTTTAGTTATAAGAAACTGTGTTTCAACTTCAGATCATGGCCACACGAATATTACTGCTACAGTATTCCTGATATGATAGAATTGTGATAGAACTTATAAATGCTTCTCCACATAATTAGGCTTGAGGAATCTTATCAAAAGAAAAAAATTCTGGTATAGTTAGTAATCATGGCAAAAAAAACCTCTATGCTGATTCCACAGTGCACAGTGCAACACTAATATGCTTCCCCACAATCAGTTTTTCAATAGCTGAAATAACTAAGCATGGCTAATAATGATCTTATCAGAAACTACAACAGAGAATCATACAGAACACACATAATAAGATATAAAACAGATAATAAATTAAATGTTGGTGAAGCTATTTCTTAAGCACCTTTTAGAGAATTGATAGCCGGCATCCTCCACTGGAATTCTTTGTGATACTGAATTACACTTCATTTTGTTGAGACCGACAGTATAGCAGAGGGAGCTGGTGGTCCTATGAATGATCTTATTCATAGTTGATAATCAGCCCTAATTGCTCTAATCCATGAAGACAGTTGTCCCAAAAAGCACAAGGAGTAGGCCTCCAAGATAGCTTTCCGGTTATAGTGAGGTCAGGATTCATGTTTTGGAAGTTTTGGTTTAATATTAGTTTGATTGGTCTGGATTGGAAGAGACACTGTTAGGATCATCCTACCAAATAAGTCTTAAAATTAGCATTTGCAGTTTAGGGAACTTTATAGTTTCTTCATTGATTTTAAAAGCAGAGACTACAGCTTTATTAAAAAGTACTGAACACAAAGGTCCAAATTACATGACCTAAAACGGTCTGTATTTATATCATTAAGATAAAGCCTGTAGACACTTACTAACCCAATTACATCACTTTCCAAATCCATGTATTTAATTGTACTGTATATAACTTATTTGGTTGCAGTTGAGTTGATTATCCCCCACTGGAAATGAATATCTTTGATGGCAGAGGCATCATCATCTACGTTTCATCTCTAGAAAACTGTGTATGCAATTATGATGAAACTAGGTTAGGACATTATTTAGCACGTTATTGGTTATATCGCAATCTGGAGAGATATACAGAGGTGCCCGTATGTCGGTTTTTACTTACTATATATAGTTCATCCATAACTATGAAACATACAATCTTGTAAAGTACTAAAATACTAAAAGACACTTTGTATATTCAACATCAAATGTTTTGACTTATTTATCTTCAAGACATTAAGAAAGACTTGTGGCTGAAGTGTGTTTCATTAAATTTACATACATACTGTATGGATCCCTAGTTTTGCATATATCTAGAGAACTGCATATCAAAGTGTGTGTAAACTAGGTTAGGACATGCTTTAGTTATTTGGAGTATCTGGGGATATGTGAAGGAACCTGTCTGTCCTTGTGTCATTTGTACATGTACATATTGTACAGTGAATGTTAGGTCATGGTGAAATGTTTCATGATAGTGATATAATTTTGTATTTACAACTGTGGCAGGTGATTTATGTTACTAACAGGCTTGTTTATTCAGTTGCTGTTCATTGCCTTTAATGTCATAGCTTTTTTTTTTAAATTTTATTTTGTGGCAGTTGCTATGGACAGAATATGTTTTAAACATTGTTTTTAATATGTTTTGCTCTGCAGCGTGTATATATTAGAAGCACAGTCAAACCTATATATACATGTGTGTGCGCGTTTCTTTTCAGTTATTATTTAGGTCGGAGACCTGTCATCTTGGTTGCTGAGCCTGACATGATCAAACAGATTTTGGTGAAGGATTTTAGTAACTTTACAAACAGAATGGTGAGTAGACAGTGATTCACAAATACTGTCCATGTGGCTTCATGTAAAAAAAAAGACTGCTCAACGGGGCTGTTTATAATATATTTAATGCTGTAGAGTAAACTGTATGAGTTAAATGAATTAGTCATTTTGCAGATGATTTTATCCAAAGTGACTTACAGAGGTAGTGAACAATGCATCAACAACTGCTGTTGCAGAGTCACTTACAGTAGGACCTTGGTTTTACACCTTGTCCGAATGGTATGAGTCAGTTTCTTTTTCAGTAGAAGCTTATGTAATCTGAAATTGTTTGGATATGGTTAACCCAACAGAGCACTGGAGGGTACATGTAGAAGCTGAGTAAAAGTATGCACTGGATAAAAGGTAGGACTCTCACAATATTAGTAAGGAAGTCCAGCCAACAATACGGTACTTGTGCCGTGATGGTGATGACTACTTTGATAATGATAATGTAGCCATCCACCGTGCCAGGGTTCTTGGGTAAACTGTTTTATAGAGACTATAGAGGCATCTCCTAATGCCACAACAATCCCGTAGATTAGCCTACTTGAGTAAAATATTACTGAATGGATTAATATCCCTCAACACACCTTCCAGCTCATTGTGGAATGGCATCTAGGCTGTGATCAGGGCAAATGGTAGCCTAATATTTTGGTTACATATCAGTGAAAGTCTGTGAATTTACTTAATCAAATGACATTACAATGGCCTCAGCCTTCCAATGTGTTATAGTAGCACCACATATCATGCTTATTGATCTGTTTAACAAACTGTCTTTGAGTGAACTAGCACCATAGGAACAGAATAACAAACACAACTCTGTGAAGAATAACAATGATAAAAAGGATTTCATTAATAAAACAAACACATTTATCAAAGTGTTGTCCAAAAAAGTAAATAACAGTAACAAGCAGTATTTATTTGACAGACACATCAGAAAAATATTTTTGAAAGATGCTGTTTGGAATAAAAGTTTGCTACAGTAAATTTAAAGCAATTAGTTTAACAGACTTTCAAAGGTGATAAAAGACAATATTATTCATTGACTAGTGCTGTTAAAAAAACAGTGGGCCAGATTTAGATAAGAAACTAAATTTTCAAAGGGGCAGTTGCAGGGATTTTTTACCTTCAGTAAAACAGGAATTGCAGGAGAAAAAAAAAAACCCCAAAAAACCCTTGCTTATTTTTGTAATCAAAAGTGTTATTTTCCTCAACTCTGGTGAAGGAGTTGTGAATAATTATGCAAGTCCTTCTGCAAGTGCAAATTTCAAATAAATAAATAGATTCCGCAAATCACAGTGTTGGGGGAATGTTTGATGTATGAGCTTAGAGCTCACTAATTATTAAACAAATAAGAATTGAATTAATAAATATGCACCGAAAAAGAAATACCTGCATCTCAACACATTCCCTTAAAGATGTCTTCAGCTCCAGCATATTTAAGTTAAGTTTAGCGTCTCATTTTCAGTTACTGGTACAGTAAAAACAGATGGTTTAGCCGTGGCCAGCCTCTGTAGGAATTGTTTGGGACACCCTCTCTCTTTTAATGTGATTGAGAAGATTTTCTTTAACTCAAATTTTAAGTCACAATATCTTTTTTTTAATATCTATATCCCGTGGAACAGTTCAAACACTATTTACGTTACCTTCAAATCCCAGGGTTCTATTATTCATTAAAAGGATTTGTTTGAAGAGCTCACTAAGGCTAGAAGTCTAATTTCCACTGGGATACAAGGTTCCTGGCAATGTGGTCTTGCTGATTAGGGAAAAAGAACTGAACAGGAGAAGCTGGGGTTAGAAGCAAGACTTCTTGGGATTCTGACCCATTCAAATTGGGGTTGGGAGTGATACTGGAAGCAGTACTGCATCTGGGAGACAATTCTGGGTTAAAAAGGAACTCTTCAGGGCTCCCAAGTGGCACATCCAGCAAAGGCACTCCACACATATGTTCCCTATAGCCTGGGGATCGCAGGTTCGAGTCCAGGCTATGTCACAGCCAACTGTGACAGGGAGTTCCTAGGGGGCAGCACGCAATTGGCCAAGCACTGCCCGGGTAGGGAGGGCTTAGGTCAACAGGGGAGTCCAGAGCTCACCACGCCGCAGCGACCCCTGTGGCCGATAGGGCACCTTTGCTTATGCAGTGGAGCCTCCAGATCTATGTTGTCCTCTAGCACTGTAGGTCTGGCGACCTTGCTGTGGATCCGCAGTGTGTAAAATGACAGATTGACAGGAGCACATTTCGGAGGACGCGTGCTCCAGCCTCCATTCCCTGAGTCGGCATGGGGGGGTTTCGAGCGGTGAGCCGAGGATACAGATAATAATTGGGCACACTAAATTAAATTTATTTAAAAAAAAAAAAAAAAAAAGGAATTCTTCTGAAGTCTGTTTGTGGTTCCAAGTTTCTTTTGTTATGACCATTCTTTTTATTTTCAATTAGCTGAAAATATAGTATACATACACTAAATAAATATCTCAGTACAATTATACTCTTTTGTACTCCACTAAATTATGTAACAAAACAAAGAAGAAGAAATGCAATACACTAGTACACAAATATTGACTAGAGTTACAGAGGATTACAGTATTGTTAAAAACTGTTGCCCTCAGGGAGCTTTTTTGCTTTTTCAACCTAAAGGGAACCATTTTACACTATAAGGTAAAAACTGCAATACATATTTGTTTTATTAAATCTATGATGCCAGTGGGTAATAGAGATTTGACTATTGACTGCCAAGTGTCTTCAGAGCCCAATGCTATAGTTCTTTGTCTACTGACTGCTAATTTGACTGTTGCCCAGTTTGGGGTCAGGTGATACTGAATTAGCCAATAGGGTTGTAAGGTTTCCCTCTACAGCCAGCCAGGTAGTAGAAACCGCAATGCTTCAAGTAATTTTTTAGTATTTCTAAAACAATTCTATATAATAAGAACAAGATATACATGATGTGATTATATAGACAAATCGAATGTTATTGAATGGTACTGTATCTGTATGTAAGTTAATCAGATGTTTTATCTCAGTGTTAACTTTAAAATTTAAGTTTGTCCTAAAGTGTGATTTATTGTCATTCACAGCATTTGAGACTTAGTAGCAAGCCAATGTCCGAAAGCGTTCTACTCCTACGAAATGAGAGATGGAAACATGTCCGAAGTATTCTGACTCCGACGTTCAGCGCAGCAAAGATGAAAGAGGCAGGAAACCTACAACTCCACATCATATGACTTGCTTATTAGATGCTTTACAAATATAATATATGACAGACTCTGCTAATGATGTGATACGGCAACTATTGTCCCTTAGGTGTCTTCCCTCACTCATTTATTAGTTTTAAGTTACCCACTTAGAACCACTGTGTACCCTCTCTATAACTGCCTGTGTCTTTTACTAAGATGTTGGGTGCAGTAGTGGTTAAGGCACAACGTATTATTCTGACCAATTCTCCTACCAGCAGAGAAAATGCACTCGCCCTTAACCACTTAACATAAAGTGTGCTTCAAATTCAAACAATTACCATGCTATCAAAATATATAATTACATTATCAGATTGTGTGGTTTTTGTTGGTCAAACTTTATTATACCAAATCACTACAAATTTAAGATGGAATTGATAATACCACAGAAACTAAAATGACAGAAGATTGCATGCCTGCTTACCGCACAGAAGCACAGCTGATTTATTTGAAGTGAAAAATCCTGATCACTATGTTTAATTTTCTCCAATGCGACACACTAACATTTCTTATGCCTTTACTGAAAAACTCAATAAGGCATTACTATCACCTTTTTTTTGCTGTAAAACATCAAGGGCTGCATAGAGGACTGCATCATTTTATAGCTTTGTGAATGGAAAAAATAGCAAAAAGTGGATTAGATTAAAATCAGTACTCTGATGTCTGGAATTGGCTGTTTTCTCATCCTCTAGCTCTGCAATTGACCCTCACTCCTGACCAAAACACCCTTTGACCCGGGCCTCTCTAAACTGAGATTGACAATTGTGCCAAATTGTGTTTTGGTTTTGTGATATAAACCACTGGCTGCTAAGATGAGACCATCTTACTCCTTTCACTTGTGACCAAGAGATAAAATATTCAAGAATGAGTGTGCAGCCTAGCTTGAAGAATCTGTTTGACAATGCTGCCCTTTAGAGTAGTGACAGTTTACATGTTCATATCTGAACCTGGAATCTTGTCCCTGACAGAGCAGTGTGAAAATCCACAGATGTATCTAAAAGGGGGGGGGGCACTGTCACCTGCTTATTATGTGATACATTATTATATTGAGAATGTCAAGGGGGCTTCAGTTCATTAAAAATGACATATTTACTGGTGATGGCCCAAGCCAGTACGAACTTCGAAAAATAAATTCTTGCAAAACAGGCTGGTTTCAAAATAATATAAGACAGCTACTGTAGTCTTGAAGGCTTGAAGGAATATACATTTACAGGGAGGGCAAATTAGCTCCATTTAGTTTGGGCAAAATTATGACAAGGTCCGTGTCATGTCATTTTTTGCTTGTTTTCCATTTATTAAAAGTTTGAACATTGTGGATTTGTGCATTCACGCAGATTAGATCATAAATTGTTTAATGTAGTCGAATTATTCTTAAAAATGTGTGTGTGTGTGTGTGTGTGTGTGTGTGTGTGTGTGTGTGTGTATATATATATATATATATATATATATCATTTAAAAAAAAAATAATAATAATAATATAATTTGGTGATTGCGATATACGTCATGTCCCCAAAGGATCCTTTCAGTAGCAGTTAATAATGTTGTCTCACACAATCCCTTGCTGATAACATAAATGCCAACGTAAACATGTACACAGCTAACTAAAAAAAAAAAAAAAAAGTTGTCAAGATTTGTATTTTAGCTATTTCAGTCAAGAACAGCTACAGTTTAGATACATTGCTCTAACCAGAGTTTAGATACATTGTTCTAACCAAAGTTTTCAATGAAATGTTCAACTGGACACTGATTCTGTCCTCTTTATCATCAAACTCAACTTTCTTCATAAAGGCTGTCTGCAAGTGTTTGTTGTCTTGGTTGGAGATTAAATCCAACATTTCTGCACTACAGCTACAGCACAAAAGATGCCAGAGACAATCAGCTGCAGTGTCATTAGGGTTTTACTTGTGTGCATAGACAGTGGAAATACATGGGAATGAGGGTCAACAAGCAAATCTGCAGTTGAGTGACTAATTGAAACCCCTGCCAATAACATTTTCCATCTCACTACTCTCAAAGCACCTTCTTGAGTTTTTACATGTAAGTGTGTATTGCTACAGCAATAACTCATTCAATGTACTTTTTACTTGCGGTTCTACAAGTTTTGAAGATGTTATGTCGCTCCATGTATTGCTTTGGTGGTGTATTGTACCATAATTAAGAAGCTTATTACCTCACAATTTTGAAAAAAAAATAGCTTTGTAAGTAAGTGTTCTTGTAGTACACAATGACAACACAAAAACAAGAATACTGTTATATTAGAATGAATATAATTAAATGCATTTGTGGTTACAAGTTGGTCTGTAATAAAAATATCAACAGAATATATGTTTATATAGCAGCCATTCTAGTACTGTAATATGGCTGTAATCACAAAATACACTATTTTAAAGAATGAGGACTGTATTTTAAAGCCCATTTTGATTAATGAAACCAGGAAGGTTAGTTTATGTTCAGTTTTCAAAGCAGTGTTTAATTTGCAAACCAACTGAGGCTGTGTGCTTCCTCAAGTGCTCGTAATCTAAATTAGTGTTTTAAACACAAACAAAACCCAGCTGTAACTTTTACAGGGATTAGGAAGAACAAAACAGAACTTAAGTAAATTACTAACTTGTAAAAGGGCAGTTATGCCGTACCATACCTCACATCTGATAATATTGGGCATTGTCTAACAGAGTTTTGTTTGCTTAAGAAAATCATAGAGTAGACTAATGGTAACAAATTCTCCTGAGATACGTTTTTTTCTTCAGGATAACATCTGAAAGTACAACAAAGGAGCTTAAAAGCGTCTTTCTGTGTTTCTTTTTTCTTTTTTCAGATGGTCCCCCTGATAAACACAGCAGCTGACACGCTGGTGAAAAACTTGAAAGTTTATGCTGACTCCGGACAGAGCTTTGATATTCATCAGTAGGTTTCAGATATATAAAAAAACAGTTTTCAGTACCACAGTGAATAGAATGCTGTGCCTGCTGTGCTGTGATTCAAATTGAAAAGTTTGTTATATTATTATTTTTGAGCATTTTGCAACCAAATAGACTATTATACAATTTAAAGGAAGATATAGAGAACATGTGTTATTCCAAGATTTGAAGAGTGCAGTAAACACAGCGCTCCATGCACAATACAACGTATAGACAAGTACGTAAAACTGTAGCAACCAACACTAAACAGGCTCCTTTCATTTACTTTCCTTACATCAAGCAACCCAGAATATTTAAAACAGTACGAGTTATTGTTGACTTTGAATGAGTGCTATAGAGATTCCAATATAAGGTCAGAAAAAAGGTTGCGAACTGTACATTGTAGCGTTGAATACAAAACGTTATTAAATACTTCAGTACAAAAAACTACATATAAATATTCTGGCAAGATCAGGTGTTTCCCCTCATGTCTGTTTTACTGCCTTCTTAGTTTTGTACAGTGTTTTCAGTCGTTATCAGTAGCTCGTATTGCCATTACTGAAATTCCGTGTTTTGACTAAGGTACTTTGACTATAAGAATTATAGCATATGTAACATATGCTGGATCGTTCAAGTGTCTTTATATTAGTAAGCACCAGCAACATCTATAGCACTGCTGTGCATTGTCAGCAAAACAAAAGAAAGCTTGAGTCAAAGTGGAGGACCACTAGATGGTGCTGTTTCTTACATCTATAAAGACACATTGACTGATCTAGCCTAAGTGAAAAGTATCTATGACGGGAAACCAGAATGGAAGAGCAGCTCCTGAACTCAGATGAAAGCAACTTCAAACAGACAATAATAATAATAATAATAATAATAATAATAATAATAATAATAATAATAATAATAATAATAAAATGTATTTGAGGTATTGTTAAACATGACAATAACCACCCAGAATGTTTTCAGATATCATAAACAGTTCAGTGTACAGTCAAATAGCAAAATCTGAAACTGCTTTTCTTAAAACAGCTGCTCAGCATGCACACAGCAAGTCCTTCGTTGCTATAATGTACGGCATTTCATTTTCTTGAGTTTCTTGGAAAATGCAAGAAATAAGGCATCAGATAAAAGTGATTTACAATATTAATTGTAATATTATAATACACACTCTGTCTGCGCCTAGGCTGAGAAAAAGATGATCAAGTATTATAACATCATGTACTAACATGTAATCTACTTGTAACATTTCCGTGTGTGGCTGTAACCCTGTGCAGGTGTCTGGGCTGCTTCACTATGGACGTCATTGCCAGTGTAGCTTTTGGGACCCAGGTGGACTCGCAGAATAACCCGGAAAACCCCTTTGTGAAACATGCAAAAATATTCTTTTCTTTCACATTATTCCGGCCTTTGTTGTTGGTGTTTAGTAAGTATCCCACTGTTTGTGGGGGATGTTGTGGTTATGATAGCTGCTTGTGTAACTGACCTGGGTGAAGTATTTGATGTGGTTTAAATTACAAAGTCAGAAGCTTTAGCTCCAATAATGTTAACAGTAATATCTTGATGAAGTTATTTGACTATGTGTTAATGATATCCCTCAAGTCTGTTCCTTCTCAGACATTTTGTTATATGATACTGTCAGTATTTCATCTGACAAATCAGTACTTTCATTAGTCTTAAGAGAAAAGGAAAAATCTCACTTCAGCTTTGTCTGGTGAAAAAAAAAATAGTAGGTTACTTTAAAATCAATGTAGAACTAAATCAATTACATTTAGCTTAAATGGGTTAATAAATTGAAGATCATATAGATATACTTTGTAATACAATAAGCCACTCTTATACCTGTATGTTTTTCAGTGAAACTATTTAATTAGTTGTCCTAAGATAGTCCTCTGTAAAATTACTGTATTACATCATTTTAGAGCATTTTACAGCACTGAGAGTAATTACGACTAAGAGCAGTTTAAGTTAAATATTTGGTTATAAGAGTAAATTCTGTTAAGAGCAAGTACAATAAATGGATAAGAATGATTTCTAATAAGAGCAATTACAAAATACGTGAAAGGTTACCTTTAAGAGTAAAATCAAGTACAAGATACAGCAAGTATAGTTAAGATTGAGAGCAGTAGAATACAGCAAAGTGTGGAGCAGTTAAGTGCAAGTGCAAGCACAAGATGATACAAGCACTGATACAGTACTGGCTATCCTGGGATTCCACATAAAAATAGCCCAGGTGGATTTGCTGTTGCTGTAAACCGTAGCTTAGTACTGCAGGGTATAGACTATATATATACAGTGCCTTGCAAAAGTATTCAGACCCCTGATCAATTCTCTCATATTACTGAACTACAAATGGTACATTGAAATTTCGTTCTGTTTGATATTTTATTTTTAAACACTGAAACTCAGAATCAATTATTGTAAGGTGACATTGGTTTTATGTTGGGAAATATTTTTAAGAAAAATAAAAAACTGAACTATCTTGCTTGCATAAGTATTCAACCCCTGTGCTGTGGAAGCTCCCAGTTTGCACCGAGGAAAGAAATTGCCCTAACGAGGACACAGTAACCTTACCATTGGCCTCCACCTGTGAACCATTAAAGTTGCAGGAAAATGAAGACCAAAGAGCATTCTACAGAAGTTAGAGATAAAGTAATACAAATGCATAGATTAGGGAAAGGGTACAAAATAATTTCCAAGTGTTTGGATATCCCAGTGAGCACAGTTGGATCAATAATCAGGAAGTGGAAGCTGCATCACACCACCCAGGAACTGCCAAGAAAAGGCCATCCCTCAAAACTCAGTGCTGAAACAAGATGGAGACTTGTGAGAGAAGCCACAGAGAGGCCAACAATGACTTTGAAGGAGCTACAGAGTTCAGTGGCTGGGTGTGGAGTAATGGTGCACCAGTCAACCATATCAAGAGCTCTGCATAACACTGGCCTGTATGGGAGGGTGGCAAGAAAGAAGCTGTTGCTCAAAAAGTACCATCTGAAAGCACGTCTGGAGTTTGCCAGAAAGCATGAGAGTGACCCAGTTGCAATTTGGGAAAAGGTTTTGTGGTCAGATGAGACCAAGATAGAGCTTTTTGGCCAAAACTCAAAGCGCTGAGTGTGGCGCAAACCTAACACTGCCCATGCCTCAAGACACACCATCCCTACAGTGAAGTATGGTGGTGACAGCATCATGCTGTGGGGATGCTTCTCATCAGCAGGGACTGGGCATCTTGTTACAATTGAAGGAAGAATGGATGGAGCAAAATACAGGAAAATACTGCAAGAGAATCTGCCTCAGTCCGCTAAAAAACTGAAGCTTGGGAGGAAATTCACCTTTCAGCAGGACAATGATCCCAAGCACAAGGCTAAAGCAACATTGGAGTGGCTCAAGAACAAAAAGGTGAATGCCCTACAGTGGCCCAGTCAAAGTCCTGATCTCAAAATTGCGGTCCACAAGCATCATCCAACCAACCTGAACAACCTGGAGCAAATCTGCCAAGAAGAATGGGCCAAAATCACTCCGACACAGTGTGCAAAGCTGGTACATACTTACCCCAAAAGACTTAAAGCTGTTATTGCAGCGAAAGGTGGCTCTACCAAATTTTAATGTGTTGTGGTTGAATACTTATGCAAGCAAGAGATTTCAGTTTTTTATTTTTCTTAAAAATATTTCCCAACATAAAACCAGTGTCACCTTGCAATAATTGATTTTGAGTTTAAGTGTTTTAAAATAAAATATCGAACAGAACGAAATTTCAATGTACCATTTGTAATTCAGTAATATGAGAGAATTGGTCAGGGGTCTGAATACTTTTGTAAGGCACTGCATATATATATATATATATATATATATATATATATATATATATATATATATATATATATATATATATATATACATACATATATATACATACATATATATATATATATATATATATATATATATATATATATATATATATATATATATGCAAAGTCATCATTTACCGTTTCTTATCACATTTTTTGTTGTTGTTTATGCATGTAATTTGTTGTTGTACACTAACTGAAAAGTTTGATTCATTGTTTGAATAAACAAATACATAAATACATTAATAAGTAAACACAATAATATAGGGCCGTGCTCCCAGAGCTTGCAACTCAATAGATAACAAAAAGAGCAATGTTGAGAGTAGATGGAGCTCAGACTGTGTTTTCATGATAAATAATGAAGTGCAGTGTAAACTCAGTTCTTGTACTGTAGCAGAACAGAACTAAAAGGTGTATTGTGCTGCTGTTTGTTTGTTTTTTTAGTGGCGTTCCCATTTCTTATTGATCCTCTTGCGCAGCTTGTACCCAACAAACGGCGGGACCAGTTGAATAATTTCTTCATTGGCTTTATCAAAAACATGATCAAACAGAGGGAACAGCAACCCCCCAATGAGGTACTCTACATGTGTTGACCCCTGCAGCTGTGGGGTGAAAGGAGAGTTTAATGCACCCAGGTGTTACGACTTTCAATTCAGAATCAATACTGGTACACAATATTAAAATATAAGTTGTGCTTTCATTTTAACGCATTAAATGGACAGCTGAAAAATTATGTGTAGCTTGTAGACTTCAGTCATTCAGCTGATATCATTGCATTTGCAAATACTTAATTTCTTACATGTTTAAAATTGTATATGCGTGCTCTCAATCACTCTCAGTTTTTTCTGCTTCGATTAGTTTTTTGCCATGCTTCCTAAACTATTCCAGCAAAGAAATGCTTTTTGAGAAGACCTCTATGCTGATTCCATAGTGCACAGTGCAACACTAATACACTTCCCCACAATCAGTTTTTCAATAGCTGAAATAATTAAGCATGGCTAATAATGATCTTATTAGAAACAACAGCAGAGAATCATACAGAACACACATAATAGGATAATTAACAGTTAAAAGATTCATTATTAGGGAACATATAAAGTACAGTACCTTTGTGAGAATAACTGTTTGTTTTAAAAAAGAATATGGCAATATCATGTACAGAATCTGTAAAAGCCTGATAGCAGTAATGTTTCTGTTTTTTTTAAGTAAAAATGAAAGAATAAAAGGGTCAGTTTTTGATTTTCACAGAGACGACATGATTTCCTCCAGCTGATGCTTGACGTCAGGAGCACAAACGTGTATGTTGGAGTGGAGAATTTCGATGTTGTGAACTGTGCTGATGAGGGAGGCTCATCCAATGGGACGCCAAAGAAAACTCAGAAGAGGATGCTGACTGAAGACGAAATCATGGGCCAGGCTTTTATCTTCCTGCTTGCCGGCTACGAGACCACCAGCAGCACCCTCGCCTTTGCTGCTTACTTGCTGGCAATTCATCAAGACTGCCAGAAGAAGTTGCAGAGGGAGGTGGATGAGTTTTATGCCAGACACGTACGTATTTGTACTGCTTTATTAATCCCCGCTGTCACTCTTAAGAGTTTTACGTGTATCTAGAGACGTTCTTAGCACAAGTCAGCCTGAGGTCATATACTGAGGTGCCTTTCTGTCTGATTTTTGGAACATACTGTGTGAACCGCATATCCTATTTTGAAACCTGATTAAACATTTTTTAACAGTATTTACTGAGATCATCAGAATCTGGGAAATAAGGGGATCCTTTTCCATCTGTCTTTTGGAAAGCAATATAAATTAAGTTAGGTAGGTTGTATCCTGGGGGAAACGTGTACAATTTTCATGAAATGGTTTTGATGAAACTGCATAAGCATATGTTATGAGATTCTGTTCTGATAATGGTGCTCTAGTTTTTCTGTACATTACAACTTGGGATCCTATGACATCTTGTGAGTGATGGTGTGGACAAGGGGTAACTTTTCAACAGTCAATCCCTTGTTTGAAGTAGTAATTCTATATTAATTCCACAGATGCCAGTGTAATTTGTGCAAAGTGGTTCTAAGCAAGGTTAATTTGTGTAGGCCCTCAGAAAAGCATAAATGACTGCGGTATGATTTGGTCACAGCTCTGTTCACTGGTTTAAAGCTCATTTGTAAGAAAGGCTGAACACTGAAAATGCAGTTAAACTTGAAGGCGCTGAAACCTAAGGAGTAGGTCCATGTGCTTGTCTCTGTGAGCAGTACTTTTGTTAAATAGTGTTTAATGCAGAATGTAGAATCTTGAAACTGTTCTAAGAATTGAAAATTCTATATTGAATGCAGCAGCTGCTAGGGCTGTAACGACACCACAATGTCACAATACATGGGATGGTCCTGGTAGGCTACTTGTATAATGCATAATAAGATCAAATGATCATTGAGTTTGTCCCCACGGAAATCTGCAAAGAGAAAAGTGTGTTTTCTGCAAAGAACTTGTCAAATTTGGTGTCAAAGACTTTTTTTTAATGAAAACAGTGTTAACGAGTATAAATAAAAAAGCATTGATACATTTTACAAATGCTCTGTTTTACAAATGTGTACTAGGCTTGGAGCATTTTTGTGCACATGTAACAGGGTATTTTTAGAAACGTTTGTTGTTCACCAAAATGTTGTTATATGGAAACAGTGACAGGCGACACTGATTAGCTGATAAACTAGCTGTTTTGTTTCTTTGACCAAGGCCACAATGTGAAAGTGCTACCATCACATACCACAAAACAAACGGGAAAGTGACGATTAAAAAAAAAAGGATTTTCACTAAAATGTAAAGTCATTCCAAGTAATTGGATAATATCTAACATAGTTCGCTACCCCCTTCCTTTTTGAGCATTCATGTTACTACACCATGTACAAAAAACTTGTGTATTTCCTTTTCTTTTTCTGCAACATAGGGAGTATAAGCAAGGTCCTAATTGTTTTTTTTATCTGACCTTTCACATAGGAGTAACAGAACAACACTTCTCTTTGTACTTGTGAATAAAATATGAAATACTTTTGTAAAAAAATAAATAAAACCTTGTTTCGTTCTTCACTAACCACTGTTTGCCTATCCATGGCCGTTGTCACGGTCTTCTGCCATTTTAACAGAAGCTCTGACGGTGAGTTATTGGAAATACTGGACTTTTATTTTGCATGTTAAATGGACTTCAAATGAGCATCAATAGTCGACTTCTTTTTGTAGTCAGCTACTTTGTTGTAAAATATCTTCCCACCGTCTTCATGAATGTCTTTATAGCTTCATGTCCTATCTTGCCGTTATGTTCAGTGCTAATTTAGATTTGTTTCCAGAGCTCACCAAATCACGTTAAGAGCTTGTCCATGGCTGAACTAAAGCTGCACTGAAACCCTGCCACACATCTGAATGTACACATAGCGACATGTAACAGTAATAGTAGGGACCAAAGGGACCAAATTAGTTTTTTTGCAAAAAATTTAAAATTCTGCAAGAGAGAGCAAATTCTATGATTTTTTTTCTCCCTCGATCGTGAAATCCTGGAGGGACTATTTAGTGACAAACTATTTTGTTAAAAGACTACAATTACTGAGGAAATGTATATATTTTAATATCAAGTATAACAAACTAGTCTTCATTCAAGAACTGCTTAGTGAACAATAAGCTGTGTTGTGCTTTTGATGTTCTGTCACGATACAAATGACACTTACATAGGTGGCGGGTGAGCCTTTCAATTGTGGAGGTTATTCCACACCTTTTCAATTATTGAACCCAACGATGTATAAGTAAGATATATATATATATATATATATATATATATATATATATATATATATATATATATATATATATAAAAAATTAAGACTTTTTTTATTACTCTGTTACTAGTGAGTCTGAAGTTTCATTCATCGTGTTGAGTTTGAAAAATAGTCAGACCGACGGACACAAGTCAAAGTTGTAAACTGGATTTATTCTCCTTCGTCTTTTTGAGAACTTGTGTAATGTATAGCACAAAACAGACACCGAAACCAGTTAGGGAAGCTACATGTATATTTGACATTGTTTATTTTTTCAAACAAAAGGCGACCAATTAAATTAAGTTTAAGATAGCACTAGCTTGAACTTTAAAACATGTTAAGCCTATTTAAGCAAATTAGAAAAAGAGTAAGGATAACAAGCTGCAATGTTTTTTTAAAACCTTTAAATCTGTTAACCTTATCTGCAGCCCTACAGTACCTACACCAATTTCGAACACCATTTCCATCACTTCACACCAATTTAAATCAATTATTAATACTGACTGTTAAGCTTCTAAGTATGCGCTTACTATTGTACTTATAATCAAGGGGCTTTCAACATATTTCGTAAGGTATATTTGCAAAAAAAACTGCACTCTTACCATAAACTTTCGAATATCCGTACGGGGCTCAGATCGGCGGGAAGAATGGATGTCAAAACAGCCAAGCATTGTCTCCTCGAATTACACTGAAATGCCATCTAAGTATGTGTATGTGTACTGCAGTGTTTATTTTGATATCCCAGCTGCCCTAGCGGTCCTACCGTTTCACAGTAGGAATGGTTTGTTAACCTGCTTTGCTCGCTTGTGGGAAACAAAAGTCTTCTCTCACAAATATTTTTTGTGTGGGTCAGAACATTTTCTTGTGAGGGTTTGGGCAATTTATTTTGGAGAGGCTTAGCATCCCCAAGCCTCTTATACGCACCACCTATGGACACATACCTCAGTTACAATACTATATATCATGTCAGGAAAGTATCACCCCTAGGAAGACTTTTACATGCCTGTTTAGTCCTGCTCAACCAGTTATTCTCTGCCATAACCAGCTTTACTAGAATGAGCCTTATAAAGGTGGCAAAAAAACAGGATCCTCACAAGTACTGTACTGTAAACAGCATCTGTTATTAACAGATCCATGATTGCTAGTAACAAAAATGTACCTGTTCTCAGATCGGCAAAATGTCAACAAATAAACAGATATTCTCTTTTTAGTGTGTTTGTGTCAGTGTATATTGAGCAATCTACAGCTCATTAACCATTTTCCTCTTTGTTTTTACTCCCAGAAAAGCATTGCTTGCTTTGCTATAAAGTCATGCATTATTTTATTTGTATTTTATTTAGCTTCTTTTTCTTACACAGGGGGATTGAGGAAGCACAAAAAGCTGAAGAGCATCATTAATTACTAAAATTAAACATATCACAATAGGAAATACACAGAATGCTTGAATGCATGAATCCCAAGACGAGTGGTGCATTGCAAGGTACAAAAATAGGTTGTCTCCCCAATATAGCCACTCAAATCACTGTGCACAATACCTATTTTTTGAATAGATCCACTTGTAGAAAAATAAATGATTTCCATGTATCAGTCAGGAAGCTCAATTGCAGAGCACTACCACACTGCGGAACGCTGTGATGGAATGTCTAGCTTTAACAAAGCTAAACGGGAGCAAAGCAAACCATTGAACTTTATCTGTAAAGTAGAGATTTAATATGTTTAAAATAACGATAAAGGCACTGTTACCAGTTTCCAATTACAATAAAACCCTGATTACTTTGGTTGTTGACCTTGTCTGAATGGTACCACCCTCGTATCGATAACTTTAAATTTAGAGAGAGAAATCATCTGGGTCTTGCACGCCTTGTGCTTCAGCGATCCCTGCTGGTGGTATAAAAAAAGTTTATATTTTTTTATTGATGATATCTAAAGTTCGTTATTTTATACTTTGTACAAAAGGTGTTTTTAAGCAGGTAGAAAATGAGTGAGGTGAAATATTTGTCTTATCTTCTGTAGATCACACTGGGTTAGGTCACATATAGGATTCAATTGCATCTCTCTCTGGCTTTAATAATCTAATTCATTTGAACTTCACTGCATATACATGGTTTGTTTGTTAATCAGAACTCTTGTTAATGTTAGGTAAGCCAGAGATGACAATTGAATGGATCTGTATGAAAGTGGAATGGTAACTAGACCAAAGACCTGCTGTGATATGTAACAGAGTGTGATGCAATGAGCAGCTGAATTGCCTTTCACCCGTTACCGTAAGTCTGAACTGTCTAGACACATTATACTGGTAGGGGCTGGTGAGTCTGGTCCTGGGGTACTTCACCTTTGATTTACAATAACTTTTTTTGTTAAACAGAATTACATTTATAAAAGATAGATCCTAGTAACTAATGTTGGCAGCGTGTTTTTATAACAGGAGTGTATTTTTTATATAAGCATGCAGTGCTTGTTATAGGGAAAATACACAATGCAGGGTTAGAACAACAAACATTGGAAACACCTGCCGTAACATTAGGACATCACTGTGAACATGTAAGAAATCAGTGATCCTCACGAGACACCAGTAATGTCTGGAGTCATAATTATCCTCTGCAAGTGATTGTACATACATAAGTACTTATGTCACACTTCCCAGATATCTGGTAAAGTGCTTGCTGAGCTGTGATAAACCTTTATATTAGCAGTTATTGGAAGTATTCGATCGTAGGGATATGTGGGAGTGTATGTCTGTCCATCCTTTAGTCTGTATGTCATCATTTGTACTTGTATCTTGAGATACAAGAAGTTATGTAATGTGCATATACAGTGATAATATTACTATTACTAACAAAGTAACTTGCTTACCTATAGGCATATAGGTCTTAAATACCACTTGTATAGTTTTCATACTTTATTCAGTGCCATTTGTTATTCTATACCAGGCATGGCCAATCACGGCTATTCTAATCCTGCCCTTTGTTCCACCCCTGTTCTATACTACTCTGTAGATACGTTGTTATGCATCATAGTCATCTAATTTTACATCACAGTGGTTGCTGTAATTTTAAATGTACAGCCATGACGGACGATGTTACTCATATGCTGTTAAGGTTCAGAAGAACCAGCCAAGCATGTGGCTGCCCTCTGTAGTTTTGTCAGATCTATTGTCTTGTCCATTGCAATGGAAGCAGACTTAAGAAAAACATATGCAGCTTCAGTATAGCACAGAAAATGTTTCAGAGATAATATTTGTGTAACAAATTAATTATTTATGTGAGGTACAAACAATTTCCATAAAAGTGCTTACCACGCTAATGAAATCAGATCCATCTGAAAGTGGAAGATATTGATCTAAACCTAATGATATAGAAAACGCTTTTGTAAAGTTTTCTGAAGGATTATCACATGACACTACAGTCATCAAACCTTTAAATTCTTATTCTAATGAGCTTAATAAAGTCCCATTGGCTTTGATTCCCCTGGCTTGCTTTCCAGCTTATGAGATGCATTTAAATGCTGAGGTTCATCAGATAGGAAACAAGAATAAAAACAGATAAAACTGCAATAATTTGGCAATTTATCACTCCAATGTAATATTGTTTATTTCAGTATGGCTTTGATGTTATTTAGCTGTATAGGGTACTTTTAGTACCGTCAATAGATTGAAATAAAAAATGTGCACAAGACCAGCAAGATGACTCTTGTAGAATTACTGTCACACTGGGATTTAATTGCAGTCAGCCTTTACTCCAGCTGGTGTTTACTCCCAGGTAACATTAAATTACAAATAGGTGTGTGCTGAGTAACAGGTATATAGGATCATCTGTAATGATTAGGATGTATTTTTTCCCCGAGTATGAGTGATACGCGAGGACAAAACCTATTACTTACACACATTTTTTGTGCAATTCCGTTTTTTTGCATTAAGCCTTGAGAATCAGTCAGAATTACTGTAAAAGTATTTATTTATTTATTAGCAGGCACCCGTATCCAGGACAGACAAGTGCAGTTTTGAAAGTACAATAAGATCAAAGTAAGAGCAACATAAAGAATACAGTAAATTATAAGTAAGAGTGAGTTCAACTAAGAGCATTTAAAACGTATAGTAAATATGTGCTTAGATGAGTAAAGATTGCCAGAAATGTGCTTTATGATACTTTCGGTTTTAGCCTTGCCAGCTTCAGTGTATTATCTCAGTATCAGTATACGTGTAATGGCTCAGAGTATGATTATGAATTTGAGTATTAGCACATCCCTGATTACTAAATATAACAATATCACTTAAATTAGATCTGCATTGGAACAAGTTATAGTTTACCGTTATTAATATCTGCTGCTGCTTAGATAATTTAAAAAGATGCCAAATGTATAATAGGCTTGAATTAGTACCACATGTGGCAATAGCACGTTGACAATGTGAAAAATTGCTCTGAAGCAAGAGTGAACAAGTGAGAAGAATCTGTTCATCTTAATTTTGCTCATTCTGGTTAAAATGATTTATTGAACAGCAAAAACAGCAGGAACCAAAATAAATGCTCCTTATCACTGTAGCATGTCAAAGAGGTTATTAGGGTAAGAGATGCAGGGAAGGTCAGTACGAGACTGACCCCTGTGGTCATGAGGTAGTGCATGAGAAGGCAGTTGGTATGTAACTGCTCTTTCAAATGAGCCTGGTTCTTTTGAGTGGTTAAGGTTTGGGATGGCATGTACAAGATACAAATGTCGCGCTTGTGCATAATGTTACCTCATCGTGTTGCTCCTCACGTCTGCGTTAGGAACCCCAGTGCCTGATAGATTGGTTCCTAATGAAACTGCATATGAGAAAACTGTTGGATATGTTGTGGAATTTAATGAGTAGATGATAAAATCTTTCTTTCTGGGAATATTGTAGAATTAAAGAGCCAGCAAATGACTCGGAAGTAAAGCAAATAAGAAGTAGAAGGATTATCATTGAGCTTAGACTAGGCAGACTCAAATATATACAATCGCTATCTTATCTTGATTGCTACATATAAATATTACCAAAACAAAGTCATCAAAGTGATCAAAAATGGTTTCATACACATTGCTATGCAGAGTTGTGTATCTGGAAATCTGTCAATTAACCAGACCTCTAGCTGCTCCCAGTAAGGCATGTATTTGTCTACCGTGTTGGACATTAATTTGGTTTCTGCAGGGTACAAAGGTTTATAAGTGACAGTATTGTGCTTTTAAAGGAGTTAACTGTAGTTTTTGGTCTTGCTTAAAAATACCGTGTGGCAGAGCACAGCTCTGCCCTTTAGAAATTGGCAGGGATGGGGTTAAATTCCCCTACCTGCCTGGGTTCATTGTGTTCAGGTGGCTGGGGTTGATTAGTTGATTAGGTTAATTAACGATCAATCAGCACCCAGCCAGCTGACATAAAAGGAGGCCTCTGCTTCTCATTTGGGAGGAGGGAGTTGAAGAAGCAGGTTGGTGTTTTGTTGTTTGTATTTTTGAAAGTTTGATTCCAGTGAAGGCATTGCCCAGCCTGGAAACCTTATTTTTTTTGTAAGTTTTGTTTTGTTGTCTTTTTATTTGTGTTTGAAGATTTTTTATTTTGCCCTTGCGCCCTTTTATTTTTGTGTATTTATAATAAAACAAAACAAAACTTACAAAAAAAATAAGGTTTCCAGGCTGGGCAATGCCTTCACTGGAATCAAACTTTCAAAAATACAAACAACAAAACACCAACCTGCTTCTTCAACTCCCTCCTCCCAAATGAGAAGCAGAGGCCTCCTTTTATGTCAGCTGGCTGGGTGCTGATTGATCGTTAATTAACCTAATCAACTAATCAACCCCAGCCACCTGAACACAATGAACCCAGGCAGGTAGGGGAATTTAACCCCATCCCTGCCAATTTCTAAAGGGCAGAGCTGTGCTCTGCCACATACCGTTTGACTTGTAATGGCTAAAAATGAAGCACCAGTTTAAATCAGTTTCATGAGTTGCAAGTTATGCAGCTTTTCTAATTTCAAAATATCAAGAAGCTGATCTCTGTATTTCTAAGGCAGTGTATGTGGCCTGATGGACAATTTGAATGCAGACAGGTACCCATCTAAAGCAAAACATGGTCTCCCAGCTGTACAATCCTGAATAATCCTGAGTTTCTTAAGTAAAATGTATTGGAATTACACTGTGGTGGAAGCCGCCCTCAAGCATACAGTGTAAGTGACTGGGCAGACTGGCTCAGCCAGCTGATACAGGCATGGGGTAGAGGGTGGTAAGCAAGCTTTTTTGTGAAATGCTGGGTAAGAAGTATTATTTATACTATCAGTCTGAATGACCAGCAGCTGCTGGTACTGTGAATCCTATTTAACAACTGCAGGGGGTGATGGGTGCATTGGCGGCTGTGGTCTGTGAGAGGTCATGGCTGCTGAAATATTCAGCAGGCAGGCCTGGCTGGAAACATTCATTATTTGAGAATTAGAGGGCTGGCTCCCTGCAGTTCCTCTGGGCTTGTTTATTTGTCCTGTTTTCCTCTGCAGTGCTTGTTTAAAAAACAAATATCAGTGCAGCACACATGGTCGACGTGTGAACTGCAAGAACAGTATGACAATCAAGTTATCAGAATTTCCAGTGTATTATACATTGTTTGTTATATGAGAAATTAACCCTATATGGCAGTGCCTGTTCACAAACTGCCATTTCAAGTTACCTGACATTCGGGCCCAGAAAACAGAAGCTTTTGGGGCCATACATTAGAAATATGGCAGTACCTCATTAGCAATTACAATAATAAGGCTACATTTTAAAATATGTATGGCAGGTATTATGCTGTTTTGGAAAGGCATGAGCATTATCAGATTTTTACCAGTGTAATTTGAACTCCTAGAGCTAAACCACTGAAGTTAACAGCATTGGCAAGCTGGGACCACAAGTCAGCTACATTGCTGCCCTTTGTAAATTATTAATTCCTCCTCATTTCTAAGAGAATTGTTCACAGGGATTTAGTGGAATAATGGATACGGTTCTTGATTCTACATTTGATATTTATAAAATTGTATTACAGGGTGAATTGATAGTGGCAGAAATACAAATACAGTGGCCTTTCCCAGACCCTTTCAGGGATAGAAATGCTATTCTGGGTTATGGACTGTATCGGAATCTTTGGACTGTAAGAGTGTTCTGTTGATATGGATCAATACAGTCACAGATAGCTGGTGTCAGTCTTCTCAAACTAATCTGTTTTTGTGTTATTGATTGACAGTTTCACTAGCAGTGTGGTATCAAAAAAGGCAAATGACTTCAGTTAAGCTTTAAAGAGAAAGCATAGTTTGGCTGACCTGTTGGAAGTCTTGTGCTTTTAGAACTTACAAAAATGATACAAAAAGTTGACACGCTGTCCAAATCATCTTATTTTCATGCTCAGCCTGTTGTTCTTAAATCAAACATGGGCATGTACTGTTAAAGGTCATGATAAATGTATTGTCTGTGTCTGCCTTTTGTAGAATTATATTTGCTGGATAATATATTTTCAGTTGGTTTATTTGTATTGTGTTTGGTTTTCTGTTGTTTTGAAGTATATATGGACTATCCTTCATTAAAACTGAATTATATAAAACAATTTACCTACAGACATAACAAAAGCGTAATTATTGTTAAATGTCAATTTATTTCATGTTCAATTCTGATAAACTAGCCATTCATTTATGATAAACTCTAAACTTGAATTCACCATGAATAAACTGCTTTAAAGTTTCACCAATAAGAGCAAGCGTAGTATATATCATGAATTGTTATTTTCTTAAAAATAATAATAATAACATATAATTATGCAAATCTTTAAAATTATTATGGAAAAAGTACACAGAAAGAATATTGAGCTTGTTTTATTAGTCGTGGGGCAGTGCAATTAGTTGCCCTTAAATGTATTATAGTGTATAGATATCCCTTTAGTGTTGCTGCAGGGAACCACAATACAAAGCAAATGTTATAATGTAAAACAGCAGTGCAGAAAGAATGAGATTCCATTTGACCATTGATTATTTGACTAAAACCTCTGATTTATGGGTGGGGGCTTATGTTTTATGTATTTAATCAAGTCTGAGTGATATCTCTCTGCCTCCAGAGATTACTGTCCTCACCAGACAGCCCCAAGCAAATCCTTAAATGCAATAATGTGTTTTCATTCAAATTGCTGGGCCCAAAAAGGATAGAACAAGGCATAGGGAGCAGACGGAACTGCTATTTAATTTGATAGAGCAGGATGCCCAAATTTGGATCAAAGTACAGTAACGTCAATATAATAATCGATTAAGATTTTTATGTTTTTTAATTGTCAGAGTATAATGATTTAAAGCTTTAAGTTGCACAGCCATGAAAACTTTTCGGACTGATTCAAATATTTATTTATTTATTTTTTACTGGCTATGAAGTCTACTTTTGGGAGCAAGAGACATGGCGGAGCTTGTCCAAGGATGCACACCTCTGGTCCTAGAGTATGAGGTTATCAATGAAATACTTAACGGATTAATAGCTGAATAGAATTTGAATTGATTCATTTAAGTGTGTGGTGGTAACAGTATCTGTGCTAGAACAGTCTTCGCTGTATACCACATCTGTAGAGGCTGTAGTGCAGAGGGCAAGCACCTAATACACTTCCAGTCCTCGTCTTTGTTCATGTGCAATCATAATTAATACATTGACCAGATCCTAAGTAATTATATTAAACCTGGAGGTGAATGGCCCTGACAGGCTGGAGTGATTGAAGTAGCCGGAAATAAATACTGTGACAGATCAGAAGCATACTTGGCCATAATCACAACAACCACAAGGTCTTAGATTTGCATCAATTGTACCTTCAGATACTTATGAAAGGAGTACACAAGGCTGCAAAGGGTTATTATAAGAACAGCAAATACTTCTGGACTCTGTAAGATGGGGGAATGGTAGAAGTACTGGAGAGAACACATTGATATAACATTTATGTCCATTATTCCAGTCTCTCTTGTAAGACTCCTTAGTCACCACTGCCTAATAGTGACACCTTCAGGTAGTAGATGGAATAACTCTTTAGACAGCAGCAATTGTAGCCAGACATGCTTAGTGCCTGTAGTTTTTCACGCCTGGTCTGCTTACGTGTATTTTAGTTCTCCAGCTACATAACGTCAGTTTAGGCTCGACATAAATAGTAATCAGCAATTATTATCGTACAGAGTTAAAGGTACACCACTTTGTGTTGTGACTCACAACACCTTTAGGGGTGTGATTGCCTCATGTTAATCACACACCCTGTTGTGTCTTACTACTTAATTAAGAAATCACCCCATTACTTAATGTCCACCATTTAGTGAATTGGTCATCAATTTACTACAAATTACTGATTAGCGGTTTATTAAATATAATGCTTTAGAAGGCTAGTGGCTTTTTAACTGGCATCACTTTGTTTAAATATACATCCTTGTGAATACATTTAGATTGATTTTAACATACTGATTGTGCAAAGGCTTTTACAGCCAGATACATTGTATATACACTTTAGAAACATGTTATTGGCCCTTCATTTAAAGAAAAGGGGACAGGTAGTTAAATCAAAAACATAAATAGGTAAAGATTGGGAATCGATGGAACAGAATGTTCTCTTAGGAGGTGTTGCTACACCCGGAGACTACTGTATTTCTTCATTATTGTTCAGATCAGTTCATTGGAGTTGCTATATGGACCTCTTGAGGTATAGGACTGAATTCCAGGTTTGTCAATTCATACAGATTTGGGTGTGTTTCCCAGGGCCTATACATGCTGTTTGTCACTCCTTGCTTGAAGCCTTGTCCGTGATGCATGCAGAAACTAAAAACAGAGTGGGATCCTGTTATAGGCAAAGACTGAATTACCTTGCTCCCTGGATCTCAAATCTAAGTTAGAAAATCATACTAATACAATTTTTTCAACTACTCAAAATTAATTTAATGTATTTTTATGTGGTTTTTTTACTGAGCTATGTTCTAGTTTTAATTGTCCTTTTGTCTGCCAGTATTTACTGTCTGAAATCATTGATCCCTGTGGTCATTACTAATTCTGAAACTCATTGATTTAACTCATATAAATGATCTCATTAAGCACGCAAGCCATGTTTTTCTTTTCTTTTCTAATGACAGCTTTTGCAGCTACTACTTAAAATCATTCTTTTAGCAGCATTTCCAAGGATGTAATACTGTACTTAACTTAAATAGCTGTGCAGTTTAGTAATCTGGCATATTTAGTAGTTTGTGCAGCAACCTGCGAATTAGGGAGCAGTAAGGATTGTGAGTAAAGGATTGATTCAGCTTGATGCAAGAATAAAACAGTAAATCAGAAAGGTTTGCAGCGTGCTTCCTGCATATTGATAACAAGCCATGATGCCTAGCTGTTGCCCTTCAGGAGAAATGAAGTATTCGTGAGTTTGCAAGTCGACGCTGTCTGTAGCCTCCCTTTGCACTAAGATTCATTGCGTTGTGTTTCCTTAAGGCTTGAGGCTTTTTACAAAACTGCATTTATGACGATAGCAGTTCCCATGCTTTACAGACATTCCTAAAATAATAGTTCATATTAAAAGAAAAACTACAAAATAAAATGAATAGAGATCTACAGTACCAGGAAAGAGTTGGCCTGTTGATTGATTATTGATTGGGTTATTGTTAATGTTTCTAAAATAATAAATACCATATTTGTTTGCTGTCGGACCTAGACCATCAATTTTGGAATGAATCAAATGTTTTGGGCATTTAGCACCTTACTCCCTACTGTAAATGTGACTCCTGCAACAAACTACAGTCTTATCTGAAATCTCAATCTGCACATAAAGTGGAAATTAACCATACAGTATATTAAAGGGACCTTATTTCCTAATTGCTGTTTTCAGCTTTTGTCCCAGTTTTATCACTCAGTTGCATTGAGACATTGAATTTCTCAGTGGCTAAAAGGGAAACCAGATCAAAATACCTTCTATCTGACTCTCGCATCTAAATTCCAATTTGGGTTTATTGCTTTTATATTGATGTCATTGCATGTGTATTTTAAAATGTCAAAGCGTCTTTCCTGAAGAAAATAACTCAAACTAATCAGAGCAACTGCAGCCTTTTGATCTGGATACTGACTGTAACATGGTGGATTTCCATTTCACATGGAAAGAAAATAATATATTCCTGTGAGTGAAGTACATAATGTAACCAGGAATTTAAGGCCCAATTTAATTCTTTTTTTAGCTGGGGAAAAAGCGTTTTAGAAAATTAGAAATCAAATTTGGAGAAATGGTTAGTCTCACATTGTTGATCATTTAATTGAACTTAAAATGGATTAACCTGCTTATTGCTATGTTTATTACAATGTATTTGTAGTTAATAGAATTGGGCCCACTTTAGAGTTCATCCAGTTGTAATGAAACTAAGTTGAGAAGAATTTTTTTTTTGTTTTGTTTTTTTCCTGGCAACTTGGTTTTAAATCCCCCCCAAGAACAATTATTTTGCAAGGCGAGCACACCCTAGTAACTCCCCTTGCCTGACTGTTTTGAATATCTGTTTCCAAGTCTCTTAGCAACATTGAAGACATTGAGAAACATTGAATTGTTTCTTGAAAAGTGAAAGTTTTAGTAACTGTTAGCATGAAAATGTGCATGCCAAAAAAGAGCTACCTTGAAAAAAGAAATGTTCCCTTAGCACTTTAGCTAAATGAAGTGCATTCTGAAAATAGACATGCTGTTTCAATGTCTTCAAAAGCACAGGCAAGTAGTTTTTAGAATGTGTGACATAACTGCTTCCCACATAGCAGGCATATCTGGGGCCTATATATTCCTGCCATTTCATTAAATTTATAACGAGCTTCCTTTGAGTAGTGCAATTGGGCTTGTCATATATGCAGATATGAGATGAATCTGGAGATGACTAATGAACTAATCTGCTATTGCTGCATCTATGTCTGGTTGTGTATGAAAATTGAAAGTACTGTAATCCAATTCCCAAGGAGAGACGACATGCCTCTGCATCATGAAAGAGTATGGTTAGCAAAGGTCAACCAATAACCTATTTAGAGTTTCACTAATTGGTGCAATTTGGAATTTTTTGCTTCGCATTTGCAGTTATATTCATATATAATTTCCAAGAAGACATGAGCTCCAGTGAATGTACATATTCCACCTACTGCTAAGCTACAGTAATCATTCACATTTCTATAATCTGCTGCGCTAGTTTCATTTCTAGGATGGCAGTCACAGAAGGATTTCATTCCTAATCTTTTGGTGGTTGATTTAGGGAAAATAACCAGCAAACGTAACCAAGCCGTGTTTTTTCCCTAAAGTATTTGCTGTCTCTGATAAATATCTGTAAAATGATATCTGTCCAGACCCTGCATAGTATTCTGGGGACAGGTACACACAGAAATTGGTTTAAAAAAAAAAAACTTTCAATTATATTGCTCCCTGGTCCTGGAACCATATTCAGAAAGAACTTGCAAATGTGGTATACTTGCATGATTTCAAGCAAATCATTGATATCTACTGTATGTAACAGGAAGACGTCCCTGTTTTACATTATCTTTTAATGCTTTTTGTGAACTTGCTTAATAACGGCTTTGATGGTGGAATATTTTAACAGGGTGATGTGTGTATGTGAATTGATTTGAATGTTTATCTCCTATATTCTTGGCCAGGTCTTACTTGTAAAATACATTTTTAAATCTCAAGTGACTTCCTGGTACAGTAAAAAACAAAGACAAATAAATATACTGCCTTCATGCAGGCAAACTATGGTAGCCAGTGTTGTGGTACTGAGTGGGCCCTGGGGCTGTATGTCATGGTTTTATGCCAGATCCAAAATGCAGGTCAGTAGGTTTGAATTGTCAGTCTTTATTGCTCGATTACAAAAGCCTCTTTTCATCTATAACAGTATTTTTCACTGACTCTTGTAGTCGGCAGGTTTATAAGCATGTGAGGATGCACTCAGCTGATTGCTCAACCCACAGGAGCATCCTTGGTGCTCCCATATATCCATGTAGGCTTAAAGCGTGTGTCCTCTTTTAATCAGGATCAGCCCATATGCTATGTGGAATTGACTGGTGTTCAGTGTCTATTGAGGTAACAAGCATGTCACAGGCTTACAGTTCCAAAGAAGCATTGTTAGCCATTCAAGGCTTTTAAAAATATAAATAAATGTGCTTTTATATTGCCCCTGTAGGATACATTCATCCTTAAAGTGCTTTAAAATGAATTTCCCTACCTCTAATTAGCTTTATTAATATTGTTGTGCTACCCCTTTTATTGTGCTGAGAATCTCTGCAAATATGCAAATATTGTAAATACCAAGCTGTAGCTAACTGCTGCGTCTGGATACCTTCAGGCATTAGGTACCACTAAGTAGAAGCAAAAATATCTGTATATTCCAAACTAAAGTGTAAAATATATTTCCAAAGAACATAATAATATTTCACCAAAACTACACATCTCTCCTGTGCTTTCTCTTTTCTTATTTCTCTTTTGCTGGCTTTTTTTTTCTCTCTCTTCAATGAAATTCCTTGTGACAGTCAACCTATTCACACCTACACAAGATTAATGTCTAATACGTGCACAATCAGCAAGTCCCATTAAGAGAATTCCATGCTTCATCATCCTGGGATATAAGAATGTGAACCAAACTCCCTTTAACATTGAAGAAATTAAGTAAGACTTTTAGTATTTCTAAATATACCAATATTTGTTGTTTTAAAATACGAAATACAAAACTCACGAACACTGCATAGCTAGCATATTTTAAGCATATACGGATCACCTGATCTCTATACCTGTAGCCTATGGAATGTTCTGCCCTGTATATTCCTGCAGTTAACTCAATTAAACATCCAGGCTTTCCATATATATATATATCCCTATTATATATCATATATATATATATATATATATATATATATATATATATATATATATATATATATATATATATAAGCCATTGAGCTACCTACCACAGTACCAATCTCAACTTGTTCATTCTAAAGGGGTGTTTTTCTAATTCATCGTTACAACTGATGTTAATAAAAGCAGTTGACGATGCTTGAAAATATATAGACAAGGTATGGAGCTGCCAGAGGAGACCACTGCAGCTTTCTCTCAGTGCTACAATAACTGCTAACTAAGAGGTTCGTAGGGCAGATTACAAGGCTGCCATAACGCTTCCCGTTCAGGCTCTCTGGAGACAGTGAACAGTGGGGAACTAGAAACCCAGTCGCCTCATTATGAATGCCTTTGAAACCCCCAATGCGTTTCCTCTTATTTATCTCTCAAAAAGAAACAGGCAGCGTTTTTATATGTGTCACCATAAAGAGGTTTCCCCCTACAGATTAACCTATAAGCAGATGGAAAGCTGTGCTAGAGAAGCAAAATGACACACAAGCCTCCATCTCTGAGCATTGCATGATTAGGGCGCCTGAATCTTGGAGATGGAGGGAGAGGATTAGGGTAATTGCTTCTCATGGAAGCCATCTGGCTCCAGGAAATAACCTATACCTGAATGCCGTATAGTGCCTGAGTTTCTTGCTAAAATGTGGAGAATGTGGAGAATGATTAGTTTTACATTTAAGAAACATTTCCCAAGCTGCTGATTCTAAGTATGTTGACCTTACTTGTGTCTAAAGGGGAAATTGCACTGTTCTCCAAACCTGGAGTACCTGGAATAATAAAACAAAGTCAAACACATTTTTTATCTTGATCAATAGATGCTTTATTTCTGATTACACAAGCTGTACTGTGATGCTGTTATCTCAGCTGTATTCGCTAAGCTAAAATGCCCACTGTTTTTATTCCATTAGACTCTGCTTAGGTCTTTAAGGATGTGGGTTACTGTGACCCAAAAAATATAAGTGGGGGCTATTCAAAGGATCTGAACTGCGACAGATCTTAAAACTCTTTTTTAAATTTAATTTTATTGTTAAGATCATTTAAATATGCCAGTCTCGATACTTGCTTCAGCGTGCCCTGCTTCATGCTGGGGAGTTATCAGACTCCACATGATGTCTTTCATGGTTATCAGACTAGAAATATTGTAGTCAGATTTACAACAAGCCCCGGATCTTAGTGAGAGTTTATTGTTGGATCTGCCGCATCTCGTTAATGTGTTATTTTTATTTATGAGTTTAGATATATATATATATATATATATATATATATATATATATATATATATATATTATATATATAGTCCGTGCTTGATAATCATGACACTGGAATGAAGTTTGATGTCTGACATGTTCACCATGGATTAATTAGGCACCCAGTTTCTGAAATACTTAAAATGTTTATTTTTAATTGCAAGGAGCATTGCATCTTTAAATTTAGATCTAAATGCAGCTCCCACTGTGCAGCAAAATCATGCTTCTTGAGCAAATTCTGCTGGCTTGTGTCGTTCTGTAAAATGCTTAGCATAGAATAAAGGGATATATGCAATATAGAATACTGCAAGGCACTAAGTACACTAACAATTTGGTGTCAGAAATATTGAGAGGAGAACTGGCTCATGAACTAATATATTACAATAGCTGTCATTTCTAACCAAATTATTTCACATTATTTTGACATTGGTCACTTCTTAACCCATACAGTTGTATACTAAAATACCAGAGAACTATATTTGAAGTTACTGTATTATCACTGTGGGTGCCATTTTAGACACAGATAAGATTTCAACAGTAGATATCCAGTTGAGATAGTGTAAAGATGATTCTGCTATGACAGAAAATTCCATAAAAGGCACTACACCTAGGTTATATTTTAAATAAAAATATAATTGCAGCATTCATGGGTAAGTGTGTTAATGAGAAAATCCTGATTACTTTTAAGAATAATAGTAGTTGATAAACATTTTGTTTCACAAATTATTGACGGTTATCCAGGAAATACTTTGTTTAGTTAATCTGCAAATACCTTCATTCATATATACATACATACTGTGGCAGAGTAGGGGGAGGAGCTAGAGATGAACACCTGGCTCCAATTGAATTAACGAGTCCCCTGCATAAAAGGTTAGGAATCCCTGCATTCATGCCGGTGTGCCAGGCTGAGGAAGCTACACTGAACAAAAATATAAATGCAACATGCAACAATTTCAAAGGTTTTACTGAGTTACAGTTCATATAAGGAAATCAGTCAATTGAAATAAATTCATTAGGCCCTAATCTATGGATTTCACATGACTGGGAATACAGATATGCATCTGTTGGTCACAGATACCTTTAAAAAAAAAGTAGGGGCGTGGATCAGAAAACCAGTCAGTATCTGGTGTGACTGCCATTTGCCTCATGCAGCGCGACACATCTCCTTCGCATAGAGTTGATCAGGCTTTTGATTGTGGCCTGTGTAATGTTGTCCCACTCCTCTTCAGTGGCTCTGGATCGTCACGGTATCTCTGTGCATTCAAATTGTCATAGATAAAATGCAATTGTGTTCGTTGTCCGTAGCTTATGCCTGCCCATACCATAACCTCACCGCCATCATGGGGCACAACGTTGACATCAGCAAACCGCTCGCCCACACGACGTCATACATGTTGTCTGCCATCTGCCCAGTACAGCTGAAACCGGGATTCATCCGTGAAGAGCACACTTCTCCAGCGTGCCAATGGCCATCGAAGGTGAGCATTTGCCCATTGAAGACGGTTATGACGCCAAACTGCAGTCAGGTCAAGACCCTGGTGAGGAAGACGAGCATGCAGATGAGCTTCCGTGAGACGGTTTCTGACAGTTTGTGCAGAAATTCTTCAGTTGTGCAAACCCACAGTTTTATCAGCTGTCCGAGTGGCTGATCTCAGACAATCCCGCAGGTGAAGAAGCCGGATGTGGAGGTCCTGGGCTGGCGCGGTTACACGTGGTCTGCGGTTGTGAGGCCGGTTGGGCGTATTGCCAAATTCTCTAAAACGACGTTGGAGGCGGCTTATGGTAGAGAAATGAACATTAAATTTTCTGGCAACAGCTCTGGTGGACATTCCTGCAGTCAGCATGCCAATTGCACGCTCCCTCAAAACTTGAGACATCTGTGGCATTGTGTTGTGTGACAAAACGGCACATTTTAGAGGGGCCTTTTATTGTCTCCAGCACAAGGCGCACCTGTGTAATGAAAATTTGAGAGAAGTAAGCTTTTTGTGTGTATGGAAAATTTCTGGGACCTTTTATTTCAGCTCATGAAACATGCGACCAACACTTTACATGCTGCGTTTATATTTTTGTTCAGTGTGCATATGCTTGGGAGACGTGTGGTAAAAAGAAAGAAGGTACTGTGTGTCATGGGTGAGGTGTGTAAGAGGAGTTTTTGTGACTGGTAAATGGCTTAGCCATCCAGTTTATAGTGAGGGATTTGAAAGAAAGTTTAGTTAGCTTTCCGTTCAGGAGTTAGGCTAAACATGCACAATGGCGCTAACATCAAAGTTTCGGTGTTCGGTCAGTATTTTTAAAGGGTGCAAACAAGCAGAGGGCTTTGCCACAATACATATATACAGACTATTTATCAGTGTACACCTCACTAGGGTTAAGTATCCATCTATAACTGGATCTGTACCTTAGAGATATATTCAAATATATATTGAATATTTGAAATACTAGTTGCATGAACAGTTGCACAGTCAAGTTGTTTAAACAACACTGTCAACAGATCCAGCCCCTGATTGTGTCACTTGAAGGTTGAACCCCACTCTGCACTAATGGCAAACAGCTTCCCCACCTACAGTACAAGAGTTGTTTTCTTGCAACAAGTTGTGCTCCTAAATCACGAAGTGTGTTATTTCGGTACCCAGTGGGAAACAGGCACCAGTTAATAATAGCTCTGGGATTAATCATCAAAATACCTAAAACGGTTAAAGTCCTTTTATAACAACACTTTAGCAGCATGTTAAAATCTTTGTACCTATTACTTTGTATTTCCAGTAAGTCCCTGCTTTTACCTAACAGGTTATTGAAGCACAAGAAATGTCACACACAAAAAACACACGCACGTGCACACAAACCTACACACCACACATAACTGTCTGAGCTAGCATTTAAACCCACATTCTCCAAGCTCTTGGTACTTTGCTCTAACCACTCAACCAAATCCTGTTTTAATTGGTATAATTCATAACTGCATAATGAGGCAGATATTACAATGTAGTATTGTTTTTGGTATTTTTTGTGATGCTAGTATAATTTCACAATGTGTCACAACTTCAGACTCATTAAAGAACAATTTACAGTTGGCTGATTTCTTTGGAAAACTCACCTTGATTATATAAAGGCTTTTGATCATTTATTTTGCTGTCTGTCTTGTTGGTCACACTAAGTCAAGTTATTTGTTTGCTTTAGTGGCCAATAAGGTAAGCTGTTGCAGTTTTTTTTTTTAAATCCTAAGTGCTGTTTCTCTGCAAAAAAAAAAAAAAAAAAGACGACTGGTGGAAAAATAAAGTGGCCCTGTATATTGTCGCAGTGCAGAGGAAGCTGTCAGCAACTCTATTATATTTCCATCAACAGAATAAGAGGCTGTAAGCATGCTGCTAAAAACCTCCAATAATTCCAATCTAGTAAATATTGCATAGGAGTTAATTAGGGATTCATGCAGGAACCTGCGTGTATTTCTGTAATGCTGTGATATATAATATTCCTGTTCTACTGTCTAGTGAAAAGATCCTTGTGCTTTGTGCATTATGAGACTGCATGCATGCTTTATACTTATGTTTCTATGTGCAGTGGCTGGTGTTACCAGTTTGTTGTGAAATGGAGACATGTTAATAGTGCATCAAGGACTTACGCTAATGACCTTATCAAAGTTTACTGAGGTACAGTATACTGTGGATCAATACAAATGTAGCAAAGTGTTGACAAACATTATTAAGAATTTTTTGCATTTTCCAGTTTCCTGTGCTGTGTTTCTTTAGGATGCACCAGATTACAGCAATGTGCAGGAGCTGCAGTATTTAGACATGGTTATCTCTGAGACCTTACGGCTGTACCCACCTGGATTTAGGTAATATAACCTGGTGCTCATTTACTTATATTTTAAATTTCAAATTGGCTTCCTCTCCTGAGCAGATTATTTGTATTATTTTCTTCTAATCAGGAAAAGTTCTTCACAAAATATTGTACCACGAGGATAAGATTTTTTTTCTGATTTTCCGATACAGAAATAGGAACATTGCAGAGAAGGGAAAATCGCCCTGCAATACTTTGTAAAAATGATAGAACTGAAGCAAAAAATGCTAGCAACATAGACCTAAAATAATACAACAATGTATAAAAACATTATCTTTCATGTGTTCTGTGCCACAGTTGGGAGCCGATTTACAGTTTATTTGTAGTTAGTTTATGGCATCTATTTTGAGTATAATTTGTTTTGATCATGCCACAGGTTCGCTCGTGATGCTGCCAAGGACTGGAACGTAAATGGTCACTTCATTCCAGCTGGTGCTACAATTGAGATACCTGCTGGTTATATCCACTATGATCCTGAATACTGGCCAGAGCCAGAGAAATTCATCCCGGAGAGGTAGGCAAGAACAGGATTAAAAACCAAAACTGTAGCTGTGTATTTGTAACCCTCCTAGGTGCATCCATAACTACCCTTCGCACAAAAGGGAACTAGTCAAATACAAAGGAATATTTTTACCCCTCTGCAATTCTGGTTCAAAATGGCAATCCTGTAAATATATAATATTTGTATCTCCACAGTCTGGAAATCTAGTGACATTTCTTATAAAGTGAACAGATACTTGTCAAAGGCTTCCGTCATTGCAAAAGAATGCATTCCCTTCTCAGTCAAAAATACATGTGGCCAGAAAAACAAAAGACGTTCATGGCATAGTAAACCTCAGACTGCTTTAAAGAATGCCTCATTTCAAAGGTGAAGGGACAATCAACAAAGTAAAAAAAGAGAAATAAACGAGTCCTGTAAGATGCAGCATAGAAACAATAAAATAATCAAGGGGCAGCTCAGTCTTGTTTTAAACTCAAAGCAAATGAATCCAGCGTTTAGTGCTTTTGATTAATTGATACAAAGTACAGTACATATTGCAGTGGATTAACAATGTGAAGCACAGTTACTTAATGGATACATTCTTCTTTGTCTTGTATTACTTTTCCAAATATGTATTCTTGTTTTACTATGAACTGTGAGTACAGTATAATACTGTGACTTGATTGATAATTACATCCAATTCTGACTTACAGTCAAAAGAAATCATTAGCTTAAAGACTATTAAGTGCAGTACATACTGTACATATACGGTATATGAAGACTCTGCAATAGGAACATTTATTGATTTCCAGGTTCACAGCAGAAGCCAAATCCCAAAGGCATCCTTTCACATACCTTCCATTCGGAGCTGGGCCCCGAAGCTGCATTGCAATGAGGCTGGCTTTACTGGAGGCAAAGATAGCCATGATTCGGGCTGTCCAAAAATTCACCTTTCAAATGAGCCCAGAGACTAAGGTTTGTCTTTCCCGTCGTGCTTTTTTTTTTGGGGGGGGTGTTTATGATGTTACATGTTTTCTTCCTTTCGGAGTGTGAAGTCTGTTTAGTATAGATTAAACCACAATGGGCCTGTTTTTTATATTTCTTTTTCAAGCCCTAACATGTTTTGTTAGTAATTTTACTAATGCATATTTGATTAATTACCATAATGCTGTGAGTATAACATGCACACTATTACAGGATAGTTACTGAGTTTTTTCTACAGGTTGTGGCTGTTTGTCAGACTTGAAAACATAACAGGAATCTCAATATAAAGCATAGAATAAAATGCTCATTATGCACTTAACTGAATTACTAAAATGAGCAATTACAACAAATTGCATTCAAAGACCATTCAGAGGAGCCCTGCTATTGTTGTTACACACTTTCTTACAACGACAAGATGTTAATTACGATATGTACACGAATGATTGCAATACAAGTAGATATGCACCCCAGGGGTGCACAAACCAGGTCCTCGAGGCCTGGAATCCTCCAGGTTTCATAACGATCAATAAATAATAAGCTGTAAATAAATCCAATTTAAAAATGTAGGGTAGCGGTGGAAAAAGACTCGGACTGGAATTATCCACTACTAATGTACCCAGTCAATGTTACTATTCCTGCATTGCACTTTTGGAAACTTCCATTTTAATCATGTCATTTTATTCTCATTTTTAGATTCCTCTTGAGCTGAAATCCAATTCAACCCTTGGGCCGAAAAATGGCATCTTCATCAAAATAGCACAGCGCACTGACAGCTGAGCTGAAGGCCCCCATGAAATGAAGCCATCTCAAATCTGTTTCTGTATTAATGATTTAATCTTCCTGCGTGAGACCCTGTTATTTAAAGGGACCTACTTTATATAGTGGCCTTCTATTAAGAATGTTACAACAGGTACACTTTAGTGGTTTTATGTTATGTGCATTGCAATAAATGACTGGTGTGCATCAGTATAAGGAGAGAGTATGTGAGTCTAGGGTACAGTAAACTCTTGCTTATCAGAAGCATTTGGAACCAGACCGTTCAGAGATGTGATTAGTTTGGAGTGATTTTTTTTTTATTGCAATTTGTATGATACTAAAGTGCCTTGTTTAGTTTTTATGTTTTTCATACTTCTACTTGATAAATGTAGTTGCTGGAATAAAATCTAAAGCTGCAAATGTTTGAAATACTTATAGAATTCTGAAATTGCTCAGTTTCTACTGCTGCTCTCAAAATGGTTCTTATTAATGGTTAACTCAGATTACCAGGCTTCAGATTGACGAGTCTGTGGGCAAGATGCACATTTTTTGTTTAAAAAAAGTTCTCCTGTGGTAAACAAGCCAGACATCCTGGATATCTTAATGTAGCCAGCAACTAAAACAGATGTTATCAAGTGCCTGTAAATATTGTAATGGGAATTTTAAAGCTTCGCTATTGGAGCAAGGACTTAAAAATGTGTAGTTTACTAGGTACTTGCACTTTTACATTGCTTCAGGTTCGTTATAATCCAGCATCGTCCACTATAAGTGAAAATCCTATAACACAGATTTTTTTTTAAACCTGGTTAATAATACATTGAACAATACTTGAAATAGTTACACTGATACCAGTAGATACAGCAAGAATGATCTGTGTGTGTTACATCTGTAACTGATTTGTTGAGGAATAATTGTATGGCGTTTGTGGATTAACATTATTAATAATAATAATCACACTAACAAGGTGCTATTCACTTAGTTGCCTCTATGTATTTACCTTTATGTGAATTACAGTAAATAATTTTGCACTATAAATAGTACACTAATTAAAAATTACACATCACATTAGGATAGAAAAAACGTTTATTTGTTAAAGGCATTTTTATTACAAAAATTGTACTTCAATACATATTTTAAAAAGCATACAATACTCTTCATAAACAGCACCCTAATTAATAACAGAAGTGAATTATGGAACAAAACTCGCCTGTTGTGTAATAAAGTAATTTTAGCAGGCATGCAGTTGTAGACTGGATCTCTATCATTACATTATTTCAGTTGAGCAATTTAGTGCCTGCTGTGTATCATTATTATATTTTTTTTTTGTCACACAAAAAAAAAAAAAAAAAAAAAAAAAAAAAATTATATTCCCATGGCTCCCTCTAGTGGAACTGCTACAAGGTGAGTTAGGTTGAGGTTTACTGTATTGTGTCTTTTTCTGGGAACATTACCCGTTACATTATTTCCCCAATCCATAAAAAGAGATAAAATAAGTCATGTTTTCAAACCTTACATTAAAAAAAAAATATTCTGCCTATCAATGTTATATATAAAACATTTTAAAAGATCTGTTTGACACTTTATTTCTACCTCCCAGTCTGGTTTTCAGAAGTTATGTTACTGTACATATGTAAAGAAAATGATTTTATTATTTGTATCACTTAGGTTTGCCTTAAATAGCTAAGCTCATGCAAATGGGAGACTGACAATGTGCAGAGATGGGGGGGTTCTATAGCCTTGTTAAGGAGCCAAATAGTTTTCCAAGTTCAATTTTTCACCTTTGTATTTGTACACAAAGATCTGCCTAACTATGCATCCAGTATAATATGCAATGCTCTTGTTTTTCTGAACTTCTCACTTTAAATACAGCCTACATTAAAAGTACATCAAAGTTAAATATATTCGGTAGTTCTCTACAGGTATGCTGAATACAAAATTACACACAGCAGGGTATGCAGTGTTTAAAGAGAACCATGTTGTTTTTCCTTCCTGTAACACAACATAACCTGTTTCCTTTTGTGTAACGTGTATGACAGGATTCAATTCACAAGTTAACAACAAACATGTGGAAGATGCCTAGATTAGATAAAAACGCAGACTAGAATAATACAAAGTTCTGTGTTTGCAGTTATTTTATTACATGTACTACACTACAGATAAAAGCAATACTGTTATGTTGAATAATAATAATAATAATAATAATAATAATAATAATAATAATAATAATAATACACACCTAAGTCAAGTTGACAGTTGTTACTGTTGGTGCCTTCAGCAGGTGAAACACAGCTTGAATTAGTCTCTTATGTGTTGTATTGCTACAGGCAGACCACTTTCCCAAAATAGTCACAAGGAGCTAGTTTTTCCAGCCAGTACTTCGTTATAATAAACACAGCATTAGTTTTTTCTTTCCTTAAAAAATGTGAAAATCTGATCATTATTTTGCTTACATATAAATATTTGTGAAAAAAAAAAAAGTTGTTGTAGTTGATTTAGGCCACAGACGTATATTATCTGATTATAGTGGATGTATTTCATTTGAGTTATTCCTCTCAGAATAATGGGGATTTTAAATCAGGAAGGGTAGATGACATACATTTGCAAATAGTAGACTTCACAATCTGTTCCCCAGTTTTAAAAGGTCAAAAATGAAGAGCTACCTGGAACAAAAAAAAAGAATTCTGAGAAAGTGAAAATAAAGGAAAATGGTGTGGGGATGTTGCTGTTGAAATGAGAGGCAAGAATGTTTGAGTGGTTATAACCCTTTACTAAAAAATAATAATTATAGAAGTAAAATGTCTTCGTTACACATTCATCCCCAGTGTTCTGCCACACTTACTGTACTCTATCACATATTCTGGATAAATCTGGTGTTTCTCAAAAATGATAAAAATTGAAGGGTTGTATTTATTGTCCACGCAGCTGTCGTAAAAGGTTGTGTTTTTGCCATCTTTAGAAGGGGGGCGTAAATAGCCGTTTTTTCCTGCAGTCGCCTCTCCAACCAGCACTCGAGCCACGAACATGATCCGGTGACCCGATGTGGATACGGTATAACTGTGGGAATACGAGGCATCCCTTGCAAAGTAACTCCCTGTAACATTAAACACAAAAAGGGGTATAGGTTATATTTGATTTGCATGACACAGGTACTAGTTTATATGTGTCATTCCCTATATTAAGTGCTTCAACCTTGTTTGAATAAAAATATCCAGTGCACGATTTATTTATTTTGGAGAAAGTCACCTTTGCTACATTAATGTCAAATTCACTTCTGTATGTTAGGACAAGGTTTTTTTGTTCCCAAATGGACCAGAATGTAACTCAGCCTACAAGTTACCCTGTTGTTTATTTATTTATTTATTTATTATCTAATCCTCACCTTTCCCATAGGCAGTCCCATGGACTCCACAGATTCTCCAGTCAAAGTTTTGGCTGCAGATGGCATCTACAAGAGATTTCTGTGTACCATGGAATAACAACTTCTCATCAACATCCTTCCCTCCATTTTTCCTCTTCATCTGTTCCTTTTGCCTGTAATATGAAACAGCTGTGGTTCAGAAAACGTATGGGGCAGGCAAGCAAACAACTTGTACGCAGTTCTGACACAATCCACTCTTATGCAGAACTAATTAAAAATACTTTATGCAATTTATCAATCAATAAAAGTTACTATTTAGTGTGATGGCACAGCAAAAGTCAAGAAAGTTTAAAAAAAAAAAATCTCCACTCATTTATACTAATTCATTATACATCTGTAAGATTTTCTTATTTAAAAAGACAGAGGTGGTATGGATTATACACAAACCTGCAAAGAGTCTCAACCACTTATAAATGTTTAGTATGAATTGTACATATTTATAAATTACAGAATCTTTAGAGTTTCATTATAATTGTGAGACATGAATACTTTTTAGGGTCCTCAGTGAAAAAAAAAAAGGGAACCCTTATTTGCTGATTGGGTCCGTCTGTCTCACCAATCTTTTACCACAAACTCCTAGTCTTCAATGTGTACACAACTAGGTGCAGTAGGTGTGTTCACTAGTTACAGATATGCTTTCCAAAATTACAAACCATTGATACACTTCCCAGAGAGATGGGTTTTGAATTCTTTCAATTTTATGGATGGTCGCTGTGGTCATTTTCTTCAGAAAGAGATCTTCAACTTCCTTGAATTCCTCGGAGGAGAAGGAAAGTTGAATCAACTGAAAAAAAGGAAAGAATGGTTAAAAATGTGGTTCTAGTTCAAGCAAATTAGTAACCTTATTTTCAATTAGAACACTGCAAGTTAATGTTGGTTCAGGTTTTGTTTTGTAATACAAAATACGTACTCGTTATTATACTGGTGTTGATCCCTTGATTGGTCAATATCCAGCAGGAAAATGGGAAGAGATGTGTACACAGGCTAAAAACTGGCAAAGATATAGTGTTTCTTGAAGAATACAGGAAAGAAAAAGATAAGACGTTTGTTAATTTGATATTATAAGTAAACTATCTCAAATTGACCTTGTATCCAGTCTCAGGCACAGCATCCATGTCCCAGTTCACTGGAAATGATTTTGTGGTGGAGCTCGATGCCAGAGCGAAGTCACTTTTGCTTTAAAAAAAAACAAAAAAAACAAGAAAACAAATTATTAATAAACTTTTAATTCCAAGGTTTAAAATTGCTAAACTAATTTGCCAGTGACAGGGGGGTGGATTCTGAGCAGCATCATTTTTAGATAGCATATAAGATATGTGCTTCTTGACTGATATAGTGTTCTAAACCTAATGTCAATTTCAAACAAGGTTTTTAAGCTCAGAACATATTGAAGATATATCTCAATTTCTGGCATGGGTCACAGTTTTATCAAGCCAACACTTTGTGTATTTTGTGATGACATCACAATGATCTGAAAAGAACATGTGGTGCTTTGACTTGCACAATGCTGCACTACTTAAATACACTGCTCTGACAAAACCAGGGCTCCGTTTAACATAGTCTTTGTTTCAAACCCTTCAAATGGATACAACTAAATACAGCTTCCGTACCCCATTCTCTTGTTTTCCACTGCTTTTTCAGAAACAAATCTGGGTCTTCTCCGCACCTTCCGTTTAGTATTATGTTTTGGGTTCCGTTGATACATGTCTAAAAGAAGCAACAATGAAACAGATGTTTCAGAACTAGTTTAAAACATCTACACAAGAATTGTTATCAACAAGAGTGTTCAGCTGCTGTTAGCAATAATCAATTGGTACTCAAAGTTCAGCTCCATGCTGATTGGGGATGTCCTAAAAATGTTCTGTATCTGGAAGACATTTACTTAATGACATAGTAGTAAGAACTGTTGTTATTTAAAAGGCACACTGCTGTGTCAGTAACAAAATTGGTAGAAAGTGGACGAATCCAAGAGTAGTAAAGTCTGCCACTAGTTTAGACTGTCGAGTTCTGGTTTACTCATTCATTTGGACTTTTTGATTTACATGATGTTTTTCTAACACAGCATTCACTTATTATGGATGAGTAAACGTCATGACACAGAGCACAGTAAATTCACGTTATCGGCTCAATATTAAAGATGTCCGTTAGCAAATACCTTTGAAACTAAGCGTGTACTGGCGATGCCCTTTAGTCAGGGTAATTTCATCATTGTTATCTGCTAGGTATGCTTGCTCCAACTCCTTAGAAGTGACAGAAGAGACTTTGCGTTTTTCATCCTACAAACACGAAAAGAACCCCAAATAACAGAATAAGGACACCTTTAAATGTACATCAAGAACTCAAAAAATGTTGTTATTGGACATTAAAAAATTAGTGATTTCCCAGTTCATATTGTATAGCTTCTTTTAGTATTTCTGCTTACAGCCCCCCCCCCCCCCCCCCTTAATATTAAATGGAGAAGCTGTTCATTTCTAGTTTGGTAGCTTCCTTTCTGGTGATGAAAAAAGAATAGAGCTTTTGAGAATACTGTCCAATGCATATTGGCCCATTCAAACCCATCGAACAACTGAGTCTTTCAGATTCACAGTGGGCTCTCCCACATCAGTGTGGTTCTGTAGAATGGTAAAACACCAAAAACAAGTAATCCGAGGCAGAAGAATGCTTTGTCGGGTACATATTTCAATTCCTTTAGGCTGAATTTAAATTTAGGCGATGTAAATGTTACAATGCTGGAGACTTTACTCTTCTGATACTGTAGAATATATCATCTTTATATGACAGTCAGCTGTTGAATTAAAATACAGCAGACTTAGCAATTAATAAACTTTAGTAATTAATAAAGCTTTGCTTCTGAAAAACAAAATGACAGGATAGACTGTTCAGAGTGGCTGTTGTTATAAGGCAATAGATCCAAACTCACTGGCAGTCCGTATTCAATCCACTTGCCGTTTTCACCCTTGCAGTACCAGACCCATTCTGTGGTCAGGATGTAGTGCGGTGGTTTGGTAACAGAGGAAGCTGTGGAGAGGCGCCTGACTGGAGCCGAGTTTCGTGTCATTTCCAGGAAGTCTACCGGCCGAGACCCTCCACTGAAAATTCAATCAGAAGTCATTTGGTTTCCGAGAGAGAGAGGCAATATATCACTTTTGTTAAGGTAAGTAATTCTAACATACTTAGCTTCACTGAGATAAGATTTTAAAAAAAGGAGTGTCTAAGAAATCAATCAAAGCAACGTATTTGTCAAAAGTTTCAGTACATATGTCTAGAGATGTTATCCTGTGCAAAGAACAGAATTCAACATTCTAAAGTTTAATAGCAATTCCTGAGTATAACAACAACTTGGGGACTTATTTAAAGGTTATATGTAGTGTGTCTCTTATTAAAAGATGTAATTTCACATAACTGACCTGCCAGATTTTGTCAATTTGCATGAGATGCCCTGCAATTCATGCAATGTATTAACTTAATCACGAAAATGTAGATCGTAATTTATATTATAAACCTATCAGATAAATAGAACAGGAATGAGGTCTTCTGTAGAGGGCATTAATGGCTAGGAAATGCCCTCAGAATGCCCAGACAAGCATCACTGATAAAGTACAGTAAGGTGTACAAAAAGAACATCTAGGATAACTGTCAGAACCACAACAAACCCACAAAACAATGGATATAACAGGTCACAACAACGAGTTCTCTATAAAAAATAACTGGCTCCATCTCTATCCAAAAAACGAGAATGGTCTTCACATCTTTCCAATGTCTTAACTCCTGCAATTATTGCTGTCCATCAGCCGTTAATAAAATCAACAGCAAACCTTCCAACACACTGCAAACCTGTAAAAGCACATTCAAAAACCGAAACCCAATGCTTTGCTCTACCCTCAGATATTTCAGCCACGAGCAAACATACCTGCCGTTTCAAAACTGCACTTTCACAGGAAACCTGCAATTCAACTGGAAATCAATAAACTTAAACACAACAATGAACTTTACCAAATAAATAACTCAAATATTTAAATGACTAATTTAATTCCTTTATTTTAAGAATAAATGTATTTGTTTAATAATAGTGTTAGTTATAGAATCAGTTTGTTATATTTGGCTATTAAAACTAACTTTTTGAAAAAACAGAGAGAAGATGGTTTTAAATGTTTTCCTTGTCTTAAATAAATTAAAAACTAAACTGGATTTTGATTTTTTAATGTTTGGTTTGTGAAGAAAAAATAGTTTCCTTCGCTGTTCACCGGCAGAATTATACTGGTAAAGAACTGCTGCAGCAGCATGGGAACGAGCACCACAGGACTTAAAAAAAAAAGTTTATAAATATTAATGTTATTGCTGTTAAAACCATAAAAGACGGTTTATAATAGCAATACCTCCAGGCAAAGCATTTCCCAGCCATTAACGTCCCAGCTGGGTTACAGTCCCCTGGCCTACGCCTCAGGTCTTCAACTCTCCCAGCCAGGCTCAGGCAGGAAATGCCGTGCCTGTCTGTCATTACTGCTTAACTAAGCTTTCTGTAAGGGATAAACAACACTAAGTGGTGATTCTGGTGAATACTCCTTTTTCTGATGAAACTACTGTTCTCTGTGGTTTCTCTGACAAATCCATTTTTCAATTGAATTGGAAAATGAATCATAAAAGGCCAAAGAAATGTTGGAGAAATTGCATCATAAAAAATTGTAATTATTGGTAATTTTCAATTTCTAAAAGCTTTCTGGACAGAGTCTACTCTTCTCTGAATTCTATGCTCACGATATAATTGTAACTTAGAAATACAGAAAATGTCAAACTGAAGAAGATTCTAATTTACCTGTGGGTATTTTCCGGGTCACAAAAAGCCTTTTCAATTTCTTCCATGTGGGGGAGCTCTACCCAAGATGACCCATCATACACTTCCCACTTGTAGGGCAGATGAAAGTGGACGTGAATGCACTTTTCTGTAAAAACAAATGGCTTTCAATAAAAACTTTAAATGGGACAAATACATTCTTTACAGTGGACATTAATGAACTGCCCTGCTAAACCTGCAATAATGTCCTCCCATGTGTTTGCAAAATCATCAAATAAAACTGGCAATATCTTGTATTTAATATTTGGTTTTGCCTTTTTTTGTCTTGCTGCTAGGTTCAACACAGTGAGTGCATCAGCAGTACTGTATGTACAGACATTATTCAGTAAAACTAGCTTCAAATGAATGAGTCTTAGAAAGCTGCTGAATAGTGAAGAACCAGCACCTTTCATATAGTACAACGCAATGAAAAACAGCAGCTCTCAGCTGCCAAACAAGCGTCAAACCCATGCAGTTACAGTCACTAAAAGCGAGAGACAGGGACGCGTACTTTTGATCTCTACAAATGTGTCAAATGGTACCAATAAGGGCTGTTTTTACCTCATCCCAGTTTGCTTTGGGCTTTCAGGTGCTTCCTGTGGCCTTGGGAAGAGCCAGGCTTTTTATAAATCTGAGAACAAACTTATTATGAATCTTGCCGACATACTGTATCTGAACTGTAACTTGAGATCCTACACAACCATTTTCTATTCGGGACTGAGACAGCAAGCACAGTGAATTATAAACTATGAACAAACCTTGAAAACTGCATTGCTTCCTGATGTAATGGAGGCAAATTTCATTGCTCTCTCTTTCACTTACTGATGACCTCTGTGCAGTGTCTGTGACTTCTCCTAGAATAGAATATTGCAGTAAATAAATAAAAGAACCATGGTGCTCACTACAGGCATATTGTATTGTACACCTGCTGTAGTCTATGTATGTTTAATATCCAATCACAATATGCAGAAGAGCCTTTTGCAAGCAATTGTTCTTTTGCCAGCAGTATTTTTCCATTCTTTTTGATTGAATAAGTACGGGCTGGACGAGTCTGTTTGTTTCGTTACCAGATAAACATCTAATTTTTTCCACTGAGAAAACTATTGAGAAATGTAAACAGCTTCAAATGCCATTCCTTTTTCTTTTAGGTTTTTTTTTTTAGTTTTTCAATAATTCTCAGTTGTTTTGTTGCTCCAATATTTGGATTTCCCTAATGTAGAAAGTATTTTCTAATATATTGGGAATATATTCTAGTTTAAACTGTTATATTTTAATGTTTTCAGTGTGAACATAAGTCAGTCATATTGGATCAATCCCATTACTGTACAGTACATTGTAAACACAGAGTGAAATATAATGGCACAGATAATTGCTACTTTCATAGCATATAAAGTATAATATCGTCATTAACATTTTTTGTAAAGCACAACATATTTTAATTATATATCTATGTATCTAACATTGTATTTTTCAATATACTGCAATACTGTATATTTTGTTTCAGTATGGGTTTCTACCTGGCTGTGAGCTTACATAAAGAATCCTTGCTGTTTGGCCATTCTTCCTGGTTACAGAAATATCTTGTGATATTGTGACCGTTAAATATTTGGTTAGACTCACCTGCTCTACGGTAAAATATATAAACAAGTGGGCCTTACCGAATTTAACAGCAACATCACTTTTCTAGAATAAGGCAATAACAAATAACCCTGAATCAGGTAAGGGAAAGAAAATAAAAATGCTACTTTATGAAACTCAAAACGTTGTTTTATAATCTTAAAAAAAAAAAATTGCCTAACCCTCACTGGAGCTGATGCTGCAGTTTTTTAAGTCGTAAATATTCCTGTATATAGCGGGCAGATTATGAATATTCTCTCTGGTGATCCCCCGCTCCTCCAGCTTTTTCTGATCATCCAACTCAATCTTGTGGGATCTCTTGCACTTGTATCCGAACATGCAGTCGCCTTGCACAAAGTGTTGGCAGATGTGGAGTTTGGTGCAGCTTGCTTTGAATGTACAAGCTCCATAGGGGCCACTTCCCTTGTTGTAATGCACACACACCTGCAATACAATGCATTAATTAATCAGAATTTGTTTGACCTTTTCTTATATTCAGGTTCACTTAGGTTATAAAATCGCTGCAACCTGTATAGAAACATTAGAAAACCCTAAATTTAGGAGGATTTAAAACAAGTAAGAACACAGTTTTCAGACTATGGTCCGCAGACCTAAATGCACATGCATAGTGTACACAGCTAGTCCAAATTTTTACCTCTGCATCTTACTTGCTGGCTTGTGTGTCTGCGGTTGCAACACAGCTAAAACACCTAGTGATAAAATGACCGATACAATTTACAACAATATACAGCAGAACATTGTTCTGTCATATTCTGAAAAAATCACATGAACAGATTTACACTTATGGTACACACTATAATTTTTTAAATGTTATATATATATATATCTCCTAAAATTAGTTCACAGGACTTTCATTCTTTGGCTAAAACGAACTATATAAATGTAGGTATATGGAGGATGTCAGTCTCTACGTCACATTAACATTTCACAAACAGACAGCAGCTAATTTAATTATGATGAAACTGGGGGGGGGGATCTTAAGTCTTAGGAGTGTCATAAGAACGTCTGAATATCACAATACGTTTTTACATAAAACATACCTAGAGAAGTGTTTACTCTAATTATTTTGACACTTAGTCTGAACATACTTTGGCACAAGCTATTTAGAGGATATGATCTGGGAGTACATGACAGAATTTTTGTCACTGACATGCTAGTTGGGTGTTTTCTGTAACAATCAGTAGTTGCATGACGCTATGCAGCATGTTCAATATGAATGCTGGTGCTATATGTTCAAAAGGATGGGTTGTTTCTCACCTCAGGTAACAGAGAGGGGTCGTTCTGTAGAAGAAGCATAAAAAGCTCATCTTGATCCAGATCGAGAAGATGATAATTTCTCAGGACCTCATAATTGTGGCCTGAACTAAGTTCGTGTGAATAACGGCATGGTTTCCTGGAACAACAGTTGAAAAGCTGAAAATCTGTGGCATGTTGTAATTCAAGTAAGAGTCCTATTCAAATCACTTTTAGCTGGGAAAATACATAAACAGAACATGGGTTGTTAAGCAAAATAAAAATGGACCCATATTATCTCTACTTATATTTTCCAAAACAGCCAAAAGCAAAAAAATTGAATTGTGCCCAAAAACAAGCTGATATACAAACCTGTTCTTACTAGTAGAATATGATAGTACCACCTTTTAAAGTGAAACCTTCTCAATGGAATCACTGGATAATTGAATCTATTCACCCAAAACAGAATCTACACAACACCTTGCCTCTCTCTACTGTTTACATCCTCGGTAAACAAAACCACAATGAAAGTTATGCAATGATAGAGTTAACCGGGATATGCTGTCAAATGAGGAACTAATAGGACACATCAACATTCACCGATAATAACACATTAATGAGCAACTTGGTACAGTATGGGTATGGAATGTGCCAGTTATCTGAACTAATGTATTCTTTTTGTTTAGATTCACTTTGTATTTTATTTTATGCCACAGTCACCACATCCTGGTGACTTTTTTAAAACTCAGAACCCCTGCTTCAGTCTCAAAAGGGTTGAAACAGTTCTCTTCTCCCAGCTGGTACACTGAAGTCAAGAAAGACTGAGATGAAATGTTAATATCTGTACTATTTCTTAATGGTACATTACAATGTAACCATTATCCCCCCTAGCACCTATGAAATAGATACAACTTGTGCTATTTCTTGCTGATGCTTTCCTGTCTATTTTCTATATACACTAGAGTGAAGTGCAGTAGATAAATGATTCAACTCATTCCTGTATCCGTGTTTCTTGCTAGTTTTCCCCTTCATGTTACACTGCTCCTTTAATTTCTTTGAAAGGATGAATGTGTGGCCCATAGTGTGTGTATGTATATATATATATATATATATATATATATATATATATATATATATATATATATTATAAAAAAAACATGGCAAACTATAGTAAATGCTTCGTATAACCATGGAGAAACTACACAATCACTGTGGTAAACTTTTAAAAGGGCCAAAAGCAAATGGGCTGTGATTGGCAATGTAAAAAAAAAAAAAAGTGTGGAAAATGACCGACAGTGTAAAAATAAGCACAGTAGAGGGGGAAAAAAATCATGAGAAATTGTAGCACCTCATTAAACACACTGGTTGGAGATTTTGAACAGGAATGTTATTCTGTTTGTTGTTGATGAAGTTTTAAGGAAGTTTTAAGGAATATACAGTAGGCTAAACTATTTTAAACTGCTGCGCTATGCGGGAATGTGGTTAGATAATATACAAATCGTCTTTTCCTGCACATTGTACTTACCTTCCTTTGCCAAATCTGCAGTTACCATAAACAAAATATTTGCAGAGATGAAGCCCTTCTTCGCAGTCAGCACATCTGTCTTTCGGATAGTCCTTGCACAATCTCACTGCTGTTCTTGCAATTATCCTGCAGTCTGGGCTGAGCGCTGTATATGACGACCTGTCTTCAGTGCCACCAACAACAGCAAACCTACAGCATTCCCTCAAGATGTAGCACAACTCGTAGTCTGAAATGGCAAAACTGTTGCAAACCTGCCTGTGAAGCTGTCTGTACTCCAAAGAGCCATGATGGGAACAAAGGAGCCTTGTGGCATATCTGACAATTTTGTCGTTAGACATTTTGTTAGTTCAGGCGTCTGTAAATATTTTTTTTTCAGGCGCAGCACTTCTGTTTTAGAAGAAATTAAACTGAAACTATCTGCTATGAATGATCTGATTGGCTTTCGCCCAACGACATGATTTAGCAACAAGATGCAACCTCTCTTAGAATTCAGCAATGTGACAACAGTGCGGTCTGTTTGTGATAAAGTGGCTGGAGCATTTCATTTATGCCAACCAAAGATACAATGGGATTGTATTTCTCTAATGAAAACCCTAACGTTTACGTGTAGTATTTCCACTGCTTTCCTTGTCAGTAAGTGATGATAACATACATACACCTAATTAAGCCAGGTCGATCACTATTAAAATTCACAAACACTAAGGCGAAATAACGTGTAATGCATTTAAAAATAGTTTTAACACACCCTTACTGTCAGATTAAACCCTGTTCTCAAACATGATAGAAATCCAAAACACGGAAGAGCCGCTGAAGAGGCTTCTTGTTTGTCGCAAAGATCGTAAAAAGAAGGCTGGGACAACCAATCCCATGGTTCAGTCGTGCTATACCATGATTCAATGCGTGTCTCACTACAGGCGCCATTATTGGAGCTCAATCAGGTGGAGGAGGGGGTATATAACACAAAAGCATTAGACAGCTTGCAGAAGAAACGGAATATATATATATATATATATATATATATATATATATATATATATATATATATATATATATCAATGAGTTCTGTTTGAACTTACTGTACTATAGTTTTCTGATTCCAGACAGATTATGTATGCACTCTATGAGTTTAAGTATCTATTAAGAATTAGAATTTTTATGCAACGTGTATTTTTTCCCCTTTTTTTCTGTTTGTAATTGTATATATTTGTGTGATTCTTGTTTATACTTGGAAGGTGTGAAAGCACTGAAACGCCTGTTTTTTTTTTTTTTTTTTAAATGTGTAAAATAAAATTGTAACTTTACATTCATCCATATTCTGCACGTTTCTGTACATGTGAAATATGTTGGTGTGATACATACATTTTACTTGACCACATGTTATATTCTTTGTTTTGAAATGTCTAAAACGCTTTTTAAAAAAATCCTGGTTGTCATGTGTTTGTTCATGCTCCTCCCCCGAGGAGTCAATCTTTCAATTCTGAGCTCATTAATGGGCATAATTAATTAATAGCTGTGGTGAGCAATAAACTAATACAAATACTGAAACAAAAAGTCGATTGTTTTTAGCACTTGTCTGCATATCTCACTTAATCACTTACAATTATTTTTTGAAATGTTTAACAAAACAGGTGAGATTTGAACACATGGGGTCACAAGAACCTTTAACCTATATATTCTACAGTATTAACCCCGTAAAGACACTGTTTGGCAGTAACTGTTGTGTGCATTACAAATTACCACAAAAAAAGAAACAACGATTCTGCATATAACTAACAACCCCTTTTTGATACCTATTTTTAAACCGATTATTGAGGTGTAATAATTATTATTTTTTTTATTTACTATAGCGAGTCAGAAAAGTTCTTCAAACTTGTCTGGACTCTACTAGTAATGCAAAAAACCTACAAAGTACATTCCTTTCCTTGCCACTCTAGTCCCATATGCAATCTGAACAAGAACATCCTTTCTGGGCTCCAGGAACTCGCTCCTGTTTTAGCTCCGCCCATCTATGGCATTATATCCTAGTCTTTTTTTTGCAAACCTTGGTTTGTCGTTCAATTTCTTTCACCAAAGTAACTACTTCCAGGTTCATATCCTGGTCTGCCGAGGTTGCTGAGCTGCCTGTTTTATAACCTTAACACAACAATAGTTTTTAAAAACTGGTTCACGTCTCATGATCAGTAAATGTATTTGTCTTCATGATCACAGGCCCCTTAATAGTTCACAGTTCAAAGCTGGTCAGGAAATCGAGCGATAAAGATTTTTTTTTAAAGAAATACAAATGTGTTGTACATACATTTTGCTGGATCATGTTTGCTGTTGTATTATTAATGCAGATATGTCAAAACATATTGTCAAATGTGTTTTTATACAACGTATTTAAACATGTTAACATATGCACTGTGACACTGCGACAATGTCACAAATCTCAAGTGATTCCTAGTTCAGGTGTCATAATAATTATGATGATGTAGTCTCTTTTTGTTCTCTTAGAATCTTCCTGTAATGGTGGATATGTTTCAAATTATGATTATATTTCTTAATGTCAATATAAAACAAACACACAAAAAATGTATTCATAGACAAGAATGTTGGTGGTTTTAAATTACAAACATAAATAAGGTAATGGGTACTTCAAAAGGTATTTTATTTTTTTGCTACATGTTTATATTATGTGGTCTCGGTTTTGTAATTTTTTTTTTTTTTTTTTTTGCTGTCTTTCCTATGTATGTGGCAAGTTTGTGGCAAATGATTTCTGTGTAGTTTTTCACATAAGTTTATTTATTTATTTTACTATTTTTACAATCTGGGTTTTGTGTCATGTTGGTGTGGATAGGCCTTTTAAGCCAATGATATTTAATTTAAAAAAGGTCAGTATGCCAACAACACAATAGACATCAGTTTTGTTGACAAGATTTATTGGTCCGAAAAGCAACTTTGCAGATCTGTACAGAGAAAACTCACTGCAGGGCTACTGCTTATAGCGCTTCCCCAGTTATAAGGGTACAGTGTCTATCATTTGAATAGTAAGTGGTGTCTCTTTATAACCCTCACCTCAATACAGCCTGTGAATTGGATGGTCCCAACAATACCTTTCTAGGTAACAATAGCTGTATTAGCTGGCTACTGAACGAGCAAGAAATATAGAAACTGATGCATTTATACACAGTAGAAAACCTTGTGACTGGATTAAGAAAATCAGGTTTTCTAACCTACACATAAAAACACTTTTACAAACAAAAGCAAAAATTGTCACCCATCAGTATGGCTTCCTTTGTTATTATTAATTCAGCTCATTGGCAAGCCAGACATATCTTCCACAAACCTCACTATCTGGGAAGCTAATTGCTCATTGTTAATTAATTAACCATTGAATTTACTTGTGAGTGAGTGGGCAGCTCCTAACAAACTTTACAGCAACTGTTTGTGATTAATACAAAAATATACAATATAAAATAGGGGTATTTTTCCCCATCCAGTCTAACCTAGTACTAGGAAAAGGCAGAGGAATACTCCTTTTACTCAGTCAATAGTATACATAAAAAGTACTGAAAATAATTAATAGTAGTTATTCTAGTAATATATTTAGAGAAATGTTTTGTTGAAAGGTCTATATATCTCAAGCTTCAATATATTCACACATTCTGATACTCTCAATAATTGCAAAATAATGTCCTCCCTGATTTAGCATAATTGGGAAAGAGACAGAATTTAAATTTTAAAACCTCTTTGACAAACTACTGTGGTAATTCTTAAAAACAAAACAAAAAAAACAAAAAATATGCAAATAATTTGTGACACATCGCAATCACAATAAAGTACTGATTTTGATTAATGAATTTACCAAGCAGCCTTACATAAATCCCCAAATGGTTGGAATGGTTTGAATCTCTATGTAACATGATACAATTGGAGTATTTCTGTAGAAGAAGCGTAACAAGCTTATTTTTTTACATCTTTAATACAATTTCCTCAACGGTATACACTATAGGAGCAGCAGGAATGCTACAATAAAAGCTGGTTTTGTTTTTGCTGTATGTTGTTTAACAGAGGCAATTGCTAATAATCTATTATCTACATCATTTCTTTACATTCCCCAGAATTTGTTTTACTTCTAGCCACAAGTTACCTGTTAAAAATCTATCATGCCACTCTGTGACCCAAATGAGAATAAAAAATATGAACACCAAAAAGACATAGACAAGTTAGATGTTGTCTAAAGCCTACATTGCACAATTTGTGGAGACATTACTCCATTATCAAGAAATGGAAAATTCACACGAAATAAAGGGTTGATTTCATAACTCTTGCAGTAGACTGTTACTCCTGCTAATTGTACTCAATTAGGTACTCTGGATAAATCTGGTGTTTCTCAAAAATTACAAAAATTGAAGGGTTAGACTTGGAGTCTACGCAGCTGTTGTAAAAGCTGGTTTTGTTGCCCTCTTTGGAGGGAGGGCGGACATAGTTGCTCTTTCCTCTGGTAAACTCCCCAACCAGCACCCGGGCCACAAAGAGGATCTGGGTACCGTTCCTGGTCTTGGAATAGTTGTGAAAATATGAGGCATCCCTTGCAAAGTAGCTCCCTGTAAAACAACCACCAGAATTGATTTTATTTTATAACACATAACACTTAACCAGCAAACTCTAACATCATTGTTCAATACTCTACATGATCAGCTGCTGGTACTGCTTTCAGTTTGAATGGCCGCAATCTGGATAACTATATATAGATGTGATGTGTTCATATTATTTTCAAGTGAGTCCTATGAACAGTAGATAAATGGCACATTCTTATTTTGTTATAAAATTTACTTTACCCCGTTTCTTCTTCCCAGTTTAGAATGTCCAATTACTTCCCCCATTGCAATTCCCCCAACAGCACAGAAGTACTGAAGATCAGGGACGTCCTCTGATCAAACGACCAAACTAATAGCCTCTTTACAGCCAGAAACTCAAAAGCAAAAGTCAGTGAGCTACCAGCACCAAAGGAATTTTATGTGGAATTTCATCAGGCTGCCTAATTTGCACAGCCAGGATGAAAAACCTACTACCTTGACTGTGTGCTCTTACTCTTAATTGTACTGTAATTCTTGATATGTCATTTTTATATACAACCATATGTCACCCTGGGTAAGGGCGTCTGCTATTAAATAAATGATAATAATGTATGACACACATGGCTGTGCCTTTACCAGTTTAGCCGCTCAGCAACCCCCACAAACAACATTAAATGAAAAACTCAAGCCATGTGAAATGAAGCACTGGAAAGTAATATTACAGAATGTTATGGAATCCTCCACATGACCTTTTGCTAATGTGTCTCAACCTTGCTAAGGACTTGTTTAGGGTACATGTCCAGGGTAGAGCTGCATTCTCTTCTTTGATTATTCTTACTGTACCTTTCCCATACAGTGAACCATGGACTCCACAGATCCTCAAGTCAAAATTTTGCTCACAGATTGCATCTAATAGGGTTTGCTCTGTACCATGGAATAAAATTTTCTCATCCACACTCTCCCCTCCATTTTTCTTCTTCATTTGTTCTTTTTGCCTGAAACAAAAACCAGAGGAACAGTTTTTTGTGATTTTTTTTTTAACACTTGCAGTGCATATATTGTACTTTTTATATTTAATTTTTTTAAAATACATTTCCTTGTATGGATGGTTGTTTCTTTAACAGCTTATAACTTACATAACTAGAAGATTCATTTTTATATGCCCTTAATGATACAGAATAATCGTTCTCAGTACATTTTCTTTTTACCAGATCTCATTTTCGACTTGGGAAATTGTACATACTTTCTTTTCAGAGTTTCAGTGTACCAATTCTAAAAAAAGCAACATATTTTGAAATGTATTAGAAAATGTTTGTTTAAAACGGTGAATACTATACTTACAGTTCTGTCATGCTCCATAGTTAATAGTTACGCACATAAAAAGCTATTGTGAGATATTGGGGCCAGGGAAGTTGTGAATGGTCCTCATACAGTATATAATTTCGTACAGTACATCACAATTACATCACAATTTACTGTAAACATGCCCTATCCACGAAATCATGAATTCTGTTTAACCCTTTCATGCATGGCCACCTAATACCATTGTTTTCCCATATAAAGCAAAAAAATTGAAACATTTTTCAAAGAAAAATATATGTATGATGTGTCGAGAACTATTTTTATTTTTTTTTATATTTCATACATGCATTATTCAGTATGTGTTACAAACATTGGCAGAAAATGAGAGCATGTTTAGAGAGCGCTGATCCGAATTCAATGTTACACAGACTCTATCTCAGAAAAGTTAAAACTATGAAAAAATGCAATCTACGCACCACTGGAACATTTTCCAGAGAGATGGATTTTGGATCCTTTGAATCTTATGAACGGTCGCTGCAGCCATGGTCCGCTTGAAGAGACCATCAACGTGTTGAAATTCCCCAGAGGATTTGGAAAGTTCAATCAGCTGAAAATGATTTAAAAAAAAAAAAAAAAAAAAACACTAAAAGGCTTGAAGAATTAAATAGATTGAGACATTTTATTATTTTTTAAATTCCCCTTTATGTAAAATACAGTTAAAATAAAAACATACCTTGTATCTAAATTCAGGCAAGGCACCTTGGTCCCAGTGACTTGGAACAGACACAGCAGTTAAGCTTTGTGACTCTGAAGAGTCACTTTAAAGAGTAAAAAAACAAGAATACAACTGTATTTAAGTACTTAGGCTTAAAAAGCATTACAGAAATTCATAACATTTCACTAAGTACTCTAATGAATCCAAAATTTAAAAAATGGTTTAAATCTAATAAAACATTTGATTAATGATACAATTTCTTTTTAATAAAGACAAAATAAATAATAATATTAAAAACAAACAAAAATCAGTTTAGAAATGATGATTGCTGTCTGGTATTTTAGAGCTTAATTACACGTTTAAATGATTATTTTTACTGAATGTTTTTTGTTTGTTTGTTTACTGTACCGCTTTATCTTGATGTCCACAGCTTTGGAAGAAATAAATTTAGGCCTTCTCCGCACCTCCCTTTTTGTTTTGTATTTCAAGTTCTTTTGATACATGTCTAAAAGGCAGAAACAATTAAAACACTCAAATATTGCAAAATTCATACTTAAAAAGTATAAGATTAGAACAAGGGTTGTCAAACTTAAAGATTTATAAATATTCCACATTTTGTACTGAGGCAATACCCAGGCCATAAACCTGGACCCTTGAGGACATGTGGACTAGACTAGTCTATTGAGGTAATATACAGTACTGCACTGTACCCTTTTCTTATATGAAGATTCCTATAAGTTTATATTTTCGCTGCTTCAGAATAAACTACATCACCAAATATTCAAATTAAACAATACAAATGCATGTACCAAACTGTAACATAAAGTTTTCTTTTTTTTTCCTTTTTTGTAACTGTACAGTAAGTGTTTGCTATGGGTCTACTACTTAGATTTGCAGTGGAATTCTGGGTTCAGTTTAGTTTCACAGAATTCATATGTTACAATAGACTGATGTACTGTACAGCTATACCATAATACAATTTCAAATATGCTCTAACACTTAAGTGTTAAATAACCGTGGTCATCAACCTTATATTACAATAAATACTTTTTCACCATGATGTACTTATTTGGAAGTGTTATGAGCACACAATCTACTGGTAATGACATACACGTACTAGGCTACTAAGAGAGCCTATTGCCAGTTGCCAGTACCTTTAAAGCTGAGGGTGTACTGCTGACCACCTGAGCTGAATAGAACAACACCATCCCCATCAGCTAGAAACAAATTCTCCAAGACTTCAGTGTTGACTGATGAGACATTCTCAGCATCATCCTGCAAGAATGAGTAGTTATAAAGCAGACATAACTGAACATCTTAATGTAACTTCTTTGCATGGAATCTTCTAAGACGTGCATTGAATACAGCGGTATCAACATTCACCTTAGTCTTAAATGGCTGTTTAAGATGTGTTGACCTACTGAAAATATGCTGAATTTAATCATTTTGATTTTATATATATTATAATATATATATATATATATCTATATATATATATCATATATCTATATATATATATATATTATGTATATACATATATATATATATATATATATATATATATATATATATATATATATATATATATATATATATACACACACGACCACACATTCCTTTGTCTAAATATTCTTAAAAACATTTTATATAATCCAGCCAGAACTCTACTCATATAAATATCCCTATAGAACAAATGCATACTTTATATTGTCAGCATAATAACATTTTTGAAATGAGGCTGTTTGTATAGATAAGTGAGGACTTTATCATAAGCTGAGCGCCAACTCCAAAATGATTCCCAGCAAATTGTAACACAAAGGCAACAACTGCATTGTCATTGGCAGAATGGTGGTAATATTTGATTTATTGTTATATTTTGACAAGGGTGACACTGTGGTATAAATCAGTGTATATATACTATAAGGAACACTGTGCAGTGTATGTTTTAAATCCATTGTGTTGGTGTTGCTTGTAATGCTGTTCTCTGCTAATAGTTCTGTTAAGGTTTCTGCATGGTAACACATTCACATTATGGTAGTCCTATGGTGTTTTAATGCCAATGACTATGAAGTATTAGAGCTTAAATTGGGGATATACTTGTTAGATCTGTATTAAAGCCTCCAAACTCACTTGATTTCCATATTCAATCCACACACCACATTGGTCTTTCCAGTACCAGACCCATTCGGTAGTCAGGATGAAGTGTGGGGGCTTAGTGACTGAGGAAGCTGTGGAAAGGCGTCTGACTTTAGCTGATCCCAGAGTCATTGTGAGGAAATTGATTGGTGGAGATTCATTACTGGAAACAGAATGGACAATGTAGTTTTTGTAATGAGGTAAGATTATAAAAATCCTATGTAGGAAAATAATAAATGTTACAAATATGTAAAACATGATTGCCATATATTTTTACTTGTATGAAGTAAAAGTGGCCCCTTTATATGAAACATAAGTAAAGAAATATTCTCAAGGAACCTTGGGACATGGCAGCAGAGCGGAGAATGAATAGAGTATCTCACCTGGTTGTGTTTCCTGGGTCGCAGTAAGCCTTTTCAATCTCTTCCATGTTTGGCAAGTCTTTCCAGGTCAACCCGTTAAACACTTCCCATTTGTAGGGCAGATGGAAGTGGACGCGAATGCACTTTTCTTTAAAGAGTACAAACAATAGGGTTTGGTAATCTATCTATCTATCTATCTATCTATCTATCTATCTATCTATCTATCTATCTATATATATATATATATATATTCTAAAGTTTATGTGTACTGTATATTGACAACTTCATGTTCGAGTAGTCGAGTAACTTGTAAAAAAAGGTATTATTTATGAATAGTATACAAACATTACATATTTTTGTTGATCTAGGTGGAAAATTCACAAATTAAAAAAACAAAAAAATCTTTGGGTCTAATCTAACAGAAATCTACAAGATATTTATGAAAAAAATATGTTTAGAGGCTCGGTGTGAGATAATCTAAAATGTTGCTGTTCAGGTTTAGATTTTCTTAAACCAATACATATTTAAAGGGATATTAAAAGAGTGTACTGTGCCAAAACAAGGGTACAAACCTTTAAAACTGCAGTGTTTCCTGATGTAAAAAAGGCAGATTTCATCACTGTCCACATCACTGATGAAGCTTACTGATGGCTCCCTTGTACGTACTTCCTTTCCTTTTCATAAATAGTGAATTAGGGAACGTTAATAGGGGGTTTTGAGCAAAAGAAAAGAGTTAACTTTTATTGCTAGTAGATCTTATAGGCCTATCACAGACCACGATACTGAAGTGACACACCCATCTGAAATGGTAGTTTGTATCGGATGGCTTGTATTAGATTGTACTCCGAAATTACGTTAAGCAGGTTTATCATTATTATTATTATTGTTTGTTGCTATACAGGTTACTATTACTATTTTCGTCTATTAGTAAAGAAACAGTTGGTTGTCCTCACCCGCACTGCTGCCTGTGCTGCAGTTAATGGTGTAGATATTGCTATATATTGAAGGCAGGTTGGATATTAGTTCTGCACTGAGACCCCGGACCTCCAACATTTTCTGAGCATTTGCATCAAACTTGTGGCTCCTCTTACATTGCTGTCCAAATTTACAGTTTCCTTGCAAAAAGTGTTGGCATATGTGGAGTTTGGTGCATTTTGTTTTGAAGGTACATGATCCATATTCCCCATTGCCCTTATTGTAGTGTGAACACACCTGGAGTAAAACAAAGCATAAGGAATTTAAATAAGTCTTTGCATGAGCCTAACCTGTAAGATTTTTGGCAGTTTTACAGTTTCGTCAATCACAGTGGGCCTTGCATTAAAATAAATGTACACAATAAGAGGAAGGCATTGGTCAAAAAGTTTGTCTGTACAACCTTCTTACAAATTTATATTGACATTCTCTTGAATATGTTAAAAACCTACAGTATGAAAATCAAAAGTTAAACAATAAGATCTTAATTTTTTGTACTCAGTGCATATTGTGGCTGCTTCCTGCATGTAAGGTTTAGCCTTCTACACTAACCTTATTGGCTAACCAATACTCCAAGTCCACCTTTCATTAAATGCCTTTCTACCCCTCCTCCCCACCTCTTCCTTGCAACTGTATCTCCCTTCTGGGGTATCAGTGGTCTTCCATCACCTGGCCTTGGTTGACTTCTGACCGACATCGGCGGCCACACCTCCACTGAGGGCGACACCTGCTGCTACAGATCCTGGGCCAGTCTAATCATCTCACACTACATTTTATCAGCCTGTAGCAATGCTGTGCCTCATTATTTGAATGTTAAACCAGGGCATGTAGATAACAACATAAAAACAAACTCATGTCAGGAAAATACCTATTACAGTACAGTTGGCTACAACAGCGAGTACTTTGAAAGTTATGGGATGTTCTGCAATAATATTATTCTGGCACAACTCTCATATGTTTGCACATTAAAGAAGTATTCTAGTCCTAGGTACTGTCTCCAGTCTGCTCACATGCTATGACTACAACATTGTAGTCGATGTTACCTCAGGCAGAAGAGAGGGGTCATTCTGGAGCAGTAACTGGGACAACTCAGCCTCCTGCAGACCCTGAAGCTGATTAGCTCTCAAGATGTTACTGTTGTGGACTGAATGAAGGTCATGTGAGTTTCTGCATTTATTCCTGAAGACAAAAAGAAACCAAAACAATGACCAGTAATACTAAATTATACTTAATTGGTTCCTGTTAGCTGCGCTCTTCTTCAGTTTAATCTGCTATGCAGTCTCTACCAAATGATTCTTGGATGAATCAATGTGATTTAGAGAAAGTTAGAATAATAAGTCCCCATACCTCATTTAAGATATGGATAAAACAAGTGAAGATATCAATGTAAGAAAACGATATATTTGTTCAACTCAAACCCCTGTACCTTTAATTGTGAGTCACTCCTTCATGTTTAAATATTTTGTAGTTGACTAAGCCCTTGCTTATCTGTGTGTATACAATACAGTAGGTCAAACAATTACAGTCCTGTAACTAGGGCCTGTAATCAACACCAGGCCTCGGGGAGCAAGCTCAGGCTGTGTGTTGCACTTTTTAAAACATGACTACTTTAACTTGATGTATACAGAATAATGGCCACCAAAATAGGCTTTTGTTTTTGTGAAAAAACTACAAAACACCCTTGGGTATGTAGTGTACAGGGATTAGCATCTATGATGAAATGGTTTGTAAACATGAATTAAAATGGATATGTGAAAAAAAATCTGTATCTTTTGATATGGTCTGTGTTTAAAACAACACCAGTAACAGAGCTTAATTCATCCAGTCACAGAATACAGCTGTGCAGCAAATATTAAGACAATAACTCAGTGTTCTGTTACATTTAGCATAGAGAGTTTATATCATTTATATAAGACATTTAGCATAAAGAGTTTATATAATTTCTGTACATACTGTATAAGCTCCCTTTAGAGGATGCTAAAATATCCTTAAATATAGTATTTTCCTGTAAGATTTGGTGTATAACTGTTTCTAGATTCTTACAAGCAATCTGAATATCGTAATCTTAATATGGGCAATGTTTAAATCCTAGAGTCACTGGTATCATTATCATCATATTAAGAGTATTGTTCATTACTATTTTGTATTATTTAATTAAAGAAATGAGAGGGAATACACATGTATAATAAGTATTTACTGTTTGGACTGATCATAACACAGGACTGTTAAATGCCCCCTTATGAACCTTCTGCCCTATCTATATAGGCAGAAGAAGTATTTTGCTTCCCTTATCTTTCCTAGTCAAATCTGCAGTGACCACAAACAAAATATTGCAGTCAGCACAGTCCTCTTTCGGGTACTGTTTGCACAGTCTCACTGAAGTCTTTGCAATGATTGTGATATCATCGCTGAGCTCACACCCTGGAATGTTCTCCTCAGCACCTTCAACTATAGCAACCCTACTGCCATTCCTCAGGATCTGACAGAAAAGCGGCTCTGTAATCATGTGATACTTGCAGACTCTCTTGTAAAGCTGTCTGTAGTCCAAGGTTCCCTGACTGGCGCAGAGAATACTAGTAGCACAGCTAGCTACAGCAGAAGCAAACATTTTGTCAGAAGCCACTGGTGTTTTTCCTTCCTAATCAACACTCTTGCTGCAGGAGAAATGAAACTGAAACTTACTGGACTGTGCAGGCACAAAACTAACAACAGGGACTGCTTTTACCCAGTACTGCGAGACAGACAACTGTAGACTTGTACACTGTGCTGTGAGACAGCTCATTCCTCACTGTGAAACAATCAGTTATACTCTTGATACAGCACCCTATTGAATTATCTGGATAGAGCAGATTGCTGAGAATCAAAATCTATTTGAAGATACACCTTTTGTTTCAAGTCGTATAGCAGTAGGAAACATTATTCAATGCCAATGCAAAAGTTTAGTACTAAGGGACAGTGGTAATATTATGACATACCACCGGATAATAGCAAATACTTTTTAAAAAAAAGAGAGATAAAAAGAGATTGTACTCTGACTGTACTTGCTTCAACTAGAGATTGTCCTTCAACTAAAGACTAGAGATTGTCCTATATATATATATATAGCATCTCGACAGATATGTTTAAAATATGTATTTTTCCCTTACCTTTCATTGTCATACTGGCAGTTCTGATAAATCAAAAATTTGCAAAGATGAAGGCTTCGGCAATTATAACAGTTCCCTTCTGGATAGTGGTCACACAGCCGTACCAAGGTTTTAGCAATGATTTTACTGTCAGGACTCAGCCCACTCTCTGTAGTCTTTACCTTGCTGCTGTTAACTATAAAAAACCTACTAGTGTCTCCCAGGATCTGAATGAAGGTGTGGTCCATGTTCCTGAAGTAATGAGTTACCAGTCTATGAAGTTCCCTGTATTCCATGGATCCTCCATTGGAACAGATAGTTTTTGTGACATAGTTGGTTAAGCAGGAAACTGACATTTTCAGAAATGTGTTAACTTGCTAAGTTAAGTTTTCTGTACACCGGCTTGCTGTACCAAGTACAGGGTGTTATCTATGGGATCATTGGCTCTAACATTATTTGCTTTCATTTCCTGCCAAAATGTTTTTTTTTTTCCCTGTGTCCTTTATGAGCCACCATACCAGTGTGTAAAACAAAAACCAAAACTGAATTGGTACTGTACTGGTGTTTACATCAGTTCCTCGACAGGTATGTACAGCAGGACTTCCTTTTTTATCTTAGAAACTGGAAATCTTTAAAGTTATTTTCTTTAAGTTAATAGTCAAAGCTACAATAGTTACAGCCTCAGAGCTGCACCCTTTTGTGGTTCAGACACTCTACCATGTTTCTGTTTCAAGTTATGCACAAGTCTGTAGATTAATCAAATGACATATTTACATACACTGTTCTTCTGCATATATGTTGATGAGTTTAAAGGTGAAATGTTTCTGTTCAAAGTAAATTGGAACAGAAACATACAGTATAGCAATATGCCAAGTTAATTTAATGAGGAAATAGTTTCTCTTATTGCAGCTGCAGTAACCTTGTTTGTGGGGAATCCCCTGGAGGGAACTAAAAAAAAAAAAACATAACATTAAGTTCAGTCTGATTTTACTTTTTGTAACCACTAAATGAAGTATTTGCAAAGTGAGGACCTGAATGTAATTCAATTCACCACTCTAGGGAAAGCCATATCAACTTTATGTAGACGTACAGACAGGTAAACAGAACCCGAGCACAACTATTAACAGACAACCAGCAATTCACAGAATTACCAGCAATGGCAACAAGAGATCTGAAATGTTGCACACAGATACAGTAGCGTGCAATACATGGTACTGAATTGTCCGAACCAGTAACACTTAGAAATCTGTTAACAGTGTTGTTGCAGGCCTTAATTACAAATAATACACAGCACTCTTAAAGCAATAAGAGATAGCACTGCAACACGTAAAAAAAAATATATGTTATCATTTAAAAAAAATATACAGGGAGAATGTACACATAGGAAAAAATACATATATGTATACCTTAAAATGTATGTTAATTGTGATACTGTATATTTAGAATACGCATTGTAGTTGTTTTGCATGGGTTCCCACTGCGATTGAAGATCATTTTGAAATGGCCATTTTTAAAACTATGCTTCTGTCTCTTTCAGTGTCACTATGTCCCTCCCTGACGCTGTGACAACAACTCCCTGCGGGACTGATCAGTTTGCCAATCTGCTGATGAACATGTGTGGCACTCCACCAAAGAAAAGAAAATGTGATTTTCAAATGACTGGAAACCAACTTGTTACTCTCATTAGTCCAACCGAAATAGTTTTGAAATTACCTCAGAATACCTCAGCCAGCTTTCCCATTTGGGGTTTGATACAAGCATCCCAAGCTGAGGTGGTTTGGAACGTGACACCTTATAAAATAGACATAAGGATAGTTCCTTTAAATGCCTTTAAACCTGAGGTTTCAGAGCCTAGCAACCAGTTGGCTGAGCACCAACAAAGAACTGGTAGCTCGTTTTTCATAGTACATGAATTAGTCCCTAATTGGGGCTCCATCTTTTATGACCCAGTTCAAGAATCAGCCTTTGATCAGCAGTACCAAATAGGCAAGACGCAAATCTGCGACCAGTTCCTTTTAGGATGTTGCTCCCTTGATTTGCGATGCCCTCTGCACCACACACCGTTTCCCTTCCACTGGCAGCTGAGACGGAGGGCTAGGTATCAGTGGGTCAGTGTGTCCCAGTCAGCACAGATTCACCTTGAGAAGCTTTACTGCAATGCTGACAACGATGAAGCAATTCTGAACCTACTGTACGTAAAAGTATCATAAACACAACTGACAATGTGAAAGTGGTCAACAAAGTGTACTACTAACAATGGTAGTGTTTGCCACATTCATGCTGTGTAAGCCATACCTGTAGTTTGCTTCCAGCACTGATTCGGGTCATCACTGTGTAGAGTAGTCCAATGCTGGTATTTATTTGAACTAAATTGCCAGTTAGTTTTTGTAATGTTTTTTCTTATTGGTTTTATTAGATTTAATCCTTAGATATTACCCTAACGTGGAACACTTGGTGTTTTATTTATCCTGACAGGGATTTTATATAAAGCTGAACACTTTCTAGTGATATGCCATTCATACAGTAATTTAAAAAAATTAGGCAGAATATCATGTAGACATTACTAAAACACACATAGCCCACTGAAACAATTTAGGTTTCAAGGGTTAAATGTTAATGAACCATGGTTGTTTCTATCCTGTTCTTCAGTGGCAACATCTTCACCCTGAATTTTGACAGCATGACAGTTTGTGATTCTGACAATTATGATGAAGTAAGAAGGCTCTCAAACACAACCAATTCTGACTGCAATCCACACTTTCCAACTGTGTGGAAGATGTACTGGAGGAATGATTATGACTTATTCGTTGAATATGATGAGGTTGGTTACAAATTAATCCGAAACTTTTGCTAGCAAGCTTACAGGGATGAAAATATAGATTTGCAATATGTATACAGGGTGTTCCAAAGGTCAAGCATCGTAGGCAACAGCATATATTATGCAGATTAGGAAGTTAAACTATCTGCACCCCACTAAAAAGGTCTGAATTTGTTCCTACAGTATTTGCTTCAAGTAATTTCCCACCTGAAACAAACAAACAATACTACCAATTATGCCTATGGTGCCTGACTTATGGGTCACCGTTTAGAAGAGGGCTATTGGCATTGCTCTACTGAACGGTAAATAATTACTATGCCATGTTTTTTACGGACCACTGTTTGCGTGAAATGTTCAAAAGGTGTGCTAAGTCTTAGTGTCATGAAGATTCTATTGTGTTTTCTATTGTGTCTTGTAGTCTATTTCAAGGCTGCTGGAAGATGCAATTCAGAACAGAGCACTCAAGTGCACGTTCACACAAACAGGTCGACAGTACGAGGTGGACTTCTCCAACCTCAATCAAAAGAACATAGCAACAGGATTCATCCGTGAAATTAGACGAAGACCTGTCTTCCGGTCCCTGCCGGCACTGCAGCCTCATCTAAAGTAAATCAAATATCACCCAGCCATCAGATGACTTGAGTCTTATCTAAATAGCACCAGTATAAATTATAATAAACTGCTGTGTTCCTGCTTCTTGTTCCAGGACTTTAAGCCCTAGTGTTTTTCCAGAACATGGGGAACCACAGCCTCAGGTTTGTTTGGTCGACCCTCTGGAAGAATTCACATGTTGGTATCCCCCTGTCTGGAGACCTGGGCCCACAGAGGAGGAGTTCACGAAGATTGAGGTCAACCTCTATGAAAAGGCCTACCTGAAAGTCTATGAGCTGTTCCACAAAACCTTGTCCGAGACAGACGTAGAGATTGTGAACATCTACCAAATCCAGAACACTTTTCAGTGGGATAAATATAGAAGGTAAGGTTCGGTATAAAATGAGTCAATTACAACTCCACTGCCCAACAGCACACACGTTTGTGGACATTGCTACAGGGGTTTGCCGTCAGCTGTGCAAATGGCTCCAGAATTAGAGCAGGGCTCTACTTTTAAGCAATTTGTACATATCCTGTTACTGAACAGACTTATCCCAGGCACAATCAGGGGACAGATGTGTGCAACTTGGTGCTACAACTGTATGTACAATTATGTGCAACTTCTTTAAAATGATCACTATATTAAAAGCTCTACTTTTTGTCATAGAATTCTAAAATTGACTTTTAAGTTGCTACAATAAAACCATCTAGTACACTGTACTGTATTTAGTTAGCGATATTACCACGCATAGGTTTTGTGTCAAATTGATATGGAATATTTATGTATTTCACTGTGCTAAAGGGAATGAATATATAATTATTATGTCCCACTCCTTAAAAGAAAAAAACAAATGGTTTGTAAACCTTTTTCACAGCAAATGCACATACTACAAACTAATAGTAATAATAATAATAATAATTACAACCAGGTTTTAATTTTTACCCACTTTTCTCAAATATAAATTTGGCCACGCCAAATTCTGCTGAGTTTTAAAATGTGATGCAGATTTTTAAACTCATCCTAATTCTTTTAAATCAGTGTTTTTTTGTGTTTGTTGTTTGTTTTTTGTTTTTGTTTTTTTTTCAGACAAAAAGAATACATGCTTGCCAAATGTGCTGAAAATAAGGAATGTGCCATTGAGCATCATTTATTCCATGGAACTACAACAGATGCCGTGGACAGAATCTGTAAGCACAACTTTGACCCCCGCGTTTCAGGAAAGAATGGGAGCGTGTACGGCAGAGGAAGCTACTTCGCACAGAATGCCAGCTACTCCAATGACTTTGCTAAACCAACTGAGGATGGATTTCAGCATATGTTTTTGGCCAAAGTTTTGGTTGGAAAGAAGGATACTGGAAAGTCTGGCTACTACCGACCCCCGCCGCTTTTACCAGAGAACCCAACCAGTGATTTATACGACTCCTGCGTAAATAACCCCACTGACCCAACAATATTCGTTATTTTTGACAGCTGCCAGTGCTACCCGTACTACCTCATCAAATACAGGGTTACGTCTGATGTTGTCAATATATCTGAATGGCATATGTAGCTAGGCTCCATTCACATGGGCGCGATTGGAGCAAATATCCATTCCCGGGAGCAGATCGGATCGATTGGAGCTCAAACTGCCTCAGTTCGCTTAAAACGATTCGATCCGAGATCGGAAAAATAGGTGATCTCGGCTAGTTTGAGCAATCGACCCTGGTGCGGATCGATTGTTTTTGCTCTGTGTGAATGCTAACCTGTGTACAACCACTAACAGTTCAGTTTGTCACCACTGGGTGTCGGTATAGACCCTTAATATTTTCCTATATATTTGATTACATGTTTTAGTTATGGGAGAATACATATGACGAACATTTTGTTAAAGATGTGGTTGCAGGTAGTTTACAAACCTTGGCATTTCGATGCGCAGGGGAAACGTTGTTGTAAGGCAAATACACTGATTGAGCATCTTTTTTTCTGCTGTATTGAAAAGCTCGTCGGCTTTTGAACTGTCTCTGTCGTACTGACAAATGACAGCCATAATAATAAAAAAAACCCACCTACTTCATTGTTATTCGCCATTATCTACACATAATGAAAAATACAGTGCAGCATGAATTCAATGTGAGCTGAGCTCGTTTGAAATTCCTGTGCGAATGCTGAACGATCTCGAGCTAGCAGCAGAGGGAAACGAGCCACCACAGGAACTCGGCTCGTTTTCATGGACACCCCCGTTTGAATGCTCCTCGATCTTAACTCGGCTCGTTTTCATGGACTGCCCTGTTTGAATGCTCCTCGATCTTAACTCGGCTCGTTTTCATGGACTGCCCTGTTTGAATGCTCCTCGATCTTAACTCGGCTCGTTTTCATGGACTGCCCTGTTTGAATGCTCCTCGATCTTAACTCGGCTCGTTTTCATGGACTGCCCTGTTTGAATGCTCCTCGATCTTAACTCGGCTCGTTTTCATGGACTGCCCTGTTTGAATGCGCCTCGATCTTAACTCGGCTCGTTTTCATGGACTGCCCTGTTTGAATGCGCCTCGATCTTAACTCGGCTCGTTTTCATGGACTGCCCTGTTTGAATGCTCCTCGATCTTAACTCGGCTCGTTTTCATGGACTGCCCTGTTTGAATGCTCCTCGATCTTAACTCGGCTCGTTTTCATGGACTGCCCTGTTTGAATGCGCCTCGATCTTAACTCGGATCATTTTCTAAACTCTCGGGTCGTTTGCAATCGCTCCCGTGTCGATGCCGATGACACAAAATTAGCAGAAAACAAAATTTCAGATGATATCTAAATACCTTTCTATCAGCAGCAGTTTCTCCAAACCACTTGCTATTGTACCGTAAAGAGGCATACATCCTGTCTGAGTATTACTTGTTAATATTGTGACCTAATTTCGACAGCACTGTGTTTAGATTTTCAGTCACTTACAGTTCAGCTTGTCACCACATGGTGTCGGTACACGCCCTTGAAACACAAGAGACAGCGATTGTATTTTGTCGCAGCTAAAACTGTTGGATAATTTTGGTCCAAACTAGGTGCCGTAGAAACGTCTATTTCAGGTCACAGGGTCTGTGTTACTGTGCGTTTGTTCTTATTTCATTGTAAGACCTTTACAAGCATGTTAAATATAATGTCATACATATTTGTCTGTATGTATTGTGTATAGAAAGGGAAAACAAGCTCTCGTTCGGTCTGTAAGCATTTGGGCAGTACACTGTACCGTATATTATTAAGCGATATTACCACGCATAGGTTTTGTTGTAACTTGCGTTGTTTTGTTTTTGCTGACCGGAAGAGTATTGCAGGTGGAAGATGAATACTATGAGTGATTCGCACTTGACCCCAGTGCCTGTTGAGCAGGCGGTTTTGCAGACGTTCTTCTCCCAGCTCGGGATCTTTTCGTATGACAGAGCCAAGGACTATGTGGAGAAGGAGAAGGAAAGCAATAAGACCGCCGGGGCTAGCTGGGCATCTGTACTAGCAGCACTGGCTCACCTGGCAGCCGCAGAGAAAGCCTATCACAACATGACATTTCTGGGACAAAAACTAGGTAGGCTGCATGATAACACGTCACAGGCGGAGGATTGAAGTTAAAACGCGGAACCGTGTACTACCGTACCAGTCAGTGCCTGCATCTCTGTTCTGTTTACTTTTTCCATTTTTTTTGTGTGCTTACAGTTGTTGTACTAAAGCAAATTATTTAATTGAATGTTAACCGTGGTATTAAAACAACACATGCAGCGGTTTGCTACAGGAAACGAGCAACTTGCATCGTTATTTATTTTTTTTTATACTGAGAAATACAAAATCCAAGCAAACACCTCCAAGAGAAAGGCTAGTGCAGATCATATTTATAGTGGGCTATGAACTGGCTAGCACATGTTAGTGCACATATTTCTTCAGCACCATGTAACTGCACTTGCAGAATTAATTGTCACATTGTGTGTATTCTTTAAATTGGTCTCTTAGCTATGCCATGGTTCACCCAGTGCAATCTAGATAACACTTAGAAACGTTTACCATGTTAAATTAACCCCATGTTTTCCCCTATGGTTTTACTATGCGTTTAGATTAGTTTACCGTGTTTTGCCCTGTTTTTACTATATTACCAAACTTCTATGGGCTTCAGTGATGCTTACATATTGGTTATGACGCTCTGCTGTGCTTTTACTATGGCAAACTTTTAAAGGGGCATTTGGAAATCGTTGTCATACTGTATACATCGTCTTGCCTTGCAAACAGCTTTAAATAATTAAATAAAACCTGACAGGCAATGTGCATTAAGAGTGTAGTGTATTTCAAAGCATATGGTACACACAAGCACATTTTATACTGTAATGAAAACCTTATGATTTGTGTCATGTCTAATTGTCATCAACAATACAAAAAAGTAATTGGTGTTTGTAGTAAGTATCAACAATACTGCAAAGATTTAGCACGCCTTTTGGTTTTTGCTGGTCTTGTGTAGTAATTAAGGTGGCTTTGTATTGTTACCCATTAGTATATCAGCTATGTACTGTAGATGTTTAAAATAAACATCATCTGAAAAAAGACAACCTTCTGTGATGCTTTCCGATCTATAACAGAGCTTAAAGAAGTTAAGCCAATTATATGTTATTTCCTTATTAAGTATGTTAGGATATTCAGAGCAACTTCAATTACCCACCTGGGCTGCCAGAAGAGTTTGAGTAATTGAATCGGTGCTGGCTCAAGTAGCCCAGTCCTTTATTCCACTTACTTTATCTTAAAGAAACAACTGATGTTGGATGAAAACCACAGAAAAAAAAAAAAATGAATTTTTACTTTCCAAATGAAGGGTGCTGAACCTTACTTTGTGGCCGACTACATTGTCCCACAATAGGCTAGACCTTTAACATGTTTCTCGATCATGCATGCCTGGCATCCATGGGCAACCATCAAGAAACAGGACTATTGGGATTTATTGCATGATTTGATTGACCTCTGCCCACCTCAATCTTTAAACCAGAAACCTCACTCAGCATACTGTATACCATAACCTAGTGGGTAAAAAAAAATGTTTCAGTGCCTGGTTTGAATTTAGAAGAAAGTAATATGGACCACCCTGTGCAGATGTCACTTTGACCTATAGTTGAACACAAAGATACCTAATACCTTCTCAATATCATTTCTCTAAATTGAGTCTTGTTTGGGGAGCTCTGTGTTGTAATGCCTGTGTTATTTGAATCGGCAGGTGGCCAGTCTTTTTTCAGCCGAAAGGATTCCATCAGGACTATATACACGTCTCTGCATAATGAGCTCAAGAAGGTGGTGACGACAGGACGCAATGCAGTGGGGGGGACAGCACCCCATCTCGAAGAGCTTCTTTCTCACCTTTCCGAACAGCTCTGCTATTTCATTCAAGCCCGAATGGAAATTGCTGACTTCTATGAAAAGATGTACTCCCTGAGCAGTCAGAAATCCGTCAACTCTGAGGAGCTGGTGAGCACACTGGAATCTGTTCTGCACAAATACAGTTCAAGGTTAGTTCTCTTTCAGATATAAAACAACAACAATCACAAAGAAAAAAACAAAAAAAAAAAACATTTCTGCTAGGTTGGATCTTGGCATCATGAAGAAATACAATCACACTGTGTAGAAAATAGCTTTTAAAAAGAAATGGCCATGCATGTGATTAATATATCAATAGGTCAGCCACTGAGGTGTCAGTACCATACAAAGTAGGCCATCAGCCAAACATATTTACTGTATGTAGAAGAGCTTCTTCTAAAAAGGAACCATAAAATCCAGGCAAGCTGTTCTGAAGCAAAGCCATGATCTAAGAATCTGAAGAAAAGTACGTGTAAAATGTAAACTAACAGAAACAAAAGTTAGTTATGGTTTTTCAAACTTGCAGATTTAGCAACTTTAACACTTGATCTAACAAATTGAGACTAAAGCCCAGGCTTCACCCCTCAGTATAGGTCATATCATCTGTCATAATTCGTGAAATAATTAAATGTAGATGTAGCAGCAATGCTGAGCATCCTTCGTATGAAGCAGCGGTGTCAATAGAAGCTGTACATGCCTAAAACTACATACAGTACTACACAATGACAAAACCACTTTTGGAAAAGAAACCAGTTTCATAGTTAGTAGGCATTTGGATGTCTTTTATTAATGTGCTGTTGAACTGCATAGAGAAGCTATTGCACAGTGCAAACAGGGAAGCGAAACAGCAGCAGTATAACCTGACTCACTGTAATGTACTCTTGTACTAATACTATAGTGAGTGGGGGAATATGTTGCTTAAATTAATAGTTCTGAGATCAAAGACCTTAACTTAGAATCAACCAAAGGGATTCAAAAGCTTATAGAGATGTTTGACGCTCTATAAGACTGGGTTACTATTCTTTAATTGTATTGCGACTTAATTCATATTACAGAAAGTTTCTATAAGAAAAAAATGTAAGCCCTTATGTGCTAACAAAGTACATGTTGTCTTTGGTTATTGAAGTCTTGTAATGGTATCAACACCTTCCGAGCATTGTTGTTGGTACAGAGAACCTATTCACTCTGTTACCATCACAAACATGTTGTTGTTATTTTTTTAATGTTTGAATAATAAGGGTGTTTATAGTCACTTGGGGGCTTAACAGAAAACAGTATTGGTCACAGATTGGTCACAGAGCAGTGAAATTTGATAGTTCACAACTTACACGCTTACCAAGTGATTTTATATCCAGCTTGTATAACCCTTTATTAAGATAAATGCAATTTATTTGTTCCTAGGATTACATTATAATTAGGGCTTCTAGTTTTCGGTGCTACTAGAAACTAACGCAGTGGAAATTAATAAGCTGAATTCAGTGATTAGAGCCAGAACGAAATGCAGGTTCAAAAGGGACATCACATGATCAAAAATAAAACCCGAAAACTAGAAGCCCTAATTATAATTATGCCACCAGCTGTGCTAAATATAAATAATTATTAAATAATTGCCCACAGTTATCATTTGTTATTTAGAACTTTTAATTAAAAGATAATTACGTTTTAATTCTAGATAAAGTTTTCTTTTACTCTATGGGATTATACCCCCTTGTACATTAAATTAAATTAAAACATCAGTTTGTGTATATGCTAGGATAAATGTTAAAAAGTACGAGAAAAATGTTACATTTGTCGACCTAATAAAGGCTAACCTAAATCAAACTAAGTGTTGTTGTGCTAGATAAAAAAAAAAAAAAAAGATAAGCTAAAAATAGCAGAAGAGACCAAGAAACTAATTACCCAAGTGCAGTAATGACATCCTATGAAATTTCTTCAAATATCCTGCACATTCCCAATACCACAGAGAATATTAAAGGGTTACAACCTTTGTTTTGCTAAATAAGGCTGTGTTGGATGTGTTACACAACATACTTATACCCAACACAGGGAGTAAATTCTCAGCAGTACAGGATAATGTTAGTGTGCTCATGGTGTCAGTCGTAGGTTGGAGAGCCACCCCTGCTGACCAAGTCCCAGCTAAGACAGCAAATGGCATTCGACATCACACCTTTTAATGGCTGCTTTGTTTTCCCCTTATTTGTATGAAGTGCATTACAAAATAGCCTACTTTCCTTGACAATAAAGGCTGGAAGTCATCTAGAAATCTTCATAATTAATCCAAAGCTATTCATATAACAAGTTTGAATCTGAAGACATCATTAGTGATTTATTTTTTATAACCGCTTAAAAAAATGTGTGGGATTCACATAAAGAAAGCTAAATTCCAAACTACAGGCAGTGTGGCAAATAAACAGTCGCATAAGATGGTATATATATATATATATATATGTATGTATGTATGTATGTATGTATAATTTATTTATTTTTATGTTGGATTATAGATTTCACCATCCAATCCTGAGCCCCTTAGAAAGCAGTTTCCAGCTGGAGGTGGATGTGCTGACCCAGCTGCTGAAGTGCCAGGCTCAGATTTCCGAATGGAAGTTCCTGCCCTCCCTTCTCAACCTGCACTGCGCCCACTCCAAGCTGCACAGCTGGGGCCAGATCTTCGAAAAACAGCGGGAGACCAGGAAACACCTGTTCGGCGGGCAAATCCAGAAAGCTGTACAGCCCCCACACCTCTTCCTGTGGCTACTGAAGTTCAAAAACATACTCCTGGCCAAGTTCAGCTTCTACTTCCACGAGGCCCTAAGCCGACAGACCACACTGTCTGAGATGAAGACGGTGACCGCCAAGACCGCCCCAGATTACTTCGGGAAGATCTCCAGCTTCATCCGGAAGTACGACGTGGTTAACGTATCGCTCATCTTCGACAACCGAGGTTCGGAGAGCTTCCAGGGCCATGGGTACCACCACCCCCACTCCTACAGGGAAGCCCCCAAGGGGGTGGACCAGTATCCGGCTGTAGTATCGCTGCCCAATGACCGGCCAGTGATGCACTGGCCCAACGTGATCATGATTATGACTGATCGAGCCGCGGACCTCAATATGCTGGACAAGGTGGTGCATTTCTTTGACGACAAGGTTCAGAGCACCTACTACCTGACTCGACCTGAGCCTCACTTCACCATCATTGTCATCTTCGATTCGAAAAAGTCTGAGAAAGACTCCTATTTTATCTCTTTTTTGCAGGAGCTCTCCAGCTCCCTCAAGAACTCCAAGCCGTTTTCTAGTTTGAAACCAGGATCAAAGGGATGAAGAGTGGAATTGCAACACAATGAGCAAAATAAGGGCTATTGCTTATATTGGACTGTTAGAATTCTTTAAGAGTTGCATACGTGTCATTCTGGGCTCTGCCTCCAACAGTTTGAAATTGTGTTGCGTATTAACTCTTTTTCAACATAGCACACCTGTGTACTTGCAGAAGAAAAGATAACTCAAAATAGCAGACCAGTAAACTAATCTAATTTTGTATTTTTCTGTATAAGGTACTAAAACTATTTTATTAGTTATCCTACGATGGATAGTCTTGAAAGAATTGAGTTACCTAGACACTACAGATATTACATACTGATTATTAAAAACCTGCAGTTCAGCCATCTTCACCATTTTGCCTTTTACATTGGCTTCCGGAGATTCTAGGGATAGATGTATGCCTCATTTTATATAATGGTTTACCCTCCAGAGGAATTATGCCATTATATCTAACCCCTGTCACTTTAAAACAAGTTCAGCTCTTGAGAACAGCAGTTTCTGTATGTATGCTATACTGTAGCTTGTTGATTTAAGCTCGCTTCATGTGAATTAAGAGTCAGATGTATCTGGTTTTGATATGTTCACCAGTTAGCCAAACGGGCCAAAAAATGTGTTTGTTTTGGTTTGATATGGTTGCAAAATGATACACAATAAAGCTTTCATTAACATATACACTTGCATCTGTACTGTTTTGTAGAAAGTTAATTTGTAGGTCATAAGAGAGTGCTCCTAATTGAGAGATTTCTTCAGATTCTATCCACATTGAAGGGGACTGGCACTGAGGATGGAGTTGACTGTTCTAGTGCGCACTTATGTCGAAATAAAAAGTATGTGTCTGTCTTGGTTCTCGGCATTGACGTACAGTACAGCAGCAATGACTTCTTGGTACTATATGCTTGCTTCAATCTTCACACTTTTTCTGTAAATCCAGTCCTTGAAATGCATTCACATTGTAATCTCCCCGTTATTTTAGTGTGACCAGGACAGTGGCATATTGAAAGCCCTACATAACTAACGTTTTACATCAATTTTGAGCTTCAAAGCTGCAGTTACAAGCCTTCTTCCATGTTAGAATTAAAAAGCTTTGTTAGATGATATCTGTATTTGTACAGAGCACTGTTTTATAAATATAGCTTTGGTTGGCACATTAGTCTCCTGTCAGATTTTGTCCTGCTTCTGTTCATTTATGAACATACTCATTCATAAAAAAAATAAAAAAAACACTTATACATCATAAAGGATCAATAAAAAAGCCACACAACACTGTTCATTTATCAGAGTGTAAAATACAGTTTTATTTGAATCTGAGAGGGAGTAGACAAATCAATATGGAACATTAAGTTAAATAAAATGTAAATGTACTGTAAGTTGTTGAGGAATTTGATTCAACAAAACCAAATTCTATAATAATAAAAAATGAATTGAAACAAATCTGTTCAGGCACTATTTTAGAATATAATTATACTGTAGTTTGTCTGAAATTTGAATGCATCCATTAAAGACTGGAAACTTCTTATCCCAGCTCTCTATACAGATTACACTTTGAGTATCATAACCTGACACAGTACACCTAAAGTACAGGGGGTGTAGGTTGTGGTGATATAGTTTTTAATGATGCTGGTAGCTGTGGCAAAGGATATGCATGCATTTAAAAAAAAATATTTGCAGTTCAGCTAAATATTTAGTGCACACTATTACGAACGCTGCACATTTCTGCCTCAGATTGAAGCATCACAGAGAAGTAAAAAGGTGTATACCATTGAGATGTACCCTGAAGAAACACCAGCAGAACCATTAGCAAATCACTAATAGCAACACACTGTGATACCATTGGTTTGTCAAAACATTCACATGTTACCACGGTTACTGGCCCATCGCACTAAAGATTTGTCTTTGCTGCCATTGCCATTCAGTACTGATCAAACGCGTTGTCGGATCATTTGTGATTCGTTTCCAAAGTCTTGCGATCAAATCAGGAAACTATAACATGCAGGTTCTACTGATCAAGGAGAAATTACAGTCCAGCGGAATGCTACAGAACACACATAATATGGTTCATGAAAGATAAGAAATTAGATGTACAAGGTCAATAATCCAGGGAATGCACTTTTCAGCTGAGATCTGTAGCACATAAGATTATTTTCCACATCTCACTTAAATACTGGAGATTTCCACACACATACAAACATGATAAAAATCTTCTGTTTTGTTTTTTTTAAATCCCATTTCCAGGACCTAAAATAGAACAAAAAAGCTTTTGTAAAGCTTATACATTTATTAATTTACTTCCAGTGCACTCTTAATGTAATACTGCCTGTCAGTTAAATGCATTAGTCTGTAGAAGGTATTCTCAAACCTCTTACATATTTAATACTCATATCTTTGTTAAGGGCAATATACTTTGAACTAAGTTGTTCTCCTTGAGTAACCTACAGTATTCTCAGCATCTCAACCTTTTTTTTTTTTTTTTGGTCATTGCACATACCTATATATTCTGCAGAGTTGAATTTGAAACCTTGGTTACCTGAATATAACAGGAGTATTCGGAAGGTGTTGATTTGTCCATTTCAGTTTCGACATCTGAAAATGACTAGCAGCTTTTTCTTAGAACATAAGAACATAAGAAAGTTTACAAACGACAGGAGGCCATTCGGCCCATCTTGCTCGTTTGGTTGTTAGTAGCTTATTGATCCCAGAATCTCATCAAGCAGCTTCTTGAAGGATCCCAGGGTGTCAGCTTCAACAACATTACTGGGGAGTTGATTCCAGACGCTCACGATTCTCTGTGTAAAAAAGTGTCTCCTATTTTCTGTTCTGAATGCCCCTTTGTCTAATCACCATTTGTGACCCCTGGTCCTTGTTTCTTTTTTCAGGCTGAAAAAGTCCCTTGGGTCGACACTGTCAATACCTTTTAGAATTTTGAATGCTTGAATTAGGTCGCCACGTAGTCTTCTTTGTTCAAGACTGAACAGATTCAATTCTTTTAGCCTGTCTGCATATGACATGCCTTTTAAGCCCGGAATAATTCTGGTCGCTCTTCTTTGCACTCTTTCTAGAGCAGCAATATCTTTTTTATAGCGAGGTGACCAGAACTGAACACAATATTCAAGATGAGGTCTTACTAGTGCATTGTACAGTTTTAACATTACTTCCCTTGATTTAAATTCAACACTTTTCACAATGTATCCGAGCAGCTTGTTAGCCTTTTTTATAGCTTCCCCACATTGCCTAGATGAAGACATTTCTGAGTCAACAAAAACTCCTAGGTCTTTTTCATAGATTCCTTCTCCAATTTCAGTATCTCCCATATGATATTTATAATGTACGTTTTTATTTCCTGCATGCAGTACCTTACACTTTTCTCTATTAAATGTCATTTGCCATGTGTCTGCCCAGTTCTGAATCTTGTCTAGATCATTTTGAATGACCTTTGCTGCTACAACAGTGTTTTCCACTCCTCCTACTTTTGTGTCGTCTGCAAATTTAACAAGTTTGCTTACTATACCAGAATCTAAATCATTAATGTAGATTAGGAATAGCAGAGGACCTAATACTGATCCCTGTGGTACACCACTGGTTACCACACTCCATTCTGAGTTTTTTCCTCTAATCAGTACTTTCTGTTTTCTACATGTTAACCACTCCCTAATCCGTGTACATGCGTTTCCTTGAATTCCAACTGCGTTCAGTTAATACAGTAATTAGTAACTTCCCATACTAAATACATTTTGTGGCTTATGATTTGTTTTGTTACAAAAAAACTATGTGATTATACTTAGTCACAACTGCAAAGTTGATTATTAAGCAATAAATCACACCACAAGGCACACCTGAAATCCTCCAGATCCTCGAAAACAGTGTGGAATGCTGTGTTGCTCTTACTGAATAAAACAGAATATCGTTGACACTACAGGTCCCATCCATTTAGGTACCGTCTGAAAACATGAGGCAGGTAAATCAGAGGCTTGCTTCAGTGCAAGCAGTTTTATCATGAATGCATCTTATAATAAATGCTGTAAATCTGAAGAATGAAAGTAGCACACAATGTATTCTTGTGTATGCTCACAGCTGGGTGCCCATTCGGATTTATCTAGATCTTGGGACCTTTAATTAGTGAGAATGACAGAAAGAAAAAACACACAGCAGTTATAATAAAGTAACCAATCATTTTCATGCCCTTGATTTGAACCATTTTTACTGCTTCTTTTGTAAACACAGGTTTCAGATAACACTGAAATATTGCTATTAGATTTGGTCATGTAAACACTGAAAAGTACAGATTTCAGAAATTTGCTCGTGGGCAACTCGCCTACCTACACAACCAAAATGAACTAACAAACACAACACAAACACTTGTGAAAACAAGGACTATCCCTGAACCTAAACCTCCAATCAGGCTCCCCTAAACTCGTCTGTCTTTAAGGCGGGTGAAGGAGACCTGCAGATATCGTAAGAGTTGCTATAGCCATACAAAACAAATTCTAGCTCAGTTTTTCATTAGCTATGGTCTCAGTGACAGCTGACAACGGCCACTAGAAAAAATTCTGAAAAAGTCTAGTTTCACTTCAACTTATCTGGAAGACATAAAGCTTAAACATGTTTCTGTTTTTTTTTTTTTTTTTTTTTTTTTTTACCTAACAAACCAACCATACATGTTAGCCATAAAGCAAAGGAAATTACATTTTTATCATTTGCTGTAACCTTGGTTGCTGTCAAGAATGTCTCCTGTAATTTGAGTGCTGGAGCTCAGGGATATTTTGTATAAATAGATGTTTTAATTGAGGAAATTAATCTGCCATTTAAAAAAAGATCTGGGGTCATGAAAAGTCATTCAGTGGCACTGCATTTGTTAAGGGGAGTCAGAATCGCTCTATTTAGCACACATGTAAAGCTCAGTTTAATAGTATAAAATGCATCAGTACCATATTTCTTATAAAGTTTCATAGCAGTGAAATGATAATATGTTTTGCAGAACAATAATATATTTTTTTTTTATGTAGGAGCATCAAATCCTGCTATAAGGACATTGTTATGAACATGAAACACAATGAAAAATGGCGACACAATAAAAATGTGTTTTAGCATGATCAATACATTGTAGCTAGTTAAGAAATGTCTGCCAGCATATCAAAACAGGTCTTTACTTGGTTGGCCGACAGCAAACTGTTGACAGACATTGTTGCCAATCGCATTTCGTTGTACGATGTATTTATTCTACAGTGTTAGCCTACAAAACAGTTTGAGTGTTGACCTGGCTTTATCCTGAAAAAAGAACCATTATGAAAGCAAAGAGAAGATTGAGGTGGGTAGAATATTCAGTCAAGGCTGGAGGATATCTTAGGGTTACATACCGTATCCCAGCATAACAAGGTCCCCTTCGAGGTCATTTTAGGATGAATTCATTTTTTTGTCTTCAAACTATCAATGTGATGATGGAGTTGCTCAACATGTACCCCGCTGGTTTAAGCCACAGCTAGATTTTAATGGAGCATTTTGCATCCCATGGGACTCATCCTGGACAGCGTCAACCACCTATTTGCAGTTATACTGCGATTTCTCCTAAAAGTAGATGGCCAATGTAATTCCGTGGGATTTAACAGTTGTAGTAAAATGCTGTAATCAAATCCAGGGGGCTTATGTTGAGTTTTGTTTGGAATTGTGCACAAAAGATCATTATGTGGGAAACTATGCAGGGAACAGGTCATCAATCAAAGTCATGCTCTGTCCATCTATTGTCACTAGATGAAGTTGCAATGATAGACATGCAAGCCAAAAAACATAACACAGTACCTTCATACAGAAAATGTAACCTTGACCTGACATAGCTACGAATGCATTACAATAATAAATACAAACACAGGCTGACAGAACTATTTCCTTTATTAGAAAGATACACTAAGAGGAACAAACCTCAATGTGTGCTGAAACTTTTTTTTTAATGCTACATGCCAAAATGTACAGTACTACACATAAAAGTGCACAATGGATTAACAGTACATTTTCCAGAACTGTACAGTATTACCTTTCGTTTGCTTTATTTATGTATATATTTATTTTCTACTTGTTCATTAATGTATGGATTGAAATGGAAAATGCAACAGTACAGAACAAAGTCTGAAGTTCCTCTAAAATTTTAAAGGCACTTTCACATGTACATACTAGAGATGTACATTGACACAATTAGGTAACAGTCAAAATGCAGGAAACTACCAGTACTGCGGTTTAGCCAAATTACAGTATGGACAGATTGAATTAGGTGTGTGCGGGAGCTACCACTTAGTACATCTGCAGTTGTATCAGTCTTCCTTGTTACATGTCCACTTTTTTCACTGTACTTTTTTAAAATATACCTAGAACCATCAAACTACTATTTACTTACACAAATGCATCTAATGGCCATCCACTAAAACGTATAATTTCTAATGATTATTATAATCTCTGTAAACAGCATTTTATATAAGCATTATGCAGTCCAGTACTGTATTTATCGCTATTTAAACACACACAAAATTGTGCAATTTTAAAGGTGTGGTACCTGTTTAGATTAAGTGACATAGGCTCATTGTGTCACCTTCAGAAAGAGTGTGGGCCAGATTTTCCTGGCAGCTGTTTTTTACTTTCAGTCTGTCTTTTTTGTTATTTTTGAGGCTGTACTTGAGTGGAAAGTGGCACGTATGAATGATTAAAGAGGTTTTATCAGTTTAAAATCCACCGGGATTTACTGTAAAAAAAAACAAAAAAACTAAAAACAACCAGCTCATGTAGTTTTCCACCTGCTAGAGAAAAGTATTAACGGAAGTAGGGTCCCTTATAAGGACCTCAATTTTGTGTCACCACCCCCAGAGACTATGTTGTATGGCTTGCTTTGCCTAAATAGAAAATTAGACGTACCACTTAACTGAAAAGGCTTTTTCTGTTGGCAGTAGGACCCAAACCAGTGGGTTTGTTTGCAGCTGAAATAAAAGGGAGTTTTAAATGAGCGCTTCCTCTCCTGAAGGTCGCACCTTTGTTTCTTGGCCTATGTAAACAACCGACATGAATACAGCAGCTTTAAGCAGTGGTTATCAGTAAGGATGGAGCTATAGTTTCAACCGGGCAGTAAGGCCTAAGGAACGAAAAACAAAAACAACCGTGTTGAACAGAGAGATAATGTCCGCCTTCAAAAATCAACAAAGACTTCCAAAGTCCCTCAAAGTAAGTTGTAAACTAACATTGATTTGAAATGCAAGCTTCTGAATGTTGCACAGAGTCCCTTTATGTAAACTAATGGTTTAAAATTATTTTACAATATGGGAAGCCTTTGTGATTTGTGTTGCTTTCGTTTGACTCTTTTTTTTTTTTTTTCCCTTTAAAATCTAGCGGTGCAGCATACAGGTTTATTTTTTATTTATTTTTATTTCAAGTAAGTCTATGTGGTCTTTGTTATTGCCCTCAAATAATACTGTATGATAATCCAGTTTTTACAGAAGCATGTAAAAATGCCCTTTGTTATTAAATGCAGCTAATTGGAGACATTTACTTTCTAACACTCAAAGAATACAGCTTACAAACACATAACTACCAATATTTATCTTAATATCCCTTTAGTTTTGACCACGCTGTGGATCCTTAAGCTTTTTATTTATTTATAATTTTTTTTAGTTAATTGTATTTATTTAAATCGTCCCTGCATTTTATTGTGCAGTCGTAACATTCAGATTCACATTGTGCACGACTTGTCTGTAGGACCTTGGCCAGCAGGGGGAGGTCCATGGCTGGGGTTAGTCTTGGGAAGAACCATTGGTTTTGGTCTCAAGGCTGGGGGTTTCAGCTGGACTCCCATGCGTGGGGCCACCATGGGTTTGAAGGTGCTCATGGTGTCGCTGGAGGAGCTGGTGCTGCGACGCATTGGTGGATCACTGCTCTTCAGCATGATGTTGTGGAGCGGGCTCAGGGACTCGGTGGAGGTGGCCGGGGTGGGTGCGTTCTTCATCTGCTCCAGGGTGTCCAGCACTACATCAGGGGCGTGCTTGGCTGTGCTCTGGCGTTCCAGCTCCCGCAGCTCATTCAGGGCTGTGTTCATCGTCTCCTCGATGTCCTGCCATAGGAAATACATTCTGGGAGTTAAATATCATGTTCACCTAATTACAGTGCATTGTGTGCTCAGTTATTTTCTATAATTTTTTTGAAAGATTAATGTAGATCTCTGCAGAACGCACTGCAGACGGAGACATCACAAATCGAATTGTTAAAAACCTATTTGAAAAATTGCTATTCTAAAAATGTCTAATGCTATTCTAAAAATGTCTATAGTGAAAATAACTTATGTCAGGCTTTGAGCACATGTAGGGAGAGACTATTTTACCCCCTAAGGTGTCTTGCAAAAGGAATCATTCACAAGTCTGTTATACAAAGGACATGTCAGGTTCAGAATTAATTATATTAAAAATACAGCATTGAAATAATCATGTTTCTCTCAATTAAGATCCCTCTTTAAAATGTTTTGGTATGTGTATGTAACCTTCTTTTAAGACATCATGTTGACTCATTTTGCAATACTGACGGCTTGAAAGTGGCCTTCGTTCTTCCTTCAGGGAAGGGAATCGGCTTTAAATAACATTTTAAACCATTAAGAGCTTTACAGACCCATACTTATATAACCTATTACTAAAATGCAGTTATTTGTATTCTTAATGGGAGAGGCTTATGCTAAAAATCTGTTTTAATTGTGTCTGATTTATCCTAATCTTATTATAGTCATCCTAGTCCTGGAATGTCCTTACCTCTTGAAAGCAAGGGATATCGATTCATTTAAAGCTTTTATAAAGGTGTTAAAATAGATATATTCATAGAAAGCCTCTAGGGCTATTATTATACAGGCATGTCTGCTTGCATTACTGCAATCCTGATGCTGATGTAGACACAGCCCCCTTGAGGAAGAGGTGGGGTATCCCACGGGGCCAGCCTGTGAAATGTGTGACCGCTGGGTGGGTCAACTGTGGGTCACCTACATCGCTGTCAATGAGCACGACGGCTGAAACAGGAATAAACAGAGGGCCTGAACCAAACAGATGACCTTATCCTGTTGTGCGCACTTCTATTAGGAACCTTGGTGTTTAAATGAGACATTGGTGCATCCATCAGCACACTCTTGAGGAAGGCATGCGTCATACGGCAGGGAATTAACCCCTTTCCTATAGAACATACACACAAATACACTGCAACAGTCTGCAGTGATGATAAAAGAAGGAAAGGCTAGTGACTGTGCAGAGGTCTACATACCTTGTCACAATAAAAGGTTTATTTTAATAATGTAAACTGTAAGTAGTTTAATAATATAATGGTTAAGATTTATGGAATTATTTTGGTTAGCTAAAATTACTTTAAAAAAAAACAAAACAAAAAAACCCCACAACAATACATTATAAATCCCGCTATCGCACTTCCACAAAACTTGTTAACACTCACCTGAGCAATGCTCTCTGGGTCTAGGGGTTTGTGCTGCTCGCTGAATCCGGGGTACTGTCCTGAAGAGGTGGACCTGCGGATGGGAGGGCTCTCCATCTTCTTGAGGGAGTCGTGGCGGCTGATGTTGGTGAGGCTGCCTGGACCGGCGCGGCGCCTCCTCTCAGGGCTGTCCACAGGCAGGTTGCGGTTGTGGAGCAGGGAGCGCGAGCTGTGATGGCTGCCATGGCTGCCATGGTTACCCATGTTGGGGGAGCCCATCTCCAAAGAGGTGTTCAGCATGGGGTGAGGCGGGTGCATCATGCAGTGACCCTCGCTGGAGCGGCCCGTGGAGCGGCGTGGTGGGGGAGGATCTGTCCTCTTTCTGTGTCTGAGGAGCAAAATTAAAAAAACAAAACAAAAACAAAACCTAGTAGATAGAACACAGGTACTCAACTGTGACTCTTTCAGTGCCTTCCAAATCAGTACATTGTTTCAAAACCTGGTTCTTCACTCAAGCATCTATAGTAGGTTCAATTAAACAGTTTAACACCTGGCTAGAGCAAGGCTCTAGATTGTTCAATTCAACAATTATGAACTTGGACTGGAATGAACGAACCAACAGTGAATGCCACTGAAACAGAACATTTTAATAAGTTGGTTTGGTTTTCTTATTTATTTAGGGGAAAAAAATCATATTGCATGCACCAAGGGAAACCTGTGTTAACCTGTGTTGAAGATGGCTGACGTCTGAAATAATGTTATTGAGTCAGTTTGCTTGGCTTATTCCCTGAGTAATAAAGTTAAGAAAATCAAGAAAGGCATACTATATAATATGTAATTTATAATATGTAACACAGTGAAACCAGAATCAACTGATCATTCAAACATTTGTGACTGCTCAGAGGTGCCTCTGACAAGCTATTTAAGTCCTGTTCTTTTGGAGTGATGTCAGCATTAATAATTCATTGAAAACTTGGCTTGTATAGCACCTTTTGGCACAGAGGACATAGAAAGAAAACATTTTAGCAATAAATACTAGAAGGTGCCTCTTTTAAAGCTTTGAGCCTTTCCTTATTGGACATTATTGTAAACAAAAGCTAATTAGGGCTGCATAACAAGCTGTAACCACAGAGAGCTTTATCAATCGACCAGAAGTACTTGTTGTCAAAATTCTTTATTATGGGCTACCTGGTGTCTAATAGGGTTTATAAAAAAAAAACTAGTGTTTTCCCACAATGCCTCATGGTTTTCTCAAACCTTTGCCATAAACAGTGTTTTGCAGGTCTGGATATCTGTTATTTTAACTAATGGATTGTTGTTTCAGTCTTTACATCCTTGTGACTTTTCAAACAAACGGTAACCATTAACCTGTCCCCCTGCAACCCTCTACCTATAATGGATTTAAGAAATACCACATTTGCTCTGCGGTATCTCTTACTGATGTTACATCCAGCAGGGACAGTGTTGCAGGGGGACAGGCTAATGTTTACACCCTGGTGTACCAGTTGTACATGGTGGAGAGCCTTAGTCTTAGTCAAGATAAATGTGATATTTCATAACTGTACCAAGTTGCTTTTTAAGTGGAACATAGTAAATCGAAGATGCAAAGGGAATAATAAGAACTGAACAAATCTTAACCCATGCTGTTCCAATAAGTCTTTGAACAGATTCCATATTGAATCGAAACAGGAGAAATGTTCATATAAACACTACATCAATGACTGCATTCGTTATTTATGGTGAATATATCAAGTTCCTCTAATTGTCCTTGAACCCAGTATTTTGAGCAGAAATCAATAATTGTGGCATCAGCATTTTGAATCCAACCAGTGCTTTTATACACAGCTATCAAGCAGTACATCCAGGACTGATGATCCTTATTGTCCTATAAAATTACACCTCCTTGCAGAACAGCCGGTTGCTACTTAAGTCTCTGTCACCTGCCAACATAGGCGTCAGGATGCCTGTCAGGCGGGGAGCTGATTTCCTTTGACAAACACTTGTCTTCGCTCATTGTTCCACTGCTGGCTTCACTGTCAGCTTTCAGGCTCAGTGTATCTGAAAATGTATCATCGCTGAAACCAAACAGACAAGGGAGAGATACAATTGTTAAGTTCATCAGTACACTTTATAGCTCAACACTGAAGTAAATGAAGTAAATGTTTCTAAAAATAACAACCCTGCCAAAATAAACAAGACTTGCTTAGTTGTACATTGTATCATTTCAGAAGTTTGACCTCTATGTAAAAATAAATAGCATTCTGATCTGTAAAGTGTATTCTTTTTTTAATCAATAAGAGCTTAATTCCCCCTGCCAGGACATATGGCTGAGCTATCACGACAGCTTGAATACTGTTTCTGATTTCAGGTTGAACCCACTCAGCCAGTGAGTTGCTGAGCTGTGGGCAATTTCCACAAATATCACACTGATCTTCCTTCAAATCTCGCACTGTGATCATAAATAAAGCAGGTTGACATCCACCTCTATGCATGAGCAAAACAGTTTAAAGGAAATAAGGTACCAAACAGTGGAAGGTAGGATTCAATACATCAATATTATTTAAGTAATAATTCCTGGGCATTGTTCCATCTCATCCAAGTATTAACCCTGGCAATAATGCCCAACAGCACTTGAAACTAAAGGACGAATACATTTCATTTAAAATAACTTCTACTCTGGAGAAATTAGCATTACTCTATCAAGGGTGTCAAACTCATATCCTGGAGGGCCATAGTGTCTTCTGGCTTGCGTTCCACTGAGCTCTCTATTACTCAATTGGTCTCATTATTTTATTAATTAGACACATTTAACACTTCTTTCCAGACCTCAAAATGTTTTCTAGGTAGTGTACCTTGAATCAAGTGCATTTTTTAAATCACCTGTAAAAGACCTTGAAACATTGAACAAATAATTAGATAAAGTCAGTTAATTGAAAACCAGAAGATGCTGCGGCCTTCAAGGACTGGCGTTTGACACCCCTGCTCTATATATTGAGTAAGTAGTCACACAAGCCTTTAAAACAAAACAGTCAAGTTAAGGGCATCTTAAATTTGCATACATTTCAAATACTTACGTATCCTGAACCACTATGTACTGATGTGGCACCAATCCATCAATCCCATTATGCCTGCCTTCCCACCAGTCATCAGAAGCACGGTGATAGAGGAGCAGGGAGGCTCCCTTTTTGAAGGACAGCTCTCGAGCCGACCGGCCAATGTAATCGAACTTGGCTATGGCTTCAATGGGCTCACATTCTGAAACAGAAAAACAAAAGGAAGAAATGGCTTGACAGATGATTACAGAACCACTGTCAGCAAAATCAATTTTCTCTAACCCTTGGGTATAATTACACTGTGTAGTAATTATGGGTAGTAAGTGTTATTTCCTAATTGCTTATGCCTCAAAAGTATAGAACATGGCTATTACTATAAAAGATTTAGAAGTGAGTAGTTTTTCGAGATTTACAATTATACTGTATTTACAGTATAATCATAAATCTCGAAAAACTACTCACTTCTAAATCTTCTGTAGTCATCTTTGTATTACTTTAGTATAAATACATGTTAATTTGGATTCATATGTTGTTTATTTCTGACTTTATGTGAACGAAAAGACACACATTTGCCCATTTTCCCATTGGAAATAGTGATATTTTGAAATATAACTGTCCTGTTATATTATACAATTGTGGGGAATAACAGCCATTTTCTATACTTTTGAGGCATAAGCAATTAGGAAATAACACTTACTACCCAGGAACAAAAATTGTGTTACATAGTGTTATTATTCGATTTAAGTATTTGATTTAAGAGTAAGTATCTTTTAAATGACATGTTCTTTGTTGCTGTCCCTTTTTTTTATCATGTCGTCGATCACTCCTAGTGGTAAAATGCAGGCTAGATCAACCAAAATGCCTTTATATTAGTGCACAGCAGTGTACTGCCAGCAAAACAAAAGCAAACTCAATCCAAACAGACCACTGGATGGCGCTGGCTCTTATTTCTATAAAGACACTTTGCCAGATCTAGCCTAAGATACAGTATATGAGCAAGTACAAAAAGAACAATGCAGAATGACTGCAAGGGCCAACACAATGTCAGAGCACTGGGCAATTCTGTATTCATTAACTGCTATTAAAAAAAAACCACTTAAAAATAGAATATGTTTACCATATGCAATTCATGACTTTATCAGATCTTAAGAATATATGCTAAGCAAGACTGATCCTGGTATACTCTGTCTTATACTGAAACACTCTCCATTTACAACTGGACCAATGCCCCTGTACTGTGATGGGGATTGTGCTGTTTGAGGTCTTGCATATGTGCAAATTAACTTAACTACTGTTGCAAAGTGTCAATATAGGCATCTGGGAGATTTGGAATGAAGGGGTCATGAACCTGGTCTACCATGATTTTGTTTTCAAATAAAATGTTGATGACAGGCCAAAATCATTTGTGTGTGCACAAGTATTCCCTTCTAAACCATGCATACGGACATTACAATACAAAGTATGTGATTTATCAACACAGGTGTTTGCGTGACCATGTTTACGATCATACTGCAAGATGAGATCAAATTCCTAATCATTCACCTAAAGATCTGGAATCAGTGCAATATGTAAAATAATAACGTTTTCATTAGGGTTATGTTATTGATGCAAGTACTGCTGAAATTGCAATGTTTGTCACATATAATTCTTTCATAAATTATTGCAGTTATATACCAAGTATGCTAGTATTAATATTGTTATTAATATTTAGGCAGTACTATGACATCAATATTATACCACCTCCATGTTTATGACATTAATATGATACTGTAAGTTGTTAAGATTTTTTTCCCTATAAATTCACATATGGTGATTAGTCAAAACATCACTAGAAAATGGTTGATCTCGCACTTCTGGAAGACAACTTTCCAAAGACAATCCTAATGGAATTGTGCGAGATGTTGGATCCCAGTTTGCACAGACCAACCAAGCACACACATCACATTGCTGCACATATTCAAGGTCTGTCTACAACTATTGGCTTTTGGAGCACTGGTAGCTTTCAAAGGCAGATTGGAGAAATCACTGGAATTTTACGAGCCTCTTTTAGAGCAATGATGCCTGGAGTTTTGGATGCAATCGTTTCACTCTGTTCTCGGCACATTCAATTTCCGTGCATGGTACAACAGCACTTCCCCAGTACGATCGGTTCTATAGACTGTTCTCATGTAGCAATTAAAGCACCAAGAGATGGAATTTAAATTTTGTGAGCATAAGACAGTACCATTCAACTCATGCACAGGTTATATTTAATTTATTAACATCGAGATTTATTAACGCATATTACTTAGAAATGTGCGTGCAACAATTATAAACTGCAAGCAATATTCACGCACAAATGACAAATACAGGCCCTGGTCTTTACAGGGTTAAATGATTGTAACACTGGTGTTCAGGCCCTAAAAGAAATAAGAATAGAAAACTAGCTAATGTATTCATCCCCAGCCCCCATAAATGGAGAAACTTTATTTTACACATCACTGAATTCATCTTTCTGTATAAATAAATCAGCCCTCTGCAGACCGGTATTCCTGTGTATAAAAACAACCCAACAAATAGGCAGTTTATAGTGGTATAAACATTTTTGCTTCATTAATGTGCCAATGCTGTTGTGAATGTACACAAGAAAAAATGATAGATATTTTAAACACTTTGTCCAAGGTCTTCAAAATGACTCCAAGCTTACCTCTTCAATCAGAATGACAAGAATACACCAAGTTAATTACACCTGACAGGTTTATCTAAATGAATAAGTCCCGCATTGGCAAATCTGGCTGCTAATAAAGGTAAGATAATTGAATCAATACAGCTGTCTTGACTCTTTCAGATGTGGGATGTTTAAAATTAGCATGTGTCTCAGAGGGTTCAGATTCCACATCCCAAATGGAGAATTTTAATAGGTGCACTTAAGCAGACAATGGTTTAGATTTTTTTGGAATTTCATTGAAAACTGACAAAAAAAAATTTTGCTAAGTTTTCTCTGGGATAAAACAAGCATGCCAGTGCTCTTAGCTCAAAGAAATGCCAGTGGTTTTAGGAAAAAAACTGGTTTCACAGAGCTTGAGAAACACTGATATACAGTCTAATGTTCAAAAGCTTTTTTTGGAGAGCACAATACAAATGTAAACCAGCAGCATATGCTGTTATACAAAACTTTCAGCGTTTGGAAGCCTGCTGTGGCACGATCATGTTATAGCTAACACCAGTTATAAGCAACTGCTGCAGCGTTTTACAGGTGAATCAATACAGCTTCCTAGTTTGTCTTTGTTTTTTATACAGCTCTGGTAAGGAAGATCAATATTGGAACATAGTGAGTATTAAGCTTAATGGTTTTTAACAAAGACTGGAGTTGTATTTCTAGTCTATAATTGCGCTCTCATCACACATCACCCGAGCTGTATTTTGTGCCTGAGACCCTGCTGTAAGTGTGCTGTTTTTATTATTATTCTTTTAAGTTTAAATCTATCCCAAGGCCCATAATGAAGGTAAATAGGGGTGAAACAGCCAAAGCACTTTAATGACATCCCAAGGTTTTGTGAATTTAGTTTAAGCAAACCAGCATGGTTCAATTGTCCTTGTATTTTTTTATTTATTTTTAATCAGTACAGTGTACTAAAACATAACAAAGGCATTGCAAAGAAAATGTATTAGACAGTGAAAGAGAAATAAGGCAAACACTGCAATTCAACACCATATACAGTACTGTGCGAAGTGTACCTTTACCCTGGAAGCACACAAATATGTATGATTTTTAACAAGATTCCTCCTTTTCAGAAAATAAAGCCAAACCTGTTAGTGTATGTTTTATTATTTAACCCAATTTATATTTAACCCTAAAGAGTAAAAAATGCCGATGCATTATTTGTTCATTTGATTTGTTGCTGACGAAATATAACTAGAACAGTGAGCTCAGAGAAAATGTGTGGAGTCAATTCTCTGAAGCCGAAGAATGAATGTGCCGGGGTGATGAAATTCCTTTAGAAACTCACGCCATGGAAACAGAACTCCATCTCACAGTGATGGGAACAGCCCACTGCATCACCCGAGCAGACGGTTCAGTTGTCCAGCCTGTCAACCTTGTGGCCTTTCATAGACGAGAATGCTGAACTTTAACATTCATTTTAAGAATAATGGTTAAAGACTGCCTGAATATATTTCACATGACCTTTACAGAGTCGGGTGATGCAGTGACTCATCCTGTTTGACTTGCAATAGGTTCCACCCAGCGTTGGGGGTAAACAAATGAGACAAGGTCGGTAATGACATTCAGTAGAACTTTTACTTCTTAAATTGTTTGATATATTAAAATGTGTTGCTAAGGACTTTCACAAAGTAGTTTAACTTTCTCTATTAAAGAGTAAGTAGCTTCTAATTACTTTTTATTTTTTGTTATTATGTTTGCAATAATTCTAAGTGAGACCTGGGGCTACATAGCAAGGCGAAGTGCATGACAGGACGAACTCATTGAGTTATTTTGTTAGCTACAATCTCTTTAGCAGTCGCATTATATAAGAGCTGATAAGCAATTTTCAATCAAGTTGTACATGAACACCAACACTCAAGCATCAAGTATCACAGGCCTCTCATCAGAGTTGTTTCAGGGAAGATGATTTAGCCTATACAGTACTTTGCATGTTCAAGTTATTTTTTAATCAATGCTTTGCGTATGAAAATAAAATAAATCTATTCACAAATCAAATCTAAATATTACAGCACACTGTCTAGTGTCTGCATAGTAACTGCTGCAGTTTGTAAACTGGCTCCATTTTTACAATTACAAGTACAGAAGTAGGACAGACAGAAACCCTGAAGTCCTAACTGGAGATCAGAAACACAAACCAATTGTGAGTTTGAACTTCGCCCCTCGTTAGATTTGCCTTTCCTTGATCTTATTTTGCATCCCATAACTTCTTCTACAAAAGTGACCCTGTTACCAGTAGCAATGATTCTGAGAGACACTGGAATCAAAAACTTGGTCTTTCATACACTTTGTTGTCTTTTTGGTTTGGTAATCAGTTCAATACACCACTAGCATTAGTCAGGATAACTCATGTGAGTCAATACAAATCCAAGATGATGTGAGAAAGAAGTTCTCTCCCAGGTAATCAAGATGCATCCTCTGGTTGTCTAGATGCATTCTCTAGTTGTCTAGATGCATCCTCTAGTTGTCTAGATGCATTCTCTAGTGCCGTTTCTGCCGTGTCTGGCTGTGGCTGTCTCTATGGTCATTTGTTTATCCAGACTGTACTGTGCTGTTTTATTGCAGGGTAACAGCATTTCATTCCAATGAAAGGGAATAGCTGAGAGACTTTTATATAATATAAAGTTAAAAGTGGTGGCATTTAGGTCAGTTGCCGTTTAGATTATTAAAATAGACCCTACTAAAACTAATTGGTGCCTAAAAAGTACCATCGTTCCACTGGTTGTTATATGAGGATAAATTCAGTTGGAAATGCAGCTGCGTTTGCATATGAATGCATCTACATTCCAAGACCTAGTCAAGGTCACTAAACTCAGCAGTCTGAAAAGGAGGATTAAACAGAAAAGTAGCATCTTAGGAATCTGTTGCAAGTGAACAAACAGCATTCTGCTCGAAGTTAAGGAATGGCAAAGTAAAAGCCATCCATGTTGATTGATGGCCAGTTGGATTACAAAAAAAAAGGAAGACTTAAGCTCTTCATTTGGAGATTAGTCAATAAAGATTTTGGGTTCCAATTTCTTTGGGGATTTTAGGCTACTGTAAGCAACACCAAGGGCTAGTTGTCAAGAATAGAAGACCTCCAAGAAGAACAGGTGCTTCCGTCACTCTAGAACTCAATCAGTGCCACTGAGTGGTACACGCTAAAGATGTCATATTTTAAGTGATATATTATATCTAACTTGTTATTCTTAAGAGGTACATAAGGACCTTTTTATTTTATTGTGTTTCTTGTTCCCATGTGTTGCTACAACTATTTACATAAGGTGTATGTATTGTTTAATTATTATTATTTTGGTTTTTACAATTTGACCACTTTTTTAAACATTTAAATTGCATTCCCTGCCTTAAGATGGCTTCCTACATACCCGCATGGACCTCTCAGAACTACATTTCCCATCATCCTCCTGTTCACATATATAACAGATGGATTTACCAATGAGCAGGAGGATGATGGGAAATGTAGTTCTGAGAGGTTCATGCGGGTACATGGGAAGCCATCTTGAGGCAGGAAATGCAATTTAAAAGTTTAAAAAAGTGCTCAAAATAATAAAAAAGAAAAAAAAAACACAATACACACACCTTACATAAACAGTTGTAGCAACACATGGGAACATGTAACACAATAAAATAAAAAGGTACTTATGTACCCTTTAAAGACCAATAGTATATTACTTTTTGAAGGAGTGGAGCCCTGGCTACATTTCAATACAGAAATATCCCAAATATTACAGAACATGAGACAGGATCAACGTATGAGGAAAACCTTAAGAAACTTCTCTGAATATGTATGTTTGCGTTACCTGCGTAAAACCATCCTTTTGATCTTACAAGGATCATGTGTACAATTATATGAGATTTATAATAGGAACAGGAAATTGAGGGATTCTCTGGAAAAAACCTGATACTGTATACTATAAATTTCAGATTCAGTTCATTTTGCTTAATAATATCACTTTTTCTGGGAAATAAAAAATGACTACATAACCCACAAACATTTCAGTTTTAAGAAAATTGCTAACAATCAGATATTTCCAGGGCACCCCTCAAATCACCTCTTTTTACAGAGTTGAAAGCAAAATAATTTGTGGTTAATGTTGTCTTTTACACTTTAGGTTGGTGCAGTGTTGTGCCAATTACAGAAGCAGCTATGTAAAATGTGTCCAAGTGTCTCTTCTACAACAAGCCATTTGGTTTGGACTTTGCTCCTATATAAAGTTGATGCACAAACAGCTCTTTTGTGTAAGGCAGAAGAGGTTAATAAAAGGACTCACCATCTTCACTGGTGTGGGGCTCTGTACCGGTATCCTGATCGACCTCCTCTAAGGTGCGATGTTCGCTGTAGGGACTATCGCTGTCAAGGACAAATATGAAATTACTCCTCTGAGAAAGGTCTTTGTCCTCTGAAAGATCCTCATTGTATTACAGTGTTCTTTCACTGCAGCAGGAAACATGCAAGGCTGCCATTCTGTTATCCAGCTCTTAAGGTGGCAGCAATCAGAAGCTTGTTTGTCTTAGAAAAGAAGTTTACCAAATTATCTCTTTTGAGCTATTTAAAAATGGCGCATCTAGATAAGCCTTCAATTGAAAGGTCACTATCTTTTTTCACTTTAAATAAATGCTATATTGCATACATCCTTAAAGGACACATAATATTATTTTAATTTATTACACAATTAATTCTTCCCAAGGAAAAGTGACGTGACCCCCTCCTGTGGTACAAGGAATCTGTCAAGGACAAAATGCTTGTACCTACTGGTTGAGCCAAAGCTGAAGCTGCATTGCCATTAGTGTCTGCTGGTATAGGTGGCTCAGCTAATATTTGAAAAAGGTTTCCTATCGCAGCGAAAGATAAAACCATCAGATCAAGAAACTCTGTAAAATCCCAAGTTAAGAGAGGGCAGTCAAACTAAGACATAAACTAAGGGATTTTGTGTATTCTACAACGCCATGACTTTTCCACTACTGACATTAAACATTACATTTGTTTTTGAATATCTTGTGAATAGATGAGATAAATCTGCCACTTCTACAGTGATTACCACATGCTGAGACCATTAACTTTTACTGACACATAACAGACAAAGAGAAGGAGATGTGATACCTTTTATTGGTCTAACTAAATAATAATTATTCACAAGCTTTCAAGACCTCAAAGATCTCTTGTTCAGATGAAAGTAGGAAAGAGAGACTGATGTTTACATTCAAAGGTTGCATCAGAACTTTAACAAAAAGTTTAAAGTTTTAAAGTTCTGATGTAACCTTTGAATGTAAACATCAATCTCTGTTTCCTACTTTCACCTTGAGCAAAGGTCTCAGATAGTTGAATGACAGCCCCTGAAGAGAAGCTAAAGCATGATTATTATCAGAAAAGGTTGTTTGGAGATCTCACTGGACGCAAGGTCATGAGAGTTACCTAGCAATGGCTTCCATCATACTTTCTGTGCCACCTACAACAACTGCTGCTTGTTCAAAATGACTGAATCAGGATCAGATTAGAAAAGTGTGACTAAACCGAGAGTGGTGTGGTTACATAACCTTTCTACCACAGAAGGAAAACCTACTGTAAAAACAAACATGTCTTACCAGTAGTCGTTCCCAGCCATACACTTCTCATACACAGGGCCGTCCAGCTCCTTGGAATCAGGGTAAATTGTTTCATGGTGAATGATGATGGTTTTGACAATTTCATTCACATGCGCCTGGCAAGAGACCTGATCTTGAATGTCTGGCACGGGCATCAAAGTGGGACCAAAACAAATTGCCAGATTATAGGGGTCCATCATGTTTTCATCACTGTACTGAGACAAGCTACGGAAGACACAGAAGAACATGCCAGCAAGCTTTACAAAAGAACCGTTTGTGAACATTAACAGTGGGGGACAAACAGGGTTCAGAAAGGGTTTCTCACTGCACCTTGTAAAGGCTGTCTGATTTAACAGACATGTTTCCTCAGATACATTTTGGTATATCAATAGGTGTAACAGATGAACACTAGGTGTGAACTGGCAGCATGCTATTGGATGAGTGTTTTTGTTTATTTATTCTCACCAGCAGTGCCAGCAGCACATCACGTGACACAACACAGTTAACTGATTTTATAATAACCCTGTATATATTCATGTATTGCTTTTGCACTTATTTGCATTTTGATTCAGATCTGCGGCTCTCCAGTATTATTCACTATCTAGGCTTGATCCTGGACTGATGACAATACTTACTGATTAAGGAAGGAAAACAGGTATCTCATCACTATGAGGACAGACCTCGGCAGTGTAATAAGAAGTTTGCGGATGTAGAGAGCCCTCTCATAGAGATTTTCTATTCCTGTAACAAAAAACAGATACAATACTTTTAATAAGTACTGAAATATGCATTACAACACATGGGACAATTTCAATTCTGAATTGCTGTTAACGTCTGTGTAAGGAATACAATATGTATTTTAAGGAATAAACTAAACTTCACATTTAGATTTTCAGCCTTATTTATTTTACTTCCAGATATAACATTAAATACAATGTGGAAAGACATTTTAATGTTGTGTGTGTGAATATTACTGAATAATGTATCTAGCACAAACACAAACATATATAGGCGGCTGTGTGGTCCAGTGGCGAAATAAAAGGTCTTGTAACCAGGAGGTCCTCTGTTCAAATATCAACTCACTCACTGTGTGACCCTGAGCAAGTACTTTAACCTCCTTGTGCTCTATCTTTCTGGTGAGACGTTTTTGTAAGTGACTCTGCAGCTGATGCATAGTTCACACACCCTAGAGTCTCTGTAAGTCGCCTTGGATAAAGGTGTCTGCTAAATAAATAAAAAAAATAAATGATATAGCACATATGCTATTCAGTATACCAATGTTGCATTTTAAGTTGTTATGTAAATAATTCATTAAAACATGTTACTATGTACAGATCCCTTGTTAACCTAGTATTAATATTAACATAAAACCAAAGCCTTAGCACTGTGCCACAGTATTATAAAACTTGGTGTGTTTTTACAGCTCCACACATCCAGGGTACATGCTGCTAAAAACTATTTTTCTTCTCTTATTTTTGTAGGTATTCCCTCCCATGTCCAGAAATTAAAAGGCTCTTTTTATAGAATTCAGCCTCAAATATTTCCGACATTATTACATGACTTTCAAGGTAAATTTAGCAGCAACATAATATTTTTTCAGACAAAATCTGGCTGACATTCCACTTTGCCATTCTAACTATTTAATGACAACTACCCACCTGAACAAGTCTTTTCATTGATATCCAAAGGTTGTACTTGTTTATACACTACCCTTCTACTAGCTTAGGAGACTTGGTCCTGGTTAAGCAGCTGGTAAAAATCCCTTTACTTTAAGTTTTAAAGTCAGCTGATACACTCATAAAATAACCAGTTTGTTGTAATTTGTTCCAATTCCCATTTCTTAGATGGACACAAACTCAAAAACAGTTTCTGGGATTTTCAACATTTTACAGGGTGGCGAACTCAGGAAATTAGAGCTAATGTTTTTTTCCCACTGTACATTAAAACATGTTTCTGTTATTAACAAGAGTGTTGTTTATGTTTAAAGACTGCTTTTTTCACTGTGTGCATTTTTCTCAACTGTTTCTAAAAGAAGGTTTTTGAGTTGATTCTTAGTGAAACAGGGTTTAAAAAAACAAAAACAAAAAAAAAAAGATAGTGGATTCAAGTTTTGAGTTAAAAATGTTAACTATCCACCCTACTAACTGAATGCCTTCCCATGTTTTCCCCTCTTTTTGTTGGAAAGTCAGCTGCACATAATTAAATCCAGAACTGAATAGAAGGTCACAATCACTGGGGTCTTATCATTAACATGTGCCTTTCCATAAACAACATGACAAGTCCGTTCAAAGGGACCCTGTTGACAATAAATCAAAATGTGCGATAGAACAACTGCTTTGAATGTATGTCATGCTGAATCACAGCTGGTGAAAATATGCCTTTTTCTGGAGTGCCGTGTGCTGTAACACCCATCAGGCAGTTCAAAAACAGTTAATTTACACAAGCAGCTGCTGCCACTTGCCCAAGACTCTGAATGGAAAATGTTTCAATTTTCATTTGTAGTGACTGCATCCGATTGGTATCAGTGCACTGAACCTGAATGAATTGTCTTGTTTCTAAGACTTCCTGGGGGTTCCCCATTAAAAAAATGTAATCTACTCCAGGAATAGTAATCATCAGGAAAGGACACTGAAGAGATGAAATGCTGCCAAAATACAACATTTGAAATAATCAGAGAAACAAACAAAAAAAAAAAATTGAAAAAGAGGTTCTATCAGCACAAATATTCAGCACGGTGATACTGAAAGTAAGTTACGGTAACAGACATTTCAACATCACTTACTGGGTTTCCCTTTTTCTCCCCTTTGGGATATTTAGTGCAACATTTCCTGTTGAAACGGCTCAAAATGAAACTGACCCCGTACAGCACAAATGTAAATGTCCTGTGATGATAACAATTAAACTAGCAACATCTTAGTTTCCGGAAGGGAGAAGCTTGTAACACTTATCCAGTTGGGTAGGAATGAAGTACAGTGAGGTCAAGTGACTCATCAAGAACTGCACAGTAAGTAAGGGGTTGGGCTGATTCTGAAAACCAGAGTCTCCCTGGCACTGCTCATTAGACAGCCTCAATTAAGCCTCAAAATTATACTTACCGGTATCCATTTCATCACCCCGAGGCTTACTCAGTGTACATAAGACCTATTTACTTTCCAAGCACTCTTCCTAAAATGTTATTAATATATGATAGGAAGATATTAATGACACAAGAAATCTCAACGGCCTTGCACCGTACGGTCGTGTAGCAATTGTTAGTTGGATTTTCAGGCCCAAAAATTGTGTCTTGCTGTGCTTCCCAACTGTCTGGTGAATGAAAGATCCGTACTTTAAAAGTCTATAATGTTCAACTGTATAACAACCATTGCTTTTCTGTTAGAATTCACCATGCAACCACTGAAGAGCAGAAAAACATGGGAACGTAAAACTCTTTATGTGGTAAACAGAGGCTGGGCAAGAACCAACTACCTTCCTGTTCTCAAGCAAGCGTCTTCATCACTGTACAAAATGACTGCTCTCTCTGGGCAAGTGTTATTTTTTCCAAACCCAAATCTCTGCTTTGCAGGATCCATAGCAGAAGTGCATCACACAGCATAAAACCGCTCATTAAACCTAAGCTACCAATAAACTAACACTACTGGTGATGTTGTGTATGATGTCAGGCATCTTACTGTATCAATATTTTGGTGGTAGGTTTGCAAGCTGTCGTAAGTGCTACTCCTTTGTACAGTAACTGAATGAATGGGTCAAAAAGACAACGGAAATCTGTGTAGCTGAATAGCAGCATCCTGACTTACCATACCAGCCAAAATGAATTATTTGAGTTCCTCTGTCAGGCAACTCAAGACAGTGTCACCACAGAAAAATACTCAAATAAATAACATTATATTGTTAAGAGTGACTTACTGATACAGGAAATTAAATCATGAAATCTTTCCTTGGGAAAGAGTGGGTTTTCCAGACATCTGAAATAGAGCTTCAGGACTCCAGCCACTGAGTTAATATCATGGTTATTTTCACCGTCTGTCAATGGATCGTTACCTAAAGAACAGCAAAATAAGGAAATTGATTTTATGCAGTGAACAGCAAGAATTACCAAATGACCAAAATAAATGCATTGAAAAATACATTTCTTCTAAACACATTTCAACTAGAATTATACTTTTAAGTTTTTTTGTGGGCACTAGAAAAAAGTGAGCGAAACTAATTAATTTAAGAAAGACCAGGGATTGCATTAACAGCTACAGTATTTGAAGTCCATATAGAAGCAATTAAGTCTTAAACCTTCTGTGCTACAGTATTTGTTATCTTTGGGGAAAAAAAAAATGTTTATAGATTATAGCAATCAAAAACTAAATCATCTGTGACAGGATTTTACTAGTTTTTCTTTCTAGCTGAATTAAATTCAATTACTCACCTCTCTCAAATGAATTTTTAATATCATTGACTTCCACTTGTGACCCTGACACTCGGAAAATCCCTTGGTGCTGCAGACCTGGAATGGGAATACCAGAAGTGAGGTCTAATCCAAGTAATAAAAAAAATTGGTGTGATTCAAAGGTGTGATTCAAAGAAGGCTGAGAACCCCTGGTGTAAGATATATGTTAACATTGCCAAGCTTACCATAAAGGTTGATAAATCGAATACAGCTTTCAACCACCCGAGGAACAACCTGTCCCGACTCCTTCAAAAAACAGAAGTAATAATTAGAATGAATGACTGTTCTTCAAAACAGAAAACACTTTAAAACACATCAACACAAAATTCCATTATAACAGCGTCCTCGTTTTTTATGTTTGTTAGCACAGCATGCTTTCAAAGGAATGTTTGCAAGATCTACAGATTTGCAAGCGTTGCTCAGTGATTTTATCCTGTTTTTCTTGTCTTTCATATCCCCCGTGTATAATTCTCTACAGAGGCGTAGCATATAATAATTTTTATTTCGGAACACTTTGTACATCACATCATCTCTGAATTAATGTTCTGCCTTTGTTACTAATCTTTTTTTTTTTTTTTTTTTTTTTTTTTTTTTAAATATCAGAAGCAGCTCCCTGAGCTGATTGAAATAGCTAATTAGCTTCCCTTGGATGCTTGGGCCTTTTTTAATGGGAAAATAGTTTTGTTTATTTACTGTATCCCGGGCTGTGATAATGTTTTAAGTGGAACTGCTAATGCCAAATTTAGGGTGGTGACAAACTGAAGCATACGGCAGCAAAGATGTCAAGGTTAAACTGGTCAACTGAAAGCAACTTCTAGCTCCAACTTAGTAATTCTCTCTTGCATACAGCTAAACTCTTCCCCCGTTGCTTTTCTGATCTACTACACTCCCTGACTCTACAGAGCAGCCATGACAGCTACTTAATAATAGACCAAAATATTTCAGGCATTCTCGCTGGCCATCCATGTCAGTTTGACATGTGCTGTAATCTTCTGGACACATGTTATGTCACTATGAAGGGCCTTCTCTCTGGCATAAAGTAAAGTGAACACACTCTAGTCATATTCAGTGAGCACTGGACTTTAGAACTGTGTCTTAATTTAAATTCTACCCCCTATTCCATATTCACCACATATTTCCCTCTTTAGCTGTAGTAGATAATGCTCTGATCACTTTGCGAGACATGTTTGACTTCTACATACCGGTGTAAAGGCATATATATATAATATATATTATCCATATATATATATATATATATATATATATATATATATATATATATATATATAATATATATATATATATATATATATATATATATATATATATATATATATATATATATATATATATATATATATATAATAAAAACATGTTGTAGTGTAGTCACTAGGTATTAAGAAGCCCTTACAAGAAGACTTCTCATAGGGTAGGATGAACATTAAGACAAGACCTAGGACTAAGGTTGGAATTCAACCAAATAATACAGTACCACTTTTTTAATATTTTATGTATATATTAGTACCATTTTGAATTTACGGCAAGGGTTCCGAATATTTTCCAATGTTTAACTAATACAAGCCTGCACGGAATCACTCCCTGCTATCTAGCCAAATTGGTTGAGAATTCAGTGGTTTCAAAAGCTTCCTAGAATATCTGGGATTCTGTAACCTTCATTGTTTTTTATTCAGACTTAGATCCACTTTTTTATTCAAGCATTTCTTTAATGTGTAAAACGTATTTATTTTTTGTTTTTTTAACAAAAAATGGCTGTAAAGGAAAGCACTTTGAGATCATTGTATGACTCGCACTCTATAAAAGCAGAGTTTTTCATACTTTTGCTAACACAGTGGTGTGTTAAGGGTTGTCCTCCTGTGTGCGTCTCTTTTGTCTAGTATGCCTGCACCCCATGCCCTAGGTCTAGACATTTTTCCTGGAGTGGAAATTCTTGTATTGTTTTTTCTCTATGAGGGTGGTCGACAGGAAATACTCAATGCAAAACAGGAGTTCTGGTCAAAAGAAAGTGCAAAAAACAACCTGGACATAATCCCATTGTTGGCATGAACTCCTTTTACTTCAAAGTGTATAGTCTCTTGCAGTTGAAAATACATATTGTTTTTTTCATATTTAAGTCACTGTTCTAATGAGTGTTTCCTATAAAAAGGTTACCTTTAGTGGAAGGTAATCAAACAGCCCGGTTAACAGTGACTGTTTTCTATATAGAAGGTTAGTGTTTTACAATAAAATTGTGGGATACTGCAGCTTTAAGCTATATTCAGCAAAGAAAAGGAATATTGGTCTGATGTTTCCAGCATTCCATGTCTATCCATTATAGAAATTGTAGCTTACTGTTTTTTTTTTTAAATGATGCTTCCAAACATCAGGTAACAAAAATAGCAACGTGGCTTAAAAAATAAAGCGCTGAATCTGTATTATCAATACAAACATTTTCCTTTTGTTAAAATTTCAATTCAATAGCATAGTAGTACTACAGGATTAGTACTTAGTAGGAATTAGTGTTAAAGCGTTGATTATAATGGTAAAGCCAGGCAAGTCTGCAAGTAAAGACAGAAGTGTGGACCGCTCGCTTTCCAGAAGCACTGTACCTGGTGTCTTGCGTGCGAGTTCCTCCGTCCCCGGCTAGTTGCACAGTTAAAGTGGAAGATGAAAATACAGAGGTGAGATAGACAGCAAAAATAAAAACCAGAAAGCCACAGGCCAGAGCCCACACAGTTTCATTTATCAGATTAATAGTAAATATAATGCACTGTTCAAGCATAGGAAAAGAAGGAACTCAGGACCTCAATGAAATTCACATGAATTCCTCATTTTTCCTTTGACTACAAACCAGTCGGAATTTAGTGTGGGGTTGTCAGGTTCAAAGCCCCCTAATTAAGAACCCCACAGAAAATTTGAGTCTATAAAATCTAATAAAGTCAAGCGAAAACCATAGAAACTGGTGGTTGACGAGGTAGCAATGTCAATAAACACTAGTGTTGTTTTTCTTGAGTTCATTTTATTTCCTATTTTATTCACAAATACTATGGGTATAACAGGATTTTCTCTTTGCTCCTCTTTTACTCTGCTTGAGGTTCCAGCATTATATTGTATACAGCCCTGGGACAGAGGGGGGAACATAATGATCAGCCTCAACACGCTTGAGGGTTGTTTGACCATTATCATCAAAGGTGAGTGGGATCGACCTCCAAGATGGCCGCCGTCAGTACCTTGACAAAGGATTCCAAGTTCCCATTAAACAACTTAGCATTAAACAGGGAGCGGGGCCTAGGCTTCCTCTGTTTCTCAGGTTTGGGGGGAACATTTGGAGGCCTAGGAAATGGAACGGAGTTACATATATATTATCTTTTAAATTATTTTAAAATGACACACTTTTAAAATACACCATGAGACTGAAAAAGGAATAACAGTTTACAGTATTTCAACGACAAGCTTCTAACCCTGTAAAATAATCATTAATAACATTTCTTATAATTCTTGTTATGTTCTGGTTGCATTTTTAATAGTGCTTTCTATTACTACTGACAATTGTCTTATATTCTATTAAACATGCTTTACAAAACAATGTCAAAGGGCATTATGCAAATGTTACTTTTAGACAATCAAATCAGACAAACCAAATTACAATACAACTGGACTTTTAGAACTACACCAATGTCTCAACACATACTGATAATTTACAAGTTACTGTTGGGACCATGAATCCTGTGTTACCTTAGATTTGTCAGCCATTCCATTCTGTTTCACCAACTGTGTACGGCCTACTGTAGATTGTGTGCAAGGGGGCAATAAGGGCTTGGATATCTTTATTGTCCAAGTTCATGATGTCATATGAGTCTTCCAGAATTTATCATCGTTCTTGAGGTACTCAATAATATTTATGTTATATTTCTGAAAAATGTAAACTAATGCAATTTAATGGCACCATTGTACAGGCAGTCAGAGGTCTATGAGGCTACACTATATATGGGTTTCACATGGAAAACATCATCCCAAGCATTTAAGACTGCTACCGCACCGTGTATCTATTCAAAGGCTGTATTAATGAAGAATTGGTGGCCTGCTGACAGGTGCATTGATCTAAGGCCTTGGAACACCTTGATGCCAGGGATGTTTCAAATAGGCATTTCAACAGTAAATGTACTATTACATGCATCAATCTCCTACCTGGTTGTCATGTACTCTGCTCTGTAACCTAAGGGAAGAAATGAGAAAAGATGGATGGTTGAGAGCCTGGGAGTTTAATGTGGAGCTAGCCTGCTTCCAGACCCCTGCAGTACCATTCACACATTCAGCAAGGCATGTTGCTTACATCTGCCTGTATTGCAATCACTTTGTAACCAGGCTAAACAGTGCCTTTAAGTATAGGAATGATACCTTCTAACATTATCACAAAACGACAAGGGTAATCTATGGCATCTGTCTGGAACTACTTGTCAGGCCAACAGAGGAAGACCCAACTGCTGACGACCTAAACATTTATTATCATTGTAGCGGCTTTAAAAAAAGGTACCTATAATTACTGTTTTGTTTTTTAGGTACTTTTAAAAAGTCACTATGGAGACAGTGCCATAACATAAGCAAATCGAAGGCATGTAGTTGGTTTGTTTATAATTAATTAAATCACAGATCCAAACAGTAACTTATTGTGAACATTTGGAAGTAACTTGTGGTTGTTTATTGACCTTTAACTGCTTGAATGATATTGACCTACTGCTTGAGTGTGTTTGAGGCTCCTCAAGGTCATGCAGGTGTATTTTCTTTCAGTTCTAAATTAGCACCACACCACTTTTACTGGGATGCATTCTGTATGAAAGCTGTTATGCAAGTGATGTGAAGTAAAATCATTTCAATCTATGTGTTTCTATAAATTTAAAGGGGAATGGTAGCATTTAGACATAAAAAGCAGGGTAGAGTATCTCTAGTAGAAAACGGATTACCTTCTCCGAGTGTCCTTTTCAGTAAGTCATGCTTTGCCTGCAGCTTCGTGATGAGATTGCTTCCCTCCAGAAATTCTTTAAATTTCTGTGGAAAATTGGAACAATTATATCACATAATTAAAAAAGCACAACGCAAAGCACTCTGTCCCTTTATTAAGAAACACATGAGAAGAGGAGTAGGACTCCTTCACAGGGGGACACGTACCATGAAATAGAACTGTTCCGTCTCTTGCTGGTTCGCCCTTCTCTTGGCGATGCTGGGCTTGCTGAGGTACGTATCGGACACGGTCGATTTCACAGACTCAGTGGAGCGGCTGTGCTGGAAACACTCAGACACGTCGTAGTCCTCAATGGTCACCATATCTTGTATTGTCTGAAGTGTGGCTTCGGCGGTTTTCTTAACCTTCACAAAATGGATAAAGGCAATTTAAAGTAAAATATCCTGTGTTATAGATATAAAAAAAAATACATAGGTAACGTCCAAAGCACGTGGGGAAAGAATGTAGAGTATTAAAATGTCACTGTGATGTCATTGCCTGAATTCCCTTTTCAACACAAAGAAGCAGCTGGTTAGCAATCTTAACAGACAGCATAAAAGAAACAGGCCCAAACTGGCCCAGAGAACATGGAATCTAAGTGCTCTGCATTGATTCTGGAAATTCATCCAGACTAGACTGATTATGTTCTATGTTGGGTTTTTTTTTGTTTTGTTTTTTTGCACTGTTAAGACAGTAGTGGCGCCATCAGAGAACAATTTTGAAAAATGCACTTTATTATTTTATGGTTCTCTAAGGGTAACAAGAGTTTATGGTTAAAAAATAACTCATGTTAGAATATTCTTTTATGTATTATTAAAACAGTGGATGTGGAATTTCATCCAACAGGAAAATGGTAAAATAAAAAAATAAAAACAGTAATTCTGACTGAATATTTAATGATTAACAATTGGTGTACTGTAGATTACTCTTTACATTAGCATATATTTTGATAAAACACACCACAAAAGCCCCACATTATATATGGCATTATACATTTGCACCACTATGGTGCACTTTTTTGAAAGCCTGGATGGTGCAGAAGAAAGGTACTTCACACTGAATTGCAGTGGCATAGCCAGGATTTTGTTCCAGGGGTCACGGGGAGGGATGCTGGTGATGGATCGAGATTTTTGCACTGAAACCAGGCTGAATTGAACCTTCGAAAAATTAGAGTTCTCAGCCAAGATCCACATCTTCCGATGCTGTAGTTCTTAAGTGGCTTCACGACGGGCTTGCAGTGCGGAAAAAGGTGGATGTCTGACGGCACACGTTTCAGAGGACACAAGTGCTTGCATTCGTCTCCTAAGTTCTTCAAATTTGGGAACTAGTACAATGGTTGCAACATACCTCATAATTGTATTAACAGTATCCTGTATAAACCAGATTAATTATAATACCACCATACATAATGATGGGTTTATTTTTCTGGCGTATCATGATACTTATATGATAGTAGGTACCATACAGATATAGTTCTGTTGTACAGGTGCAATGTGGAAACCAATAGTAGGTACTGTTATACTGGTTTTGTGTCCTAGTTCTGCTTCAGTTCTGGATATACACAGAACTGTATTCTACAGTGCAGTCAATCTACTTAGCATGACCACTAAATGCACCTCAAATTAAAAGTGAAGAAACTACAAAGAGGATAAAGCCACTTAAAATGATACCCTGCTACACAGAAAATAAGATGCACAGAATTCATAAATAAGGGGGTGGGGGGGGTTGGTTTTGTGTGACTAAACTAGGGACACTGAAGGAGGACAAATGTCATCATAAGCCTTCTAAGAACTAAGCAAGCAGGAAGCTGAAAAATAAATCACAGACTTTGACTCCACTGAAGGCTGATCAAGGCCCCAGTGGCACCATCCATACAAATGAGTCCGCACATTAGTTTTCCAGCATGGCGTACAACTATGAGGAAATCTTTAGGGGCCTGCATTAGAAATCACTGCTTGAAATCACTTTTTACGCAACCTCTTGGTCTCAGGAAAAAAAAAGTTGCATGCTCTGATGAAAGCAATTTAGCGAAGCACAGTCATACTTTGAAACAAGTTATTCAATATAATTCACTGGATAATGAAGAAAACACTATTAAATAGAAACATTCTGGTACTTTCCATTGGGAATTACAGATAGATGAACCAAACAGTCACAGCAAATGAATCCCAGGAACAATAAGCTCTCACCTTTTTTTGTTTGTTTTACTTTTAACCACATTTATTCTATAACCACTGAGGCTTTTACTAAATTACCCATGATACATTTGTTTATTTAGCTTTTATTATATCATGAAAATGCTCAACAGATTACAGGACTTTAATCTTTGAAGTTTAGTGCCTCTTTGCCTTGTCCAGCGTTGCTTGTTTTTGGAGATAATTTGTGTGTTCTACTGAAGCCCCAGAACAGCTGCTCTGCACACTGAGGTTGTAACAAAGCCCAAGGCAAGACTCGAGACAGTTCTGGTATGCGAATAAACACACAAAAATATTACATGAGTTTATTATGCTTTTTTTTTTTTTTTTTTACTTTAGGATGTTATCTGACTAAAACAGAAAACCTGTAAAAATAAAGCCTAGCCCCGAACACTCTACTGAAAGAAACCCTAATCTCTAACAAAGGAAGACTATAAATAATAAAAACAACACAAGAGACATAATGTCGTTTTCTTTTTTTTATCCTAAAAAGCATTTAAATGTTCTCTTTTATAAATGTGAGGTATTTTTAAGAAATTAGAACAAAAATGCTTTGGACTTTTGGTCTTGCTGTTTATTAATGAGAGGATCAAGATGTAATGGAAGGGAGACAGCAAAGGGAATCCTGATAAAATTTCAAAACATAAAAACAAACACCGTTTACTGAGTGGGAAGGACCTCACTAGGTTGCATTTCATTTCAGCCACTCCCCTCACAGTCTGGGTATAAGATACAATAAGGTGCCTTTGTGATGATCCCAAAGAAGAGGGTTTAAACAGCTGGATAAACTTGTCTGTGAAGTCTCCCTCTCACAGAGTACTGTCAGACAAGGTACGCCCAGTGTAACAATATAACATGTCATGCACGCAGATAGAACTGTTAAAATAACAGTGTTTTTACCCCAAAGAAATTCTAACCATTAGAAATACCACAGCAAGTATTGCAGTGGTCTTGACATTGTAAGCACACTTACAATGTCACAGTATTAACCAACACACTATTGTATGTTGGTTAATACTATGTCCTTGAGCTACCATTGAGCCTTACAGGACCACTGTAATGCCATTGTTCTGCCACTGCATTACCATTGACGATAACTCGGTAAGACAAGACAGTATTGTTATAGCTGATGTGGTAAGTCTTTTCAAGTTTTGTGAATAAAAATGTGTTTTCAAATACAGTATAACTAAGTATTTCCTATTGAATTCCAAAGAAGCTAACCGTGACTACTCCTTACCCTCGGAGCGAATGGAATCCTCATGTTTCAATGTAGGCTCAGGAATCATTACTGAACCAATTTCCCTTGCAAGAGGGTGGAATTAACATGAACTCACCTCTTCATTCTCGATTTTGAGAGTAGTCAGCCGGGATTGTAACTGCTGGAATCTCAGCATTAGCTCTGGCTGTATGGGTTGCTGGGCACTGACCTGACAAACCTGACAGGAAAACAACAGGCCCCATTATCCTCTAATATAATAACACAATTGAGCAGCAGAAGGAGAAAAGGCAGTCATGGTAAGTATTGTACATTTATATGAACCCTGAGGTATATCAAGTGAAGCCATGTTAGGAACTAGTTGGTCTTGTGCTGTACAGGTTGTTTATAAAGTAACTAGGTTTCTTTGTGCTGCCGCCATGGCAACACTGGTCCGTATGACTAAAATAAAGTGTGATAGTCAAGAAACTCTTTTACACTGTTGGCTTCTTTAACAAAGAAGAAACTTAAAAATCAATTTGGAATTTGCAGATATTTCAAAGACAGTGCTAAAGGATGCTGCTTCCTGGTACTTAATTAGTTTATGTGTAGTAGTTCCAACTGATTCCAATGCAATCGGACCATAAAGCAAAGGTACCAGTATATATATATATATATATATATATATATATATATATATATATATATATATATATATATATATATATATGCTTAACTAACATAAAACAAGATAATACTATAAGCATTGGCCACCACTTCTTTAAATACTGTAAGACACTGATTTGTGTTAGTGCCATTGGTTGTGTGACTGACCTCATCCCCCATGTGAGATTGGAACTCAAACTTAATGGGTGGGCAGAACGCAGAGGGGAACATCTCCATGAACCTCTGCCTGTCACTACGGGGGTCCAGGTTCTCCACTGCATTCTCAATGATATCCAGGCCCTCGTGCCGGGAGGTCTCCAGATTGTATTCAGCAGACAGAAAGGTGCGGAGAGCTCTGTTCAGACTGGCGTGGTATCCTAGATCGCAGCACTAGACATCAGAAAAAAGTGACAAGAGGTTCTTTTTAGCAATGAAACCCTTCATGTTTGCTGGAAAAAGGCAGCATCAGATCAAAAAATAACATTTACATTAAAATATAATGCCTTGGCATCTGTTTATTGCATTTTTCCATAGCATAGACTTCTTGGTGCTGTCAGGTTTGGTTACACATACCTCCAAAGCTAGTTTAGTCCATAGATATAAAAGTACATACAGACTTAAGAATCATCTACTGTAGTGCACAGCTGTGCATTGCCAGCAATGCAAAAGGAACCATGATCCTAAAAACCTCAATACTTTACAAAAAGTACGGTTTTGATCTTGAAACCTGAGCTGAAATCTTTGGCGATATGCTAAATCAAAATGAACTAAAGTTTTAAACTTTATCATGAACAAAACACTATATACTGCCTAGAAGTACAATAAAAAAAAAACCCTTTACAACTATAAACCAATCCCTTTATCACATCAAAGCACGACTTAAAGGAGACATTTCAACTGGTACACATGTCTCTGGTATGCAGCTATAAATTCAAACATCAAATGCTACCACAGCTAGGTCAAATACAATTCAAACCTTTAGTTAAGTGTAAAAAATACTGTACGTAACCCATTAGCGGCCATGCTGGGATGTCATATGTCATATTCCTTAGTAACACAAAAACAGAACATATGTTTCTGTTGTATGTAATACCACAGTCAATCTGCTTAAATGGATAAAGTGAAAAATGAGTCACATTTGTACATCTTCATTTTGATCACAGTTGATGCAACAAAACATCAGATTTTGTTTTGGACAATTCCCAGAGGAAATGACACAATGCAGTTCATTCAATAATCAGTGATGTTTTTCATTCTAAGGTCTTGTGACAGGGCATAGGCCCCGCACACTGGGCAATGTGTGTTCTGTGGCTGCTTTGCACATCCACAAGGTCATTGTTTAATTGTTTTATTGAGCCAGATCACCTAGCACTGATGTAAGTATGCACACCTGCCTGTAATTAGACAGGCAGGTATATAAGCAGGTCAGAATGGCTGACCTCCTTATATACCTGAGTGGTCAGACCTGAAAAGGTAATGTGATACTTGAAGTGTATTTGTTTTGGCTACCAGTAAAATGCTCAGCTGTCTGGGTACAGCTAAAACTGATAAAGTTTAACTAGTACTCCTGGAAGCTGTTAGACTCTTGTTTTTATTTGATTTATTTTGTGTGTACAAATAAAAATACAGGCACCGCTTTGTTTTGAATTAATCTGTTGAGACTTTCTTCATGTTACACAAGAAAACAGTGTGAAAAGACCCCTTACCGCAGTTTGCCACAGTCTGAATAACCGGTTTGAGATTTCAGAAGTGGACAGTTTCTGGATTTCAATGTGGCACACGCACAGACAAACAGTCACTGGAGAATTTAGGAGATGCATCGCTTGATAAGTTACTTGGATAACCACAGAGGTAAAAATGAAAAAAAAAAACCATAAAAAACATATACTGTTCCAAAGGTATACCTGTAGTGATCCAGGAAAGTGCATCACAAATGCATACAGTGGCACCAAAGTATATCACTGTATTTCAAAATGTATTGAGTGTTTTATAGTTACTTATGGTGGGTATTCCTAAAGAATATTCTTACTAAGTTAAATCACTAATGGATAAGCATTTCTTAAGATATGTCAAATGTAAGCATGACCTACGAACAGATGGAGAGACAAGCAGACACCTACACATATCCCCACATTCTGAAACTCGCAATAACTAATGCTAAATAGTGACCTTACCAAGTTTCATCTCAATTTGATAAGTAGTTCTCTCTATAACGTGTATGTAAAATTCTGGAAAACTATCGTTGTTGATAGATGAAATGGTGGCTGATATAATAGACAAAGAGAAGGAGATGTAGAAGAAGACTCCTCTGATGTCTTGAAAGCTTGTGATTAACTATTGTTTAGTTGGTCCAATAAAAAGGTTTCATATCTCCTTCTCTTTGTAGAACTATACAAATGTATGTACTGGCACCTCAGCTATATCACATCCTCGTCACCAAATATTGGTCATACAAAACTTAATGAGGGTTGTAAACCACTTCTCACAGGTTACAACCCCAGTAAAAGAGGTTTATTTATTCAGCCTGTAAGAAATTATAATGATGTACTGCAAATATCTCCAAGTGAATCCTTTGCCCTTTAGCCATAATAGAATGTCCCAGTACTTCAGAACCCAAAGTGAATTCAAGGGGACGGTCCATTTCAAATGCTACTATAACCAAATTAGGTTATTTCCTCTAAAGCCGTTTCTCAGTGCAAGGTGACAAGCGGTGTAAATCTGTTCTTCCCTTGCAGTGTTTTGAGTACAGCCAGGGTGCCCACCTGCAGTGTTGCATGTTAAGGATCCACTGTTGTGCAGGACAGGATCCTTATTGTTCTGCTCTAATTACAGGCCGGCTGTGACTGCCCCGTGCACTGAAGTTATAGTCAGATTCTAGGGGGCTCTTTGAGGTCGTTGCTAATGGTGTGCTGACCATTAAAGCGCATTATATGAATCAGTTCAATTCGGCAGAAGAGAAAGCAGCCTGTGCAGTAGAAAAATCTCTTCTCTTTGAAATTCGGGGCTGGGGCAAACCGGTTCTGGCTATTCTGAAACAACTGCCACCTGTAACCAATCATTTGGTCAGTGTGATGAATTCTAAGTCTGCAGTGTTTTTGTAGTTTTTGTTTTTAATTTGTGGTATCCTCTGTGCAGGTCTATAATAAGCAGCTGCTTTCAGAGCACATAGCTGAAGATTTTAATAACATCCTGAAACAATAAAATGAGTTACATGCAGTGGTGCTAAGAGTTATGCAGACAGCTTCAATATACAGTTTTGAATATTATAGTTAGATTCAATTGTGTAATAAAGTTCCCATCATAAGCTGCATGTTTCAGCATTATATGTCACTGTGTCTTCAGGAAATTCACGTGTCAACACAGAAAAACGACCAAATTACATTTTTTTCATATTTTAATTATGTTTTCAATCACTCCGAAAGGTTCTTATTGCAAGTACTCAAATATTGTCTTTCTTTGATAAATTACTCGACTATTGAGTTTTTACTGTAGTAAGAACTATCAGAATGATTGAAAACATGATAAAAAAAAAAAAGAAAATAAATAATGGTGTACACAATTGAACACAGCTATGATATAAAAACAGCAAATCAAGAAGGGCTGTTATTGAAGGCTTAACAAAAAAAGAATGTGAAACAAAGGCTCCCAATTTCTCTCCAGACTGATCTGAAAATGTTGCAGTTGGAATATAAACAGGATAATCACAAGACCTCTGTTACAAGGTGCCTACAATAAAAATCAAATCCAAAAGCATTTAAAATAAATATTAGTGAATTCACTGCACTGCTTCGAAATAAACTGATAATTATTTGATGCAGAACTAATTAATGCTGCTTTAAGGCAGTGTGCCTGCTTATTTGCATACTTGTAACTAAGCAGATGTTGATTAACAAGTGAAATGTAATGACCTTTGTCAGTGTCTATGAGGTTTGATTTACATAAACTGTTAGCCATAACGTTGACGCTTCAAACCTCAAATTCACCTGCTTTTTTTTGTGAGAAGCCAATAATTGTCTTGAATACAGCACCGACACAAATTATGGAAACAACAAATGATTTACAGCAAGCCTTTAAAGAGGAGACAATTATCAATTCAGGGATACCAAGATATTTCGTACGCATAGGGGTCTGAGTGAGGGAAAAAAAAAAATCCTAAAATCCCCCCCCCCCCCCCCCCCCCCACCCCCCCCCCAAAAATCCAATAAATCCCCCCCCCCCCCCCCCAATCTGTGTCAGTACTGTATGTAAAGTATAGAGTGGGATAAATAGAAGTGAAGCTAACATTCAGGAATTGGACAGTGTTTTCTATGATGCAAAAACAGGGCTTTAGTAAACAGATGCTGTTATTCAGTGGATTCGTCTCTGAAATATAATAACTAGTTATTGCTACATGCATTGCTGCATAGTCGTGCATTGCTGCATAGTCGTCTGTTTCAGGTACTTACATCAATTAAATCAGAGAGGTCATGAACGTAGTACTTGAAAACAGAAGAGTTTGTCGCTTCCAAAGTTAGAAGGTATTCGTTCCGTGCTTTGATAGACTTCAGCTTGTTTTCAGAGTATTTGGCTTGCCGCTGATAAAAAAAAAACATAAACAAAAACATACAGAAATTGTAGTTTAACCAGCACAGTCATTCAGACACCTCAGCTGAATTTTTGCCTGTTTCAACAAGACGAATTTTGCATGTATATAAGATGAAGTGACACATATACGCTTCCTTCTGACAATTGCAATCTTTAGTGTGTTTAAAGAATCATTTTATTCTGTGTTTCCACTGTTGTTATCATTGTTGCAACAGGATAGGCTTTTGCCTGGCAGTTAATCACTTAAAAGGTATTTAGCTGAGAATCAATATCTAAACCTCAAAGCGATCTACCATGCATGCCACATAATGGCTCCGTGTGGAGGGAAACTTGTGTGCTACTGTGTCAGGACAAATAAACAATATGTGTTCCTGCTACGTTTTAACTGCCGTTAATAATTAATGTTTTACAGCAGTAAGCTATAAGGCTCTATTATATTGTATTCTGCCTGTTTTCCTAGAGGACCAATCATTTTATCAGTGAAAATAAAATAAATATAATGGTTCAATAATTATCTCTGTCAGAGGCAGCGGAAACAAGGCTATTATAAGTTGGCTACATAATGCAAGTTCAATTGGTCAACTCAAATTCAGAAACCTTGATCTTAAAGAGCAATTTAGAATTTGTATGAATTATCTGAGTTATCTTAAGCAATGTATTATACTTCTTGTTAAGATTACACTCTGCCTCTAATGTACCTGATGTACTGAGAGTTTAGAAATGATTCTGGAACTGTTGTTCAGGGCATATGGTAGGGGTGCTTAAAACTTTTTAAAACATCCCCAGAATATGATTACCGGACCAGAAAATTACACCAAGTGAATCTAGACAACAAGAAGATATCAGTTAATATAACTAATAAAAGATTGCAATGTTAATTTTGCACATGTTTTTCTTGTGGTTATACAATGCATTTGCCATAATTTACCATAGTTTGCCATGCAATTTTTTTTTTTTTTTATTGCTTTACCATACCTCTATGGGCTTTACAATTCTTACCTCTGTTTTACCATGCTTTCACTATGCCCTATTACACATTGCTGTGCTTTTACAAGAGCCATACCCATACAAGTATCTCTTTGAATCTTGGAACTCCAGAACCTGATCTGAATGCCGTGAGAAGACGACACATTGTTAGAACAGCCACCTATGTAAACCTCTACCTTTACCTTTTCCTTCATCTTCTCAATCTTCTTCACTGAGCTGCGTCTCTGGTGCTTGTCCTCCAGGCGGATGCTGAAGACGGGATCTCCTGACCTCCCAATCTGCTTCTCAGCCTCCTTCAGCTTGCATTCAGCACTGATGCTCTCCGTGTGATACATGTGATAAGTCTTCATGACCTGTGGACAGTTAAGAAGTGGTGGGGAATTAGGGGCAGGCACAGCTTCAAACACTCAGTTACAAATTATAAACTAAAACTCAGTGAAACCATGACATCTGTTTCCTCTTTGTTGAGAAAATCTTGCAGTAGTGTAGTTCATTTGATTCTAATAAAACCTTGCAATCCAAATGCATGCAAGTCGAGTCCTTGGAGATAAACTGCTAGAAGAGCTACAATAGATTGATAGCCTCAGAGATGGAATTAATCCGTGTCTCTTGAGAACTCTCCTAAATTTTTTTTCCTGCAAATATGTCAGTTCTGTAAACTGGATCAGGATGCCTCCTGGAATGCCCTGGAATAAGTTTCTAGTTCAAATGAGCACAACTGGGGAAAACACTAAAGGGCTTCGCGCACCATTCACTTTAACAATGTCAATTTAAACTTGAAATGCCACAGTACTGTATATCACTGTGTAAATATATAGCGTCTAATTTTGAAAATGCCATAGTCTGAATATATATTTTTTTATGAATTGATAATTTCTCAATAAAAGATTCAAACAAATTACTCTCTCAACTGAAAATATATATCAAACAAAACCTATGACCTTCAAAAGTGCAAACTGTTACCATTAATTCAATTTAACTACCAATTATTAATGCATTTTAATTTTTTTCATTGTATGTGTTAAGTATGAATCTGCCACATACTACAGATCTGCCTGACACTTATTGCCCTGGCTGTAATTATTGTGCCAAAATGAACTATTGATTGGTCTTATAGCAGCAGCATTGCATGAGCAAGGTCATAGAGTTGGGACTGTCTCTGTGTCACTCTCAAAGATTTACCATGCAATCAATATTAGGTGTAATGTATCTCAATATTAATACACCAAGCAGGAGAAGAATGAACAGTAAGTCAAAGTTTTCAGTTATTACTTTAATATACAAGCACAGCCGTAATGCTTTACGTTTATATAAGGAAATATATTTGATGCCTTTCAACCCTCTGTATGATGCATTCATGTTATTTATTTGCCTTATCTCATATAAATGTAACTGTATATAGGGAATATGCAACACGTACATCTATGGCCACTTTATTAGGATTGGTCTAGCACATTTGTCAGTGCCTTAAATTTGAGAAGATATTCAAATTGATCATGTGATGTGACATGTGATCCCTGCAGCATTATAAAGCTGTGGGAACAGCACAACTGCAAACACTCTACCAGAAATTGGCAAAGGCATGCAAGTCAAGCAAAGTTTAAGCCATGAAAGTGTGGCTGTGTTTAAATCGTCTTCAATGCAACTACAATTACGGTGATGAACAGGCATTAGCCGGTTTCTGTGTAACACCTCAGCATTTACACTACCAAATGTAAAAGGATATTACAGCATGTGAATCAATATGTGGATTAAGGTTCAAAATTTGAATTTATTTTTTCCTTACAATTAGTGACACAATGTACTGTGATATAAAATGGCCCTTACTGTATATAGCTCATTGAGAACCTTCATTAAATCCTCTTGTAGTTGGAACGTAATCTCTTTACTCTATAAACAAAAATAAGAAAAAAAAGACATTAGTACAATGAAACCAAAAACTAATTTGGAATAAACACGACAGGCCCCCCAATTTTCATACGAGTCATTCTGTGACAAATCACCCAACAGGTTACACCCTACCATCCAATTTAAACTCGATTCTTGGGATTGTTTCAGGCAAACAAGCTCAAATTTACATTTTTAGTCTTATCAGGTCAAGAGGTCATTAACCCAACCTTTTACTCCAAAATAGACTTGTGCAAGGTGACATTTTATTGGAAATCGCTCTGCAAATTCAAAATGCATTTGAAAGAAAACAAAAGGAAGTTACATCTCAACAAAGTTCCCCTTGGGGGTGAAATGCCCCATGCAGGTGTTTAGAGCCCTTTAACCTACGTTTTAAGTGTTCAGCACTGGCCAGGATATATTTGCCGGATACAAAGATGAAGGTTATCTGTCGAAGGCAGTCTTGCTGAATGAGTATATGCCTTCAGGGGTTACAATCTGGCCATCAGTGGGAAGCTGCAAGCTCGTTTTTGCAGTTTTCCGCTTGATTGTTTCCCCCAATACCTTTGTCATGTGAAGTTACAATGTGAAATTGAACCAGCTTTTGTATTTTGGACTGAAAGAATTCCTGGCACATATTCTACTCCACATCAATGGGAAGTTCTCAAATTCTGAGTGCAAAACCTTGACTAACACTTCATTTCATTACCAAGATAACAGTGCTAGTAACATCTCCATAGTAATTGTTCACCTGGAATAAAAGGTGCTGACTTTTTCCCCCGCTAATGATGTGGCCTTCACCCCAAAGGACAAAGTTCAAAAACATTTTTGAAGTGTAACTCATAAGTGGACCTATTCCAATTAAACTGGATTACCCTGGTGATTGCCTGTTCTTTTCATTGCACTCAAAGTGTTTTACTAACCCACTTATTTAAGCACAAATCCAATTGTGGAAGAGATCTGCCCTGTATAGATTGGCAGGGATGTGGTTAAATTCCCCTACCTGCCTGGGTTTATTGTGTTCAGGTGGCTGGGGTTGATTGGAGTAATTAACGATCAATCAGCACCCAGCCACCTGACATAAAAGGAGGCCTCAGCTTCCCATTTGGGAGAGGAGGGAGCTGAGGAAGCAAGCTAATGGTTGTGCTTGCTGGTTTTTTGGTTTGCTGTTTTGTGTTTTTTTTTTTATTTCTGGTCCAGCAAAGGCATAGCCCAGCCTGGAAACCTTTTCTGTAAGTTTTGCTTTGTGTTTTTGTGTATAAATCCCTTTGTTTTGGCCCTTGTGCCCTTTTATTTTGTGTTTATTTATAATAAAAGTATTATTTTTTTGAACTGCAGTCTGTCTCTGGGCCTCTATCCACTCGCCAGCCTGTCACACCAATTTCAAAGCATTTCAGCGCAACATATTATAAGAAGTTAGAAAATCTCGTAAAATCTATTTGAGCCAATAAGTTAGGTTGTAAAGCCGAGCAGGAATTTACCACATCAAACATAAATCCTTTTTAACATATCATACCATGTTGGCAAAACAAACAAACAAAAAAAAAAAAAACACATGCAGCTGTGTTGTCCTGCACTAAAGTGGTTATGGTTGATGAAACAATTCCATAAATCTATTTGCTTTTGTGAGTCTCAAATGTGCAGTCTTGAAAGAAGCAAAGTGTTATAGCAACTTTTTCAAAAAAAAATATCTGGTACCGTGCTGGGTTGAAGATAGGTTTGCATGCCTTACTTTCAAGTACACTGGTATACTTGGGCATTCTAGAAATATTTTCAAGGTCAAAGCATGTCACTGGCTGCAAAGAATGTGAATAATATTTCTCCATTCAATCCTGAACTTCAGTTGACATTTGCTAGCTGTAGAATATGCACATAAGGGACATATAACAGTGCAATTGGTCCTTTGTGAGATAAAGGGAAATGTCTTTTAAGAAAGGCCACACATTGCGGTTGCCTCATTCCATGAAGCTGCTCATGGAGAAACAACACTGGCAAGCTGATGGAATGCTCCAGAAGGGATTCAAATGATTTTGCTGCAGTACAACTGGGTACTGTATTCACCAGTTTAAGGATACGATACCAGCAGTCATTGACAAGTCCCGAATTTGATGTCCATGACACAATGCCATTTCTACCTCCTGATGACAATTACCTTGAAATCCCAACTGAGACACGGATGACCCTTGTTGCACTTCCTCTCACAAACAGACTCAAGCAAGCTTGCGTTGACTGGTTCAAACACCACAGTCTGGAATGTCATGTTTTCTGCTCCACTTCAGGAATGGTTGTCTCCAAAATCTGCTGCTGTGTTTCATACCCTATTTTTGTGAGTAGTATGGTGTAAAAGCTTTATGCAAAATACACATTTCCCATTGCAAATTATTAGCAAATATATTCCAAAGCAGTTCCAGCAAAGTTTCAGAATTAAAATGTAAAAGAAGTGTCAGTTTTCATATATATCCAAAACTGCAGGACTGTCAGGTTTTCATTCACGAGGCATACCATGGATAATGCACTTATGATTCTCCTATTCAATCATGTGTTACCTTCCACTCACATGTCACTGACTGTCTTGCAGTGTAAAACACCAAATCTAAACATGGGTACTAAACAGAATCATTTACACCACCCACTAAAAAACAACACACCCATCCAAGAACATTTTGTTCAATATCTGTGATTTATATAATGACCAAGGCATTCAATAACAGCCTGTTCCTAGTCAATTCTAAAGACTCCTCTAATCACCATAATAAACCACCAACAGTACAAAAGAATCATAGTGCTGCTTAAAGAAGAATGCAAACAAAAAGCTGCATTTAACATAATCCATGTGTTTCTGTTATGTTCTGTACACAATATGAAATGCACAAAGGAGTGTACATCTAATCGCACTTGATAAACAATGAAGTTAAAATAGCTATGCTGCATGTGTACAATATTGTAAATGCTTTGTATATAAAATAAGTCAATACACTTGTTGTGCACGTTACTGAACAGAGGGTGGAAGTGTTGCTTGGAAAAGCACTGCTAAGTGTAATGCAGTGTTGCATGGCCTGGATCTGCCAGTGTGTTATTGATGAAGTTCTTTCTGCACCTTAAATGCTGTATTTTTTAGTGCTGTTCCAAATCCTCTATCAGTTGACTGAAGGATGCAGATGTTGCTGTTTGTGTCCTACTTAATTACTGTTGCACACCCCTATGGGGCAAATAATTCTAAAAACCATTATTAAATTGTAGAATACAAAACCCACATAATAAAATATTAAACAGGTATGAAAATGCAGATGGTGTCATGAGCAATGTGTAAATGCAAGAACAGAGTAAAATAACCCTGATTCATGTGCATTTTAGGTCTTTTTGATCTTTGTGTCCTTTTGTTATTTGCAATTATTATTAGTAGCAGTTACCAACAGTCCATTGTTATAGCTGTATTTTAACAAACAAAAGATTGATGTTAAACCAATAATTAAAGTACTTGATGAAAATTCAATACCATCGTGGTTACATGCTGTCTCTGCATCAATAGTGGTTGTGTATGTGGCTCATTTCCTATATAACGAAATATAGTAATGAAAATTACTTGCTGTATTTTAACTCTTTCAACACTCTTTAGATGTCAGCTACAATAAAATCTTTGTATTTAATGACATTAGGAGCACACAAAAAATATACTGAAAGCCTGAAAAACTTTAAAATATGTTTTTTATTCAAACTTTTTTCCATATATTTTAACTTATATGAAGTGACCTAATTTATTCCTAAATCAAGATGACTGAGGAATACATTCCACGCTTGTGAGGTCTGAGAAGGCTGCTTTAATTGGCCTAATTATTTTAATTATTTCAATCCTCTAGGACCTTCTAGATATATACCTTCTAATAAAGACCAAAGAAAGATTTATAAGAACTGTGAAAAGTTGATATAAGGTCGCCTTGCACACCTAAATATATTGTAATTTTACTGTCATTAAAGTAACATTTGGGTGTTGTTTTGTCTTGTTACTCCAAGGGTGGCCAAAGTTGGCCCTTCCACTCTTTGTTCCAACCATCTTCTAAACTGTTTAATTGAACCAATTAAACCCCCATCCTGAAGTAGTTAATTAGCTCATTTTATCTGTTAAACCTGGAGTGAAATGGCCCATGACTGTGATTGGACACCCCACTTTTTAGGTATTATAATGGAAATTGTAGTAAATTAACAAAATTTGGACGAAAAAAAACAAAACAATGAAGATTAATTTTCTAGTTAATTTGCAGCTCCGCTTTTTGTCAAACTGCCTACTCTTTGGCAGCATGGCACTGAAGATTTAGAAAAATTATGAACTGCGGCCTGCATTTGAATTGCAAACCACCTGCAGCTTGCATGGAGCCTGTATTTTTTAAATAATAAAGAACTTTCTATAGATGAGTTATCTAAATATTTTACAGGTGTTGTGAAGACAGCTTGGTGAATTAAAATTCGTTTCAGATAAAATGCAGAGGAAGTAAAGTATGTACACAGTTTTATGGTTTGAAAACTGACTGTGTTCTTACTGCGACCTGCTCATCTGAGCAATCAAAACACCTTTAAAAATACAGTCTAATAGTTACAGCTAAATTGCATTTTTGAACTCAGTAGAATTTCTTGTGGGCCAGCCTGTCTAAATAAACTAGACTACAGGTTTGTAGGTCCAATGTAGGCAGGGCCATGAGAAATCACAGAGGCACCTGCCCATGCAACACACAACACCCCTCTGCAACTTACAAGCCACTTCCACTAGCAGTTTAGAAACTGAATATTATTCACTAAACTGTGGTCTGCCAAGAGAATGTATTATTCTTTATTAATTATACTGATACGTACTTCTTTTTAAATCAGCATTATTACTTTGCCTCGCCTTGTAAGTTGAAAAGTAAGCCTTGGTTGTTTCAAAACCTTTTTGAACACGTTTAACTGCTATGGTGGTGTGAACTGAGCGGTGTCACTAGTCTGCAATTGCAGTAAAATATTTTGAAGAGCACAGAGGCTATAGACATCAGTGGGATTTGGGAATTAATGCATGCACACAACAAGGGATAAAATGTATTTTATTTTGTGGCAAAGCAACGCATAAGACAGCCTAAATATAGAATTATTACGACCTTGGTAGGTCCAATTTTTTTTGTAGCAATACAAAAAAATATATCTCCAACCCATCAAAGGATTTTTCAAACAGCTCTGTAATAAGAACAGCTGCAAGGTCACCCCAGTGCTCTCGTTGCAAGTGTGTGGTTCAGACTTGTGGGTCTGCTGGTGTCTACACCCAGAAAGGGATACTATATCCCCAGTGGGGAGATTTTGTCCTTCTCAATTGAGATGAAGCCAGCACAACTGACATCTGGAAAAGCAATACATTCCCATCATAAGTGTAATTCCCCTTGCTGAGATTTGAACTTGTACCCGTGAGCTGAGCAGCTTGACACTTGAAACACAAGAGCTGCCTTAACTTTGACTATGTAAGGACCTTACATCTGGGAATGTCTCTTTACAAGTACAAGAAAAGTGTCTTCAGTAAAAATCAACTTTGGAAAGCCATAATTGAAAGCAGATCTAGTTGTGCTGTGCAGATGTTGTCTGAAGGATTGAAGGAAGCTCTCATGCATGGTTGCAGGTTCATTGGAGAATAGCACATAGGTGAAAACCTGAGGTGACATTATGAATGCAGCTTGAAGAAAACTAGATTTGCCTGCAACAGCTTGCACAAGTAAGGAATGTTTTTTTTTCAGAATAAAGAATTATATGAAGCTTCCTTATACATCTGTTGCTTAAAACTTTTTAAGTACAGGATAACAAGACAACTCTGATGCAAGTTGTATCATCGTGGAATATCAGGCAGGGATCAGTTTAGGTTTCTCAAAGCAGCTCAAAGCCAACTAGAGGGATATATAGACAAAAAAGATAATAACTCATCACTGTAACAACAAAACCCATAACCAGTCAGAATGAGTGAGCGCCATTAAATAGTAGGGGAAAGGTATGGTATAAATGTAACCTAGCAAGAAACCATTCTGTTGCAGCAAGGAGCAGTTGCATTAAAGTAGTCTATTGCAAGTATTTCTAACTTAGAAAATCTTTAATAACGTGCAATAATCTTTTATGTAAAGGGTCCTTTCATTTTGGTATTGCGGTTGCACAATCCATCTTCAGTTGAGCTACAGCTGAAAGCAGATGCAAACTGAAGGATACACTCCCTCCCATCCCACCTTTTTGAAGAGTCTTGTGGAGTCCTCGCTGATCTGCATGAAGCGCATGATGACGTTGTTCAGGTAGATGTCGCTGAGCGTGGCGTGGTCTTTGCTTTCCCGCCTCACCTGGTTCAGCAATAAGTACCAGCAGTTCACAGGAGACAATAGGTTTTGGTCTCTTCTGTAAAAATAAATAAATAAATAAATATATATATATGTGTGTGTGTGTTGTATATATTCACTCAAAAAAACAAAAAGGAAAAATTATCCGAGTTCAAATGAACATTCTTGATTGTAAATAGTTCCCACTTGTTTTTCAGACACATAAAAGAGATAAGGATGAAGAAGGACAACAAAGCAACCACCATCCATCACCACAGCAGCCACATAATGGCTGGCCAGAGATGTCTCATTTAGATTAAAGCTATTGAACTGCAGCAGCTGGGATTAAACTGAACCAGATTTAATCATATTCCTTTTCAAAAAAAAAAAAAAAAAAAAAATTGGTTGTGGCACAATCTGACTCCTGAATTGGTTTTGTACCAAGGCCATGGAGACTACAAACCCACGAGGGAAAACTGCGCTTTCTCCATTGTCTGGGATAATGTTTCCTACCACTGTTTATCCACCTTGAAGGCAGGAACTTCGGTGAGAACTGTGTGCTGATGCTTTTAGAATGTGAAAATACCAGGGGGGGCAAAGCTCTGCATATCTCCATGCTTTCACATGTCATTAAAACTCAAGCTTTATTTATTTTTTTTTCTAGTAACATTTGTATTGATTTATTGGAAACAACTGGTACCATAGTAAACAGAACACAGTGCTTACTGCACAGTGTGTATTGATTCAGTGTCTATGTGTGACAGAATGCAAAACAAGGATCCAGATATACAAAGAAGACAGATGATCCATGTGTCTTCATTGTTGTCTGTTCACACAACAACAATGACAAACAGGTATGATAGAGAAGCTGCATGTGATTTATAAATAACTCATTGAATCCTAAGCCTATCAGAGCTTAAGAAAAACTGTGCCACTTAGGAATACAGGCACAGTTGATCATGATCTTATTTATGCAAATCTACAGTTATTAGATATACTTAGTAATGCTTTTACCAAAACTGATCACAATATATGGTATATAGTTAACCCTTATATTCATGTGATACAGCCAGACAGTATGCATTAGTATTAGTTATACTATTTATTCTTATTTAATTTGTTGTTATTTATGTTGACCTATCATGGGGTAGCTAACAGCTTGTGTTCTACAGCATCCTGAACAATATTTTCTATGTACATCAGTGTAAATATATATTCGCGTGTGTGTGTAACATATATTCATATATATATATATATACTATCATATCATATATAATAATATATATATATATATATAAGGATACATGTAAGACTAAGAGTTTCGTCAGTCAAGTACAGTCTTCGTTGTGGGATATATTACAAGATACATGACATATATTTCCATTAATATTTAGCGGCAAAGATGTCCACCGAGTCCATTAACTCTGTCTCACTAGTAGAGTGATGTTAACTTTCTATATTATACTATAGTAGAAACTCACCTTTGTTGAAGGCCATGAAGCAATATATAACATCAAATAAGGCAAAAGCATACAATTATGACAGCAATAATTCAAAACAGAAACAATAACAGACATCTATAGCACAGTACTGTGGAACATATTCACCTTTACAAAATAAAAGATATACAGTACCTACTCCATAAATGGAAAACTACAACTGGCACTTAGAATAATGAATATGCCAATGAAACTTCATTAAACAGAAGTGAGGCTAACACATTAAAATTGGTTTAAGTGTTTGGAGGAGAGTGTAATATGTTCAACACTGATGATATAAAAAAAAACCCCAAAAAAACAACAAAAAAACCCCCCAAAAAACTGTAGGCAGTGCAGGCATATTTGTATTAAAGCTACAGCTGAACAGTGATGAAGCAAAAATGAATTGTTTTGGGGATTGAGGGCCAGATAACACCATTTTAAACTTCTTCTGCCAAGTCTCTCTGGGGTATTTAGAAATGTACTGTAATTAAACTAAACCGCCTCAGCGTATACAAGCCTTGGCTGAGCTTTTGAATGGTCAGTAGCGACTTAGCAGATTATTCACCCTGTGGAGCTAAACAAAAAATAATTGAATGATGCAGCTGCATGGTAACCTGCTTCCTCGAATGAACAGGCATCATAGGTGCAATGAGGCGAGCGGGTCTAAAAATGAAACTTTTGCCCTAGTTGCATACTCTGTCACTACTTATATCTAGCATGCAAACTAGGACGGTTAGACTTGTGAACTACTACTATATAATTTCTTATGTAGAAGTTAAAGGGGCTCTCAATAACCTGGTTTTCTGAGGATGCACTCTGATCTTATGGTCTCATTACTATGAATTCAAGTATAGATTCAGGGATAGAAGGTTGTCAACCCCTTTTATTGATCAATAGCCCATTAAAACAAACATTCACCAGCCTGTAAAGCACTACAGTAATCATTTGTGGCGTGTTTAAAGTGGGAGGACTGGTATAAAAAAAGGGAAAAAATACATGTTTTTGGAGAGATTTATACGGTCAACAAGTACAAAAACAGTAAACAAAAAGTTTATAGTGCACATTTAGGTATGTTCTCCTCATTTGGGAAATGCCAATTGTGAATTTCACCTCACTGTTGTAACCCACGTACGGCCCAGGGGGACAGAAGATTAACACACACCTTCCGTTCCTGCTGTCTAGCTAATCGCCAAAGCAGTGGATGTTTCCAACTGAAAACACTGGAGAATTGACAAAATTCAGTCTGACCAATAGGTGTCACTGGAGGGTGGTGAAGCGAACCAACCCCAGGCGATGTTCCCTCCCTGAACCAGTACCCCCTGTGTGCCCAAGACTGATAACTCAGCAAGACCAGGGTTTTTAACCAGAAAGTTCTCGATGATTCTCCCCACCCTCCATGGGAGGTCGGGGACAGCGACACCAGCTTTATTTTGGTGTCGCTATGATATACAAACTGTACTAGCTCTCAGCAGAGCCGGAACTAGGGGTGGGCGAGCGGGGCAGCCGCCCTGGGCGCAAAGCCGTGGGGGGGTGGAAAAATGACTTAAATGCATTGCCACTTGAGTAATAATTTTGTTCTGCAGTTCTCAATGTCTTTACTTGTCAGCCATCAGCGACACTGTAGCATAGTCTGAAGATCGCATGCGCCTCTGCAGTAGAAAAGGGAATGCCTCACTAGCACCATAGCGTTGCCAGTTCGTTATTATTCTGGTGTATCTGTGTCGTTGGCATATCTAGTTATTATTTTTAATGACCTTTTAATTTTTTTGTTTAAAATAGCATACAAACCTGCATGGCTCTACATTCTAAATTGTTTTGGATCTTTAGGGAAATGGAAGAATGCTCATTTTGCAAACTATCTTTCTGAATATGCTTCAAGCCAATAAGTCATTGCATCCGTATTTGCGTTACGATTATTTTCAATCCATGCTTTTTTACAGTTCCAATGATTATGAGAAAACAGCTCACATGAACTTAATTAAAATATACAAGGATATTATAGAGCTATTGAAGGATTTTTGTAAGGGTTAACATGGCTGCTAAAATAATCATACAGTAGTTTTTATTATTTACAGTGACACTGTTAAAATTCCACAAATGCATGCACTTACTGATCAAGTTTTAATTTGATCAGAAAAAAGAAAACAATTTAATTGTCCTTATTATAAGCACATAGCTTGATCGCTGCCTTAGCTTTTACTGTGGAGTCAAAAACTAAACTCCAGCTCTGACCAACAAAAAATTACCAGACGTAAAATAAAATCATTATCATTGGTTGGTACTGAAAATGCGTGGCTTGAATATAATTGCAGAGGCAGGAAATATAAACTTGCAGTTAATGTGTTAATAAGTTCCTTTCCGTTTTAAGTAATGTCTTGTTCCCTTCAAACATGTTAAAAGGAGAGATTTAGAAATAACAATAAGTTAATCAAAACTATGAAACGTGAGCAAATATACTCTCCCAACTTTTAACACCCAAAAAGGAAAAAAAACGTGGGACGCAAATGCGATTGCCTGCCCTGGGCGCTAAAATGCCTAATCAAGGCTCTGGCTCTCAGTGTGATTGCATGATTTGTTGCCACAGACTATACCCATCACACAAAAAGACATAAACTCGCTGTAGTACATCAAGCAATTTGCAGTCATGGAAACACAATTTATTTAAAACAAATATGGGGACCACATTTGTTGCATCTTCTTTGGCACAACATGACATTTCTGAACTAGTTTGCTTCTATTTTGAATACTGTGGCTCCTGTGTATATGCATCATTAATGTCTGGTTTCTTTTGAAATCCCCTATGGAGATGAGCTGCTCTAGTTTATATATGATGCTCTAGTCTAGCAAGGACTGTAAAGGCGCTGTAAATTTCCAAGCTGCCTTCAGATTGAACAAATTGACTGCTGCACAGTGGAACTCTAAGCTCTGCATCCCAGTTACGTGGATGCTTCACACAGTGTATTTGTTTTTGGCAATCCTTTTTTTCTGTAAAAAAAATATTTCAAGTTTTCACAGGGTAACAAATCAACATAGCATATGATTTTAGCAGCCAGTAAGGCTTCATATTGTTCAAATGACAGAGGGCCTTGTGGGATCTGGTTTGAGGAGAAATGAGAATAGCTTTATGTTTAACTGGGGCCCATCTGAGGAACATTGTATATTTAATGCACACAGTTCAACAACCAGGAACATCTGTGTAGCCATGATTTATTTAGCCTGCCTTTCACCAAAGGATTTCCTGTAACCTTCAAACTAAATTAAACTTAAAATGCCTTCAATAGAAGTACAAATCTTAAAACCGTGTTATTTATTTTACAAGTACATATATGCTTGTTATTTAAATCATGGTTGTCAATAAAAGATATTTCAGTCATATAGCGATTAAATCTGTTGTTTTATATGAAAGGGAACACATAGGCTTGCCGGTCAAAATGTGCCTTCCTCCACAGAATTAGTTTTGATAATCTAGGTTAATTAATGATCACACCTCTAATACAAATTTTGTATTTCTTTTTCACAATAACATTATTTAAACTATTTTAATATCCACTGAGAGAGGATAATTCTTCAAATGAATGTTTCTTTATTAAATTTAGAGCACACCTGGCAGAAAGTCCAAATTCAACTTAGAATAAACAGCAATTCTGATTCTGTTGAATGAAAACAGGTACAAGACATTCAACTAAGATTACTCGGTTTTGATTGTCTACCTATGTACTAGTTGCTTGATTTTAAATTGAGACATTCATAAAAACATGTAATTTACAAACCACCTAATTAACCCCCTGTGCATACTTAAAAACCAAACCAGCAATATGCTTCAAACCCCAAATAAATCATTTTCAGGAGAAGCATAAAATACAGTGATTAGAATGAAAAAGTATGCAAGCACATATTACTACAAACATTTAAAAACTTGTTCTGAATAACTAAATAAAAAAAAAGTAGTCTCACTTGTATTGCTGATGGTCCTTGGTGCTTCTTGTCTTGGCCATGAACCGTTCAGCCAACTTCTCTAGATTACGGGAATACTCAATCTCGATCTCAGACTTCTTTCGGAAGAAGTCTTGGAGATCCTGCAGGAGCTGGACCCTCATCTCTGTCTGCTGCTCCAGGCATTTCTGCTGCTCCACCAGCTGAGCACGGATCTCTGAAAGGAGAGATCAGCTAACTTAGAAATGAACCATAGGAAATAAGGAGGAACTATCTCAACGCACTTATTTTGACGATAGAAATCAAGTTAAATTAGGAGTATGTTTTTTATTTATGTTTTACCAAGAAACATACAGAAAAGACAGTTAAGGATCCTCATTGTTGTGTCACAACAATGGCAATGCAATGGTAATTGCAATGGCAACACAGGGGAAGATACCAAAAGCAAGAATGGTGCCACAGCTTTTTTTTTTTTTTTTAATTAATTACTTACCAATTATTTTTTATTTATTTATTTTTAAATAATTTTCTCCCAATTTAGAACAGACAATTATTTTTAGGCTCAGCTCACCACTACCACCCCAGTGCTGACTTGGGAGCGGAGAAGGCGAATAAACGCTATCCTCCGAAGCATGTGCTGTCAGCCGACTGCTTCTTTTCACACTGCAGACCCACCATGCAGCCATGTCAGAGCTACAGTGTCGGAGGACAACGCAGCTCGGGGCAGCTTACAGGCAAGCCCGCAGGCGCCAGGCCATACTACTGGGGTCGCTGGTTCGCGATGAGCCAAGGACACCCTGGCCGACCTAAGATCCCCCCGTGTGGCACTCGGCCAATTGTGCACAGCCCCCTGGAAGGTACCATCCACGGTAGGCAGTGGAATAGCCAGGACTCGAAAAGGCAACGTCTAGGCTATAGGGCACATCCTGCACTCCACGCAGAGTGCCTTTACCAGATGCACCACTCGGGAGCCCTATCATTTCTACTTTTTGACATCCAAAGAATAGTAGGAACCAATAAACTCTGGAATTCCATAGTACGGTACCTTATCAGTACCTGGCATGTTGGGAACACAATGCAATACTCAAGATACACTGCTGATAATGCTTTGGGTTGGCATTTATTCTACCAGAATTCTTCATGCATTTTTCAACAGCAGCACATCCCTCTTCAAAAGCCTCAAGATTTTGAAGACTAGATATCAGAAGATTCTCTCTTCAGATAAGACATGGGGGGGGGGGGCTATTTCAATGATCTGAACTGCAAAACTTAAATCACTGCTCTTTCACTCTGTATAGTAAGCTAGCTGGGTGTCCACCCAGAAGCATGTCAATAATTACCTGCTGTGTCATGCATAAGACTATTCATAAAATATGTTGCCGGGCAATACTTTTTTCCTGTCTGGTCCTTTATTGTAGAATAGATTTCAATAAGATCTCAATTAAGTCACAGTGTTTAAATCTAATTCATTATCAATTTATGGTGTGAACATTATGTCAGTTCATTGCAACTGTTACACAGTTCTGTCCTTGGCGAGCCCAGACTGTGCATAATGCATTTCCAATTATTCTATATTTGGCTGCTACACTGTGTGTTTTGCAGCTCTTGCTGTCTTCCAAGCCTCTCTTTAGAAATGAGATGCAAGTCTGAACAGGCTCTCTCCAGGGAAAGCCAATTTTAAAAGAACAGATACATAAAAAAAGAAAAAAAACAGGAGATCTGCGTGCAGTCAGTAGTTTTGTTATTAATGTCATGGATTCAGTCATATAAACCCCAGCTGTGCAAATGTATACATGATAGGCCTGTAACACCTGGTCCCAAGGGAGATCCAAATCAACAGCACTAGTACTGCTCATTATCATTTGGAACAGACATATATGTTTGATATAATTCACATTTGACATATTTCACTCCCCTTCCCACTTTCCCCTGGAGAAGAAAGGTCTGGTTTATTCAAAAACAATCCACAGTACACAGTAATAACTGGTTTATCAGCTTGGTTTGGTGGCCTCACCACAGTGGCCCTTAGTCCACATCATCAGCAGATAATTACAAACAACTGTGAGCCGCTGCTTGAGAGAGAACCAAATGGCAGAGCAATTGTACTCTATAGCAATTTGAATGTATTAATTTGAAACAAACAGTGCGGTTAGCCACACCTATTGTTACTGTTAATACCTGTGTTTTTATTTTCAAAAGCTATGGGTGATTTTCCAATTATGAGATCATTTTTAAATCGTTCAATCATTTCATAACAGAGCTGTTTCAATTTGCATAATGAGTTTGTATACAATGAGAATTTGTATACAGTCTCATTATGCAAATCTGTAGGTTTCATACAGGAATGGCAACAGGGCATAAAAACCTGCTGGGAGGTTTAATGAATCTGTGGAAAGTTCAGGCTGATGCCCTGGCCGATAGGCCCCTTTGAATAAAAACAGAATAAAAAAAGCTTTCCATCCAAGGGAAACCAATTCTGACATGGAGTTACAAAGAAAGCTAATGTTCTGATTACACAGTAACTGAGCAGTGAACTATTCAGACAGTCTTCCCACTGTAAATGGAATACAAATGAGTGAATAGGTGCCACTGGTATTTACTGTAAGTATTTAAAACAGCATTCCTTCTTTTGGACAAAGCTCAGGATCTTTCACACATAGTTTAAATCAATGTAGGAAGTACAGTATTTTGTAAACGCCTCAGTTATCAACCCCCTACAGCGTTCCATCTCTTATTCTTACACTGTATTTGAAGGTTTATAGGTGGTATTATCATTAGCCCTGGTGGTTTCTTGATTGAGAAGATATTCATTTTACATTAATAATATGAACGAATATTTTACAGCACCCTCTGATCCCAATTAGTTTGGGTAATAAAGACCACGATAATTCTCATATACTGAAGAAAACCAAGACAGTATTGTTCTTAGAATTAAACTTTGTGATAACTGTTTATTAGATGAATTGCTCAATGCAAATGTGAAGAGAGTTAAGAACATAAGAACATAAGAAAGTTTACAAACGAGAGGAGGCCATTCGGCCCATCTTGCTCGTTTGGTTGTTAGTAGCTTATTGATCCCAAAATCTCATCAAGCAGCTTCTTGAAGGATCCCAGGGTGTCAGCTTCAACAACATTACTGGGGAGTTGATTCCAGACCCTCACAATTCTCTGTGTAAAAAAGTGTCTCCTATTTTCTGTTCTGAATGCCCCTTTTTCTAAACTCCATTTGTGACCCCTGGTCCTTGTTTCTTTTTTCAGGCTGAAAAAGTCCCTTGGGTCGACACTGTCAATACCTTTTAGAATTTTGAATGCTTGAATTAGGTCGCCACGTAGTCTTCTTTGTTCAAGACTGAACAGATTCAATTCTTTTAGCCTGTCTGCATATGACATGCCTTTTAAGCCCGGAATAATTCTGGTCGCTCTTCTTTGCACTCTTTCTAGAGCAGCAATATCTTTTTTATAGCGAGGTGACCAGAACTGCACACAATATTCAAGATGAGGTCTTACAAGTGCATTGTACAGTTTTAACATTACTTCCCTTGATTTAAATTCAACACTTTTCACAATGTATCCGAGCATCTTGTTAGCCTTTTTTATAGCTTCCCCACATTGCCTAGATGAAGACATTTCTGAGTCAACAAAAACTCCTAGGTCTTTTTCATAGATTCCTTCTCCAATTTCAATATCTCCCATATGATATTTATAATGTACATTTTTATTTCCTGCGTGCAGTACCTTACACTTTTCTCTATTAAATGTCATTTGCCATGTGTCTGCCCAGTTCTGAATCTTGTCTAGATCATTTTGAATGACCTTTGCTGCTGCAACAGTGTTTGCCACTCCTCCTACTTTTGTGTCGTCTGCAAATTTAACAAGTTTGCTTACTATACCAGAATCTAAATCATTAATGTAGATTAGGAATAGCAGAGGACCTAATACTGATCCCTGTGGTACACCGCTGGTTACCACACTCCATTCTGAGGTTTTTCCTCTAATCAGTACTTTCTGTTTTCTACATGTTAACCACTCCCTAATCCATGTACATGTGTTTCCTTGAATCCCAACTGCGTTCAGTTTGAGAATTAATCTTTTGTGCGGGACTTTGTCAAAAGCTTTCTGGAAATCTAAATAAACCATGTCATATGCTTTGCAATTATCCATTATCGATGTTGCATCCTCAAAAAAATCAAGCAAGTTAGTTAGGCACGATCTCCCTTTCCTAAAACCATGTTGACTGTCTCCCAGTACCCTGTTACCATATAGGTAATTTTCCATTTTGGATCTTATTATAGTTTCCATAAGTTTGCATATAATAGAAGTCAGGCTTACTGGTCTGTAGTTACCTGGTTCAGTTTTGTTTCCCTTTTTGTGGATCGGTATTACGTTTGCAATTTTCCAGTCTGTCGGTACCACCCCTGTGTCAAGAGACTGCTGCATGATCTTGGTTAGCGGTTTGTAAATTACTTCTTTCATTTCTTTGAGTACTACTGGGAGGATCTCATCCGGCCCAGGGGATTTGTTTATTTTAAGAGCTCCTAGTCCCTTTAACACTTCTGCCTCAGTTATGCTAAAGTTATTTAAAACTGGATAGGAACTGGATGACATGTGGGGCATGTTGTCAGTATCTTCCTTTGTAAAAACTTGTGAAAAGTAATCATTTAACATATTTGCTATTTTTTTTTCTTCCTCTACGATTTTGCCATTTGTATCTCTTAAACATTTAATCTCCTCTTTGAATGTTCTCTTGCTGTTGTAATATTGGAAAAACATTTTGGAATTGGTTTTAGCTCCCTTAGCAATGTTCATTTCTATTTCTCTCTTGGCCTTTCTAACTTCCTTTTTGACTTGCGTTTGCAGTTCCGTGTACTCTTTCTGCGTACTTTCTTTTCGGTCCTTTTTTAATGCTCTGTAAAGTGCCTTTTTTCGCTGAATATTTTTTTTAATTGATCTATTAAACCATTTTGGCAATTTAGTTTTACATTTAGATTTGTCTACTTTAGGGATGTAATTGTTTTGCGCCTCTAGTACTACATTTTTGAAGAACAACCATCCTTCTTCTGTGGGTGTTTTCTCTATTTTACTCCAATCTACTTCTGTTAGTCTCTGTTTCATACCTTCATAGTTTGCTTTTCTAAAATTGTAAACCTTAACTTTAGTCTTTACTTTTGGGGATTTAAAAAACACTTCAAATGAGACCATGTTATGGTCTGAGTTTGCCAGTGGTTCTCTGACCTCTGTTTTAGTTATTCTATCTTCGTTATTTGAAAAGACTAAATCAAGGCATGCCTCCCCTCTAGTCGGTGCCTTGACAAATTGTGTTAGGAAGCAGTCATTTGTCATTTCCACCATTTCTATTTCATCCTTCGCGCTACCCACCGGGTTTTCCCATTTTATTTGGGGGAAGTTGAAATCCCCCATTAGTATGGCTTCTCCTTTGCTACACACATTTCTAATGTCATTGTATAACAGATTATTTTGCTCACCGTCTGAATCTGGCGGTCTATAGCATGCTCCTATTATTATGCCTTTTGAATTTTTGTCTGTTATTCTGACCCATATTGATTCGGTTTTATTTTCTTTGTCCAGGTTTAACACCTGGGCTTCAAGACTGTTTCTTATGTATAGCGCTACCCCTCCTCCTCTTCTGTCCTGCCTGTCTTTCCTATACAGTGTATACCCACAAATATTATATTCGTCCCCATCACTCTCAGATAACCACGTTTCTGTAACACCTATCACATCATAGTTACCTGTTAGTGCAGTAGCTTCAAGTTCTAGAATTTTGTTTCTGATACTTCTAGCATTTAGATAAATACATTTAATGGTTGTCTTACCTGAGTTGTTGTTCTTGTTTTGATGCGGTCTCCCTTCTGTTTTTTTGTTGATTTCTCCCCCCTTCCTTTCTAGTTTAAATGCTTCCGAACCTGCTCGAGGATCTTTTCTCCAAGTAGACTAGTTCCCTTGTTATTTAAATGCAGTCCATCCCGTCTATACAGATAGTCCTCGTTGTAGAATGTGGTCCAATGATCAAGATAGGTGAAGCCTTCCCGTGTGCACCACGTCTTCAGCCATGCGTTTTGATTAATTATTTCCAGCTGTCCATATGGTCCTTTGCAAGGTGCGGGTAGTATACCAGAAAATACCACAGTTTTGGTTTTCTCTTTTAATTTCCTTCCTAGCTCTCTGAATTTATTTTGCAGGGATTTTGGTCTGTCTCTTCCAATGTTGTTTGTACCGATGTGGACGACTACTACCGGGTCGTCTCCTGTTCGTTCTAGGAGCCTGTCCACGTTCTCAGTGATGTGCTTGACCGAGGCTCCCGGAAGGCAGCACACTGTTGTAGTAAGGGGGTCCAAACTGCGAACTGAACTTGCTGTGTTTCTCAATATGGAGTCCCCAACAATCATGACCTCCCTTCTTTTTGCTGTCTGGTCACCACTGTCAATGGGGTCCTGGATGTTGTTCCTTTCATTCTCTTGTTGTTGGTTCTGCTCATCACAATTCTGAAGTGACTCAAATCTGTTGGTTGTTTTGATTTCTGGTGGTTGTGTTTGACGAAGTTTCTTTTTTTCCCTGCTTCTGCCTACCTGAACCCAGCTGTTCTGACCTTCTATCTCCCTGGTGGCTTTCAGTCTGTTAGGGGTGATGCAGACTTCCATGAATTGTGGGTGTGCCAGTTCCTCAAGATCCTGTTGCTGTCTCACTTCCTCCAGCTCCATTTCTAGCATACTTACTAGTTTATGCAAATCCTGGATCGCGCGGCACTTTACGCACACTTGGTTTAGCTCTGCTGGGTTTTCTCGGATTTCCCACATCAAGCAGGTGTCACAAATTACTGGCTTGAAGACCATGTTGATGGGGCTTTTTTGAAGTTTAGTTTCTTCTGCAGCCGTCAACCTGCTTTCAAACTGCTTCGAAACTGCTCTGTACTTTTCCACGCCTGTACTTCTCCCACTCGCTGTCGCTTCCACTCGCTGTCGCTGGGAAGACTGCCTCGTTTAACTGCGTTGTTCTGCTGTGCTGTCGGCTCCTCCCCTCGCCCGTGTCTCAAAACGACGCTGAATTTGAATCAGCTGCTCCGAGTTTCAGCTTGTTTGTTATCAGAAAAAACACACACAGCTGCTGCTGTGTTTCCCCAATGTCCTCTGTTTTCTGATTAAAGCAATTCAAGATGCAATTTCTCCTTTCTGCTTCGAAACTGCTCTGTACTTTTCCACGCCTGTACTTCTCCCACTCGCTGTCGCTTCCACTCGCTGTCGCTGGGAAGACTGCCTATATTTAACTGCGTTGTTCTGCTGTGCTGTCGGCTCCTCCCCTCGCCCGTGTCTCAAAACGTTGATTTACTGAACCAAAATCAAAAAAAAAAAAATCTTTTGATCCGAGTTTCAGCTTGTTTGTTATCAGTCTGAGAAGGAACTCTACAATACCCGACTGACATCCACCTACAGCCCAGCATGGTCTGTGGAGGTGCTGTGCTCTAGATTTGATAGAGACAGGACATGCATGGTGCCATGGGAATAATATCTAAACATGAACCGGTACTGACTCAGTATTGCACAGAGCAATTAAAGGTATTGAACACAGTTCAGTTTCCATTCAAGTGGCCCTGTGCCAGTTAAGTCTTTTTGTACTCTTAAATAGTACATTGATGCCTATTACTAAAGACTATAGAGGCTATTTGTAAAACAATAATAACAATAATAAGAAATAACAGAAAGCATACCTTGCAGTTTATAATTGGTTCATAATTGGTTTCCATTCCATAAAGGCAGTTTTAGTCTCCCTTTGAAACCTGCTTACCTCAAAGTTCCTCCAAATCATATAATCTTAAGGTATTTACAGGGTATTTATTCATTATTATATATCTCCAAAAGCAACCCGAAATTAAAATAGGGGAAGGCCTGTTTTTTTTCTAAATCGTGCTTTTGTTATACCGACAACATTTTATGGTAAACTGTCATATTTGAATATATTTTCATGATTCGTAAGGTAACAACCTTATGTAAAAAAAAAAAAAAAAAAAAACTTCAAGGAGCTTTATGCCTTTAATCTTTTAGCGCAGTATGCAATGCAATGCAAAATTCTTTAAGGCTACAATTTTTGCGATGCTGACAACAACTGAGCTATATATGAGAACAGGTGAAGAAAGGGTCAACATTGTTTGTTTGTTTGTTTGTTTGTTTGTTTACTTTCCACCTGTACTGCCTGCAGAAAAGTTATGAATTTCAGACATCAAACAGAAAAATACATTTAGCAGGAAGTATTTCCACAGAGATGTGGATTCAAAATGCTCCGGTTTGCTTATATACAGACAAGCCTGACAAGCAGCTCCTGAGAAACCAATGAATGGCTGAGCAGGCTGCTGACTGGCACGGCAGAGCGTCCAGTCCTTCATTTAAAAAGAGGTCTTCGATATTTCAGCAACAGCAACATCGATAACCTTAACATCTAGTGAAGCTCAGTGTTAGGACACCAGCAAACGGTCTCTCCAGCCCACTGAAAACATAAATAGGACATTTTTATTATTATTATTATTAATACTTCTTTTGTTTAATAATTTATAGGTCACACCTTAATATTCACATATACTGCATAGTCTTCCAGTAATACAGTATTCTAATGATTAGTGGACAGGATCACCTTCACATTTGTATAAAATGGCTGTGTCGTGTCACACCCCCCCCCTTGTTATTCATAAATGTGGTTAGGTCATGTTGATAGTAAATTGTCATGTACTGTACTATACCTCAGTGTATAAGAGCCCTTCACTATGTAGTGGTTTTAATGTTTTATAATTTGTTGATTTGCATGTCAAACAGCAAAATAATGAGCGCTGTACTTAATACATTCCAGAATTAACAAGTGCTGATTTTAAACCTGATGTTTTGATTTTGATTTTTTTATTTATTTTTACAATGGAAGAATGCTTTAAAGGATGGTATGTTATCACCTCTACTATATAAAGATATATTCATTTATATAAAGATATATTCAAACTGCTTAAGCTCACAGCTGGACCTGCATATCAGTAATGGAGTCCATACATGCCCCAACACCAGGTAATAAATGACACAAAAGGAGAGTTGCAACAGGTTTTACTATTTTCAGTTATTTGTCTAAATTGTAAATAAAGTTGAGAATTTAATTGTATGTTCTCTGAGTTATTGAATGATAGACCAATGATAGATTCTAGCAGCAGCACGCTTCCCACTACAGTGATACATTCCATAACCTGTGATGTCACCTGTGTTGCATCCTTCTCTAATTAAATGTGTAGCCTCAGGTAACTTGAGAATGAACACACGCCATGATTCACATCAAAACTGTAACTCTAAAAAGTCACACCTTCACTTCACTGCAATCTGGCTGACAAAGGAACTCAAGTAATTCTCTTCACAGCAAATATTGCTTTGAAATGACCTATCCCTGAAAACATTCTCTTAAATGATTGCAGTCTGTCATGTTCTGTGGTCCAGAGCAGACTATACACTGCTCGTCCCTATGCATAGTGTTCAGGTTTGTGTGGACATCAGCAAGATGTGCTGATAAGCAGAATAATGAAGCAAAGCTGATAATGATAGGAATGAACTGTTCAATCAGATCATTCACGCTTCACAGACATTCTCTTAATTCAGCCAGCACATCCTTGTTCTTGTGAATATAGCCAGTCAATGCTTGCTTTAAGAACTGTCTTCACAGACGTTAATGGACCTGCTGCAATCTGCTTCTTGATACCTGTTAGTTGTTTATAGAAACAATGACCTGATTCCACACTGATGCATTTTTATTAAATATCACTGAAGGTGGTTTAAAGCATGCCCATGGTAATACAATGTTTTTGAAACGGAAGGCAGATGAGGTCAAATATTTGTTAAAGATTGACAAGTTATCTGGTTGACCTTCTTTCAAGGTAGTTTGTCTGGGATTATTTGAGAAATCGTAAAACAAGAAAAACAAAATGTGTGAAAATTCTAAAGAGGTCATTCCACATTATTGTGAATTGCTTCCTCCTTCATGCAATGGAGGGTAGGTGTTTTGTGCATGCTAAATAAGAGCTGTGTAACTCATGCCCACCATGGTACCAGATAACATGCTGTATTTATGTATTTGATACATTACATTTAGACTTAACGCTTGCACTTCGAATAATTGCAAATTAAAATAAGTTGTCATAACAGCACAGTTAAAGTGAAAATTAAAACAGGTAGATGCCAGTTAAAAATGCTCCAAAAAATGACAAAGTAGCCTGTCCCCAAATGAGGACAATGGCACTTAATGGGCATAGATGGTATAAATTGCCATTTTAATGACCCATGACCTATTTTATCTCCACCTAGACAAAAAAAATATTGCTTATTCCTAGGGCTTTCCAACAAAAAATAATCAATTGACGTTTAAGCCATTAATGTGAGGGGCCAAGCAATCCCCCTTGGTTCACTTGAGCTGCAGTGACCCTCACACTACAGGGCATTCATGCTGTTCCATGTACACTGTATAGAATATGACTGAAACAAAAAAAATAAAACTAAGAACTTCTTAAAAAAAAAAAAAAAAAAGAGGTTAGAAGGACCTTGGAGAAGACTAGCAAAAATATTTGTTTAATTTTATTTTATTTTTCTGCGGCTACCTGTGGGAGATTGTGGGTTGCTTTACATTCAGTGTAAACTGTTGCATCATGTATGATTGATGCCAATTTTAACCGAAACAGAAGTATTGATTCTTATCTGGGTGCCAGATAGAAAGAGATTCTAAAGATTACAGAGGCTGTGCAGACTTGACCCAGCCTAAATATAACAGTACTATTGAATGTACAGAATTTTACTGCCGTGTACTGCTGCCTGGTACCCATAGCAGTTCCTGTCTAACCCACTCCAATAGTTCAGCCGCAATCAGACCACGTGGCTGTATTTGAAATATTCCAGAATAATTTTTTTTTTTTTTAAATGTGAAGAACAAAAAGATGTTCAGCACTAAAAGGAGACCAGAAAATAAGTCTAATAAATAGGGCAAGCAACTACCCAGGCTTTAAGATAATTCAAATGAGGTTGTGAAGCACTATGTGAAACATTTTGGGTGGCTTGGTAGCCCCACCCCCCAATAAAATAAAAATTGAATTTCTTTCTGTCTGTGCAGCTCATCTTGTGTGTATGTAGTTTTACTGGGGTTGCCAAGGAAACAGGTGTTGTAATTCAGTGTGTTATTGAACATTTGTCCTCCACAGAATGACAAAACATTGCTGGTTGAAAATGTCATTAAGCTTTCGATTACCTCAACCTTCTCTATCAAAACGTGCCTGCAATTTGATTATTCATTCCACAGTTCATTTTACTTATTTAAAGAATTTCCACTAGGTAGTTGAGCATTTCAACATGTATTTATCATAAGAACCCAAACCAAAGATTTTAGGAATAATCTTCTTTTAATAACCCTGCATCACAATACATTTTGGAACTTCTAATAAACTATGTCTATCACCTCTTTCTCCAACTTAATTTAATTTAAATAAATATTCGGAATTTTAACATAATAAAATAAATATCAAATGTTATCGGCCAAACCTACAAATATACAAAGGTGTGGTAGCTTGAAACTGTCAAAAAGGGTATTGGTTGTCATAGAAACACCAGCAAGGTGTTATATTTCACACACTGTCAGGTCTCATTGCATACAGCAATATGACTTCATTAAACCGTAACAGTTTCCCCACATCTATACAGCTACCTTAAATGGAAAATACCTTCATATGATTGATCAATACAATTTCCAGCTGTTTTCCAATTGAGCGAATATCACTTTGAAATGACTGCATCTGTTACCCAGACTCCAAATATATCTTTATTTTTTAAAATAGGACTTGTGTGCTTCACAATATTCTAGTAAATATAGTGTTTTCCTAATCTTTTTGCTTAACATTACACAACCGTATTGACTTGTTTTAAGCGACTGAAAAGCTGCTCTGGAAAGATCCATTCCTAGCCTGCTTGCATATTCCTAGATATCCTTGATCTGGAGACAGCACACTCTACTTTTCAAATCGGTGAAAACAGAACATAAGTGGTCTTGATTGAAAATGGGGGACTGATACTACTGATATCAATTATTAACCCTTTGCGGTCCTATGTCGGACCAGTCCAACATTACAATTTTCCCTTTCCAGTCCGATGTCGGACCCTGTCTGACAGCATCAAAAAGATGTAAAGCACAGGTCTCTAGTCGTTTTTTCTCCGAGAAAAGCTGAGAAAACCTTTCAATGGCCGTGTGAAAATAATAGGAGCCGAATGAAGCGGGAAAAAAATAAAAATAAAAAAGGGGCGTATCTGAGCAATACAGACAGCCCCCTGCACCAAAGAGATAACACGGACACAAACAAAGGAGATAGCTGCTTCCGCATTCAGGGCTCAAAGAATATATTAGCAGCCATTTGCAGAGCTTTGAGATGTTATAGCAATAAAATAATGACTTGGATCGCATTATTTAGGAGTTTGGTGATAAAACGAGTGATCAGGAGAGAATTTATCAGTATGCACGTTTATAAAGAGGTATATGAAAAATACAGCGAACAAGGGGTGGGGCTTGGCTGGAGATGCAGTACTGATGTCCTTTTGCCATAAGAACATAAGAACATAAGAAAGTTTACAAACGAGAGGAGGCCATTCGGCCCATCTTGCTCGTTTGGTTGTTAGTAGCTTATTGATCCCAAAATCTCATCAAGCAGCTTCTTGAAGGATCCCAGGGTGTCAGCTTCAACAACATTACTGGGGAGTTGATTCCAGACCCTCACAATTCTGTGTAAAAAAGTGCCTCCTATTTTCTGTTCTGAATGCCCCTTTGTCTAAACTCCATTTGTGACCCCTGGTCCTTGTTTCTTTTTTCAGGCTGAAAAAGTCCCTTGGGTCAACACTGTCAATACCTTTTAGAATTTTGAATGCTTGAATTAGGTCGCCACGTAGTCTTCTTTGTTCAAGACTGAACAGATTCAATTCTTTTAGCCTGTCTGCATATGACATGCCTTTTAAGCCCGGAATAATTCTGGTCGCTCTTCTTTGCACTCTTTCTAGAGCAGCAATATCCTTTTTATAGCGAGGTGACCAGAACTGCACACAATATTCAAGATGAGGTCTTACTAGTGCATTGTACAGTTTTAACATTACTTCCCTTGATTTAAACTCAACACTTTTCACAATGTATCTGAGCATCTTGTTAGCCTTTTTTATAGCTTCCCCACATTGCCTAGATGAAGACATTTCTGAGTCAACAAAAACTCCTAGGTCTTTTTCATAGATTCCTTCTCCAATTTCAGTATCTCCCATATGATATTTATAATGTACATTTTTATTTCCTGCGTGCAGTACCTTACACTTTTCTCTATTAAATGTCATTTGCCATGTGTCTGCCCAGTTCTGAATCTTGTCTAGATCATTTTGAATGACCTTTGCTGCTACAACAGTGTTTGCCACTCCTCCTACTTTTGTGTCGTCTGCAAATTTAACAAGTTTGCTTACTATACCAGAATCTAAATCATTAATGTAGATTAGGAATAGCAGAGGACCTAATACTGATCCCTGTGGTACACCACTGGTTACCACACTCCATTCTGAGGTTTTTCCTCTAATCAGTACTTTCTGTTTTCTACATGTTAACCACTCCCTAATCCATGTGCATGTGTTTCCTTGAATCCCAACTGCGTTCAGTTTGAGAATTAATCTCTTGTGCGGGACTTTGTCAAAAGCTTTCTGGAAATCTAAATAAACCATGTCATATGCTTTGCAATTATCCATTATCGATGTTGCATCCTCAAAAAAATCAAGCAAGTTAGTTAGACACGATCTCCCTTTCCTAAAACCATGTTGACTGTCTCTCAGGACCCTGTTACCATATAGGTAATTTTCCATTTTGTCTTATTATAGTTTCCATAAGTTTGCATATAATAGTCTGTAGTTGTAGTTACCTGGTTCAGTTTTGTTTCCCTTTTTGTGGATCGGTATTACGTTTGCAATTTTCCAGTCTGTCGGTACCACCCCTGTGTCAAGAGACTGCTGCATGATCTTGGTTAGCGGTTTGTAAATTACTTCTTTCACTCTTTAAACCTGTTTTACTCTGAAAAAAAAAAAATTTAAAACAGCGCGTGTAAAATAAACAGCGCATGTGAAAACAAACTGGACCTGACATGCCTGACAAGCACTGAATGGACCAATAAGGGTTAAGCTTCTCGCACATACTTAAGGGGTGAGTAAAACTGATTATCCCACATCAAACACATGGGGACCAAGTGTGTGTGTTTGGTGGGGGGGCTCTATTGATGTGTTTTTTTTTTATCTCTGATATTTCTTTCGTCTTTTAAACAGTAAAACGTTTTTAATCCATGATGTTAATACCACAGATGTTCAATGTCATGTTGTGAGCTATATGACATGTTACCATGGGGTCTGTTTGAGAAGCTTGCAGACTTTAACTTTCTTTCCAAAAATGATTTGTACATCGTCCAAGCAAATGTTTCTTTATACTGTATACAGTGTATAGTAACATTTATATGAAATGCCACTTTAATAGACTACCTGTCTATAGTAACCACTCTGATTTATCTATTGTCCATCTCCCATACTAAGTCCCCTCTACATAAAGTCCACTTCGATACAGTACCTTTATGTCTTTTCATTGGCAGCAGAGCAATATTAAAACAATCTAAACTAGGGCACTCGCAACACGTCAGAATACATACTGAGAGAATTCGCTAATGCCCAGTCGGTTCGATGGAGAAAGTTACCTAGACAGCATCCGATGTGGAGGATGCTACAGACAGGGTTTTAAACCACAGCTTACACCAAACATTAAGAAAAGGTCAGAGGGCTGTAAATTAATTTTACTATCAGGTAAATGAGATGAGATTGTGTTTACAGGTTGCTTTCATGGAGGGGATATGAACATTAAGAGGTTGTTATAAAATAGGGTTGACTGGATTGTAATTATCATTCTGTGTCTATAACGCAAAGAAGACAATAACATGATACTTTTAACTGCCACCATCTTGTTAAACTGAAAGGGTTCCTGCCAGTGATATTTAGTTGAAACAGTAATACAATTCTTCAAGGGTGTATTTGTTTTCATACAGTGAGTAATGATATGCTGGTCCTTCCTTTCACATAACAAATGAGTCACCGAACTTAGAGGCTCTGGACGTATTACTTGGCATTGTTGTGCGTGTGTTTGAGAGAGAGCAGGCTGTTTACTAGAGATTGTCTGTTACTACAGTAACATCAATACTTTGTAATGGTTAACACAGAACAGTGGAACACCACTAGCCTTTCCTCTTTTCACATAGCTACTGCTTCACAAACAACAGGAAACCGTAGTCCAGCTGCACTACTTCTGGGGAAATAAATAAATAACAGAAGCGTCTTCAACTACAGTTTTGGTATATTGCTAAGCTTCCTTCCTGTTTAAGTCTAATGGTTTCATTTAACAGAAATGAAAACATAAACCCTTTGCAGTAGAGTACATCCCCTGGAATTGTTACAGGGCAATAACTTGGTAGACTGTTCGCCGTTATTTCCGTGAAGCTCTTAACTGTGACATCGCCTGCCTTTAATCCACATTGATGTGGATCAATCAACAAACAGGCTACGTAAGTGTTTGATCTCGTTTGCTGAATGGGTTTACATTTCATGGCTTAAGCACTGTTTGGCAGGTAGAGGGTGAGTAATCTTTTTAACGCATGTCTACAGTGTGACAATTTATATATTGTTTGTGTTTACGTTTCTATAACATAAATGTAAAACACAACCTATATAATGCACTGAAAAAATACCTGCTTTTCACAGGAAAGACTGCAAATCTCAATTGTCAGAACATCTATTCTCTTAAATAGTTTAACAACAAAACACGATAACAAGGTGCCACTACAGAACGTCTTATAGAAAAACAAGCCTGCTTGCCAAAAATGTAACGCATTCAGGCTTGCAACACAGTTGAAGTCCTGTCGAGGTTTTTTTCAAGCTAAATTATTTCGCCATTTCCTTAGCCAGTTATATTTGGTCTAATAATTAAGGTTTAATGAACCCCATCAGCTTTTCAAAATCTAAGTTTAACTTCCTGACCTTGTTGCTATGGCATCACTCCAAGGAGATGGACGTCACAGCAAATGCTCATCTGACACACAACAGCTCAAAGAGGCTGCGGTGTTATGAACAAGATCAATCACAGCACCTAATTGCAGTGACAGTGGAACAATTTCCCAAGGCAGACTGGGAAATACAAACAACATGAATATATGTGATGAAGCCAATATATATTCATATGTGGCTTTGCTGTGTAATAATTATTCAGCTGAAGTGTTTTTACTGTGTAACACTCAAGAGATTAGACATGCATCTTTTCACTGACGCGCCCCTTGGCAGCAGAACCAAGGTTAGAAGAAAAACAAGTAAACATGACAATCACACAACAAAGGAGCAACAAAAAGTTACAAATCCACAAAGTCCACAAAATACCATTTTATTGCTTCTTAAATGGCTTGAAAGCAATATTACTTCTAAGGGGCATAGGGGGATTTCAGTTACCAGTATAAAGCAGCTGTAAAATCTTAAACCTTCTTAAACCACTTTTTTTTTACTTGAATCTGGTTCAACACAAATCACTGTTTAACCAAAGACAATGCTTGCAGTATATTAATTATTATGATTAGTATACATGGTGAATGTTTTACAGTGTTATTATAGATTATACAAGACCAAGGTACAGTGCTCCCCCTTTATAACGCTGTAGTCGGGAGCCATAGTTAAGAGACTGTGCTGTTTGTGTTCCGCCTTATAATGAGAATACTAGTGTTAGTGTAATGGCATTATGGGGCAAATGGGAGCCATAACCGTACTGCCTTATAACCTGTGCCACAGTATAACAGGCTGCCTTATAAAGGGGGTGAGCACTGTATAATAATATTAGATGGTGGCGCGAGACCCATGTATAAGAAAGGTTGATGCTAAAACTGCTAAGCTCAATTTAAACAAACTACCACCAGTACATGAACACAACAAAACATTGTAAATACCAACAAACAATTATGGCCTGCAGATTTAAAGTTGTATCCACAGAAGACAAGGAGAATTTTGTGGAACAGCAAAACAACGCAAGTACTCTTAGAACAACAAGAAGTAACATAAATTTCGTAACAAATAATAATAATATTTATTTTTATATAGAGACTTTCATAGTGGACCACCATCACAAAGCGCTTTACAAGATACAAGACTAGGGTGTGTGAACTATGCATCAGCTGCAGAGTCACTTACAACGTCTCACCCGAAAGACGGAGAACAAGGAGGTTAAGTGACTTGCTTAGGGTCACACAGTGAGTCAATGGCTGAGCTGGGATTTCAACTGGGTACCTCCTAGTTACAAGCCCATTTCTTTAACCACTGGACCACACAACCTCCTAAATGACCTCAACCATTGCCCTCTGTGGGATGTTAGGCAGTTTAGAAACCAGAGGCTCTTGAATGATGAGGAAATCATCCAACTCCAGTATTCACCACTGATTAACTGTACATTTGCATAGTATCACAAACATTTACTATAGCAACTAGGGATAAAAATGACTAGCCAACATTTATTTATTTATTTTTTAATACAGCATGCATTTGATAAGTCTGGTTCTCTGTGTATGTACAGTTGCTGTTTGTGCTCTATATTATAAAACTATTTATTATTGTTTTCAACTGTCATTAATATGTAAGGAATTGCAACCACAACAGCACTTCCATCCATCTGAAACCACACACTTCACAGCATTCTATTTAATTCAAATGGTTGAATACAATTAAAATCCTCACGCTGCTTGTTCACTACTAGTATACACTTTAAACACACACAAACATTACTCTGCTGCTGCTGCTGCTTTGAAATTGAAGTAGGCTACCAGTTTCTGAGGTAAACTGTCACTTTTCATGTCGACTGTGTGGATGCTACCCCTAATAGCAATACCCTACAGCCCAGACAATGAAGTACATCCACTAGAGTCAAAGCCATCTAATCGATCCATTTTCTTATAACATAGAAACATTACAGCAAGAAGTATACAGCTGTGGGTAACAAAGCCAACTGACACATTGGAATCAGGACAGCTGCTGTCAATTTGAACAATGTTGTAACTGCAGCCTGCTGTACAGGGGTAGAGCTTTACAATGTGCCAATAAGACCCAAGGCAAAACCTGGAATGGCTAAAACTGCCATGCCACAGGAGTCTTACTTCCATCCCTTGTTTTCTTTGGTACTGTACTCACACTTCATGGCAACTAAATGCTGTAAGAATAACTGCTCTCTGGAGTCTCTTATAGGCAATGACTTTTAAAAACACCTTGACCTTATATACACCTTATTAAAGTAAGATGATAAACATGACTTGCATAGTCTTCCTTCAAGCATTTCCTTTATGTTTGCTCACCTAGACATATTTTAAGTTCTTGATTTGCAATAGCCCAGTGTCTTCACAGCCCTTAATAGCATTCTTCACTGTTGACAACTGAACAGAACATGTTCCTACTTCAATAATTATTCAAACAACAGATTCAAATTATAGCCTTCCCAATAGAACTTCGGTTCTTTTGGGGATTCCAAGGACTTTTTTTATACCCATCACCCATTGTTCCTTTAAAAAGCTTAAAGCCATTCTTGTTTGTGTGTGTTTTATTTATACTGTAGATGCAGCATGTGGCCTATGAAGTACAGAAGACAAAGATCCTGGAACAAATGTTCTATGGAATGACAAGCATACCACAGACAACATATAACATTAATAATAACGTGTTAGCTTACCAGCAATGTGTTGTCTAACCAATTGTTCTGTACTATGGGGCAGTGGTAGGAAAAGGTCTGTACTAAGGTATGTTTCATTGGCAGGATGGTAATACAGAGGTACCGGTTTCATATTTTGGAATACTGTAATAATACCCCAAAATCAACAATATGGCACATTAAAAAGTTATGTTTTTAGGTCTACTTTTAAAACATCCAAGTGAAATCAGACAGGTGGACAGATTCAGGAATCGATTTCCACAACCTACCTGAGGGCATAGTTACAGAAAGCTGTGCCAGCCACGGATTAAAGGTGGACAGCAAACACTGACAACAGACCATCATCAGACGATCACAAAGAACCACCTGGAATATACAATCACCATGATCCAGATCTCTAAGAGCCTTGCAAATCAGAAGCAAGATCTTAAAATCAATTCTGTGTCTTACTGGCAGCCAGTGTGACGAAGCAAGAGCAGGGTCGTAGGTTGTCTCATTTTAGTTCTTGTTAACATACAGGATGCAGACTTTTGAAGTAACTGAAGCCTTGAAACTGGAAGTCCAATGATGAGGAAATTACAAAAAAACTATTCTGGATGAAATAAAAGCATGTACCTGAATATCTGTATCTTTTTTTGGGACAGCAGAGTTCAACACTGGCAATATATTACCATGGCACTGTATTAGCACCAGTGTGCTACTGTTTGGACATCAGTTATGATCTGTGGTCTGCTGCGACTAATTCAGATTTGACTGTATGGGGTTATTGAAATAGGCAGTAAAATGAATAATCATACATTTATGTACTCTGGTAACAATAAAACAAAAACCAATTTGGCAAATACCACAATACACCCATATTTGTTGGCACTATAGTCTCACACAATAATAATAATAATAATAATAATAATAATAATAATAATAATAATAATAATAATAATAATAATCTGCCCCCAGCACTGGTTAAATTGAAAGACAAACATACATTACAGTTATTACAATGCATACCTAAATACAATTTAACTGTATACGTTGAAAGGTGCAGATCTTTGCAATTATTCATGTAGGATGAAAAATAAGCTTTAGAAATTCGTAATTTTGACTTTTCCTGACATATTTATAATAAAATTACACTTTAACAGCTGACCTAAAAACTCAAATAGCACGAACAGATGATCCTGAGATATGTTAATTTCACAAATATAACCAAAAAATCTTTCTTTCTAAAATATAACACAAAACATACACATATATGCATTCAAAACAACCATAACAACTAGAGCAAAGAAAACACATACTGTACTTGTAACTGACTTGCCTTTCCAAACTGAGATGTTGACAAGCCACTCAGCTGCTTTGATGTTTTCCAGACCACACAAAATGAGGGTCTTAACTCAACACCTGAGCATTAACAAGGCATGTCACACCCCATCGACATCAGGGAGCAGGTGCACACACTTCAATACCGGCCCTATCAGCAGCCAATCAAATTATTCTGTGTGGATCTGGGCCTGTGAATATACTTTACTTTCAGTCTGACAGCTTGGTGTAGATTATTGAATTTAACCAATTAAAGTCTTTGCCTGCAACCAAAATGAGACTCACTTCAAATAAAAGCATGAGTCAGGATCCGTCAACGCAAGCTGCTTTAGTAGAGGAATAACAGAAATATCTAAGTTATGAAAGGTTTTTGCACACTTTTCATAACTTGTCAGAACATTTTGGTGAAGTAAAAATACAGTATAGGAAGTTGTTGTGCACCTAACGGTTTTAAAATCAACATTCTTTTTAGTTTAAAGAGTTGACGGTATGTCAAGAAGTCTTTAATGATGGAGAAAGGTTGTGTAACTGAAACTGAAAGTCCCTTTAGGGAATGTAAAGAAAATGGACAGCCAAAAAAAAAACTGAAAGTAGAGCACCCAGAAGGGTAAAGTTTAAAACTGCAAATGAGTGTGGGTCAATACCAGCCCATTTATAAGCAAGTTAAAAAAAAATAAAAAATAAAAAAATAAAATTATATCCAGGATATTACCAATCTTGAGATCAAACCCAGCCCTGTCAATATTTCTAACCTGAACTAGGCCTGGTCTCTATTGAATCCTGCTGAACACACAGCTCTTTTTTTCCCTTCTTTTTGCTGGATCGGATACGTTAGGCTAGCCCATCAACAGGCATCCCAATTGAGATTTTTCATCAGATGGCAGTTTACAAATGGCATGTTCTGCAGCATTGGAGAGAAAATGAAGCACCTGGTGTCCGAGCCAACTGGTGTAGGGCTCTGTCTGGAAGTGAGCTTGGCTAATAGAAACAGGGTGTGGCAACAGCTTGTTAGGATAAGAGTAATATAAAAAGCTAAAACACCTTTCTGACAGATGTACAGGGGTTGGATACAACCAAGGAAAACCAACTGCAGGGGACACTTTTGCATGACTGAATAACGTGTAATGCAAATGAAAATGAAACATGAAGAGATGTGTTGAATTTAAAGCTTGCTGGCAGCAAGAACCTTTTTAATTAGAAATTAAATGACTTGGTCTATTGTAGCTGAAATCAATATTAAATACTGAACAATCACTCCCAGAGTATCTATACAGTGAACTGGTCCCAAACGAAACATATGTTTTGCTGATCTTAATTGTACATGTCCTGGCATTTATCACAACATTATATAAAATACGGACTGGTAGGGGAATTTTAAATTTGCATTACAATTTGCCACTTTACAACACTGCTGAGGAAAAAAAAACATCTACTTAACCACAGTGAAATGTACAGGAGGAGGCACCTTTAACATTGAGATAACATTAAAATAGCATAATCTACAGGGTCTCACAAAAATGGCTAAATTCCCCCAGGTAGCAGCAGTGAAAGTGGCCACTCTGACAACTGCCATCCCCTAAACAGGGGAACTTACCCTTTCTTTTTCCATTCAGCATCAGAGTGCTTTACATGATGTCGCTTTCCCTTCCTAGCACAGACAGATATCTCTGCGGCTTACCTTTCACAAACTTTGATGAATGAAGAAATGACCTAGAAAACTGCCCACATGCTGTTTGCCTTTTGCTCATCAAATGCTATATCCAGCATACATGTCACTGTTACTGTTGGTGTTGCCGATTAAAACAAAAAACCAACAACAAAAAGACAACTGTTGAATAGCATTAAAACAACTATGCCACGGGGTGTTATTACAGAGGCATGGAGAGCTGAGAATACAGGCAGCAGAAACCTCCTCTGGGTGGGCAGCTTAATGAGTGTGAAATGATATAGGCTTGTATGAATAATGTGGATATACAATGCTATTATTCAAAATAAAACTAAACTGTCCTCCTTATGCATCCGCAAGGTGTGGTTTCAGTGAGTCTGGTATGGACCACATATGGAAGAGCAGATGGTCTGCCTTTCCAATAATTACCTCAGGTCAAGTCTCCAAACTCAAACAAACCCCATGAAAAGACTTGAAATTGCATGCTAACAGATACACGCTTAACTGTATGAGCTACAGGCTAAACAGCATGCAATATATATATATATATATATATATATATATATATATATATATATATATATATATATATATAACATGTACAGTACAAAAATTTAAAAATTTATTTTAATATATATCGTAAGACACTGTGAACAGGATGGCTTTGCAGGGGTGACATCAGACCAGAAATAGACTCCAAAACATTGATGAATGGCATGAGTTTTATTGCAAATAATAACAAACAAAAAGGTTTATACAAAACACACTACTGAAAATAAAGGACACGTTGGCCAAACAAATAGATAGACAAACAAACAAACAAAGTGGACGAACCCAACAAACCAGTACTGTGCTGCCACTTCCAGCACGCTGTAGCAGTTGTTATTTTTAACTTCCTTCTCTCTCCCGTTCTCCACTCACGAACACACAACCCTGTGTGAGTGAAAGCATGCAGCTTTTATGCAGCTGTACCGAGACTCGATTGCTAATCAATCATTCAATTGGAGACTCGGTACAACTGCACGTGAATTAATAAAAGTGCAATTCCCCGTGCTCACATATTATTTTACTTGCACGTGAAGTGCTGTGCAATCCTTGTGTCTAAATAACCTATAACCTATGCTCGTAACCCATATTTCTATCCTGTGTATTTTATACATAAACACCAACATTAACACACTACATACAACATAAAACACTTACAAACATAAAGGGGCGGGACACTCCACCACAAGCACCCAAGGGATAATCTTTGCCTTGGTCTACTTATTGAAAGACTGAATTTCAAAAGCCTGGAAAAGTAATGCAAAGAAATGTGTCTTTATGAGGGGAAGCACATCTAATCATGACTTCAGGCCACCGTTCAGCTGCTCAAAAGGATAAATATCACAGGAAGAGGGCACTGTATGCTATAAGATAACAAGGAGGCTGTGTGGTCCAGTGGTTAAAGAAACAGACTTTTAACCAGGACGGTCCCTGGTTCAAATCCCATCTCAGCTCATTGTGTGAACCTGAGCAAGTCACTCAACTTCCTTGCGCTCCGTCTTTCAGGTGAGATGCTGTTGTGACTCTGCAGCTGATGCATAGTTCACACACCCTTGTCTCGTATCTTGTAAAGCACTTTGTTATGGTGGTCCACTATGAAAGGCTCTATATAACAAAACACAACAATGCAATTCTGGTTGTACACACATTAGGCAGCTCCAATGATATGAGCCAGCTATAGAATGCTATCACAGTTTAACATATCAGAACAGTATGAATTTATTCTTTTCTATGAACTTGAATTTAATTTTAGCTTCATTATTTTTTTAATGCCCCTCAAGTAAAAAAATATGTACCTAAACACAACATAATATGCACAAGTAACATACACCAATATTGTAATGAGGTAGGCAATGGCAGCAGGTCACCATGACAACGGTGACAAGCAAGGTGTGTAGTGCCATGCAACAGTGTTTAATATTTACTGGCTAGGGATCCAGGGAAGAGGTTCCGGTTAGCAGTGGCACACATAAGGGCTGTATCTTACACACACTTACACAATGCTAACGAACCCATTGTTAAAGAAAATTGTCTAGTTTGAGTCTGAGCTGAGAACGTCTAAAAAAAATGATCTTTGAGAAATGTGATTTCAAATATTAGTAGACTGTGGAAAACATTGCTAGGTTTTTTTTTTTGTTGTTGTTTTTTTTTTTTTTTTTACATTTGTAACAGATTTAATGTACAGTATCAATTTAGCAATACCAAGGTGCTACCATCTATCACTACCACATATACCCAGCGATTGAAAAATAACAGACTTTTAAATGGGGTCTTTCAATTGTGTTAAACTGACAACCAAAAGCCAAGATCCAGTTAAAAAAAGATCCACTACTAAATCACATTCAAGAAAAACTTGAACAAGTACATTATAAGACCTATCTATAGAAAAGCTGCATACTTTTACAGTTTCCAAAGCCAAGAACATGTTCTACACAAACCCAACCCTAATAAATGTTCTAAACGTTTTTTTTTTTGTTTTTTTTTTGCAGTCAATGCAAGCAGAAACCAACAGGGAATGCGGTTTGTGCCTCTTTGATATTCGCCGACCGCAGAGGAAGTCAATACAATAGGAACAGCACATTCATTCATAAACCTAAGCTAACAGAACAAATGACATACAATCCAGCCAACAGGGAGTAGTGTATCATATTAGCAAAATCTATGCCAGAGAGGGTGATTTCTTCAGATGTGCAGTGTATAAAAGTGTATGAGATAACCAGATCATTCTACAGTCACCATATTCAATATATCCTGTACTTATTATCCTGTGCATTGATAGTCGAGCTCTCAGTTACAGTTCATTCAAGTACAAAACGTCATTTTAAATGTATTAAATAAGTATAGGACATGTTAAAACGGATTCTGATACCACACAGTGACCCCACTGTTTTCACTGTATTCCAATAGCTAAAGCAGAGACACGTGATATATTGCAAATCAACGAAATGAATAATTTATTAGAAACACAATAAGACTGCCATTGTCCACATGTGACCAGCACTGCAATCAGCTTTGACAGACTATTAACCCTTTAGCAGTATGCAAAATTGAATTTTATTTACAAATGGTTTATATCAAATAATACCGGTTGAGTGGACTTGATGGATATACAACTGTTTGTGTGCAAGATTATTGTTCTTAGTTAGCCCCAGCATGATTAATACAGAATGCGGATATTTCAGATCCACTTCTGTTTCAAGAATTAAAATACACCTTTGTGTGTGTCCTGCAATCTACGTGACTGTTAGATCTCTGCTTCAGTTTACCTCTCCAGTGACAAGAATCAGGACAAATACATACATTCATTATTCTGTTTTTAACCCCCCTCACTGTGATTAATAAGTGTCTGGATAGGACTCCGGCCAAATGCTACTGTCAAACATGAATGACTTACAAACTCTAAAATGGCATTTAATATTGTAAGCTCCACCAATATAAAATGTAATGGTCTATAACCTATTTTCCACTGTGGGGCAAAATACTAGCAAATGTACTCAATATTACACGGGCAATTTGCCTACATGTAAAACAAGACCCGCAGTATTTTACTTGACAGCTATCAGCTATTAGTAGCACAATGTGGAGGTAGACATACAGTAATGCAAAAAATATCTGTCAAGCTAAAATAGTAGGAAGATCACACGACTGGTTTCACAGCCCCTGATTAGCACTAGTGGTAGTTTCTTTTCGATTTAGCACTATGGAGTGTTGTACAGTTTGGAACTGGGTGCGTTACTGAATGTGCACGTGGTTATTATTTTAGCACATTGCTAACTGGGTGCGTTACTGAATGTGCACGTGGTTATTATTTTAGCACATTGCTAACTGGGTGCGTTACTGAATGTGCACGTGGTTATTATTTTAGCACATTGCTAACTGGGTGTGTTACTGAATGTGCACGTGGTTATTATTTTGGCACATTGCTAACTGGGTGCGTTACTGAATGTGCACGTGGTTATTATTTTAGCACATTGCTAACTGGGTGCGTTACTGAATGTGCACGTGGTTATTATTTTAGCACATTGCTAACTGGGTGCGTTACTGAATGTGCACGTGGTTATTATTTTAGCACATTGCTAACTGGGTGCGTTACTGAATGTGCACGTGGTTATTATTTTAGCACATTGCTAACTGGGTGCGTTACTGAATGTGCACGTGGTTATTATTTTGGCACATTGCTAACTGGGTGCGTTACTGAATGTGCACGTGGTTATTATTTTAGCACATTGCTAACTGGGTGCGTTACTGAATGTGCACGTGGTTATTATTTTAGCACATTGCTAACTGGGTGCGTTACTGAATGTGCACGTGGTTATTATTTTAGCACATTGCTAACTGGGTGCGTTACTGAATGTGCACGTGGTTATTATTTTAGCACATTGCTAACTGGGTGCGTTACTGAATGTGCACGTGGTTATTATTTTGGCACATTGCTAACTGGGTGCGTTACTGAATGTGCACGTGGTTATTATTTTAGCACATTGCTAACTGGGTGCGTTACTGAATGTGCACGTGGTTATTATTTTAGCACATTGCTAACTGGTTGCGTTACTGAATGTGCACGTGGTTATTATTTAGTTTTTCCATTTTATTCCAGCCTGTAAATTTTAAGTTTTAAATAAACAGTCCATACACTGGTGACCACCACCACCCCCACTCTGTAAAAACAAAGGACATCCTTCAAAAACAAGCACTTCTGTGTGAACTACACAATGTCATTTCAATCGTCCACAGCCCACAGTCAATGCATTCAACAGGAAATTCTTCCTGATACACGCAAAAAAAAGAAGTTTGCAGGATAGAGCTTCTTTGAAGGCGAGGTCAGAGTGAATAAAGCCCAGCTTCCCAGCTTCCTTATCGCTGTGAGGCAGCTGTGCCAAGGACGTAAGACACAACACAGCTGGACTTCTGCAAGGTGTGTTACTCACAGTGCTGTTTTACAATGCCTTCTGTAACTTTAGATTGGAGAGAAAACAAATATTTCACAATTTCATTCTGAGTATCTACATTAGTTAATGCTACTATAAGAAAAAGCAAATCCGTAACACCCATCCCCCATCAAGGCAGTAAATTAAAAATGTCCAGGCCACATTGCATTACATTTGAATGAGCGCTTCTCCAGGTGTATTTAAAACCTAGGATGACATACTGTAAAGACAGTTTCTATATACTGCACCCCAGATTACTCAGCTAAATAATATTCTTTCTACACACTGAGATTAGTATACAGCACATTCATTGCACTGTGCTGTAGAAGGTTTCGTCATCGTTGGTTCTGAGTTTTATCATAGCAGAAACCCTGGTTTGGTCAAGCTAGGTCAGTTTAAATCATGATTTTACTATATACTCCAATGGAGCATTTTTAAAAACAGTTTCAGAATAAGTTGTTAAAGTTAACTACAGTATAGTGTGCTTTAATAGCTACATGTGTTTGATGGTATGCTAAGATTTAATGACAGCAGGAGTCTTATCCTGAAAAAAAGCATCCAGTTTCTTTATTTGGCATTTAAAACTATTAAAGCAGCTTAAAATCACTATACATTGTGGTTACTTTAGAGCATGTACCACAATACTCTATGGTGCATATCACTGCATGCTGGGCTGCTTTGTTTGATGTTGTAGTAAGATTAATTGAGCACTGACTATTTATTTTTTCGTTAAAAGGCCAAACTTAAATAGAACAGGGAAGCATGTAGTTATAACAGCGTCAGATAAATCACAATTATCTGAACCATTTGGTAGCCACATATACACTGTAGTCCTTTTGGAAATCTGAGTGGCTTAGAACATTGGTGTGCGAATCTTACTCTTGGTGTCTAGTTTGACTCCACCCCAAGTCTGAGATGATGGAAAGACATGCCGTATAATCTCTTAGCCCTTATGAAGCAGATGTCCATATACAGTAACAAAAGCCAAGGTAATCAGCCACCAAGCAAAAACACTGATTTCAATGCCGATATGGGACCAAGTCACATGGAGTTAATAGAAAGCTGATCGAAATTCACAGGGACTGACAAAGAGTGGCCTTATTAGACAGCAGCTCTTCATACTGAGCTGCTTAGGAGTTAAGTTAACAAGAGGTGTGGGAGGGCTGCTCCACCATAAACATTGAGGATTCTGAAGATTCAACTACTTCAGCTGCTGTAAACTGCACATCATTTACAGACGGTCAAGCTGTAGGTTTCCAGCCCATTAACTAATATGGATACAGGTCAACTTCAGTAATGAAAAAGGGTTTCAGGACAAAATGGGATTAATCCTACGCATTAATTGCTGCTGTCTGACAAGCTGCCAATGTACAATAACTTTAAAGGCTGGATGGCCAGTGATTAGACGAGTAGCTATATTTCAAAGTCCAGAAACAACTTTGAAGTCAGCGACCCTAAGAGATGGGTTGTGAGAAAAACTGGTTTGTTCTGGTCTGACATAGCTGCGTGGCCCAAAGACTTTGATAATTGTGGAAATCTGATGTATGCACTATAAATTCCCCTAAAAGCTTGTCAAGGTTTGTAAACAATCAGAAAACAAAAGAATATTTTTTAAAATATAAAGTGCGCTGTTTATCTGTGTAATTAAACCATTTAATAAAGTCTAGTTGCAGGTTTTAGAAGTTTAAGAATTGTTTTAAGTAGTTTTATACTTGCTTGAAAATGTGCCTTTGTACTTGCTTCAAAATGGGGCCCACTGTTTTCACACTTTTGTTAATATACTGGTTTTCTTTTATCAAATTAATGTTAACTAGAAAAACAATGCTATCTACAGGGTGTGACACAAGTGGAGTTCACTTAACTTATCAATGCTTGCACCTACTTCCGCTGAACATACTGAATTATCTGCCTGGCCTTCCGGGAAGATGAACCCTTGGCCTGTGTGAACCAATCCCTGAACTGTGTAGCTTCTCATCAACAGCTCAAAGCAGCCTGCTTGAACCTGCTTCTCTCAAGTAAGTTCCCAAGTCCTAATCGTTGTCTTCTGAGGAGTGAGGCCACAACCTGCCCACCACCCTATGAGAACGACAACCGCCTATGTGTCTACTCACAGAATACTGCAAATAAAAGTATGAGAAAAACTGATTTAAAAACAAAAAGCAACTCTTAAACTGCACTAAAACCACGTTTATTGTTAAGATGCCCACAAAAGGGTAACAGGTAATTACAAAATAAAATATTAAAATAGGTTCACTTCTGATTACATATGGGCAGCATGCAATATGAATGTTATTTGTATGCTATCTGGTATAATTTCTCCAAAATTTTTTAAAAAGGTACAGATGTTTGATTATATGCTATCTAATGAATAAAATATAAGTGTTTTCATTGACTATTACTTTTATCATGAGTATATTACTGACCCAGTAACATGTGCACCTAATCATTTATTCACACTACTGTATCAGTAACCATGACTGACACAGTATTAAAGCCTCTGCAACAGCAAAATCATCAGTTATAGAACACAAAAGGTGCTTTGCACATGTGCACTTTTGACCTTTGTATTATATGTTTATGCCTTTTGCCATATTGTATTCCCTTCGCATAAATGACATCCTTGGGGTTTTTGTTCTCCAATTTCACACATTCCTACCAAATGCTAGCCCCTTGTCCTGGCCAACCGGTATTGATTTCTCAAAAAGGCATCTGTCATGAAACCAAATAACTGATGCTGGGAGAAACACACTGCAGGCTCTCCACTTCAGGGCACATGGGCTTGTCAGAAGATGAGACATTAAAGAAACCCGAGTATGACAGATAATTATGGTGGAAGTCAATAGTTTGGTTAGCGCTGGGCAGCTGAAGAAAGCAATGCCCTGTTATTTCCAGTGGCAGTGTTCCAAGGTATGTTTTTTTTTCAGGTGGTTCTTTCTTTTCAAAAAACCTACTTAGGGTTCCCACCGGCACAGTACATGGACATGTAATAACCAAGTGGGTTGTAAATTACAGGGGTTCAAATTAGCAGAAGCCCAACTGTCTCAAGCCACTGAAATAATGTATAATCGCCCGTGTTTCGACATGCTGGTTTCTACGGGTGCTCACACAGAAATAAACTGGTGTGTCGATGACCCTTGACATTGGGACGGAGCACAAGTTCAAATTTCAAGCAGGTTGGAGAGCTGCCATTGCTCAACTGACGTGGGTGAGCTTTTTAATCATCACAACACAAGAGTGTGGGTCATTCATTGCAACAACGGGGTACCACCAAAGACAAGTCACTGAAATACAAACTGAAAAATTATCTACACGGGAACCTAACTAGATCGACAAACATAAAAATAAAAATATAAAAGAAAAAATAAGGTTTGTCCCCTATTGGATCGATTCTGAGAAAGAAAAAAAAAAAAAAAAAAAAAAAAAATATATATATATATATATATATATATATATATATATATATATACTCCATACATTAATACTATAACTATACTCCTCCTTAGGAACAACACCTTTTCCATTGCAGTTCTTTTTTCAGTGTTGCCAATTTACCATAGGATGCAATTCCTGGCTTTTCCATTTCCACTTTTAACCCTTAAAGTCCCATGGGTGGATTTGGTTGTTGCAAGGAAATAACCAATAACTAAAACTGAATTCAAAACAGAGCTATTTAAGGTGCAACAAAGCCCACTGAAAAGACTCTTTGCATTAGGGGTTAAGCAAAATGGCACAACTGGTGCTATGTAAACAATACTAGAAAATATAAAAAACAGAGTTATGGATTTGTCACAATTCTTATCCTGTGTATCCCATGCATAGAACACTGCAGCAAAACTTGTTCTTTTTAGTCCCATCTTCAATTCTGTGATTAAAATTTCTATTTAACAGCCTTACTTTATTCTCAACATGTTTGTATATTGTGAAAAATGTACGTGTACATTTTGTATGTTCATTGAAATGGTGAACAAACCCCTACAGAGCTCTGATAAGCTGTCATTTCTAAAAGATAAAAAAATCTGCAGTGCATTTTTTGTAGCAGTTCCAAAAATAAAAGGGGTTAATAAAAAGATGCCTGCCATGCGCCACTGGAAAGAATTAAAAAGGAAGGATATGGCAAAGATCCATGGCTGGCATCCTCTCTCTTCACACCCTGCATATCAATGAATATACCTGTAAAGCTGACTGCCTCTTAGATTTTGCTCAGGGGGGATTGGCTGAATTGCTTCACAAGAAAACCCCACTGCGCTGCCTAATATCTTTAGTTCTTAATAATAGTGCTTATTGTGCTCGGGTAAATGACATATACATACAAGCATTTGTAACCACAATAGCAACACATACATTATGGGTTATTTAATCTGGATGGGAAGTGGTCAATATATCAAGGATTCATCACCTCCTTCAAACTGGAGACTGTTCTCCAGAAGCAATTTCAAGACTGTTCCTTACAGTGCACCACCCAACCCAGCACCTTCGGTCAGCCCTTATTCAAAGTCCTACCCCTGCAGGTTGAAGGTGTTTCCTATGCATTTTTCCTCCAGCCCTCCTTCAGTTCAAATTGGTTCCCCGGCTGAGGAATTAATTAATCGAGCTAGAGTGAGACAAAGAGGAAAAGGCACCGCAGCTGCCACATCATTGACCAGTCCTTTTAAAGACTAGCATGAGACCTCCAAAAAAATAGAGCAGCTGAATGCTGCAACAATACTTTGAGTAGATATCCAAAGAATTGGGAGTCACCACTAAATGGTCATACATTGGATTTGAACTTTGTTCAAGCAGGGTGTTATATTTCACTTAGCTTACACATTTGGAAAAAAATGTTATTTTATTTCTCATATCATGACACAAGGCTCAGTTTGCTTGTCTAAATGCAGATGGATTTCAGATTTTTTTTTTCTCCAGTTGTTTTTCACATTGTCAGGTCTAAATGGAGCCAGCTAGGTTGGTCTGAATTTTGCTCAGTGGGTGTGTATGAACACAAGGAGACAAGACTTTACAGTGAAGACTAGACTAGACAAGACTTTAAAGCGCTTTACAGTGAACAAAAACAAGTTACAATAAAATTAAAGTATAAGAAGAAAACTATTTCTATGTAATATATTTAAATGTACATTTATTCATTTTCAATATTGCCTAATAAAAAAGGCTACCATATGGTTAATTTTTCAAACGGTGTGTAGTATCTAATGTTTGCATGGTATTGCTGGAATAAAGCACAAGATCAATTCTGAGCCCTTAAGCTATGAACGTTAAAGTTGAGATACTGTGTTTGTTAATTTGCTATATATATATATATATAATTGTACGGTTTACAAGACAGTTTATCCAGTCTATGTTTTTATTTATTTATTTATAATCTAAAGTAATCATTTACAGTAATTTCTTTAAAATCTCCCTGAAGTAAAAAGTCAGCTTTTAACCCCCACCCCAACGGCTGTCTCCTTCCAATGAAAAAGGCTGGCACAATTACAATGAAAGTAGACCAAATTGCAATTTCTTTAATATTATGGCATAAAGTTGATAACTGAACAGCAGCAAAAACATAAATCATAATCCACAACAGGCAAACAATATCACCCTTATTTCTGACTACAGTTCAATCTATACAGTATGTGTGCTCATGTAATTCTTAGCTTTTGGGAGTCTTCCAATAATGCATATCAGTTCCAACAGTTTTGTGATACTAAACAACTAGTCTGTGACCACCAAAAATGAGCCTCTACATTAAAATGACATTCAACTGCTATTACACCCTGTCTGTGTTTTAGTGCTTCATAGCATTGCCTTGTACTTACTGTATAACCACTAGAGCCACCCTGATTCCAATAAATCAGGAACACATGTCATGAGGTGTGTGACCTAAAATTAGTCATTGTAAAGTGCAGCAGCACAACTCACAGAGCTCCTGAGAGGAACTTATCAGCAGTGCTACATCTAGAGCTGTAATGCCTATGCCTGCTTTCCATGAAATATTCTGTCTCTCACACACACACACACACACACACATACACATGGAGCATCCTTTTACTTTTGGCAGCTTGTTGGAAACGCTCAGAAGTATCAAAGCACTGTCTGAATACTGGATGTACTCATATCCGCTGTCATCTCGTCAAACTTTAACAACACGGCTAATTCCCCAAAGGACCCCCTTTTCTCCTGTAAATAGGATGTGCCGTTTTCAACATACCACATATTCCTGTCACTATAACATAAGGGATAATAAAGTACTCAGCAAGCTCAAGGTGGTTGGGAACAGCATGACCTTGCTTCCATTTTATGTAAAAAAACATTCTGCAAGCACAGTGTTAATACTGTAAACTACTTCAAGCAGCAGAGACCCACAGTCATGTTCAATTTCACACTAAAATATTAAAGCTGTTTAAACCACTGCTTAACTTACTCTACTCTCTGCTTCATCAGAAACCATATGGTTGGGTTAGATTATATTACCTAGCTGCAGGCACATACCTCCGTGAATGTGAACAGCCATTCCCAGCAGAGGGGATGAATGTCATAAGACAGCTCTTTGTAACTGCTGGAAGGAAAACTGTAATGAATGGTAGAAAATAGAGAAGATCTCCATTTTGTTTTTCTTTTTTACATTATTATTTTTTAAACTGATAATATTTTACCGGCAAGACTTTAAAAGCATTCATTTCAACTGGGATTTTACATGTTCATAAAACGCGGCTGCATTGCATCAACTCACACAGTCCTCTAGCGCTACTTTTCTCAAATGCGCTTCAGCACAGTTCATGCTGCTTGCATTCTGTTTCCTCATACTGTTTCTATTTGCTGTTACTGGCCACCATTATCAGTACAATCACTGCATGTTGATTGGATGAGCATTCATTCAGATCAGATTTCATTTTGGTATGTGTCACAAATCTCTGTCCATTTCGCTTTGTGTCACTGATTATTGGTTGCTCAACGAGAGAAGACTTTAGCAGTGCGATGTGAAAACAGCATGGAGCAGCGGCCCAGATAAGCTGCGTACCTTCTGTTTTTACGCATTCACAAATCTGAAATACGCATTCAATTTCAATTTAACGTGTAAAAACGCACATAGCAATTTTGCTGCATAGCTTGGCTGCTCCCCCCTCCCTCTCCCTCCCCTAAAACTAACAACTACATCTCCCAGAATACAATGTCTTCAGTTTCTAGGAAACTGTACACATAGAAAAACCAACCCAACAAACATTATCCAATCTCTGGTTGGCCCTGTTGTCTTTGCAGCCAATCACAAGAAGAATAAGAAAAATTCAAAGCTACACAGACTGAAGTGTAAACACCACAGTCCAGAACAAATACAACTGGAACAATCATCAGAGGCAACTGCTAAAAAAGGTGCCAATATTCAACAAACTGTTTTATAATGCATTTCCTTATTTTATTTATCAGCATGGCTTTATACTGAAGTTAACATGTTCACTGAGTTTAAGAATTTAATGTTAAAATATAACACAATTAATTTGCAGTCAGTGTGATACCTCGAAACAAATGCGCTGAACCTTGTAGAACATACATATAGTTGTATAGTAGTTCAAAGTAACACTGCAGTTAAAATGCAGTTTAACGCCTACAACAATACCACAAAAGACTGTACAGTATTTATCGAGATTACTCATGACTTCAAGGTAATGTTGCATTTTTACCCCCTGAAAATACATTTTACTCTCTCAAAGTTATAATTAGAGGGTAAGTTACTCCCAGACCCAAAACCTTATCTGGAGAGCTAGCATGGAGTAATTGCTATTTTCTTAAGTGTGGAAAAATATATGAATATTCAAATGAACATGAATTTTAAGGCAAAAATCCACCTCACTGTCTGCCATAAATTACATAGTTTATAAATATTAGAAATAATTATCACAGCACATTTGCCTTGCACAGATTTCCTTGCCAGAATCTGTGTGAAAGTCTCTAAATGGCAAGTGATGTGTGAGGCAGTAGGGATTACATTTAAAAAAAAAAAAAAAACAACAAAAAAAAAAAAAAACAACAAAACTGTGTTGCTTCAAATTTGGCGAGTCAGGGATACGGATGCAGGTGTGCTTTTCTGTTTTGAGGAGTAGATTTTAATGAACATGTAAAGTGAGTGTGAATTGCGTGAACTGTCGCTAAAGGAATTTCATTGTTTTGCTTACTAGTTCCCAAAAGCACAAACTTTTGGGGATGGGAATTACTTCCTGTGAGGATCGTTTCCATCAATCAGACCAATACAGCTTGCTGATTTGCTGTATTTGTCTGGTTGGGGCAGGACTGTGTAAAGCAGGAAGAAGTATTAATCTTAACGACAAGGTTAAACGAGAGAGTGCGGTGAATGCGAAATTCTCCATGGAACTACGGAATTGCAACATTTTGATACTGTTTACCATATAAAATTTCAAGTGATACAATTTTAATACATGTTGTTATGATGCTCTCCGGGTAGAATCGCTACTGCAATTAAAAAATGAAACACATTTATTGAAGCCACTCACACAGTTAACTTGTTGATTTAAAAGCGATTAGTCTGTGGTTTAAATTCAGACTCTTAGTGTGCATAATTATGGAGCCAGTTGCCAACCCCCTAACTAATAAATGAAAACGGTGAAGTCTTTTTTCTTTGTACAATGCCTGTTTTCTACAATTTTTAAAGAGGTTTTTAAAGTTTACACCTGGATGTGCATATCCGCACCCCCCCAAAAAAAAAAAAATCCTAAAAGGCTTTAGGAACACCTGCTTAAAGCATGATGTAATGTGGATTTAGGGGGTAGATGAAAGCTAAAATCCTTTACTGATTTGCGTGTGTAACCAATATTTTTAATCTGCAACAGATAACATTCTAAAGGTTGGGTATATTACATATCAGTATGAGGTCAATTACCCAAGATAAATCCAACATCTAATATGTTACCCTACAGTTCCTTTTATAAAGATTAATCCCATTAACGACACACTAAATCACATAGTATTCCGCATGCATTAGGTGTGTACCACATGGGAAAATAAGACTTCCCTCGCAAAGTAAGAAAGCTAGAGCACACAAACCCTTTCTACATTTCTTATTTATAGATTTAAAATCTTGTTCTGCTCATGGGTGTGGTATACCAAAAAACACTAATTTACTATTGTTTAAAAAACAAACAAAAAAAAAAAAAAAACACATTACACACCAGGATGCAAGTTTATTTTTATTTTTTTTAAAGAGTAGTCTTAAATATGTTCTTGTAAAAATAATAATAATAATAATAATAATAATAATAATAATAATAATAATAATAATAATAATAATAATAATAATAATAATAATAATAATAATGTTTAAAAACAGACACAGTGTTAACTGTATATATTAACTTTAGTGTACATAAAATACAGATCAATAATATTTATAAATATGCAAGTTGTTTTAAGATACAACCTTTAAAAAATAAAGGGAAAAAAGTGCAAGTATCTAATTTGTTTTAGAAAATAAAGAAAATAAATTGTTGCAAGTGGATGCTAAATATTTTGTTGTTTTTTTTTTTAGTTTATTTACTTCAGACATTCTTTAAATGACCCAAATAGATCATTCAGAAAAGTCAACAAAGCAGGTGTTCAGACATTTTCAGCCACACACCACAGAACTGGAGCACAGCAACACATTTCTACAATTGAAGTTGTTTATACCACATAATTACAAAATGTAATTTAAATTGAATCCCACTGAAAATGGAAAGAACAAAAGGGCTTCAAGCTTTGTGAATTTGTTAACTGTAGATAATTTTCAGAACTAAAATATCAATGGCTAGTCTCCCAAAACAGGCATATTAAAAGGGCAAGGTGCAAGCCTCCCTCATTCATCTCGGTAGACAAAGATGGTTTGTGACAGAAACGTAATAAAATGGGGTTTCATCCTCTCATCATGTGCATGATAATTCATCATTGTCACTACTGCAGGTTCAGCACTTCTCACTAATTCCATTAACACTACAGAACTGGTAGCAGTGTCTATTCAGACCAATCATTACCCACCTTATAATAAAAAAGGGTTTGTCACAAACCAAAACAAGGGGAGAGAATCTGATAAAACTGATTAGAAGGACTCACTGAATGAACTACGGTATGAACCTCTTACTTTCAAACATTTTGTGATAGCTTGTAATAGGATCAGTGGCTCTATAAAACAGGCCTCTTAAGTGAGAGGCTGAATCTGAGGAGAAACTTTTTTTTTTTTTTTTTTTTTTTTTTTTTTTAAGTTTCTCGGAAACAAAATAAATCAACAAAGATAAAGACGGACTATAATAAGTCAAAGCCTCAAACAAAAGGTAGTTTGGGTTCCTACATCTGCACTGTCACGACAATGACGCTTAAGTTACAGCCTCATTGTTCAGCATCAGGATCAGGCTAGGCAAGTCCTTAGTTCTCCATGGCCCAAGTGCCTCCCTTTTCAGGGGGCTTTCAGAAACTGTTTGAAAGGCACAGCAAGAAACGTGCAGTGCTCAAACGTGGCTCAGATTAATCAACTGCAAAACTATTAAACAGTCACAGATGGTCTAGCAATGGTCCTCACCAATATACCCTGAGGCTTCTATTACACATGAAGCAGAGATCATCTTATTAAAAGGTATCACAGCCACTGCAACAGAAAGTAGGTGTGTTTACTGATGTGGAGACAAGACACACACAGCTATGTGAGAGTCAGACTTGTGATGCTGGGAGAAAGGAAGGTCAAAGTCCATTTTGAGAAGAAAATCCTATATGAATACAAAGAAATGCCTGTAACGCAAGCCCTTGGTGTGTAAAGGTTCATAAATTAAACTGAGAAATACATTGCTATTTGGTGACTAGGGCTGGAAAATGGTTGCAGTCTGACGTTCCAATACTTTTCATAAAGGAGAAGAACTGCCAGGTTTCATTCTTTAAGACTAAAACCTGCACAGCTCCTCGACCTCATTGGAAGTCTTCGTGTCACACTATTTGGAAACAGAGTCCTAACCTTATCTTAAAATGAGTATATCAGTTTCTGATCTTGTCTACTTAATTAGATTTATTATACCTTCGAAATTAATTAGGCCTACTTTCTACCCCCAAATTTCTTCTTTAAAAATTGGCACTATATTGTTAAATACATTGAATAATTCCTTTTCAAACACCACACATGTACTTATTCTTCAATCTTTCAAAATGTGTAAAGGGACTTTATGATATTAACCAATATCCTTATAAATGCCCAAAGAATTGTCATCATTTGCCAATTCCTTGCAGTTTTCAAAACTGAGAAAATAAAAGAACCCAGCATAATAACAAAGTCTATTCTTATATGTTAAGGGAATGCATAAATATTGTGTTTCTAGCTTTTCGTTTCACTGTGTCATCCTTTAAAAAAGAAAAGGGAATTGAAATGTAGGGGGAAACATGTAAAATCCAGCTGTCGTACATTTTCATAGAAACATTTCCAAATCCAGCTCCAATATGACAACATGACTGCAGACCACAAAAGGAAAACATGAAATTAGCTTTCGCCTATGAACATAAAAGTCCAATCAGAAGTTTAAATTGCTGTTCACAGCCAATTCCCCACTGTGGGCTACAGTTGTAACTGTTCGCATTTACAGAAAAAACATTTCTACTTTTATTATTTCATTCTTTATTACCTCCTGCAGGAGATCTCCAATGACATGGCTACTGAGTTCTGGAGGGGATCATTACAAGTTATTGCAGGGTACATCTTGGTAGCCACTTGCTTGGTTTCAATGAAACTGCATTGTATTTTATGTTACTGAGACCTTTATATTATTCCTGTCCAACCTTGCACTGCTTTGCCATGAGTTCACGTTTCATGTCTTTGAAACTGTTTAATAATATTTTTCCTAAAGGAACCAGTCTATTGGCTTTGGGTATTTCCATCCCGTCAAACTTTCTAATAAATCACAGCTGTAGCCACTGCGAATTCTGTAGCCTAATTCATGCAGAAGATTTGGGCTACCAGCTTCTATCTGGCAACAAGCAGGTACCTACAGTTAATGGTAACAAACACTATGTGGTCCCAATTAAAATTAAGTTGCAAAGCCATGGAAAACAGAATATTAGATTTGTAAAGTTAGTGAAAATGATGTGGGGCAACAGTGCTGAAGAAGAGGAAGTTGGAGTCTTGCCATTCTGCTCCACTGTAATAAATTCAGTCAAACTGCTTAGTTTACGATTGCTTTGCACGTCTAGACATCTCATTATTTCAAGCCCTGCATCCCATCCAACCACCATGAAATTGCACACATCATATAATCATTATGTAACGAGGGTTTCTCATAAAGCTATTAGCATGTTACGATACCTCAGTTATAAACCACAGCACTCAGATGTCTTCACCCCAGACAGGAATTTTCAGTGATACACAGCTGTTTTCTCAATCCTTTAATACAAAAATACTGTATAATGGGATTGGTTTTTTTTTTGACACACAAGCAGAAGAAAATGATGGTGTCACCAGACAATGTGTGTGTATTTGTTTGTAGACTGTACATTCTTGACTTGTAAAATTCCCCTAACACATCTCACAATGATTCAAAGCAGATCACAGAATTTGAAATCTGAAATACTGTAAAGGCTGAATTCTTGTTTAGTACAGGGTTTTTTTTTTATTTAGTTTAATCGCCAAATGATTTCTTATCAGGTTTGTTTTATTCTCTTTTCAACAATGGGGCATTGAAGGATACCTTTGACAACAGAAAATCTGAGTGAATACTATTTTCTCAATGAATCAACACAGACTACATTTTAAAGAGACAGGTCCTAAAGTGATGAGGTACTCTTGAGATGACTTTCATTGTGAAAAATAGGTCCTCATGACTGGCCTTTATTCGACAAATTTGAATCCGGCTTGTTAATAAATATTCAAATGGAGTGTCACTTGAAACCTCAAATTATTTTAAGAGCAGTACTTTTGTTGCCCCTCAGTTCTTAACTGGTAAACAAAAGGAAGGCTTTCAACAACTTACGGTATATTAAGCCGTAGAAAAACAATAACAAACCAATAAATGTATTCGCCCAATATTCAAGCAGACAAACATGTGAATAGCTATATCAGTGTATCAGCCTGCAATTTCCAGCAACAGTTTCAAACATGTCTTCAGAACTCATGGTTGCATATCACACAAAAGAGCCAGACAGGCCACTACACTTGTATGTCTGTCTCTTTGTGTGGAGCGTCTGTCTGGGGTGAGATTATTCTTTCTTTATTGTTTTACTTTTGGCGAAAGGTTTATTTATTTATTTATTTACAGCACTGTACAGGCCAAGCAAAGATTGCATTTAATCTCATTTTCTGTTGTAAAACAAGGCGTTTCACTAAACCAGCTTTTCGGTGTTATGAGTCACAGTTGATTCTGGGCTCTGCTGCTTCTGGATCATTAATTAAGGATTCTGCAGATCCAGAGAGCACTTAAAATGACTCCCACTTGTCAAACCAGACTGCCAAGTCTCAGCACACTGCTGGAGGTCATGTGATCTACTGGAGGATGTTCTCCTCCCCTGCCATTCCAAGAGAAAAATGATAAGCCTCTTGCAATTAGAAGGGACACTGCAGGAACCAGGTTAACATGAGCCAGTGGCAGGCATCAATGTAGTCAAGCTTACACAGCAGCATGTCTAGATTTTTGCACATATTTATGTATAACCTGTAATGAACCACAAATCAGAACATTACCTTTGCAGTGATAACTTGGTACTGTATAAGAAATATACCATATAACTCTGTAGATATGTACTGGAGTATCCATACATAAAAACTACATTTTGAACTGCACAGCTGAAGTTGTCTGTTTTGTAATATTACTTTTGTTTCGCTTCAAATAGTTGTAATTCTGCATTGATTTATTTGTAGTGTTGTTAGGTACATATTGTGTGATGCAACAGCAGAAAAGTGGCAACACAAGCACCAGGATTAAAATCAATTATTGTATTTTTTTTTAAAGTTGAAAAGAAAGTTTTGAACAAAGCAAATGTCTTCAAGCTTGTACAAGAAATGTAATCATAGGCTTACAGCATTTCGCCCTTTGTCTTTATCTTTGTTACCAAAGCAGACTTAAGGGCCTTACCCCAATATCACTTCTTGTACTAGTCAAATGGCTACAGTTTAGTATGAATATGTTGACAAAATGGAGAAAATAAGAAAAAGTTACACTGAATAAGCAACTTCCTGCTTTATGCTTTAATGACTGTGTAGACTTGTGTAGTTTTTTTTTTTTTTTTAACCAAAGTGGAAGATTTTCATTATAGCCCCACAGCAGATTAATTTCCACAAAAACGCGGAGAGCAAGACTTCACTAAACCAGACTACAAAGTAGAAGTAAAGACATTATGCAGAGAATAATAATCTACATTTGAATTGCTCATTATATTTGTGAAAATTGGAAATTTAGATATAACATGCCAACTTGCTCTAAACACTGGCAGTGCGCAGCAACAAAAAGGCTATTGTAAGTTTTATTAGCAGTCCCTGTCAAAGCGATTCTGAAATAAAGCCTAGTGAAACTCCCAGCTGCAATCCTGGGGGCTGAAAGCAGCTGAGACAGTGTTACTCGCTGATAAAACCCAACCCTTTCTCTTAGCTTTCATGGATTGTCCTGCACATTATTCACACCCTTGCCCTAACACATTGATACATTTGAGCTACAGGTCTCTGAACCAGTCAACCTAAGCACAAAGTCTTACGAGAGACTGGTGAAGATGGGTCACATGGCATACATTTATTTACATGAGACAATAAACCACAGATCAAGGCATAGTTTAATGAGTTGGCTGTATATAAAATCACCCCTCTTCAGTGTGATACCTTGTCTTGGTCACCATAGCAGAAATCACATTTGTGGTAAAATTAAGAAATGATTCATTTTTACAATGGGTAAATCAGTAACCTTTGGGGTTGCGCTACACATGTTGGACGTCTCGCTGTAAATATTTTAGCCTACATTGTATTTAAGAGAGGAAATGCATCTATTCAGGGATACCAAGATACTTAGCAAGGAATGGGTAGGGTCTTGATTTTACAGCATAAAAGCTTCAATGTTGTATTTTAGTATATTTCCTTCTATCCTCTCAACATGTTCTTCCATATGTAAAAGTATAAATAAAACATTTAAAATACTGTAGCTTATCCCCACACATGACAAAATGCTGTGCGAAGTGCATGTGGGCATTAAATAATGCAACAAAAGTGTAACAAGCACTATCCACATAGCCGACTGGAATAGGAGCTAAAATAAATAAAGAAATAAAGAAGAAAACCTTGAAGTTATTCCAAGCATTTAAAAAATCCTTTCAGAAAACAATGCTGTATGTTTCTTGTTGGATTAAAGCTGAATTCAGTTATTAAAGACAAGGGTTTATAAAATATTAATGTTGCAGAAATGAACGTGTCTATTGCCACATTCTTAGTTTTCCAAAGTAAGCTTTGAGTGTAGTTGCAGACCATCTCCGAACAACTTTAGTCTTCAGTGTTGTTTAGCATTATAAGATGTGATAAACACTAAAAGACGGTATTTGTTTATAGTTGCAAAGTGACCATGTCCTTTTTACACACATCCACATTGGAATTTTACAATGCTTTAAAAGTAAATTCCAACTGAGATACAACACATTTCTGGAGCACTAAATCCTGCATGTCCACCTGAAATGCAAACAGGCAAACTCACTCTTATGACACTCTTTAAAATTAGCAGAAGAGCTGGGATTCAATCCAGAAACTCCTGGCTGCAATAAAGTACCCCGTTTTAACCACTGGGTCACACAGCCTGCCAAGATATTAAGCTCAGAGTTACTTTCTCAATCAATTTATCAACTGGGTGTTCGGAGTAACTAAAAAAAAAAACTAACTCAAAAGCAGTAGTTTGTAAATGTTTTATGATTAAGAGCATGATAAATAATACTGCCTGTGATAAATAAATACTTAAGGAGGCAGTGTGGTCCAGTGGTTAAAGAAGAGGGGCTTCTAACCACGAGGTCCCCGGTTCAAATCCTGGCTCACTCACTGTGTGACCCTGAGCAAGTCACTTAACCTCCTTGTGCTCTGTCTTTTGGGTGAGATGTTTTTGTAAGTGACTCTGCAGCTGATGCATAGATCAAACACGACATCATTGTCCACAAACCCCTTAGGCAAAGGACAATTATAACTTAATATACAATAGACTGCAAAAAAAAAAAAAAAAAAAAAAAAAAAAAAAAAAAATCAACCACGCTACACTGTCCGACAAACCACTAAATTTTACACTAAGATTTCCTTGGTGACTGTTTACTACATTTATCCATAGCATAGCCTTCTGTGAACTTTATTATTTGTGGTGGCTGACTTTGTTTACATTTCTCAAAGAATGTTTTAGCAGCAGGAGTACAAGCCCCTGTGAGCAAAATAAGCAGCACCTACTTGCAGGAGGAGGTGTGGTTATAGGCAATATCTTTAAGCTCTGTTATACAAAAAAAGGGATTAGGCCATCCTTTTTTTCTACCAATAGCTCCATCAGAGCTGATACTAATATCTGATCATCAGAATACATGTTAAAAATACAAACATTTATGGAACACTCTACCTAAGTGGCAATGTTTGAGAAATGAACACTGATTTAAAAGATCTGGCTCTGCACATCACAAAGGCTAACCAGTGCTATGCCCCTAAAACAAACAGAAGAACGTCTGTTTGTTCTTTACAGTATAGTAAAAACAAATCTTTTATACAGGATGTCCTGTTGGACGTCCTCCAGCAACAGATCACCACATCACAACGTCTGAATATCAAAAAAAAATTCCAGCAAAGCCATAAAAGAGCTGTCAAATACAAAATAGCTTAAAAATATCATGGAGTCATAAGGGGTCATTGGATCATATCCACCAATTATTATATTGTAAAGCTTTTTGTCTGGGTTATCCCACACAAGGGAACGATGAAGTCAAAGGTATTCAAAATGGGCATTTTCCCCACCGTCAGACAGCTCTTCTTTAGCATGCACATGACACCTGCCCTGGCGCGACTTTCGGAGTTACGTGTGGTTATGCGTCATCAACCACAGATGGAGGAAACCCCTCTCCAGAATTTGGTCCACCGAGCTGGAATGACACTTTCTTTTCAGGGCAACTTCTTGCAAAAAAAAAAAAAAAAAAAAAAAAAGTGCTTTAAGCAGTACAGCACATTAGGGCATGCAGTTTAAATGATGACACAAAATGAACATGTACTGCTTTCCTTTTTTGGAAAGACAAGTGAAGAAGGTTAATAACCTATATCCCTGTGTTCTTATTATATCTCTGCTGATGACTCACAAATGACTGTGCATTATAAAGTCATTTCAAAATTATTCTCAGTCATCACAAGGAGGGTTGTTCATGCATTCCTATCGACTAAGAGTTGCTGATCTCCAATCAACAGTCCATTCATTTGTGAGGAATGTAAAGCATCATGCTCTCTGTTTGGGGGGTGGGGGTTGTAACTGTACCACAGAGAGAGAGAGACGACTTGAAGATATCTTAGGCTGCTAACTGTAAGTCGAATCTCATTGGGCAACAGCCAAATCCCCATGGTTACTACAGCGCAGCAACTGGCTCTTTCTGTAGCTCACTTAAAAATCAGTTCTGATTGTTTGGGACTCTGAAAGCAAGCGGACAACTGTTGAAAGCCAAGCATAAAGACCTACAGTAAACGAAAGCACTTCCCTTCACCCCAAGGAAGTGTTTGCAAACAGTTCTCGGTTATACTGTACTAGCATTTGTTTAATAGGATTCTGGGAATCCTTTGTTGGAGTTTTCCTTTTGTGTTGTGGTCATTCGTATTCCATTTCTGTAAAGTCTAATGGTGATATTAACAGATAATATCAGTGATATTTACTGGGTCACAGGAAAACAATCAATAAACAGAGAAGCTCAACCTTCTGCAGTGGAAAGAGATTTTAAATCTGTACCATTCATTCTCATCTGCATTACATGAGACCAAAACAGGCTGAACCAGGAATGTGTCAGATTCAGTTAGAAAGATGAGACAGCAAAAAACCTAATTGCTTTGATGGAGGATGTGACCTAATGTAAAACCATATCATAACTATAAAACAAAACAATTAATGTTATATTGTTTTGGAATAAGAAAAGAAAAGCATCTATAATGCATTATTTTTGCCATCTTTGCAGTTTGCAAAATCACTCCTTTCTTGAAAGTCATTTGAAGATTTGGTTCTTTAGAATAAATCCATACCCATTTACAATTTATTTTGAATACAAAAAACACATACTTTTTAGTATTATTCTAGATGTTTTTCCCCAGTGTGTAGACTGTGTCAATGTAATGGTTTTCCAGGCCATGATCACTGACAGCATTCAAATCACAATGAATGCACAATACTGGTCTGCGCTGAACGTGTAACGATCACCTGATGCACACCACCATTTTAAAATATTCCACCCGTTGGTTTGGCAGTTTGTACGAGCCTGTTCTTTTCTTCTGTGTGCAGATTTATCTTACACCATACATGGACAGACATCCGTGTCTGCTGACAATCCACCAGCTTTCCTTTAATCCTAAAACCAGGACAACATCCTTTTAGACTAGCATTTACATTGACCTTAACCAAGAAAAAACAAACAAACAAACAAACAAACAAAAAACACTGTTGGTGAAACAACGCATTGGGTGACGCTATCGATACCCTGCGAGTAATACTGGCTGATCGTATTGTTTTTTTTAATGAGTCACGTTCGTTTGTATATTTTAAAAGCGTTCCCCAGTGGGCAAAATCTGACAACCCACAACCATGCCTATCCATTGGTATAAGATGACGTCTTAAAGGAATAAGATAAAAAAAAAATAGTAAATAATAATAATAATAATAATAATAATAATAATAATAATAATAATAATAATAATAATCTTTAAATGTGCATTCAATGTGTATTATTCCGGCCAAATTGAGATTAAGGGCGATTACACGTCTGTAGGGTGTATTGTTGTTACTCTGTAAATAGTAAGAATAATTTCTAAATTTGAAACAAGAAACTAAAACCATTAATGTATTAATATGAGCTCATTGATTTTACAAAAAGTTAAACGCGCGGTTGTAGACTGAGAATGTACAAGAAATAAAATACAATTACATTTGTACGTGTAAACGAATCACACTAACTAACGGACGCTATATTTAATAAATCAGTCCATTTACATTTCATTTCCATCGACTGAAATAAGACTTAACTAAATGCCATTCATGAAGCCAAAGCAACAGACTTCACTCCAGATGCTAAATCCTAATTTATTTTGGAAAGTACAATATGCAAGCCAACTTTATGAAGACAAAAATACGTGGCACACAACTCATTGTAACTACAGTGTCTATATGAATCTCTGTGTCGTTTTAATTCCACAACAGACAGTAAATGAATCCACGCTACCGCTAAAAATGAAACTTGCAATCTTACCTTTTACTTGACTTTCGTACTCAGCAATTATTTCTTTATCCTTTTTGAACCTGCTCGGAGTTGACATTTTGGAATCCTTTTTTAAAATCTTTGAGTTAAAAAGTTCGCAGTGTTTAACAAAGGCAGTGTTCGGTTCAGTATACAGCTCCCTGCATCCTAAATGAGGTTTGGCTTAGGTACGACCAAAAAAAAAAAGAAAGGGAATGACACAGTGTATCACCTTTAAGAAATAATTGCGATCGTTGGAAACTTTATGCTATAAAGCAGAACATGTCGTTTCAGCACATCGTTTTTTTTTTTTTTTTTTTTTTTTCTGAAACAATGTAGAACTGGGGTCAGAATAAGTAACAGCAAGCGCCACGGAATTGAAAGCCCAGTTTTCAACAGACCCCAATACAAGGCAATGCCTGAGGACTGAGAGAACCCTGGACCAACAGCGTCCAACCTTTTGTTGTTTAAATTATTGTTTTGACCTTCTTCAAAGGGATTTGGACAAATACGACAAAAGCCGTGTTCACTCTCATTGAACTATACAGATCGCTGACCATTTGCCAAATGCCAGGAAATGTGCTTTAGTATATAGCTCCTCTGTGTACTAGTTTAGTTCCCCCCACTTGACAGTCGCGTTGTCTCGGTGATAGTACAGACCACAGCTGCCTGGCGCTGGAGGGTCCTAGAAATGGGTGGCTTCTCTGAATCACAGAGCGGAAATATTGACGATTGACAACAATTCCAACCAGTGGGAATGAAGAAGCTCTTTGCAAGACAGTCACGAATGATTTCCAATGGTGAAATCCCGGGGTGTGTTAGGGCGTGTTTCACGTCAGCCTGGGGGTGTCCACGAAAGGATACCAAACACAAACAGCTATACCCTTTTTAACGCAAGGAGCGACGGGAGAGAAAGCGGCGTGGGTAACGTGTACCTAATTTGTTGTGCCTGTTGAAAGGTGCTACGGCCCTGGTATCTTAGAAGCAGAACAGCTGGGCTCTGTTCTAGACTGCCGGGGGGCACACGGATGACGTAGCAAGCGCATGTTTTACAGGTTTCAGTGTTAGCGCTCCGTTGACATTTAGCAGAGTGTGCGTTTTGGACGGACGGCTGTTTTAAACTTCTTTTCGTGGTGTGGCAGTGACAGAACTTGAAAATGAAAACTGTTTGGGTTATAGTAAGACACCATATTTTCTGTGTTTCTAGTTTCCATAATTGAAAAGATGTGTTTGTATTAGGTTAATTTCTCTTGTTGGAAATATCAAATGAATTAAAAAACATAGTCAGGTGGCATGAGACATAAAGGTATAGCCTGCCACCTAGTGGTAGTGTATTGCATATGCATAAACACATACTTGCATTCATAAACACATACATACATATATGCATACATGTATAGACATACCTACCTGCCAATAAACGACGATATTCCAATTGATATAACTGGTTTTTGTTTTTCTTGCAATACAATGAGATAATAAATACAATATTTTCTGTTATATGGAAGTCAACCATGGATTCAAAATTAATGTGGCATTCCAAATTGTGTTTTAATTAGATTAAACATATTAATGGCGATAGTTTAAAATGAGACGATAAATACACCAGTTAATGTGCCGTTGCTAACCCCTAGTGGTTATTTTCATATTGGTGTCATTAGAAAAATACCAGGATTCCTCAGAGAATGTCAAATTTAGTTCAGCCGGTGTCAAGCCCCATTCAGAATTGAACAATGTTTTTGCGTGATTGCGTAAAGATGTGATGTATTTCAATAGGACATTATACCCTATGTTAGTCTGTTTATCCTTGACTTCAAAAGCTTTTTTCTTTTTCTTTATTATTATTATTATTTTTTTTTACAGTCAAATAATTGTTACTGTTCACCTGTAATCTGCTCTGAGTAGATTCAAAATTGTATGTTATCAATTTTTGTTTCAATGTGCGATTTCCGCTTCTTAAAGTTTACTTTAAGAAATATATTGTGAAAAGAAAAAAAATAAAAATAAAAAAGAATGCACAAAAAACTTTACTGAAAACAGAAAAGTAGAACAGTGGTAAAGGCAGAGGCAACCCTACCTGAATTGATAGGACTGTAACGTACGTGAAAGGCACCTGGAAAAATAAAACGAATTCAGGTGATACATTTTCTGGTTTTCAGTTTGTTTTCTCAGATTTTTCGGCTTGCAACAACATTACAATTCTAGATTTTCCAATTAATCAAAAAAAAAAAAAAAATTCCAAACTTGATTGTAGCCTTAATAATAATAATCTTTATATAGTGCCTTTCATAGTGGACCACCATGACAAAGCACTTTACAAGATACAAGACTAGGGTGTGTGAACTATGCATCAGCTGTAGAGTCACAACAACATCTCACCTGAAAGATGGAGCACAAGGAGGTTAAGTGACTTGCTTAGAGTCACACAATGAGTCAGTGGCTGAGCTGGGATTTGAACTAGGGACCTCCTGGTTACAAGGCAGGTTCTTTAACAACTGGATCACACAGCCTCCTACAACTTAGGCTTTTTTGAAAATGAGAATGGTATTAACCATGGGGGGAAACTACCCAACTTCCAAAACAATTTGAATCAACTGTTTTAAGTGATCAAAATGATAGTATACAATTGGTCGACAAAACATTTACTTTCTCAGTTAAAAGGCTTTTCTGAAACAAATACAAGTGGGTTACAAAAAAGTAAATACAATGATTATTTTTAAATGATAACAAAGTTCAGCACAGGCATTTTTCCAGTGCTCAGATAACACAATAAACTGATACAAGTGATACAAACCAACTGACACAGTTGTGTCTGATGATCCAGAATTGATCAAATCAAAGGCAAAATACCACTAAATGTTCCCAAGAGAGATTCTGATTAGAAATAACAATTAATAAGGTTCAATTTTAAAACTTCTGCAGTTGAGTCACAATGTCACCCAACAGCCAGAACACATTCAGAAGCAAATTATACAACCCAAAAACAATACAAATGAATAAATGAATACATCTAGCATCTATCATGACAAAATCAAACACTCAAGACCTGTATTTTTACCATGCATTTACTATACTATGCAATCACCATACTTCTCTGTGCTTTACCATGTTTTAACTTTGCTTCATTTAACCACAGCAAACCTTGAAAGGAGTTGAAGCAGATCACTTCCTTTTCATGACATGCCCACTGTGTAAATCTAGTCCTGTTCTCACTTTGATGTAGGGACCACATATTTATACATCTGATCATTTTAGTCTAACACGACTGTTTTAATGCAACAGCTAATAGAATAACTGGTTAAAAAAAAATCCTGGGCTCCCGAGTGGGCTCCCTATAGCCTGGACGTCGCGGGCTATTCCATTGCCAACCATGGACAGGAGTTCCCAAAGGGCGGCGCACCCTTTGGGGGTGGGCATAATGTGTCAAAAACTTCTACGGTGTTAAAAATAAAGTAATCGACGATGTGATTTTAGACACCCCATGGTCTTAGCTTAAAAGTTTCCGAAGATGCAAAATTTTTAATGTCTATGCTAGCTTTGTCTGTCATGGTCTCAATTGAATTAATTTCCAATAGGCAAGCTGCATTTTAGATTACAGATACATGCATACAGTATATAGTGTCAGTGAAAAAAGGGAAGCAGGTGATTAACCTCTAATACTTTGTAGTGATAACTCTATATCACTGTCACTTTTTGGCATCCAACTTAAAAAATAGATACAGTAAGTCATCACTACAGGTTCAGGACCTAACCCAAAGAGAGTAAAATGTTTATGTGGCTTGTTTGAGGAGAAAGTCTGGATTGGATTGTAAAAAAAGTAAAAATACAAAAAACAATGGTCTTTCACCTGTTTTTGAACAGTTTACTGTATTACCATAAATGGACGAACATACTTCTCTGACAGATAATGAGCAATGGAGGTCAATGACAGTGAGAGTTCTCAAAAACATCTGTCACTCTGGAAGAGTTAACTTGTAGACTGACCCCAAGAAGGCACAGATATGTCGTCCTGAATTCAGCATCTCAATGTTGAGAGTTTGGCAGACATGGAAACGTTCTGTACCTTTGTTATAATTGACCAGTAATAAGTGTATCATATTCAGCATTTGAGGCACTAGGGTTGACAAAGTGATCCCAAATAGTTTCTCGTTTAAAAACAACTAATTTGAATATTACAACTTTTTGAGCAGAAGATTTTTTTTGTAACTTGCCCCTTTTTGTAGGGGAAAACATATTTTACATGAAATATTTTAGAAAGTAAAACACGACTGTTTTAATAAATTATGTGTCAGAACATTTATGAGAATAACTGGTTAAAAAAAATACTGGGCTCCGGATTGGGCTCCCGATAATGGACGTCGATTATCTGTTCCATTGCCAACCATGGAACCGAGTTCCCCGCCGGGGGCGCGCCTGGACGTCGCGGGCTATTCCATTGCCAACCATGGACAGGAGTTCCCAAGGGGCGGCGCCCCCGGGGGGGGGGGGTTGGGTTGGCCAGGGTGTCCGCGGCTCACCGCGCACCAGCGACCCCTGTAGTCTGGCCAGGCGCCTGCGCACCTGCGTGGGATTGCCTGTAAGCTGCCCGGAGCTGCCTTGTCCTCCGATGCTGTAGCTCTGAGGTGGCTGCATGGTGAGTCTGCAGTGTGAAAAGAAGTGGTCGTAGCAGTGTGTGTTCATCTTCGCCACTCCCAAGTCAGTGCAGGGGTGCTAGAGGTGAGCAGCGCTTAAATAATCATTGGATATTCAAAACTGGGAGAAAATAAAAAAATAATTGCCGACTTCTAAATAAAAAAATACGCTAACAGAATCATCCACATATTGTAATCTAATATTGCACTCTCTTAGTTGCTCAACCTAATACAAAACCTGCCACCATGTGATCAAAATGAAGGTACACAAACATGACCACATTAAAAAGTTTTAATTGTACATGTGAAATGTTTTGTTCAATTTCAATTAATTGTACCACTTAAAATCAGTTCATCCAAAAAAAAAAAAAAAAAAAAAGCTAAAACTCCAGAAGCCACAGAAATAAACCATTTAGTTTTTAAACTTACGTTGCCGCTCCAAGTGGCCACTGGTACACATCCTTTTCATTGACCCAGGGGCTATCATAGACCAATAAAATCAAGTCAACAAATTCTCCATGCTTTCTGAGGTATGATTCAATCCAGTTGTTATTGCACTGCTCACTACCCAAGAGCACCACTGCCATGTGAAGAACGTGGTGTGCCTGCACTAGTGTTTGTATATGCTGCAGCCACTGGGTGGGATAAGAGATCTTCTGTTCCTCTCTTTCATTCAGCACCAGGAGGACACTATCTGTATCCAGACGTATGTGTCCTGGCACAACTGCAGGGCCTGTGTAAAAACTGAAATAAAATACACTAGTGGAAATGTAATTTGCAAACAAGAAAGTTTACAGCAGTTTTAAACAAGTTTAGTTATATACAAAAATAAAAACAATGTGTTATGTCCCATGCGTGTAATGTTCCTATCTAGAAAAAGGTTGGGGATCACTGAATAGAGGGTTAACCCTTAAAAAAAATGTACCACAGGAAATTTCCTTTTTCCATTGCAATACTTTATTGCACTTATCTACAAGTGAAGCGGCCCAGTGTCCGTTAGATCACATCACAAAACATCCACAAGATTCAGCACACTCTGCTTGAGAACAGTGGCAGGGGAGAAACTGTTAATTAAATAGACTGAAGAGGTGAGCATGAGAAGAACATCTTGTAACAGAAAACTAACCAGTCAAGCTGAGTGCCTCCTGTTTCAACCGAACAATCAAATCAAAACATTACACCATGCCATTTCAGAGTAAGAGCTGTAATACAGATATTTATATTTCAAGCAGAATACATTTAAATGTGCTATTCCAAATATATATATATATATATATATATATATATATTATATATATATATATATATATATATATATATATATATAATACAGTAGATATATATATAACATCTAATAGATATAACATAGATTGTAGATTATATATATTGTAGATTAACTCTTGACACTAGCACTTTTTGTTATATTTTTCACTAAATAACGCTTTAGTGGTTAATGGAAATTTGACCTTAAACAGAACAATATATCAATATACAATGTTTGTAAATGTTCTTTACATGTTTTTAGCGTACTAATTCCACTGTTCCAAAAAACAAAAATAAAAAGCCTCAAAAATAAAACAAACGACACCCAGATGTTAAGTATTAAATACGCTGTAAAGTTTAGAAAAGATTAATAAAATCGGAAAATAAAAACCAAACAGTGACACTCATCTGCAACCCTTATACATGCACAGCGATTTTACAGTGTTCATATGCTTTTCTCACAGTTACAATTCTACATTTATCATAGTTCACCATGGTTTGTCATATCCTTTGCCATACCCCTCGGTTCTTTATAATGACAACAAGAGAAACCTTACACTTATTACTCTCTACCAATTTCTATAATCCCAGGAACCAGCCAGAGGAAATGGGTCAGCACACCAAACAGTGATATGTTAAAAGAAAATCATAAAAAATAAGTGCAAAGGCTTGTGCATTTGTGTTTATAATAAACTCGTATCTATCAATACGCCAATAATCCTAACAGGAAGTGGCCTTAAAGAGACTGAAGAATATCAGCTGCTCAAGTCAAGCACCTTTGTTTTTTTGTTTTTTTTGTTTGTTTCCTGATATCCTGACATTCTTTTTGCCCACACAACACTTTGACCACCCACTGGGGAGGAAGACTGAAATAAGAAAGCAACACGCTTTGATTCCACGGCGTACTTTTGTTTAATAAACCTGCGCAGCAGCTCTTAAACTGCAGTTTTACTGTCTCCGAGTCTCTGTCCACCCAGCCACCCTGTCACACGCACCCTTTCATTTTAAAATCTACTTCCACCGTATTTTTGTTATACTTAGAAATGTTAATAAGTGGCTTAATAAATAAACAGGATCAATATATAGTTAAAGGGTGGTATTTTGATGCACTACTGTATTTAATAAAAATAGACCCCAACGAGTGTGTGTAATTTAAATCAAAGGACGAAAGAAATCACAGAAAGATGGTAAAAGGAAATAGACGCAATTAACAAGGATAGAATGAAAAACATTTAATAGACCTACCAATAGCAGCCTTTCCCCAGAGCTGCACTTTGTGTACTTTGGATCTATTTAGGGCAATTCGTTCTTGTACTTTAACACTGACTTTGTGCTTCTGTTGTAAAGCAGTAGTGTCGAATTTGTCATCCTCTTCCCATGGATTCCTCTCGTCTGACTGAGCCAGGTCTTTTCCATGACCTAGCCTTAAAGACTGAAGAAAACTCGCTGTCAAATACAATATATATATATATATATATATATATATATATATATATATATATATATATATATATATATATATATATATATATATATTTTTTTTTTTTTTTTACGATACAGAGGCTCACAAATCGCAAATCCGACTTTTTCACATATCCGCCTATACCCCAGTCCACAAGGGGTCGGATATGCGACGTTGTACTGTACATAATTCACAACCTAGTGCTCCCCCACTGTAAAAACCTCTGTATGTAGATCGAAATAAAAAAATTTAAAACACTATCTAAAAAAAAACAGGGATGGATAAAAGGTGGGTGCAAGTAGGATGGTTATATGCTTGCCCCAAGTGATGTTGATTTTTTATAGTATACCCAATTCAATAAAAACAGTACCTTTATTAAGTGTTTGTGAACTTACTTTTCCATAACCAATGATTTAAGACGTGCTATTTTTAATCATTCAACACTAAACCGAAACATAACATGTAAAATTACTACTAATATACACCACATTCATATTCTCACTACTTCCGACATAATATTGTGATTGCATTTCATTCATATCTGGGATATGTCACCCTGGGGGGGTTCTCAGTGCACAGCGTTGACAGAGCTGAACTGTACAGAATGTGCAACACTGAATAATGAATGTCAGGGCACCTGTCAGTCGCATTGATTCTGGAAAGCAGGGATCAAGGTGAAATAATAAGCGACTATTTCTGCACAGTTCCATAACAAAATGTCATGCACGAGCTATACTGTCACCATAATAATGACTTTATTTTTAATTAGTTTATTCTGATTCTAAAAACAGAGTCATTGTACATTTTTACAGTTGATGTAATGCTTATTTTGAATTAACGAAACACTTAGTTGGCGCAATTTAATAATTGCGTATTAATTCCTCGACAGTCTGTAGAGTTATATGCTTCATCTTGAATATTGTGTGCAGTTCTGGTCACCTCGCTATAAAAAAGATATTGCTGCTCTAGAAAGAGTGCAAAGAAGAGTGACCAGAGTTATTCCGGGCTTAAAAGGCATGTCATATGCAGACAGGCTAAAAGAATTGAATCTGTTCAGTCTTGAACAAAGAAGACTACGTCGCGACCTAATTCAAGCATTCAAAATTCTAAAAGGTATTGACAGTGTCGACCCAAGGGACTTTTTCAGCCTGAAAAAAGAAACAAGGACCAGGGGTCACAAATGGAGTTTAGACAAAGGGATATTCAGAACAGAAAATAGGAGGCACTTTTTTACACAGGGAATTGTGAGGGTCTGGAATCAACTCCCCAGTAATGTTGTTGAAGCTGACACCCTGGGATCCTTCAAGAAGCTGCTTGATGAGATTTTGGGATCAATAAGCTACTAACAACCAAACGAGCAAGATGGGCCGAATGGCCTCCTCTCGTTTGTAAACTTTCTTATGTTCTTATGTTCTTATGTGTAAATATTGTTCTGAAGAGGCACATTGCGTTGTCAGTTGATTAAAACACACACATCGACTTGGATAGACTCAAACTACATTTAATTTTATTGAAAACATTGGACTACAATATGTGGTTATTTTCTTACCAGTGACCCTGTGGAATCGAGAAACTGTTGCTGTCTTGAAAAAGACGTTATAATCAGCGTAAACAGAAAATAGGAAATACACTAAAACGATCAAAGAACACTCTTCTGCAACTGAATTTCACACTTTCTTACTACCATCCTGCAGCCACTGTTTACGTTCTTGCGGATGTCCATACATATAAAGGACCTCACTGCAGCACATTTGATGACCAGTTACAGTTGTCTAACAATTGACTGACGGGATAGGAAGAAGAAATAGTTTAATAAGAATAAAACTTGAATAGGACAGTACTGAAATCCAAGTTGCAAAACCAAGGCCAACCGTTTTGAAATGTTGCTCCTTTCATTTTTTTTGAGTAGTATGCCTCCCTGCCACTAGAAGCATGCAATACATGTTCTAATGCAGGAATGGAAAGATGAAGATTCTCTCTATCTATATCTGCATTTCTGAACCCAAGCATTACTAGATAGAGTTAAAAGGGTCACTTTTTATGATCTAAATCAGGGTTCTCCTTCGTACAACTTACTAAGATACCCACTGAAGAATCATAATGGGTTTTTAAAGTCTTCATAGCTAAACATCCTTTCGTAGAAGCAAGTGCAGTAAAAATGCTGCAAAATTGATGTGTTTAATCAGGACACAGGTTCAGTGAGTAAAAACATGCTGCAGCAGTCTGTTGGTGCAATCTGGTTAAACCTTCTTTATTAAAACACAGTTCTACTATTCAGTCAGCCCTTTAGTTGTTGTAACTGTTAGTCTTTTTTTCTATTATACTGTACATCACCCCTGGGAAACATTCAGCTGCTTTTATAGCTTGGAAAACTATTACTAAAACCTGGCTTATTGCAGTGATACATTCTAGGTTTCCTGTAATTTCTTAGAATTGACTCACAGAATTAAAAATTTGCCTGAAGATCTTTAGAATCTTTTAAGTCATTTGTATACCCTGGAATTCTTCTAGGCAACTCTCATAAAATTTATAAGCAGCTGTGGCTGTCTTTTGAATAATACATTCAAAGAGCATTGTCTCCAGCAAAAGACAGTTTCCAATAGAAAACATGTTATAAGGCAGTGACAATTTATACCTAGCAAGGCACTGTATAATAAAACTTTACCAACACTAGCTCATCATTGTGCAGAATTGCATTTGGTGTTCTAATTATAAATGGGACGCTTATTCTACACAGACAATCTGGAAAGAGAAATAAGGCATAGCAATGTGTTTGGCTCTATAGCCATTTAAATAACCTTTATGAGCAAGCTATTTGCAGATCTTCAGATCTTCTCTGTTTGAATAAAGTGCTGAATTGACTAACAAGCTGACTAAATAGTAACAATTACACTCAGACACAGCTTCGCTAAAACTATAGATTGTTTCTGAAGTCTTTTCAAACTCATTAAAAACCTTAAAAAGAGCTATATTGTGTGTTGCTCAATGAGCCATCTATGGCTCAAGAGTCACCCGTTGACAGTGTCAGTATAAAAATAACTGCTTCTAGTTAATTCCCCCAAAAATAAGTAGATTACCTCTATACACTTCCACTAAAGATAGCGGGAGATACTATAGCTACTTACAACTTATCACAAACCTCAGTTTGTAACTTCAAACCCGGTTTAAACATCGTCCCGAGACAACACATTCAATGTAGATGAAATCTGCTATTTGAATTGATTTGTGAATTACTGCTCATTGGTGTTACAGACCAATCCCCATGCAAACAAACAACTAACAACATTGATTCACATAGAAAACAGGATGGCCGAGCCCGTCCCAAGGTGAACCTACTCTAAACCAAACAGAAGTCTTGCTGTGGTAAAACATCTGCCGTCCCTCATGGAAATGTGTTCTAGCTACATGTGTTTAATGTATGGCTTCTTAATACCACAACCGCTAAATCACAGTTTGATTAAGGAAGTGAAGGAAGACCCATCCCAGGATTTGTAACAAGGAGGCCTGTTTGTTCTGAGTATGGTTGTATGAACAGGCAGTTTTGTACTAGAATAGGATAACATAATCCGCTCCCTAGTATCAGGTTGGACTGAATGGTTATGGACCAATTGACACAGTTCAGGGATTGTATAACAACAAGGGTTTGTATCACAACTTGGTACAGGCTTTGCCAAAGTAATACACTTTCTAATGTAATATACTTCAGTTCCAGCAGATTGTCCATCCAGATATACATATATTATATATACACTATTAAAAGGTTTGTTGCCCCTTTAAAAACTGACCCAACACAAAACTTGAGGTTTAAGCACTGATGCGCTGTGTTTAATTTACAAAATAAACCAAAATTGAAAACAAAAACCCAGCTCTCCGAGCACTAACTACACACTTCAGGATTCTACCTAATTAACCGGACAGGTAAGCTGCTTACCGGTTTGTAAAGCAGTTTCACATACACACACTACCTTTTGAATACGACTGACCACACTCTCAGTCAGGCTTCTTCCCACAGCAGAGCTCCGAGTAGACTGGCTGCTCTTCTTGTATACACTGCAGCTGGCTGCAATTTGGAATAATTGCCAGCTGACAGTAATTAACAAAACAATTATCAATAATACAATTAATAAACACTTATGCACGTTTTTATTTTTTCCTACAGGGCCACCAATGTCAAATAGTTGTTTGACCAAAGAAACTTTCATTTCACTGGTTCTTTGTTTCCTGATGGTAGGGATTGTGGGACTGGTGTCTTTAGGAAGCTCAGCCTATACAATGCTTCTTTAATGGGGTCCACATGTGAGAATACATTTTCATAACCAAGTTATTTGACCTTAGCACAAAATACTCAATATAGCAAAAAATAACATTTCTTATACCCATCGGTGGGTTCGTCACAATAGAATACATTTTGTAATTTTACCATATTTCAGTATAAGAAGTACTGTGTGTCTATATATATATATATATTGAAAGTGAAACGTTTAGGAAGATTTATAATTCACTTCAAACATCCAATCAAGACCTATACAATACAAACCAAAATCATCAAAATAAAAATAGGGGAGTAACTGAGTCAATTTGAGGAAGATACCAAACCAATGAACAAGGAACAGGAATCAGCAAATGTACAGCTCTGAAAGCAGACAGGCAGAGGAACATCTAAGAAATAAATGTATTTATACATAATTCGGGCGTGGGTGAGCAAATCCATCACTTTGTACAGGATATATTGCCTCCTCAACTGCTGCAGCACAGCTTTGTTTTATATTTTTTAAACCTTTTATTTAATCAAAAAATCAGCAACCCTTCAAAAAAAATAAAAATAAAATACAGGCAGATTGGATAAAGGAGGACATGTGCTGGTTGATTTAAAGAGCACAGAAGCAGATTTTCACTTCCAGACTTTGCATAGGAGGTTTGCATTGTGCAATTCGTATGACAGACACTTCTTGGTGTACATTTAAAGAGTAAGTAGCTTCAAATGTATTTTTTTGTTGACTGACACAGGTATATGTAACATAGATTACAGCAGCCAAAGTGCCAGTGCCATCTAATGATCAGCTCATTTGGAGCACATTTTTATTTGTTTTGCTGGTATTAATCGGCTGTGCGTAAGATGGTAAAATAAAGACACTTAGACTAATCTGTCTTAAATTACATATATGTGTGGCAGGTAATTAGAATATTATATTATAGTATACAACAGGACACTGCTCTGCAATTGTGTTCTACGTAATCCTGTTATTACTCAATAACTAAAAAAAATACTCAGTAATTGAAATACAATTATTATTTCAGACAAAAAAAAGTAAATAAATAAATAACTTTCAAAAGTTGTAGTTTAATAGTGATAATGGCATTGCTGTGGCATATTGGAAATAACAGAACTCCCTCATTCAAATAATGCATTATTGACTCAGGAGTTCTATTATTACCTTGTAAACACACCACAACAATGCCATTATCCCTTAATGAGATTGGATTAGATTAGATTACATTAGATTAGATTATAGACCTATAATCCAATTGTCCTTCAGTAGCTTTAGTACCATTGCTTATTATTAAGCCGAAATATAAAATAACAAATACATCTAATTTCTATTTGAAACTTCTCAAAATGTCCAAAGACTTTGGTCAAATGTGCTGTACTGCCATATTGAATAACCCAGGTGTTTCCTCTTTTTATTGTTCTTCAGTGAAAAAGGCACTCCCCTAGTCAATGACTACCACTGTTTTAAACACAGAAAAACCAATGATGCCTTTCAAAAAAGTTCACTGAGGACTGGAATAAAATAAGGGCCATGCTGTAACCATTACATTACAATCCTCTACCATAAAAATAACTAAGTTGATATGAAAAGTCAGATGAACAACTGTAATACACTTGGAAATGGTATACATGGTATAGTTTACCATTATATAATAAGAGTTCACTGATGCAGCCACATTGTAAATCATGTCAACTTTATTAAAGACGATGTTGTATTCAGGGGTTAAATGTGCAGTTGGCTAGAATGTCCATGCAAATAAGACTGTGACTCAATGGAAACTTTAGAACAAATATTGTATCTAGTCTTGCACAATGATTTATTAATGGGAGAAAAAACAAACGACAGTGCTTTAAAATTTAATTTATTAGAATTTTGTCTTATATTAGTTATCAATCAACTGGAGACTATACTGCCCAAAGCTGCAAGCTGAGGGCATTATTACCTGTAGCTATAGTTCTTCCCTCGGGGCCTTTAGTTTCCCACTGTGAGCCGAGGTCTGCAGTTCATATTTGTTTTATGAATCAGCCAAGAAAGTAACTGAGGCAAGGTTGTGGACTAAATATGATTATATATATTTTGTTTAAATATAGGCGTTATAGAATAAATAAATAAAATAAAAAATAAATAAATACAGTGTATCTATCTGTGCATCTATGTAATTGTGTCTTGTGTACTGTACTGTAATTCCCATTGTATTGTGTTCCTTTCCTCCTCTGTATTCATTACAGTTTCTGGTCAACTGTCTGTGTCTATGTGTAAATGTAGCCTGCCCATATGGTGCTTTCTGTGTCCTCCTATTATTGGCTGTTTTTTGTCTGTACACATTGGTCCTGAGGACCAATGGGATGTGTGTAAGCTCAGGTACCTGATTATAATAAAGGGGTGGAGCTACGTTATAAGAGGGTGCTGGGCGCCAATTGTGTGTGTGTTCTCAAAGCTGGTTACTGTTCCAGGGTTGAAGGAGACAGAGCCATGGTCTCTGAGTAATTAAAGCAAACAAACTTGAATTAAACGTGTTGTCTCCTTCCTTTCTACTGCCTGTGAAAGGCTACTATACCATGAACATGAGAATTGATAAATATTACATTTAAAAACATCTAAAGTACGTTGTAAATTATAATAAAACTTTAGTTTTAAATAGTACATTAAACATTTTTATAGAACTGACTTTCTCACTGTGGCATATTAGAATTCCATTGCGTTTGTGAATGTCGTATTTGTTTACATCGTTGTTGGATTTTTTTTAATTTTGGGAAGCCAGAAAACACTGAAAGCAAAGTTTTTTTATGATGATTTTAGTGTCTGGAGCATCTTTGTTTTGTAATATATTATCCAGGAGGTTGAGATTCGGGTTTGTCCATCATTTTTCTTAGTTGTATGAAGAGGGGAAGGACATTCAGCATGATTATGTAATTTGAAGCTGTTTGTAAAAACAAACATTGACCATAAGCAGCGTCACGGGGGCAGTAGCTGCAGAATGAAGGCTTAAACAGCGTAGCTCTCGCAGAGAGTGCACACAGGGTAGTGCTGCGTAAGCAACTCACAATTTACATCGTGCTTCATTCACCCTCAATACCCCTACCACGTGACCACAAACAGGGTGTGGGAGGGGAGAACACTGAACACTCAGAGTATCCTCTGAGAATTAATTGGTGATCCACAGCCAATACCCCACGAACCTTAAGTTTAGTGTTAGGGTGTTGTTATGAAATAAACTTAGTTTTAGTACCTAAATTCATCACCCTTATCAAGTGATTGGGCTGTAACATATAATGATGATTATTACAAGTTGCACGGACTTGGTCTGACATTACAATCTTCCCTTTCCAATCCGATGTCGAACCCTGTCTGTCATCATCAAAAAGACGCCAAGCACAGGTCTCTAGTCACTTTTTCTCTGGAAGAGACAGAGAAAACCTTTCAATGACCGAGTGAGACCGATAGGAGCCTAGAGAAGCCGAAAAAAAGGGGCATATCTGAGCAATACACATAGCCCCTGCACCACAGAGATAACATGGACACAAACAAAGAAGATAGCTGCTTCTGCATCCAGCGCTCAAAAATATCACAGACATTTGCAGAGCTTTTTGAGATGTTATAGTAATAAAATAATGACTTGGATCGCATTACTGAGGAGTTTGGTGATAAAAACGAGTGATTTAATTGGTATGCATGACTATGAAGAGGTATGTGAAAAATATAGCGAACAAGGGGTGGGGCTTGGCTGGAGATGCAGTACTGAGTATACTTTTGCTATGCAGTGCCTTTTAAACCTGTTTTACTCTGAAAAAAAAATTAAACAGTGCATGTAAAATAAACAGCGCATGTGAAAATAAATTGGACCTGACGAGTCTGACAAGCGCTGAATAAATGGACCGCTAAGGGTCAAAATGCTATTCACTGGACATGATCAAGGGCTGCATAGAGGGAGAGACCTCAGGAATTGATAATAGAAGATATATAACTAATGAGTGTAACAAGATTCCCCTTGGCTCACAGAAAGCCACCCTCGTGGAGGTGAGACCGAACTGTTTGGTCTTCAAGACTGGGAAGCAACCGATACTTCCCCCAAGGGGGATCTAGAGGAGCGAATGGAAGGATGACAGTGATAGTTAAATTTGGCCGAGGTCCCCCTTGAAGGCAGTGAACCTTCCTCGCGGAGGACGAATCCAGCACCGGCTGGGCTTCTAAGGTTGAAATGAGCTTCACTTACCCCAAAAGAGACCCCCGGCATCCTGCAACTGCACCACTAGTACAAAACAGATAAACAGATATGGATTATGATTTTTTTTTTTTTTAAACTAATCTCACCGTTCAGTGGAGAGGAAACCCACCACCCTTTTTTTGGGAGGAAACCTCTGGAGAGATGGCCCCCACTCCAGGCATACTAGCAATACTATGAAGGGGGAAGGACAGAGAATTCAGAATAGTGAAGAGAACCAAATAAGGCAGCAAGGGAACGAGATTCCATGACTAGATCATTGAAAGCAGAGAAATAGCCTTGGAGGAGGACTGTGATTAGAGAAATAGAATGTTAGTAGTAATTGGAATGCAGAAGGCTGAGAAGGCTAACCAGGCAGTTGCATAGAAGGTGTGAGGGTGGCGGCCCTATATTCTTAAGCAGATGACAGAAGAAATCAGATTTTTTGCTTGCAGAAGGTTGAGAAGGGGAATCAGCTAGTTGCATAGCAGGAGCGAGGGAGGAGGCAATGTATTCTTGAGCTGATGAGCGGAGATTGCGGAGGGAGAATACAGTTGAAAAACAGATTTTAGATTTCCAAGGCTACTAAAGCCGATGGAGGAAGTGTCAGTATGAAGAGAGAGATCGTGGTGGGCAGATGTGAAATCATCGTAGAATGTAGAACGTCCATTCTAGTGCTACTGGAGGGAAGTCAGCATCCTGATATCTATTCTTGCTTCTCAGGAAATATTAACATCGGAGTTGAGATTTTTTTTACTGAAGTAGAGAGGGACGTGAAATAAGTGTCCTGGAAGTGAAAGGAATTCCGTTTTGAAATAGAGTGGCTGACTTGAAAGGACTGAATAAGGGAATGAACATGTTCTGGTTTATAACCCGGGAGGCTTGCTTCGAAGCGACAGGTTTCTAATGTAGACTCACTAGAGGGGAACTCTGACTGTAGCGAAGAGTTGTCTTGTAGGAAGACCCTACTATGTTGAGCAAAATCTTGGGGCTGCTGCAGCAGCTGAATGTTAATTGAGTAGTAAAAGAAAGAAAAAAAATGATAATAATAATTGTCCCTTCCAACATGATGGCAGAGGGAGGGGTGCATGGGCACGACTTTGAATGCATCTGAAATGTCTGCTTTGGGTAGTCAAGATTCCCAGCTGGATGATTTTATGGAGTGGTTAGCATCAGAAACGTAAATATAATACAGAGAAAACTGGTCTGAGGGATGAGTGAATTAATGCTGCTGATTTACAGGTACAGATATGGCGTGACTGCTGGCTGTTTGTGATTCTAAATCAGACACACAGCTCTGTTATAGTACCTATCTATGCATAACTTGTTTAGGAGTAAGATCTAGAAATGTCTGACAGGGACAAACTCTTCTGGGTTTAGGGTACGGTCATTTTCTCCTCCTCCCTCCCCTCTTTTGCTGCAGTCGAAGAATTGGAAACGCTTCGATATCCTCCATTGTCAATTGCAACTCAGTAGCCCTGTCAGTGGTGGCAGTTTAAATAAGACACGAAAGGGGTCATGTCTTAATTAGGTGTGTATTTTGGTGTACTAAGTGGGCACATCAATGTTTTCTCCTAAGTTTATGATGTTTAAGCTCCCTTATTGGAGATTTTTGTCAGCATATAAGAGGTCCAAGTTAGTCATTTGCAAACAATCATGTTTGGGTAGGAAAATTATGAGCTGAATTGGATTAACCATGTCTAGAAACTGTTGAAGTAATGAGACAGTGATACACGCCAATGAGACACATTTAGAAAACAAAACAAAACTATAAAATAATATTAAAAAAAATATGTTTTGGATTTCAAATGAGGGATAACAACCACATGCTTTTAGGGGTGTGATTCTCTCATGTCATGTCTTAATGCCAAAACGTTTGCCACGTTATCTTAGTTTCTTCCAAGTTTCACTGGATAGTTTGATTGAGCGTGTGAAACCAGACTTGAAACTGAAATACACAAGTGGTTATCGTTGTTTATTTATTATGCCTTCTTCATATGGCCGATGTAAGGATACGTGAAAAGTGATTTGCAGCTGCAAAATACAGAAATTACTGCCAAAAATCATGTTTAGCTGGTGTAAAATGGGACTTTAGCAGTGTAAAAAATGTTTTTCACCAGGCATTCTGCACCTGCTACCAAACTAGCACTTTTCCATCATTAATCTATTTAAATAGTATTAAAATGTATTCAGATGAAAAAAAGAGTATGGATTTGGGTGGGGATCTGTAATACTAAGCAGGTGCAAACATTATAAGAAGGATTTAGCTTTGCACTTGGGCAATTGCTGACCCTCCAAAAACTTTGCACCTCCTCTTTGGTGTAGAAGCAAGTAATTAAGAGCTTACCATTTCTGTTGTGGGGTTACCCTCATGTATGCACCTAAAAAGGTCTACAAAATCTCATACAGCGCCTACTGCTCTGTGTACTGCTGACACCTCACGTCTAGGCTGTAAGTGTGGCCACTATTCCAACCCTCATTATCACGATTGTGGCCCATTATTTGTGCGTGTTGAGTAACTTGCATTGCTTTTAAGCTTACATAGGCCACAGTGCAAAGTAATTGCCTGGCCGCTCGGCAATTTGGATTTTGCAGGCACAATTGTTTGCACTGCGCCTGTACATTTCCTCTGCCTGTAGTTATCACTGCTCTATAAAAACTATAATCCCCATGGAAATAAGACAGCACGGTTTAGTCAAGAAAACACCACTTACAGTATTTTCAGGAAACCTTATGAAACAGTTTCACACTTGCTGTTTCAGACGAAGGCATGTAGTGAAACATTCCTGAAGGTTTGTTCTTGTGAAATCTTTCGTTTCACGTCATGTTCTCCACTAAAAAATAAATAAATAAATTTAAAAAAAATGTACACAAGTGTAAACTTATTTTATTTTTCTCGGCTGTGCACTGGTAGGAGCCAGTTTCGCCTTGTGATTGTCTGAATGCTGCTGTTTTGATTTGAGCAGTTCACAGCATGCTTTCACACATCAAAACTACCAGAGGGCAATAGCAGAAGAAACAGCCAGTTGACTGAATCAACATAAAATAATAAATACACTCAGAGTTTTGTTATGTCTTCAAAAAAACTGAAAATTGCTAAAAATGTAAGAAAAAACTAACAAACACACGTGACCACTGAAAAAATAACCTCTGTTTTTACACATTAGTGCTTTTTAACTCATTCAACTTGTCATTAACTGGATTATATAGATCAGTAAATGACAATTGCATTTTGAACTGTTGAAGCTGTAGACTTTAATCTGGATAACAAGGGCTGACAAGTAGCCATGTTTAATAATGAAGGTTATACACTCTGAACGCAACAATTACTGTAGAACTCTACATTTCTGACAGACGTCATACCAACCTGAACCTGAAATGCTATTTGGTTCAATAAACGATGCTTTGATTCCCCATTCCCTGTCAGTTTCTATTGATTAATGGTCTGGAAGACTGACAAGTAGATAAGTCCATGCTCTGACCCACTTGATCCAATACTACTTTCTGTTGGTTTGATATGACAGCACTTACTGGATGAAGATGATGGATTTTTCTGTTTGCCGACATGTAAGGACACTGTTTCTATAACAGATTTAAGGGGGAGAGCTTTAATGGTAAATTTCATAAGAAATTACAAAGACTATATATATATATATATATATATATATATATATATATAGACTCTCTGGACATTTGAAGGCATTTGTTCTGTTTTTAGTGTTTGTTTTGTAATTGAGTAGGTTTTCTAAACTGAAAGCCATAACTGAGGAGTATGAGGAGAACAAAGATGCTGCAAAATGATCTGTCGATCTTGGGCAGGTGGTGTGACTCTTGGTCTCCCAGTTCGTGGCCTGACTTTGTGTCTGGTTATACCATCTCGCCAGGTTTGAAATTGCTGGCTGTGAGCACCAAGACAGCGAGCCACAGTACACTGCCCTAGTCCAGTCTCCAACATGTTGATTGCACGAAGGCGCTGATCTCTTTGTGGCATTTTTTTTTTCTGTGATTTTCTTTACTGCTTTTATTCAAATTTGCAATTCAGTAGCTGAAATCACTCCATATCCAGTGTCCAGTCAACTGTCTCACTAATTAGGTGATTAAGTGCATATGCTTCAGTCATAGTCACTCAGGCGTGTCATGGTCAAGGCGGAATAATCGAGTTATTAAAAAGAAACCAAAAACATTTCATCAGTGTCCTTTTTTTCGAAAATAAATTCCCTGCCTGCTTACTTTAAACAAAATGCAATTATTGTTCACATTTGAAATGATGACATTCATGCAAAATCCCAAATTATGTATTCACCTACCTGTCTTAACTTCATAGACTATTAAGTTTGTTTCTGCTTCAAACTCAAACAGAACATCTAAAACAGCCACAATTAATACTGCTTACGTTAATCCAGTGATCTGTTTGTGTCTGGTTTCATTTACTTTCCCGGGATCTTTATCCTCTTTATTACTTATATATCTAGATTTTAGAACTAAAAAGTTTAATTTAAAACAAAACAATTTCATTACTTCTTGGGGAATAAATAAATATATAGAAAGTCTTTGCCAATCTTTGAGTTCAGAGCTTAACCCAGCAACAGCATTGGTTTAATCTGTAAAGCATAAATAAATGACTTGGGGATGTGGTGACTAAAACAGAAAATTATATCCAAACTGATTCTAAAAAAACAGGACAACACATTTGTTAAAATGTACACTATAAAGCAAGTGACAGTAACATTGACATTCAAAAAATCTACAGTTCCTTAATCCAGTTCATAGTGAGCTAATGGATATAGAATGTTAATTTCTGCGTGAAATCAGGGCTACCAAAATTATTATTTTTCTTCATTTCCACAATTCAAATCAAATTTTGAATACCTAATTTTGCAGTATGATGAATAACACCAACAGGTGTTGCCAATCAAAGTGCTATTTTTTCAAGCACCTTTATTTCACTATTCTACAGAGAGGAATCTGTCTGAGAAGTGGATTAACTCCACTACAGTGGTGAAGTTGTATACTTTGTACCATATACTTAGATGACGACACAGCAAATGGTTAGGGCTTCAAACAGAAGTGTCATAAAATGCATTTCTGGCATTGAATTTAAGTCAGAAAGAAAGTTATTTCAATGACCTGTGACAGGTTAGTTAGGCTGGTAAAAACAGTCACATAGGGAAAGGAAAATTAAGCCTTTTTCATTATTTAATTTCTAAATAAGCAAATAATTAATAAAAAATTATCTCTCTAATCCCTGCTGACTGATCCATGTGCTTTTATAATGGTGTCCGGGTTAATCAATTACCCAGTTTAACACGGCACATTCCACTCCAGGATTCCTTAAGTAAGTTGTCAATCTTTAAGTGATGCCACTGCTGCATACCTAAAGCCTTTTATATTTTATTTTTTGTGCATTGTGCCCAGTCTTTCATTTCAGACGTCAAACAAACAAAAAAGCGACCATGACAGCAGATGTGGACAAAAACTCTAAAAATATGCAGATAAGACCTTGTTTTATGACCGCTCATGGCTAATATTCTTCTCATCCTGTAAGTGATGACGTCAATGTTGAGTTGATGGGGCTCACCTGTACCTGAATTTACAAGATAAGTCATGTGCATATATTATACAGCATAATGCTGTAATTACTGTTTTTTCTGTATAATTGTAAGTAATTATTTGTACCGTTACCCAAATGGAATTATTCTTACTTAAAATTAAGTACATATGTAATTTGCCTTAGCTAACCAGTGATGTTCAAAACATAACTTAAGGGAACTTACAGAAATCTGAGATTTTTCTGTAATGCAAAACTTGAAAACTACTAAATAGAAAGTAGTGATCCACAAATCGATTTAAAATACAAATAGGAAATAGATTGCCACTAATATTTTTTAAATAGAAAATAATAAATACTATAGTATATAGTTTTAACACTTTAACTGGTTATGGTGTTGTGACGAAGTGCCTGCCCCTGTGTATATTTTCTGTTATATGTTGCGTGTTGTGTGTTAATGTTGGTGTATAGTTTAAAATGCATATTTGTATTTAGGCACGAGGATTGCACAGCACTTCACGTGCAAGTAAAAAGTAATATGTGAGCACAGGGAATTGCACTTTATTAATTCACGTGCAGTTGTACCGAGACTCCAATTGAATAATTGATTAGCAGTCGAGTCTTGGTAGAGCTGCATAAAAGCAACATGTTTTCACCTACTCTTGGTTGTGTGTTCGGTGAGTGGAGAATGAGATTGGAGACGGAGGTAATTGTAAAAGTATTAAGTAAAATTGAAGCTCACCGTGTTTTGTATAGTGTTAGTCCGTTTTGTTTGTCTCTTTGTTTTGGCGAATGTGCCGTGTCCTGTATTTTTATATGTTACAACCTTTTTATTTTCTGTTCTGTTTATTTATTAAATGCTGAGCGAAAGCATTCGCTCAGCTCCACCAAACTCCACCTCTCTCATTGTTTATTTTCCAGTTCTGGTCTGACGCCACCCACTCCAGCTGTCTTTGTGACAGGTGTACACAAAAAAAGTTTTTATTGTTCCATAATAATAAACTGAAAATGTCAGTATTGCCTCAGTCAATAACTGCAGTAACACGAAAACACAATGGAGACAATCCCTACACTGATTGGCTAGAGGGTATACATAATGGTGAACTACGCCAGAACTGTCGCATGTAGTCACCAATACATACGTCTCTGCAATAGACAGTGGCTGTACAGCAAAGCACAGTGCTCTGACAAACTCATTAACAAAATGGATTGCTTGCCTGTCAGTTCACTTTATTGTTTTAGTTTAATGTGTTGCTTATTGTTCAGTATGTTCTTTTATTGTCAGCGTGACCATGTACCTCAATGCAGCAGTATTTGCAGCGCTATGCATCCTCTGCCTCACCTGCTATTTTTGCTTTTTGAATACTTCGAAACATTCATTTTCTTTTGAAGATTCAAAAACTGATTTACATTTTCTCCCCATTCCTCATCCACTAAAATTATTATATTTTCATGTAAGTATTTCAATTTAGTTTTTGATCAAGCTGGTAGTTTCTACCCCCAGCAATTACCACAATAATCAGACTTTGATTGGCCAATGTAATCAGGTGATAATGGGTTTGCAAAGTGACAGAGAACCTCGTTTGAACATTATTTGATCCTCTGACATCTAAACGTCTGCTGTATAAAATCAAAAATAGTATAGATAAAGTTAACCCAGGTCACTACTTCAGCTGAGTGAAAGTAAATTTAGAGCAGAAGGTAGGAAGAACAGTTGACATTTACAGATCTACACATGAAAAGAATAGCCAAGTGAAGTAGTGCCATCTATAACACTAGCACCATTACAAAACAAATTAAAAAAAAAAAACAAACATCAGAAGCAGGAGACAGAAATTGAAAAGAACAACCTTTTCAGATCAACAAGTTTGCCAGCTGTCACTTCCTAGCCTCTGGTAGAAAACTAAGAAAGTTTGAATCATCATGATGAAACACAAGGGTGGTGTCAGCTCTTTCCATATGGAAGTAAATCAGGACCATCAGGAAGGTAAACTTTGATGTGACACAAGTACTGTCATACAGTGATCTTTGTTAAAACAAATATATATATATATATATATATATATATATATATATATATATATATATATATATACAATACATAAACAAAATTTAAAGGAAATGGAGCAGCACTGTGTTCAACAGGAACTGGATCAGTGTTTTAGTCTGTGTGCAACTGAAAGGTTCTCTTTACAAAGAATGGTTGATTATGCTGAAGTTTCAAAATAAATATTAACACTATAAAATGTTGTTGTTCTTGCAAAATAAACCTTCATTTCTGGAATTATTTTGTCAAAAAGAAGAGAGAGGTGATACCTTTCATTGGACTAAAGTTAGTTATCACCTCTCCTTCTATTTGTCTGTCATCTCTGGACTGATACGGCTACCATTTCACTTATTATAGAGTTGTCTTACAATTTTAGGACTTCTTCACACACACACACACACACACACACACACACACACACACACACACACACACACATATATATATATATATATATATATATATATATATATATATATATATATATATATATAGCATACAATTTCCACAGAGTTATGTTCCATAAAGCAATCTGTTGCATTATCAAGTCAATGATTGCCAAAACGAAAGCTTAAAAAAGCGGTAAAACTGGTGTGGTTAGAGCTTTTCTATTCCATTGGCTTTTAAAACAGAGAAAACATCACATGAGTTAGAAAGCATTTTAGAGGACAGCTCCAGATTAGCAGCATTCTGGAAATACTATGGAAGCTATTACATTACATTAAAAGTGAATTGTAAATACAGTGTTTGTATACTTGTTACTGTTAGGAAGGAGGTGCCTTCATGTATGTATGTAGAGTTTTAGATAGCGTGTGGTCCACTCCATTGAGTTAAACAGTGGCGGTTATGTGTCACGTCCTATAACTTTATGAAGAAAAAATATATAAAAGCACTTAAGTCTGTACAAAGTTCTGCTTTAATCTCATTCAGTAGTGTTTAACTAATATCAAATATTGTTTTTCATATCCTTTTTCTTGCACTTTACTGTGTGTTGTAATCTGGAATCTCATATTTCTTATGAAATGATTAATTCACATAGTATACTGCAGTCCTCCAGGTTTTATAAGTATCTATAGCAGGGCAGCAGGCCGTGCACTTTATTAAAAAGGAGGCAGGGCAAAGCTCTGCTATAAAATTATTGTATATGTGGAGGATGAGTTATTGTTTTCAAGTCACCTCTTTTACTAAAAAAATACAGAATACTAACAATTTGTGTTACATATACTGATATTTTTGGACACCTTTTGGAAGGTATTTGTGTGAAGAACAGCTTTCCTGTTTTTTTTTCTCTGTGTTTAGTATTAAAGTTTTTAAATGATGTACACTGTAGTGAACACAGCTTAGAATCCACTTTGGAATTCACCGGCAGCAGCTTTGTTCCAATCATTGCCCTTGCTCCTCTGCAAGAAGGTTCATTCAGGTCACATAGAGAGTGGTTAGTAAAACATCGTCAGGGCAGGTTCAATGGCACACAGGATGTTGCAATGATAAGTATTGAACCACGTGATGTGCTTTAGGTATGAGTGTTTCACAGGCAGTAGAAAACTTATTTTATTTGAATTTTATATATTTTTTGGTATTGGCATCTTCCTCAACTAAAACCCATCCGACAATGGCAGTTGTTGTCAGTCAAAATGTAGCTTGAAAGATCATCTGGGAAGGTTAAAACAGAAGCCCGAGGCTTGGAGTCAAAGAAAGAACAAAGAAAGAGACATTTTACAATGAGATAGAATAATGAGAACGCTTGTTTGGCAACTCTGAATCTAAATATATGTGTGTGGAGAATAAATATCTTGGGGTCCAACATTTAGACAAGTCTCTATGGGTCAAGTGTTTGTAATTTCCCCCCTGAGCCTTATCAGGAAGCTTTTTTTTATCACTGCAATAGAAGTGTTGCTGTAACAAAGCTGAAACAGGGACTATAATAGCATTTTACTTTTAAGAGTTTGTAGGTTAAAAATACTTGTGTATTTGACATTTGTTCAGAATTTGGTGGTAAATATTTGCAGCACCCAGTTGGGGCACTGCTTCTTTTAGATCAGGTGGGATCAGCTAGGCAGAATACCAGAAGGAAAATAAAAAAGCACAACAATATGCACACCAGTGAACATCGTTTTATTAAACACAGGTGGCTAGCTTTGTTTAACAAACAGGACAAGTCTAGAATACTCAGTCACGGCATGGGGTTTGCGCTATTCATTAAAAACAATAATTAATTATAATTAAAGAACAAAGTGCAGTGTTGCTCAATACGATTGCAGAGACGAGGCTTACTAAAAACAACAGTAAAACCAATACTTTAAATCTCCCCGTCTCCAGCACTCCTCTCAAATCCTCAATGCCTTTAAAAAATACCAAAATCTAAAACAGTTAAAAACACACACACCCAACCTCCACTCCAGACAAACTGGGGTTCACATCAACGACAAAATTCAACCTCTCGAGTGAATGAAATCGTAACTTGTGCTCAGCTTCTTCAAATTATCCAATTGACACTTATGGGGGCTGAAACCAGGAGAGCATCAATGTGCCAACTGTGCTTAAACTACAAAAGCAATGTGCATTACAAAATAAACGTGCTTTAAAAATGATAAAATCAAAACAAAATAGCATTCAATCAAAGGTGACAAATCAAAACGTGATTACAATAATTTAAAATGTTAATAAAACGTGCCTAAATAAAGTGACTTGGGTCATCCCATTACATATTTATCACATCTAAACAGAAATCACTCCAGAGATCACTGGTTCAGCTTTTATAACAGTTATTTTCTTGTGAATTACTTTTTTTTTTTATGGAATTGAGTTACATGTGATTCTGATATATTAAAGTATAATTTTAAAAGTGAGTTTATGACATAGGGGAAAGGCCCTGTGTTGTGTCTGTGAAGAGCTAAACAGACGGGAACAATGTCTTCTTGCTTCCAAACACAGCAGTGTATTTCATAGAGCCTGTGACAGGGTAGACTCCGCCCCTGTGTGTGTAGGTATTATTTTGTATTTGTGTGGTAGTATTATTTAAAAACACAATGTTTAGTATGTAACAACACAATGTTTTGCTATTGTTTTGCTAACATGCTAAATTTGTGTAGAATGTGACTGTCTCCAAATTAATTAATTTATTGCTAATTTGGAGATGGTCACATGTATAAAAACCTGCAGCTGTGGCTGAGGAAGGTTGGTGTGCTCAGAGGCTATAAAACTAACAATTACAATTGCTATTCGTGCTGGTTTTGTTTTTTGTTTAAACTTTTTATTTATTCTTAACATGCAAACAGCACTGTCATTACCCTTCTCTTCCGGGTCTGACGTCACCATGAAGCTGCCCTGTTCACAGAGCCTTTAAATTTTAAGCCACTGTTAAACAATAGAAGTGCTTTATTCAGTACTTACACCAAGTCTTTGTGTTTGCAGAGTTATTAAGAGATCCGGTGGTTAAAACACTACGGAACAGTTGAGCATTTCCTCCAAGTTTATAAAGAATACATGTTGTTCACTGAATACAGTTTATGTTGTTTGGTTTCATAACAACATAAGAAAAAACAAAAGCCCCAGACCTCCACCATTCTATCAATTAGCCATCAAACCCATTTCAGTTGATGCGGGGGCAGCCAAGTAGGGAATGTTTATTTTCTCTGATTGATGCCCCCCCCCCCCCCCCCCCCCCCCACAGAAATAGCAATGAAGACCCTAAGAAAGTTTGTTGAAGCACCATTAAACAGCTAATGGAAGTAAAAAAGGGAAAAAGTGGGAGGAAGTGTTGGATGTTGCTTAAACCTTTCCTCTTGAACTCAAATGGTACAAAACACATTTCCCATATTATAAAAACAAACAGAAACTCTAGCTGTATTTTAAATAGTGATATTAACTTGAAATACAGACAGTAGCCTACTAAATAAATCAATTGCTCTACATTAGTAAATAGACAATAAAGATTTTGAAGAGCAGAGGCTATAGATATCAGCGGGACTTGAAAATTAATGGAGGCACACATCGAGGGATGACATGTATTTTATTTTGAGGCAAAGCAACTTGTAAAAGGGCCTAAATAAATCATTATTACTATGATTTTAACTGGGGCCCATACCTCAGGTGCCTCATAGCTGGCTACTGCCTTGCTAAAGAGACTGAGCGTTGGATCCCCAGAGATGTCCTCCGTGAGGGTTATTATCGTATTTGGTGGTCCTGTCTCTGAAAAGCGATTGAGCATAGAAGCCTTGGAGTTGGAAACAACATTAAAAATAATTAATACAACACATTCAGCTATAAAATGGTTTTGGCCCAAGAAATAGAAAACCAGCTCCAGCTCCCCATAATCTACATTTGTGAAGACAAAGAGAGCAGGTGGCTGGCAGAGTTGAAAGATCACTTGAATTGATTTGAATTGAATGAAGAATCTTGTCCTGGCCCAGCACTTAGAATTCTCCAGGCAAACACAAAACACGTTGAAACCCCAGTAAAGACTGACTTAGAAAACACTTATAAGCTCTAATGAATGCAAATACCATAAAAATAATATTAAAATGTAAAATATTAACACAGCTGTCATTCAACTCTAAAGTAATCCCACTTTGATTATACCAGAACACAATTTCCAGAACCAGCTACAAAGTATGGCAAATAGAGCAAAGTATAAGTTGATGTATAAATCTTGAGATTCAGATATAAAATTGAACAAACATGATCACAAGAAATGAACTGCATCTTATTGCAACAAAGCTTATTTTCCATCATTTCCAGTCTGAAAGCAAGCTCAGGAAATCAGATCCAATGAGTCCCTGTGCATTGCTGATTATTACACCGTGTAACAATTTTTTTTTTTTGTTCCTGGGTAGTAAGTGTTATTTCCTAATTGCTTATGCCTCAAAAGTATAGAAAATGGCTATTATTCCCCACAAACTTTGCTTTTGTGACCAGGACAGTGATATTTAAAAATATCACTATTTCCAATGGGAAAACGGGCAAATGTGTGTCTTTTCGTTCACATAAAGTCCGAAAAAACCAACATATGAATCCAAATTAACATGTACAAATACAGTATAATCGTAAATCTCAAAAAACTACTCACTTCTAAATCTTTTGTAGTCATTTTTGTATTACTTTAGTATAAATACATGTTAATTTGGATTCATATGTTGTTTTTTTCTGACTTTATGTGAATGAAAAGACACACATTTGCCCGTTTTCCCACTGGAAATAGTGATATTTTGAATATCCTGTCCTGGTCACAAAAGCAAAGTTTGTGGGGAATAATAACCATTTTCTATACTTCTGAGGCATAAGCAATTAGGAAATAACACTTACTACCCAGGAACAAAAACTGTGTTACATAGTGCTATCTAACTACTCTGGCTTTCACAGTTACCAGTGGTAAAACACTAACAATTTGATAAAGAAACTGGAACTCTGTTAACCAATGTATTAACAGATGGGTTTTCTTTGTTGCAAGAAGATGCTTTCAGATAATTGCAGCCTGTCCAATCCAAATGAGACGTTCCCAGAAATACATTGAAAATATGTGCAGCAAGACAACAACCAGATGTTACCAATATCCAGTTCAGCAGTTTTATTTACCTTACTGATTTTTACTGGCTTTAAAACTAGTATCCCCTGCTGTTTCACACAGAAGCTGTATTTTAGAATAGGTGTCTCTTTTAGAAAAAAAAAAAAAAAAATTATGTAACAAGGGCGTGACATATAGTGCACTGCCATTGAACTTGATTGCGATACCTTATTGGCAAAGGCTTAAGATGATTAACTGTCTAAATGTCCTAATGCATGTATCCTCTTTTTAATTGTCATTGCCCTTTTATGATATGCATTCTAAAACCAGTTAAATCATGGAGAAAGCAATATCTCATTAGGTAACTTTCATTAATCTTTTTAATATTTGCTAGCAGGGTACCACTCCAATTAACATTTCATATGTATTCTATTATTTGAACATTTCAATTGAAATTCTGTTCTGAATTGACTTAGAGGTGAAATGACGAGCTGGTGCCTCCTCTATTCACTTTGATCTTGCTATATAATGTCAAATATATTTTGGTTCCATTTTGGAATTCTGCTGGGGATCATATAATGTTATCACCGTCCTTTATGACTGCTCACACATTGGTTATGTCCTCCACTTTTAAATTATTATTTTTAATACTTTTCAGGATATTGCTGTAATAGCCCATACATTATTTATGTATAATTATACAAACCCTTACTATTGTATTAATTTATCTTGGACAGGTAGCATACTGACATTCAACTTTACTTTTTCTTTCAAACATAATGTTTTCTTCCTAAATTATAAAAACATGTAGAATTGTAGAAAAAGTTTTTTTTTTTTTTTATTATTATTCAAGGACTGATCATAACTTAATATACACCATTATAATCTGCTATATGTTGAGGGCTGCGATATAACGAGAGACCCAGAGAAAAACAAATAGGCTAACAAATAAATACTGTACAACCACTCCCTCGTTTTATCAGGGGTGTCAGAGTCCAGTATAAATCCTCTACACAACCTGCTTTTTCTCATTTTTCATATAAAAAGCAGCACACCGTTTTAATTTGTACAGTGGAGCGTAACTGCTTATCGTCAACTTCAGTCTCCAACTAATTTCATGGGTCTTCCTCTCCTTTCTCAAATGCACAGACCCGCTGCATTGAAATAATCCATTCCCAAACGTAAGAAGCTTGTTGCTAGGGAACTGACGTCACTGTCTTGTGTCTTTTGCTAGTGCATTGCTACCACACGTGAACACTTTGGCTAAAATAAAAACCGCTTCAGCTGGTAGATATTTAATTTGCTTTGTGTTATTGTGCAATACGTGTGTATATGACAACAATACAATGTTAATGCTTTGTTTTTAATTGTTGTTTGTGATGTGCAGTACTAAATAAAACAAATCTGCAGTATAGCGAGGGGCGATATAACGAGAGGCGGGTGTATAATTAACTAGCATATATGGATACTGTAGGCATCTGTGATTGAATTGTGTATAGCAGTCAAAAACTATTTTTAGAAGCTTTATGACTTCCAAAACTACAAGTATGGCTGCAAACAAATTATGAAGCCATCTTAACTGATGAGTTCTGACTGGTGATGGAAGCATATGCAGATGAGGCACAGGGTCAGTGAGATCCCCTTCATCTCTCATATTCACAAACAAGCAGGGTTGTGTATGCTCTAACCAGAAATAAGATTAAAACTAGCAATGATACTTATAGTAAATCTGGCCAATACCTTTACAGTGTATAGTTAAGTGGGCATACATGACCAAGCATTGTCCATTTTGCTACATTCTTCTTTATTGTGTAGAATGAGTAGTTTGTCTAAGGTTATACAGTGACAGGACTGGAGACAGAAATTGATTTGCAGAGCATGCATGGGCATTAGCAATTCAAGGCCCACCAACTTTTGCTTCACTTCCTTAGAAGAATAATTTAAAGGGGTGAGAGGTTTCCATTCTAATCAAACATTTAATCTCTCTGTGAAACAGCCCGGAAAGATGCCAGTCCTACAGATCTTATTTGTCTGATTACTCCCAATATTGACCAGGAAAAGACTCAATCTTGAAGTGAACAACACCATGTCCCATTGCCGATGAGCTGCTATACCAGACCATTGCTAAAAGCCTACTATAAGAGCAACTAATTAACATTTTGATTGCTTTTTCGATTATTTGCTAAAAAGTGCTGCTACAAATTAACACATTGATTGTGTATTTATAACCATTGCTAAACTACTTGTATACACTAATTGTGGTTAAAAATACACTAGTGGCTTAAATGTTCATTTCTGACTCTTGTCTATTTTTTTTATTAGCTACAAATCCCATATCCCAAGTGTAATGTTCCTTTAGCTATAAAATGATAACTCTTTTTTCACTACATCACCTTTACCTTTTTAAAATAAGATTAGAAAAAAAAATAAAAATAACATTTTTCTTCAGTACACCTTTTCACTTCAGTCAATTCCAATGAAATTACACTGTCAAGATTTCCCAATTTATAACAAAAAAAAAAAAGAATTATACAGTATTACACATTTTATTACCACCATCTGACACCTGCGTGTTCAAACTTATATAGGTTTATGTTTTGCATTGTTTTAGGATATGCAAATATATACACATTTTTAAAACAACAACTCTAAAACAGCTCCATCCTGGTACCTTTGATATAGATGACACGGCTTTCATCTAAAGAGTTGTCTTTCAAATATCTGCATATTCCAAACAAGTATAAGATACAAGCAAAGACCCTAAATATCTTCAATTAAAGAAAGCGAGGAACAGTGATAGCTATTACAGTAATTGGTTTGCACTCCTTTAATGAAGCTATTATTTCTGGGAATAATAATGGCAGTTGTGGGGATCACAGGGCAAGGCAACCTGAATAGGCAAACACTGGGCACCAAACCTGGACCCACCAAACCAGTGTGTTAACTACTGAAGGAGCCAGGCTTCTTTGCACAAGCATTTATAGTAATGCAGTATTGCCCTGTGTTCACTATATCCATCTCACCACAGGAGTGCATTTCAGAAATGACCCAGAACTTTAAATAAGAAAATACACATGTTGGCTAATATCTTGCTTTAAGACATTGCTTAAATGAAATATTTTTAGGTCTTAAAAAACAAATAAAGTTTACCATTATTGTGTGCAGGTTATTCCTTGCTCACATGCATTGCATTGATTTTTTTGAGTGCAGCTTGAATGTTAAAACCTGCACTTGCACTGGGCCAACATGAATTACCTCTTAAACATTACACCCGCCATAAAGTAAAAAAAAAAATTGTAACGTAATTTTGACATTACCGAGGAAATGGGTACTAAGGGGTCAAAAAAAAAACTGTGAAACATAAAGAAGCATGAATTATATAGATTAAAAAAAAAATAGCTAGATTCTTTTTTTTCCAGTTGCCAATATCAGTAAAATATCAATAGGCTACTATATGTGCAGTAGCTAATAAACAAAAAAGTGTAACGTTCTTCTTTTATATGTAGACAGATGTGCATATGGTTTTGTTAACCGCAATTAGTAATTTATTTTAAAATAAAATATTCACACAAAATAATTATGAAGGCTACATAATCATAGACCACAATACATGATAAGTTTATAAATTGCACTACTTTTGTTGCAGCAGGGATGCAGTGAATCTACAAATAAAATCTACTTGCATGTCTAACTAACAAACACCATATTAATGAACTTAAAATTGCAACAATTCTTTAATCAAAATGCTATTTAAAATAACATGTTTATTCTACATTGTGATTTACCAGTGCTTGTATTTCCTGCCAAGCTCGTTGTGGTCTTGCAGAGCTTAGCACATGACTCTAGTCTGCCCAAAGGATTTGTTCTGAGCCATCGTTTTTAAGACAGCTTGCAGTAAGAACGCTGAGGTGGTTGCATGCTAGGCAGTTACTATTGTAATTATAAAACGGCCAAAAATAAACTAAATACATCCGAGAAAAGCTGAAACGTGCACAAACAATGGCAAGCAAAATAGCAGACTTGTACATCACTCAACATTCACTTTCAGTAAAACTGTTTAGCCACCTTAGTAAAAACGTCACCTCATAATTATGACCACTTTTTTGCTGTCCCAATTTGCTCCTGCTGACTTTAGTATGAAGCCAGTTCCATATTAGGGGCCCCCTGTATTCAGGAAAAGGCCACCATCAGCAGTACCAGGTGTACAGTATCAAGACACTAAACCCTCTGAAACTTGATATAACTCGTCTGCATGTCATTTAGATTGATTTTTAAAATAACTGTTTATTGAAGAATATATTTTGGCTGTTGGCAATGAGGCGACTTGTTTGAGTGATAAGCTATAATGTCACAGAGGTTTTCCATAGAGTGTCTATGCATTATGCACTGTTGGTTTGTCTGTGTGCTTTGAAAAGAAATCGGAGGGCTCTGTGTAAATGTATGGATACTCGAACAAAGCATGTTAATAACAACACAAAACGAAGTGCTTTTTCAGCTTAGAATACTGTAACCCAGGTAACGGGTGAATCACCAAGTTCCTTCTCAAGGGTTATTTGTTGCATCCCTTAGTATCACTGAGCAGTGTGTGAGGAAGGATCAGCAGCTTTGACAATGTTAGTTAGGCTTATTAAGCTTATGGGAAACAGTGCTGGACAGTTGCCACAGTAGACATAGGGTCAAATATTCAAACTTCTTGACTGTGTTGCAAGCAGAGTTGTAGAGATGTTTTTCAGGAAGTCCTTTTTGCGGAAAAAGTTGAGCATTTGAGTGAGATTCAAAATTGATGCTGCATTGGAAAAAATGGCTTTGCGAGTATTTTTCCCTCAAATTTGGGGGAGGGGTCATGAATAATCCCGCAAGTTAACCACCACAAGCTAAATTCAAAAGTTAATTTGCTCACATATCACTATGTTGCATAGAAATCTCTTAAGACTGGTTACACGCCTCTTAATTATTTCACAGGAAGTATTTCAGGACAATCTCTATTCCTAGTTAAAGAGTGAACATGGCTTTAAGACAGCAGTATTTGCAAATGCTAGCAGAGCAACAGAAAAAAAGGAAATATCGTGGGGGCAGAATATACAGACAACATGTAACATTTCTTGACTTGTCTACTGAAGAAGTCCTTAGTCGATTTATACTTTGATTAAACAAAATATCATTTTGGTTTATTTACAGCTCAAACATTTAATTTATGTGTGATTTATTTGAAAGAATGCTAATTTCCAATGCTTAATTTGTAAAGAAAGAGGTGCTGGGGCGCAAAATGACAATAATATTGTTCCTAAGAACCGCACATTCAAAATCATAAGTTTATTTTAAAGAGTTAAAAAAAAAAAAAAAAAAAAAAAAGAGATATGCCTGTATACATAGGCACAGAACCAGTAAGGCAGAGGGTGGAGTGCCACTCGCTCTTTTCGGGGTCGGTGGGGGAGGGGGTCAACTATGTATTTTGACATTTTTGCATTCACAGTCTGTATAAGGTTGTAGTTATAGGATTTTCATTTTATATTGATAATATGACTGGATGTGTTTGTTTTTTAAGTTGATTTGACACTTAAATTCAAAAAGGTCAAAGCTTAGAAGCAGAAGTCAATATTACACTGTTAATGTGTATATTAATAAACTGTAGCACAGTGCACTGAACTGATAGTTACAAAGGAATACCTTGACCTTTATTAACAACCTGAAAAACAGTAACATGTAATTCAATGTGCAGCTTCCTGAGAACTGTGCACTTGCCACAGGAACTGTGATTTCTTAGAACCGATAATGAAAAGTGCAAAGCAGTAAATCACTGACTGCCACCTTTCCAAATCATATGTATCACTACAGTAATGCTCAGAATGTCAATGAAACTGAATGACAACCAGCTTGTCTCTTTTTATCAAGCAATGAAAAAACGTACACATGCACAGGATTAACCGAATTGCAGACAGAGAAACCGTTTTTATGCTTATGACATTTATTTTCAGTCAAATTGTTCTTCAAACAATTCATCTTATTTTTGGGAAATACTGTTACTAGGAACTGCATTGTAATTTAATTATTTAATTTAATTAAGCACTCAATATAAATGAATATTGAGTGCTTAATTAAATGGCTGTTGTGCTTTAAACACATTAAACAGCGTAGAAGATTTGTAGTATCAGGAAATTCATCTAATCCAAGTTCATTTTAATGAGAATTGACTGTGTATATTGTTTAGTGTAAAAGGATGAAAACTGTTAACCCTTAGTTGTGAAATGACTCAAAGGAAAAACAATCTCATATGCCAGGGTTAAATATTTAATGAAGCCTGAAGTCTCTGTTATGCACCTCAAACCATTCAAGCTCAACTCTGGTATGGTGGATGGGTGCATTACAATCTTGAAGCCGTTAGCATCAGGGTACAGTGCAGCATTAGCAGGCTCAAGTGTTACAGAACACCCTGCAAAGTTTATAAGAAATGCATAAAGTTACATTTCTTAGGATTGCAGTATATCCAAATCAATCTCCCTTCTGCTGCAATGTTGGCTGGACTGATCCTAATAAAATGGCCAAGCAGCACATGTCTGTTGTCCGTGGGATCTTCATACAAACACGAAGCTTCATCTCAAGGGTCTTAACACCACTTAAAATAAAAAATAAAAACCAACCCCTAAAAACAGCTGGGAAAAGTTGCATAAGAAGCAGAAATGTCAATTATAACAACCAGCTAATTTGTTGGGGAAAACATTTATTAAAAATCCAGTCACATGTTTCTTTTTCAAAATTATATTATTTTCAATCTCTATAGTTATGATAAAATAAATTACAAAAATGTATAACATGTCCTAAATGTTGGTGCAATAGCAACAGAAAACCTAATGCATGTTTTAATCGTTTCCCAATGTTGCACTGACAGATCCTGTCAACAATTATCTGACCCTATGTAAAATATCTGGAACAAACTCAAGAGGGCACCTTGGTTCTTTCACAAAAAAAAGAAAAAAAAAAAAAAACAATACTGGCATCTGTTAAATGTCATGTACATATCAGATTACTCTCTCAAGGTTTATAAGGCACCCTTCTATATACCAATGTGGCAGGCTGGCGAGTGCATAGAGGCCCAGAGACAGTCTGCAGTTCAAAAACAATACTAATTTTATTATAAATAACACAAAACAAAAGTGCACAATGGCAAAATAAAGGGATTTAAACACAAAAAAAAAAAACAATACAAAAACAAACTTACAAAAACAAGGTTTCCATGCTGGGCAATGCCTTCACTGGATTCAAATTTACCAAACCAAAACCAACAAACACCAACCTGCTTCCTCAGCTCCCTCCTCCCAAATGAGAAGCAGAGGCCTCCTTTTATGTCAGGTGGCTGGGCGCTGATTGATCGTTAATTAACCTAATCAACCCCAGCCACCTGAACATAATAAACCCAGGCAGGTAGGGGAAATTAACCCCATCCTTGCCAATTTAAAAAGGGCAGAGCTTTGCTCTGCCACACCCTGTCATTAAGTTGACATGATAATTTTCAAGTTATTTCTCAGAAAATAGAAAATATGTTTTTTGTTCTTTTCAGAAAATAACAAAAACACATTGAATTGTTTAACATACAGCATGACAAATTACGCACAGTATTTGGTCCCAGTACTACATGTCAAATCCATAGCAAATATGGTATGACAGAAAATGCTGGATGGAATTCATCAGGGGGCATTATCACAAATGCTGGTGGAAGTGACGGGATTGCAGGATAAGGATTAATTTGAATTGGAAACTAGGTGGCATTCATCAAGGCTACAGTATGTAACATTGTATAACTATATGCATAATCCTTCATAATCACTATGGATACCTATAGAACATGCCTACACATTTTCATCATGTGTTGTCATAACGTTTGTAACTATATAATGCATGTTGACAGTTTGTCCAGAGCCAAATGCTCCAGGAACATTCAAGCTTCCAAGAGCATTTGTCACAAACCTTTAACTTAATTGTAACCTTAATGTGGTTGTAGTAAAAAAAGAAATAAATAAATAATATTCCATAAATCTTACCTTTTGTTCACTTCTTTCCACTGTATTGGACTATAATTCTTGGGTTTGAAAGATCACACGTAATAGCAAATATGTATTTTAGTTTAAAAAATGTGCCTCCTGTCAACTAAATTATCTGACCCTGTGTAAAATATCTGGAACAAACTCAAGAGGGCACCTTGGTTCTTTCACACACACAAAAAAAGAAAAATAATACTGGCATCTGTTAAATATCATGTACATACCAGATTACTCTCTCAAGGTTTGTAAGTATTTTCAAGTTACTTCTCAGCATACAGAAAAATGTGTTCTTTTCAAAACATCCCCTGTTTACACCACAGCCTTCTATCCCTGGGTGACTGATTTAGTTCAAATAAGAGAAGAAGCAACATAAATGGTGTCTGTATGTGTGTGTGTGTGTGTATATATATATATATATATATATATATATATATATATATATATATATATATATATATATATATATATATATTATAATAAGAAAGCTCAAAGAACTGTACATGGTGGTTATGTCCTGGTAAGCGAAGTGTGATTGATTGTACTGCTTAATATGTTTGTCTCAAGGAAACTGTCGAGTTTGCTTCCATAAAGTTTGTAATCTTTTTTTATATGCTTGATGCAGTCGCATGCTGTACAAACTTAGTGACTGTATACAATCTGAAATACCTATTGGCTTTCCATGTCTGTAATCTCAATGAGGTTATGCTTGTAAAACATCTTAAAACACTCAATACATTTACCACTGATACAAATGTGAGGGAAATCATGACAATGTATATAAAAAAAAATGACACCAGCATTTTAATAGTTTTGTCTAGTATTTTGGCATTAAATGCACAAGCTTTGCAATTAGATTGATTTTAACACAACAGAGATTACATTAACCCTAATTAAATCAGATACATGCAATGGACTATGCAAATAGCAGGGAAATTGTTCCCGCCATAGAATATGTATTGCATGGGAAATTTGCCCTCCGTGGAAAATAGGACACCTGTATTAAACTAATGGAACAAACTTTGTGAATTGGAAGAAATGCCTATTTTGAAATGCTATGTTAACTAAGAAAGGATTAAAATAAGAAAATCATTAACCCAGCTCTAGGAATCTTTTTTTTTAAATGGACTTTTATTATGATAACCATATATATTTCCACTGCAGTTTTTTACATAAAAAGTAGAAGTAGCTTGTTTACTGTCCCCAGGTGTTTACCTTATGTGTGCTTCTCCGTGCATGAATTTGAACAGCATTGCAGGATCTGAAACAATCTCCATCACTTAAACTCCATCACCCAAGACAGCATGAAAGAGAACCAGAGATGTGTCATACTTCAATTCTGGAGCTGAAGCTGACAGAAAACAGCTGGTGATCAAACTCTAAACTGTATAGTCTTGCCTGACAAGAGGCACGGCAGAAGAATATTGAATGTGTGTGTTTCTTTTAATAAAATATATTTGAAACTTTGTCTCCTTACTTTTGGCTTACTGAAACCTATACAATAAAGCCCAATACTAGTTATAATAAATGTGTAAAAAGATACTGTATATTCCCTAACTTGTGGATTTTCAGATCTGTGAAACTAGGGCTCATGACATTTCCTGAGCAGTTTCTGCAAAACAAAAGGGGATTTTAAAAGGAGTAAAGAGGTTGCAAACGTTGTTCAGTGCCAAGCTGGGCCTAACACTAGAATCCAAAGGCTTAGGCTCTCAACATCAGGCCTGAAAGTATACTGCTCATCAGCGCAAGCCTGCCAAACCTTTCTCGGTAACACTTTACATTAAGTGCCTCTATTTACTATTTAATTACATAGTTGTTACTTAGTAAATACATGTATAGTTACAAAGTACTTGATGTGTACAATTTTGCATGATGTAACCCTAATCCTAACTCTAACCTTAACCATTTTCTGATACAATTGTGTACATACATATATTGTGCAAAACGATGTAAACGTTAAGTACATTGTAACTATGCATAATAACATTGTAATTATATGTAAGTACACATGTATTTACGATCTAACTACTACATAAATATACTGTAATTAGAGAAACTTAATGTAAAGTGTTACCCCTTCCTCTACACTTCACTCTGCACCAGTATTTGCCTGCTCTAACACCCTGCCCCTTAGACTGAACCTCCATGACTATTTCTAACATGCTCACATGTACTCCCTAGTGGCATAGGACAGCCAACATAAGGGTCAAACAAAAAGCTGTATGCATCATAAGAGATGCCCTGGTTCTCAACAATGCTTTTCAGTAGGATTATTATTATTATTATTATTATTATTATTATTATTATTATTATTATTATTATTATTATTAATATGACAGTATTTTTTTTCTTATTATTTGTTCTGTGAGATTTTTATTTTAAGGGACAGTGCTCCATCACACACATGAACAAATAGTAAATAATAATAATAATAATAATAATAATAATAATAATAATAATAATAATAATAATAATATAATAATAATAATAATAATAACATCTTGACTTCTTGTGCATCACAGGTTTGCTGTTTCTTGTGTCCTAATTATTTGGTGTAAAAGCAACTTGACTGCATCAAAATAAGTTAGATGGTAACTCTTCATTTTGAAAAGAGCTTTGAAACAGACTTTAAAGTTATAAGTGCAAAAGGTTGTCAGGATGTTAACAATGGAAAGGAAAATTACAGGTACATTATTTAAACAGTTGCAGCAGCACGTGGGGATATGTAACGTTATATTGTTCTCAACCCCGCTACTTATTTTTTAACTTTGAGTCAAAATATACTCATGACTGTCAACCAAGTCAGTAAAGATTTGCTCAAATGTTTACTCTTAAGTGGGAACTGCGTTGTTTAACTTTGTATGAAAATTATGTAAAAAATAAAACATCAGAAAGGCCTGTGTTCTTTTGGAGCTACTGGTCGATGAAGCATTCTGACATGTCTGAACATGAAATTCTGGTTGTCCACACAGGGTTGATACGCACCAGTCAGCCAGATAATTACAAACTCTCCTGGCAACACAATCAAAGAGAATGTGACATCCAATGCTGTCTCAAACATGACAGACTAATATGGAAAAAATCTTTCCATTGAGGGATGAATGGCAGCTGTGGTGTTTCATTTTGCAATGCTTTAATGTAATAGCAACATAAAAGTGCTGCAGACTATCAAGGTGGAATGTATATTGTTGGAAAACATGGATTGAGAATTGATTAGCAGTTTGCTACGCATGTGGACTGGCAGAGCTATACTGGTGTTTTTTTCTGAAAAGAGACTAATATTGCAGATAGCAGACTGTTTGGTTCAAATTGCATGTACTGCTTACAATTGATAGAGACGCTGCATCTACAAGTTTCTTGCCCAGCATTGACTGCAAGCTAAAAAGATAACAATGCTGTGGACCAGAAGGGGCCAGGCTGTAAGACTTTGGAATTCAAAGCATAAAGGGGCTAAAAGGCTCCCAGGGACTGGCGTTGGACCCAGAGGTTCTCAGAGAGATCGAAAGAGATAATGCCACTGGGATCAAAGGGGCAGATTTATGGACCTTTTTTCTCCAGGAGTGTGAAGAATGCACTGAGTTCAGAGGTTGTCACACAAGACTACACACACACACACACACAAACACACACACACACACACACACACACACACACACACACACACACACACACACACTAAATTAACAGAATAATGTGTTGTACCTTTGCAATTGGTTAATGTCAGAGAAAGGGGAGGTGGACCATCTATACAGAAGGGTATTTAATGTCATGCAAACATTGTAATGTTGAGTATTCTGTTTGTCCTGTACCTGGGACCAGACTCCCTGCATATTTCAATAAACCTGGCAACTGATTGAAGAAAAGGACTCTGTGCATTTTCTTGAATCTACTTAATCACCATCATTTTTTGTAAGTTACTTCATATATTATTTAAGAAATGTAAGAGAACTTATGTAAAAGTTGATGTAAATTACAACTACATTAAACTATAGTTTAATATTTACCACATTTAGCATACAGTTCTTTGATTGGGTAACCTGGTTATGAAAATACACATTAACAACATTGTTGTTTTTTATATAGAGAAGCTACAGCGCTATTAATGAAAGTCTATTTAATGCTTCAGGATAAAAGTCAGAAAGATTTAAAATGTGCATTTTTCTTTTCTTTTTTTTTTTTTACAATGCAGCCATATTACCTTTTAATTTCTAGTTTGGATCTAGTGTGAGAACTACTGCCAGAGCATTTTACCAGAGAAAACAGAAATGGTTTCTTCAGTAAAAGTCGGGAACAACCCCCAGCACAAAACACACCATTCTTCCAAATAACCAGTAACTTATAAATATAAACCAGTTGCCTAGTATTCTGTTGAACACATTTTCCCCAAACAAAAAGCAGTGTCTCACTAAATGCCAGGCAATTCCCACTTAGCCAAGAAGACTGAAGGCAACATTTACGTGTACATATTCAGTTAAATAAATAAAATTCACTCAAAAGTTGTGAGGGTTTGTCTTGAACTACTAAACCTTTCCAATGTAAAATGGCAAGCATGAACATACTACTCCCAAAATGATAAAAAAAATGCTGAATTAATATAGAAAATCCATTCATTGAAAACATATATCTTTCCGGAAAATGTTTTAAAGAAGCTTCTGCTGAAATACAGGACCCCTCCCCACCTCCCTAATACCTGAGTTTTTTGACTTTTTCATGCTCCATTCTTTTGTACGCTATGACTTATAATAGCTTTATAAATGTCACTGGGCTACTTCTTAATGGGGGAAATTACTTTTAGCTTCTTGACATTTGCTCATAATGATTGTGGAGAGTGTGGGAGAATTATGTAGAAGCTGTAAAGATTGTGTTAGAAGTAAAGTAAATGTTGCCTCAAAAACTCCTGATATTTTGCAGTTCTAACTATGATGTGTTTATGTTCATACTTGTACACCGTTTCTGTGTCATATGTCTTTTTTTCCCAGGGATGACCTGATTTGTGTTTTAAATGGGATTCACACATCTTACCAGGAAAATTTTGAAATCTTGGACCTTTACTCATACCTAAAACCACCGCCGGCAGTCATTATGACGGTTACATTTTAAACAGCATCAATATTAAAATGAAAGACAGACTATTTGATACAACTCAAAAGTTTTATTCAGGCACGTCATATCAAACATCTGCACAGCCGAAACACCATATTTAAATGAACAATTAAACATAAGAGTTTATTTTCTAACTTATCACATATAAAGCACTACTTCAAAAAATGAACTATAATAAAATAAACATTTCAGAAGAAACTAGTGTGCAAACAGTCTTATGTACATACAAAACTGTAAAAACAAAAGTATTTTTTAATTTAAAACAAAAGTAACACATGTTTTCTGTTGTGTGAACAGAATCCAGGTTGCAGCTGCAGCTGCAGCAGTCTGCAGCTTTGCAGTTTTCTGATTGAAATGTGTCTGCTGAAGTGCTGTGCTTCAAGATAAAATCTCTCCTACTGATATTTCTCCAGTGCATTCCTTGTACAAAATGAAGGAATTGATGTCTGCCAGGTCCATTAGAGATAACAGATTTGTATATAAAAAAATAAAATATTGTAGGTTGCATTTAAAAAAAAAACATGTATTGTAAATGAAGTAACTTACAAAAAAATAGATGGTGATTAAGTAGATTCAAGAAAATGCACAGAGTCCTTTTCTTCAGTCAGTTGCCAGGTTTATTGAAATATGCAGGGAGTCTGGTCCCAGGTACAGGACAAGCAATACTCAACATTACATTACTCAATGTGACATTAAATACCCTTCTGTATAGATGGTTCACCTCCCCTTTCTCTGACACTTAACCAATTGCAAAGGTAATTTAATTTATTGTGTGAGTGTTAATGTGTGTGTGTCTGTGTGTGTAGTCTAGTGTGACAACCTCTGAACTCAATGCATTCTTCACACTCCTGGAGACAAAAGGTCCATACATCTGCCTTTTGTTATCTCCTTGCGACCCCCTTTGATGCCCGTGGCATTATCTCTTTCGATCTCTCTGAAGTCCTCAGAACCTGTTCCCTTCTAGTCCACAGCATTGTTATCTCATTAGCTTGCAGTCATTGTTGGGCAGTTTGTAGACGCATCGTCTCTATCAGTGGTTAGCAGTACATGCAATTTGAACCAAACAGTCTGCTATCTGCAATATTAGTCTCTTTTCAGAAAAGAACACCAGTATAGCTCTGCTAGTCCACATGCGTAGCAAACCCCTAATCAATTCTCAATCCATGTTTTCCAACAGTAAAAGGCATTTCAAATGACTGCTACGGCAGTTCTAGGTGGGTGGGATTATAACTTTTATTTTCGTGATCCTGCCTTTCAAACGCTGTCAAGGAAAATTTAAAGGGTACATCAGGACCTTTTTATTTTATTGTGTTACATGTTCCCATGTGTTGCTACAACTGTTTATGCAAGGTGTGTGTATTTTTCTTCACATATACCCGCATGGACCTCTCAGAACTACATTTCCCATCATCCTCCTGCTCACATATGTAACTGAGATGGATTTACCAGTGAAAAAAAGTGGTCAAAATGTAAAAAAAAAAATTTAACTGCACACACCTTACGTAAACAGTTGTAGCAACACATGGAAACATGTTACACAATAAAATAAACAGGTTCTTATGTACCCTTCAATACATGTATTTAGGAAAAGTCATGAACGGACAACCGCATAACTTTCAGACACGCAGAGTAATTCAAATTTGAAAACCTCAAACCGTCAAAGTGATTGCCGTGGCGGTTCTAGTGTTATGTCATTTTTATTTTTTTGCTCCCACAGTTCTAGCTGGTTTTAATATTTGTTTTTTGTAATTCCCTGTGAGCAGTTTTGTTAATTTACTGCTGAATGTCACAATACTAAACAATATAACTGATGTCTAATATTTTTTGGCAGTTTTTATCCAGGCTACATTCTTTTCTATGAGCAAGACTTTGGGCAGCAGTCAGTTTTGAGTGTCCAGGATGACCAGATTCCAAATTCTTCAACATAGTCTTGAAGAACAACTTGATTCTAACCTGAAATAGCACACCCATCATAACAAATGTCTTCATGTTTAGATTCACTTTAGATGTCGTTTCTGGTTTTATAATGACTTTTTAGAATTCAGGAGTTTAAAGCACCCTTGTGGCCTCAAAGGGCTAGCCAACATGACTTCTCTTTAAGTTCAGCTGGTACACCAGAGTGTTACTGTTAACCTGTCCTCCTGCAGCACTCTGCCTGCAGCGCATGGGTAAGAAAAATCACAATTAACAACTGCTGTATTTTGATACCACTAAGTAACTAGGATGTGATTGCTGAAACAGACATTGATATAACGTAAAATATATCAAAAATATATGATTAATCTAACCATATGATACGATTATCCAATGTTTGGCTTTACAGATACAGTATTATCACAACAGCTTCCCGGTCATCCTGTCAGACTTGCGCTATCAAGTCTTCCATTTCAGGTTGCATTAAGTAATAATAAATGTAAAAGGTGTTTTAATTTAAATATTGTTTAGAGTTTTTTGTTCGAGATGTTCTGTTAATAACTTTCAATTAATTTTACACCCCCTTCTCAACTAGTTACATGTTCTGCAGCATTATGGCTTTGCTCCCTTGAATTCACACAGGTTTTTTTTTTTTTTTTGAAGAAACCTGAGGCTGCGTCTAATGTTTGCTTTAATTACTAACACGTCTGTTGGCTAGCACTTAGGTCCCAGTCTTTTGTTATCACCGTGCAAGTTTCATTAACCAGAACACTTTCCATTAGAGCAATATTTATATTTTTTCATGACAACTTCTTTTATGATCTTTCCTACTTCAAATAAGAAAAAGCGAGAGTTTTTTTCTTGCTATGTTATCAAATTTAAGAGCACATATAACCAACATTTAAAAAAGTATGCTTTTTCTCTTTTTTTAATGTCGTAGGTTAAGATATGTAAAAACTATAATTGCTGCATTTTGTAATTATTAGGGAGATTTAGTATGTTACTTTTTAAAAAATGGTTTGTCAAAGCTGAGCTGTAACAAGGACAGGGAAATTGTAGAGGTTTACAAATCTAAAGTGTAGTTCTAAAACATAGAGTGTTAATAAAGCATCATAGGTGATTTATAGCCATACAATAGCCATAGACAGAATTACAATTAAACATCCGAAAGTAGATTATGTGGCTAAAAACTGTTCTCTTTATAAAACTGTAATTCTATCTATGGCTATTGCATGGTGATAAACCATCTATAATATATATTATCTTTATTAACAATATAAGTTATTATACATGTATTATACATTTATAAAACATTAATAAGCAGCACCTTAATATAAAGTGTTACCCATAGTTGTTTACAGCCTCATGTTAGTTTAAGCATCTATTATAAAGATGCAATAATGTTATAAACAAAATGAAACATTTCTTAACAGGTGGTGTATCAATAACATGTGCAGGGGTGGTCAGGAATCATGTTCTTGGGGACCATGTGTGTGTCTAGGGAGCCACTATGATAAGCATACAAAAAACATCTGCTAATCAAATACTCCATACCATAGCTTACCATACATTGGCAGCACATAACATTCAAAGCTGTAGTAAAAGCTATGTTAACCAACTGATGTAGATTTTCTGGTTCGTGAATTGCAGAGGCATTTTTTTAAGAATAAAAGCACTAGACTATAATAGAATGGTGTTGTCAATTCTGATACTAAAGGGAAAAAAAACTATCACTGTATGTTGCTGAAAACCTATTTTCCTTGATATGCTGGAGGCCTTAACAGGCTCCCTCAGGCTTCTATTTTTATTACACAGTTTACTAAAACAGCCATCCTAAAAGTATAATGAGGATGAAAAAAGACTGTCAACATATTCTATTTAATAAAAAGACTTGTGTGCCCCTGTGACAGAGATCGAATGACACTTGGTGTTAGATCTCCTTCCCGACTGGTGAGGGCACTAGAAAGAAGGAACAGAGTAACCTTAAACAAATGGCAAGACAATTTATTCCGAAGGGTAGGTGGAAGCCGGCCATTTAGGAGAGAGGCGGAGCTACGGCACCCAAGCTCACTGACCCGGACGGTAAACGGCATGGCATCTGAGGATTGGAGGAGCAGATGCACTCGTTAACCTAGGGGTCATGGGTGAGGGTATAAATAGGGGGGCGTGGCTTTGTGATCTGTTCCTTTTTGCATATGGTTAAGCCAAATAACCAAGAAGGAGCCCGACTTGTTTATACGAAAAACCGTGAGTGTTCTGTTTATCTGTGTATTAACACTGTTTGTCTTGTGTGTCATTTCTCACCAAGAATACTGAGCACGATCTGGAGCTGCAGCCGCAGGCCAGCGTAAAACCCGGATATCACCACTCACCGTTTCCACTACAGGAACTGTTTTTTGTACCACGAGCACTAAAATCACACACTGTCGGAATTGTGTCTGTTTTGTGTGGGTGAAAGGACTGGGCTTTGGGTTACGGGTCAAACCCGTGGGATTATAATCAGAAGTGATACATGCCGCTGTACCACTTCCAACATTATTGTTATTTGCAGGTTTGCTATAAGGCTCTGGACATTGAATTAATTTAATAAACACCCTTGCACCTGTACATCATCGTCTGTGTCATTTATCCACTCTGCACTGCACTCACCTGCACGTATTCACCACTTTGCCACAGCCCCACTAAACAGTAGTAATGAGTATTTCTAAAATGTATGAAGCTGTACTGTAAACATATTCTTTTTAGATAGAAGATATGATATATGTAGGCAAATGACAGCTACATAAAAACAATACATGTTTTATAACCATACAAATAACGCAAATATTGTAAATAATAAATTGATTGAAAAGACAGGACTGTAATAAGATTTTTTTTTTTTTGTATTAATTTTTTTGTATGTTTTTTATTAATGATGGTCATGGAGATTCGGTTTTGCTTTAAGTAGAGGACGTATTAATTGTCACCCGGTAAATTCAAGTTTAATTAAGTGTCTAGAGAATGATTGAAAAATGTATGAATTTTCAATAGAAAAAACATGAGTGCTGAAATTATTTTTTATTATGGTTTTAAACTGGACCGGTGGTTGAGAAGACCATAATACTGGTTTGAGAGAAGAAAAATTAAATATTATTCAAGGCTGTATTTTCCAGTTCTATGGTTACCAACAGGGATAAAACAAAACATGATTATTATTTTTAAAATGACATTTGGATTCATGTCAATGGGGTATCATCAATCAATCTTTTATTAACCGTGTACTAAAAAAATCAAGCGTTTTTATTACACTTCACCATTTTAATGACCCTACAAAAGGTGACAAGGCAACAGTAACATTCTATAGCACTCAATCATTCACATAAAAGACTATAAATTTACTTTACAGAAAACAGTATTTACAAAGTGAGTGTTACAGAACAACAGCTGGATTGTATTTAGGACAGAGAAACATTTATTACTTTAGACAAAGCAATATTGAACTTCACATTTATAATATTGCTATTTAAGGTATCATCCATAAAAAAACTATCAGAGTGAGCATTTAAGGATGAATGTATTGTGAACTACAGACTACTATTTCTGAAGTGGTTGACCATTTTCCATTTGGCAGGTACAATATATCAAATGATATGCATTGAAGAAAATGGAAGGGGTGTGTTTTTTTTAAATATTATGCTGTATGGGCTCGATCCACACTACTCTTAATCACTATTGGGTCATATTGTGTGGGTTTCAATCAACCAGAGAATGTTGTGCTTTCAGTTAAATATGCAGGTCTCAACCTTTAATATGATTTTTGCAGTCATATTGATACTGTGTGACAGTGCATTGATCTCACAGGTACAGAAGAAACATTGGAATAAGTTGGGTGAGGTTGTGATGACCTGATTAAATTACAGAAGCTGAAAAGTAAATGAAACTATAGAAGACATCATGTTTGATTTTATCTCTTAACGGGGAAGAACATTAGCAGTAGACTATAACTATTTATTTACACAACCAGTGGAAGTATGAAACAATTAATTGAAAAGTTTTATTTTAATAGTATGCATATCTGCATTGATACTACATGTGTAGTTACGCAATACTTGTTATGTAAAAACACGATGGTGTAATTATGCAACCAATATCAGTGAAATACTGATAGTTCTAAGTGTAACCAGTGCTAATTTCATATGATATATTAAATATCATAGGTGTAAGGCAACAGTATCTCAGCACTGTGCACATATGTTATTAAACTATTCTCTTTTTTCTAAGTTGCTTCATTGGCGGCTGTGCTTGAAAATGAGGCTACTTGAACATCACATTTTGTGACAACTTCTGATGCAGTGAAAGAATAACAATTTAAGTAAAACTAGTGGCAGTCAAGTATAACATTTAAACTTTTGAAACATTTAAATACAGCTCATTTAGCTAAATTTGTTTATTAGTCTGTTTGTACATTACTCAGCAAGAGAATATAAAGACAGTAGCAAATGCCACACAGTATGATAAATGGGTTCTAAGCCTTGGAATAAATACATAATGCCTTTATGAACTGTTCAATTTCGTCTGAGATTGGATTTCAATTGTTTTAGTGATTGCATTTCTTTTCTCAGGTGCGATTTATCCTGTGAAAGGAAATTCTAAACCTTCTCAAGCTAAAAGCAATCAAAAGGTTAAATATCTGGGAAGACCTTCTAGGGCAATACTCAGGGTACTTAACACTCCCTGACCTTCTAGAGCACTACTCACAGCACTTCATGATCACTGACCTTCTAGGGCAATACTCAGGGCACTTAACAATCCCTGACCTTCTAGAGCACTACTCACAGCACTTCACGATCACTGACCTTCTAGGGCAATACTCAGGGTACTTGACAATCCCTGACCTTCTAGAGCACTACTCACAGCACTTCACGATCACCGACCTTCTAGGGCAATACGCAGGGTACTTGACAATCCCTGACCTTCTAGAGCACTACTCACAGCACTTCACGATCACTGACCTTCTAGGGCAATACTCAGGGTACTTGACAATCCCTGACCTTCTAGAGCACTACTCACAGAACTTCACGATCACTGACCTTCTAGGGCAATACTCAGGGTACTTAACCATCCCTGACCTTCTAGAGCACTACTCACAGCACTTCACAATCACTGACCTTCTAGGGCAATACTCAGGGTACTTGACAATCCCTGACCTTCTAGAGCACTACTCACAGCACTTCACGATCACTGACCTTCTAGGGCAATACTCAGGGCACTTAACCATCCCTGACTTTCTAGAGCACTACTCACAGCACTTCACAATCACTGACTTTCTAGGGCAATACTCAGGGTACTTGACAATCCCTGACCTTCTAGAGCACTACTCACAACACTTCACGATCACTGACCTTCTAGGGCAATACTCAGGGTACTTCACAATCCCCAAAAAACATGGAAACTAAAAGCAATTCTGGACCAAAGAATCACAGATCAGTATATCACCATCACAAGATGTTTTTAGAATTCTCGCAGTCTGGTACCACTGGCAAACAGGTTCACTTTGAGCTCTGGACATGTCAAGATAAGTTTTCAGAGACAGCTAAGGTCTTCAGCAACTCATGCTTTTAAACATTTAGACATAGATCTATTGTAACACAGAAGTAGGATAATAGCAGCAACTAGGCTTTTTACATGGTGATGTTATATTGTTGTGTTATATTGTTATTTTGTTATCAAATTACTCATCTAATGGAAAATGAACTTTTTTTATAATAATATTTTGTTATCATAAATCACACCATAGCACATATCCTTTAATTTAATTTAACAATGTGCACTATGTAATACATGTGCAGTAATAGTCTTTCTCCAGGTACTAGATTTAAAAGTCTCTGTACACAAAAAAAACCAAACAAACATTTAAAAACATCTAAAATGAGAAAGCTGTTTCTAGGGTGTTATTGTTGTTAATATACAGTGTGGCGGTCCATTCTCAAATCATACAGTGCTGCATACAGTAGGAAATGACAGCTACAGTGTAAATATATCTAGTTATTTACCTTTATTTTGAAGTGTATCCATTTTTTATTTTAATATACCATATTGTAACATTTAAACTGCCTCAGAAAAAATTGGATCTTCTATATGATCAATGATAACTGAGAGAAACCCATGACCCACAGACAGCAGTGGATATATTACTCGTCTTCTCACATGTCTGTATTTCAAACAGCACCCCTTGTACATTTGCATGTCATGTATTTATGTCTCTTCAGTTGCTAATTTTCTCAGGGAAATGCATGAACTATTTTTATAACATATTAAGCAGAAAACAAGCAATTGCAAACATTACTTACATTTTCTTAAAGTCAAATGTTAATAAAACATTTCTATGTACCTTGTTTTATGAACCAATGCATGTAATTAAATCAGTTATTTCATGACCTGTTGGCTGTAAATATACTATACTGCATAAGAGTCCTTCACTGCCCTCAATGTTTCAACATTGTTTGACAAGGGAGTACTGCAGTTTTATTAAGGGGAAATATGACTGATATAAAACTGTGTCTGAATGTTTGTGTACTAGACCAAGAGTGTCTCCAGTTTTAATTTCATTTTAGGATTCAGTGCTTAAGTTATGGATGAATTGTTTCTATAATGAAAACCCTTGTGAATCTGTATTCATTTTATAACTAGTTAAAAAAAAAAACATTTATAAGATACATTTATATCATGTGCAAATAGACAAATAGTAATTTGCATGATACAATTAATTAAAATGTGTTTTTTTTTTTTATGAACTTATTATTAAACCAGCATGTTTGTCCATACATACTGTAACCCACATTCAGACTTGAAAGGCTAATTTCCATTATTGTCTGGTGTGATTTATTTTTTTGAGAACCATAAAGACATTTAATGGAGCCATAAATACATTGTATGCTCTTTTTTGTAAAGCCAGTAGTAATATAAAACAAATTTATTTGTAATCCTTTTGAAAGACAGAAATTATGTAGACTGCCCATTTAGCCTGTCAGAATCCTAAATACCAATTATAGAACTCAAACTAATAATTATTGGCTCACCTTCATACCTGGGAAAGGATAGGACATATTTGTAAGTCATTTTAAGTATTCTTTTGATTTTTATTGAAGTGTTTTTCATAATGTATGCATGATTTATTTTTGGATCAAAGACACAGGCACAAATGACTCTATACAATGCATGCAGAACAATACTTTGTGTAATGTACTAAAGTTAGCTTTAATAAATGATTGATAACATTGACAAGTAACCTTTGAGAAATATGATTCTACTTATTTCTATAGGGACTTAATCAGATATCTGAGATGGAGATACTGGATCCTATAAGACTAGAAATTCAAAGATGGGCACAGCATTGATAGATATAGCATAATATTTAGCATAGATCTTGCCCTTTGGTACAGCAGTAACTCAAATGAGCTGCAACCTCCAATGTCAGTCAGAGGTCAAGCAGAGCTGGTAGATGGAGGGCACCTCCAGAAAAGAGACAGGGTTGCAAGGGAGGCAGTGGGGAGATGGGAGAAAGATGTCAAGAAAAAAAAGATGAAAGATGGGGTTGATCTTTATTGAATTGATTAGCCAATAGGATTAATGTAGCCGGCTGAACCTTACCCCTAGAATTACAGAGAGCCTCTTGCAGAATACTTTTTTTAATGCTGTGTTTGTTTTGCAATATCCAGAAAAATTAATGTGCCAGATTAATGTCCGTTTGTTATTTCTTTATGAGTATAACCTTATATATGTACAGTTTCTGATGGTTACACAAAAATAAAAATTCTGGTAGAGCATAAAATCTAAATACCCGGTTAAAAAGAGTAGACTATGTTTTCTTTTGTCTGAAGCAACTACATATTTCAACATAACTTTGTATTTTACACACAGCAACACAGAAAACTGATCGAAATGACCTTCATGTATTTCATAAAAGTAGATGCATACCAACAGATGGGCTACATTTTTCAAATTGCGAACACTAAAAATGAATCCTTCACTGATTTTTACTGTCATATACAGAAGTTCGGAAATAAGAAAGATAACTTGATATAACTGGGTGTGAAATTCGTTTGGTTTGTTAAGTAAAGCCTTTCCGTTATAAAACTTTACCAGTGTGCTTTTCATTTGTTTGAGTTAATCATACAACGCTGAACCTGATGAGCTGCAGACAGTTCATTAGTTTCAGCTGGAGAACTGAGGTGATTTTTTTCTCGCTATCAACTATAGATGCTTTCCTTTTCCTGTCAGTCTACAGCTGCATAAGAAATTATACCATCAACACCGTTTATTTTATTAAAACCTGCTTGAGCAGTGTTGAAAGGAAAATGAAGAAGCTGAGCTATTAAGAAAATTATTTTGAGCACGAGCCAATCAGAAAAATAAATATCAATGCATTGACGATACCAATAATAATACTGAAAAAAAAATTGATTTTATTAAAACTAATTGTAAAAAGAAAAGTAGGAACCAAGCAATTTCAGTGATTGGCATTCTACAGCACATGTGGAGAGAATTATTTTCTTCATGCACAGCATTCTCCAGGGAAGGTCTATTCCACACTTTAATTTAAGCATCATCCTTTTCCTTTATTGTTTGCATTTTAACTTTGTAATTGTTGTTTGCAGGGTAATCTAATCTTGTGTATTAGTTAAAGTTCCCTGTTAATATTAAATGGGTTTCTGTTCTCCTCCATCTCTTCAATGGTGTCTCACTTCACTGTGCCTTGGGATCTCAGCCACAGTCAGGCTGTGAGGGTGACTCTCTGAAGGGACAGAGAAGAACTCCTTGGGCCGCAAATGAAATTAACCACATCTAATGAATATAGCACTTCTGCCTTGTCAATACTTGAAAGGGCTCCTCGAGGCTCAATTGTTACAGTTGGTTGTATTGTAGTAACATCATTGTTATGATATGGATTAATAAAGCAAACATACCAAATTTGTATTCAGGATTTGGCGTAAACTCAAACAATTTTGAAAATGTCTACTCTTTTCTGAGCATGAATATTGAACTCAGATGGTTGACATTTCTGGGTGACACAGGCAGGAGGGAGAAGGGTTTTGTTTTTGACCAAGACACATGTGACTGCCTGGAGGGATCTGCTACAGTATTGGTCCTCCCTTCAGACAGTGGCATCACTTCAGGCCCCAAACTTCACCAGAGACAACATTCATTCTGCATTGTGACAGTGGTGGCACCAACACGGTGTCATCAACAACCTTTTTACTTGTTTCCATATGATTCAACTGATTCATAAAACAATTTAATGCCAGTAAATGGCTTTTATCAGGATCAAGGCTACAGCTCCCTGTTTTTGGATAGACTTGTTTTTTTTTTTCCGTCACTCCGACTAGGAAGGGTTATAAAACAATGGGCACCCTTTAATATTAATCCCTCACAATTTCTGTACCGTTTTACTGTACTATGGCCTATGACAAAGGCATGTGTAGTTTTACAGTTTGTATCACTGGCTTCTCAGACACATACCTGCACGTGCAGGAAAGAGCCAGACGCTCTGTCTGAGACTCGCTGCCAGCAGGGTTGTGTTTACAGGGACTGGCAGCCAGGGACTGGCCAGCAAAGCGCCTTGCTATATGTTTATTCCATTTTATTTCAGGTAATTACTACTACAGAGTGTGGGTTTTTTTTTGTGTGTTTTACTACCAAAACATTCACCAGACAAAAGGGGGCTTTGTTATTCTGGTTTTATCTGCTGACTTATGTAACACGTGTATTCTCTCTCTCTCTCTCTCTCTCTCTCTCTCTCTCTCTCTCTCTCTCTATATATATATCATTTTGTATGTACTGACTAGCATTGGTACTGCTTTAACAAATTAGTTTGACTATTGGGAGCTTACCTTTTTATCTGATGTGATTGTGTCATTGTTTGTAATTGGCACACCTGATGCATGCCACATGCTGCGTTAGTTTAGTTCATAATTTATACTATTTCTTAATTATGTAATTGGCAGCTAATTTCCTTGTTTGTCTTTTCTGCTATATTATATATATATATATATATATATATATATATATATATATATATATATATATATATATATATATATATATATATATTGGAGATAATCAGCACCGGTCTGAACAGAAGGACAGGCGGGGCTGCGGTGTGCATTGAAGTCTATGGAAAGAAAAAAATGAGAATTGTTTCTGGTTGTTTTGTGAGCCGTATAGACACGGGATTGTTTGTAGTGAAACGATCTGTTTAAATGCTGTTTTGCGTAATAGGTTATTGGAAGACTGGAAGTTTTCTTACTGCTGTTTGTGTTTCTTTAAGATCCAGTTTAGAGAATCCGCTGCAGGGCGGCTGACCTGTTTGTGTGTGCGCAAGTCAAAAAGGAAGTTAGAAAGGCCAAGAGAGAAATAGAAATGAACATTGCTAAGGGAGCTAAAACCAATTCCAAAATGTTTTTCCAATATTACAACAGCAAGAGAACATTCAAAGAGGAGATTAAATGTTTAAGAGATACAAATGGCAAAATCGTAGAGGAAGAAAAAAAAATAGCAAATATGTTAAATGATTACTTTTCACAAGTTTTTACAAAGGAAGATACTGACAACATGCCCCACATGTCATACAGTTCCTATCCAGTTTTAAATAACTTTAGCATAACTGAGGCAGAAGTGTTAAAGGAACTAGGAGCTCTTAAAATAAACAAATCCCCTGGGCCGGATGAGATCCTCCCAGTAGTACTCAAAGAAATGAAAGAAGTAATTTACAAACCGCTAACCAAGATCATGCAGCAGTCTCTTGACACAGGGGTGGTACCGACAGACTGGAAAATTGCAAACGTAATACCGATCCACAAAAAGGGAAACAAAACTGAACCAGGTAACTACAGACCAGTAAGCCTGACTTCTATTATATGCAAACTTATGGAAACTATAATAAGATCCAAAATGGAAAATTACCTATATGGTAACAGGGTACTGGGAGACAGTCAACATGGTTTTAGGAAAGGGAGATCGTGCCTAACTAACTTGCTTGATTTTTTTGAGGATGCAACATCGATAATGGATAATTGCAAAGCATATGACATGGTTTATTTAGATTTCCAGAAAGCTTTTGACAAAGTCCCGCACAAAAGATTAATTCTCAAACTGAACGCAGTTGGGATTCAAGGAAACACATGTACATGGATTAGGGAGTGGTTAACATGTAGAAAACAGAAAGTACTGATTAGAGGAAAAACCTCAGAATGGAGTGTGGTAACCAGCGGTGTACCACAGGGATCAGTATTAGGTCCTCTGCTATTCCTAATCTACATTAATGATTTAGATTCTGGTATAGTAAGCAAACTTGTTAAATTTGCAGACGACACAAAAGTAGGAGGAGTGGCAAACACTGTTGCAGCAGCAAAGGTCATTCAAAATGATCTAGACAAGATTCAGAACTGGGCAGACACATGGCAAATGACATTTAATAGAGAAAAGTGTAAGGTACTGCACGCAGGAAATAAAAATGTACATTATAAATATCATATGGGAGATATTGAAATTGGAGAAGGAATCTATGAAAAAGACCTAGGAGTTTTTGTTGACTCAGAAATGTCTTCATCTAGACAATGTGGGGAAGCTATAAAAAAGGCTAACAAGATGCTCGGATACATTGTGAAAAGTGTTGAATTTAAATCAAGGGAAGTAATGTTAAAACTGTACAATGCACTTGTAAGACCTCATCTTGAATATTGTGTGCAGTTCTGGTCACCTCGCTATAAAAAAGATATTGCTGCTCTAGAAAGAGTGCAAAGAAGAGCGACCAGAATTATTCCGGGCTTAAAAGGCATGTCATATGCAGACAGGCTAAAAGAATTGAATCTGTTCAGTCTTGAACAAAGAAGACTACGTGGCGACCTAATTCAAGCATTCAAAATTCTAAAAGGTATTGACAGTGTCGACCCAAGGGACTTTTTCAGCCTGAAAAAAGAAACAAGGACCAGGGGTCACAAATGGAGTTTAGAAAAAGGGGCATTCAGAACAGAAAATAGGAGACACTTTTTTACACAGAGAATTGTGAGGGTCTGGAATCAACTCCCCAGTAATGTTGTTGAAGCTGACACCCTGGGATCCTTCAAGAAGCTGCTTGATGAGATTTTGGGATCAATAAGCTACTAACAACCAAACGAGCAAGATGGGCCGAATGGCCTCCTCTCGTTTGTAAACTTTCTTATGTTCTTATGTTCTTATGTGTGTGACCTGTGTAATCGCTGTTCGAAGCCCGCTGCCGCTGTCCTTGCGATTCCTCATTCTTGGTCCTTTTCTTTATTGATTTAATTGTGTATTTGATGCTGTATTTTATTAGAACATGTGCTTTTAACTACCTTGCCTATTTGTTATTTTTGTTCATTAAATGTTATATGCTGTTTTAATTATAGAATAAATGTACTTCTAAAACTTCAAACCTAGTTTACTACAGCTTTTTCAAATCATTTGCAGGCTGTCCCACCGGTGACTTGGGCTGGTACTGCACCCCTGACAACTGCACAATAACTTTAATAGTAATAGTATTTTATGTTTTCTTTGTTGTTTATTGTGATTAATTATCTAGTTGAGTTTGGGTGGTTTATTTGATTATTTTGTTACACAAGATTTATAGCTTTATTTATTTGAGTGATTTCTGTGGCACTGGAATTATTCTTGTTTGTACTTTTCCTGTTGGTTGGACAGCACTGCCTCTCCAGCCACCCACCCCTTCTGGTAGAGCTGTGACTGAAAAAAAAACAAGGCTTACCTGTGTACCCATAAACCCTGTGTCTTAGAATTCATTGAAGGGATATTGTGACAACCACCCTGATTTCCAAAATAATCTGATGGTGTGTGTATAATACATGTAGATAACTTGTGTACCTGGGTTCTAATATTTCTCAGGTTTTTAGTTGCTCTAGCCCTTGCCTTATTGGCTAGGCGTTACATTTATGTGACTCCACCACATCTATTCTGCAGGATTCTATTGAGTGTTAGCTGTGCGCCTTGTGCTAGCATCAAACTATGTCTCAATTAAAAAAAAAAAAAAAAAAAAAGTTATAGAATATAATAGTTTATTTTCTTTAAAATCACATTCGAATTGAGAATAGCAAATCTTTAAAACAGACGTATGTGTCTTCTAAAAGTTTGTGTTATACACGCTAGTGCCTGTGGTAACATTTTACGCTGCAAACAGCTAGTCACAACAACAGACAAAAACAGATGTGATAGACGTGCTCAAAGCTCACTTGCTAAGGCTCTCCAGATTCTTACACATCACTTCCAGTCTCGAAAAAGCAAAGCCCCGCCCTATCGAGTTCTCATTAAGAGTGTGATGCAGGAGCAGATTTCTTTGTATTCATAGACAGAGAAGATGAGAGAAATTTTATTGGACTAACCAAACTATAATCACTCACGAGCTATCAAAACTTCAAAAGGTATCTTCTTCATATAAATACATGCTATTTAATTCTTGTCTGTCAAGTTCAGCCTCAGCATAACAATATTCAGGTCAAGTCAAGGAAGTGCCTGGGCTGTGCTGCTGTAAGTAGTCAGTCTACGATGGGGATCCCAGAGGGATTCTTATTAGTCCTGGTTGCACTAAAATCATCAGAGACTGAGTAAACAGAGTAAAACAGAGGCCCCAAGCATGTGGAGCTCTTCGGTGTAAAGAGCTCTTCTGGTGAGTTGTTGCAGTTTATTTTTGATGTCCATATATTTTATTTTACTTATATCCTCTCTTTTGATTACACTAGGAACTAAGTTGAGCTTACAACAACATATTCTACAAGCATCGGTAATGGCAGGGTTAAAAGATCTCTATACGCACGTTGTATATTGGATTTTGTAAACTGTATTACTACAGTGCGTTCAACCTAGCATAGCACCCAATACAGTATGTTTCCAGATATATTAGGGAGCATTCCTCACGTGTGGCCATCTAGTCCTCTCCTACCCTCAACCCCTCACCTATCAGTATATTCACACTGTATCTATTTATCATGCAGAATGTATATCATTGTGTTTCTGCAACATTAACTTTATGAATATAAACTGTTGCAAATGGCACAGGGGGTACATCATGGGTCTCCATAGTGGAGAACAGGGTTCACTTCTGGGTTGGCAATATCCAATTACTTCATTTTTTTTTTTTTTTTTTTTTTAAGCTGTAAGGGGTTTATTTAGCTTTCTCAGGTTAATTCCTTGTCAATCAAATTTTGAGCAAAAGGGTTTCATTAATAAACATCAGGTCAGAAGAAATTGTAACCTGTAACAATTCATTAAATTGTGTTAAGGGAATATTTGAACCAAATATTTGTTACATGGCAGATCACTTTGTATGAGGATACTCCTGCAATCGCAGATGTTTCTGAAGCTTTTTTCAGGGAGGGAATTGACAACCTGTGAATAATTAAAAGAATACAAATGTGAATAACATTTGCAGTAGAAAATGTGTAAGACCAAATTTAGTAGAGACGTGCACTATAACTGTAAGCTAAGCTTACCCTTCCTCATATCTCATATTTGGGCTTAGTGGGTACAATACATATTTTGATGTGACTACTGGTGATTGAAGCAATTTCGACTGGTTCTTAAAATCATCCCTCAAAATACAGCTCTTGATTATATTCCATTATGATAATTGAATCTTTACTGAATTAGTTTGTTCTCAGTCAGGGTGTCGGTTAAGCCTGCTAAAAGTTTCTTTCATCTTTCAAGTCCTTCAATCTTCTTGCATTCAGAAACCACAAAAAGCATGTGCTCCAGTGACCCTAACTACAGCAAGTGTTTAAAAGGTACTTCAGACACCACGAAACTGTGAAGAAAATCTGTTTCGGATATGCCACTAGAAAACTATTCACTTTAACATCGAGGCATTTTAACCTGTCACTGAGTTGTTTAATGTTCTAATAAAGCCTATGGCTAACACTGCTGAAATGTCAGTTAGATATAGTTTGAAAAAGCAATGCTGATATTAGGACAGCATGGAACACTGTTTAAAAGCTTTGCACTGCTGCGCTTCATTTTGAAGATGTATAGGATTATCAATTTTTGAGAACTAGACTTCTTCTTATTAATCAAAACCTGGACACTTAGACGGATGATGTTTTATATAAATAGATTGTGGGTTATGTATTTAAAGGTTGTTCGTATCATGGGGTTTGGGGATGACATCTTAGACTTACGATCATACAAATTACTGATTTTTTTTGCGGGTTCCTTAAAATTTGTATTCACGAGAATTGAGTGTGTGTGTGTGTGTGTGTGTGTGTGTGTGTTTGTGTGTATGTGTGTATATATATATATATATATATATATATATATATATATATATATATATATATATATATAATGTGCCACATTTCTATCAAATTTTAAGTTTATACTTTATACATCCATGTGACAGAGAAAGAATAAATCTTGGTTATAAATCTCCTTCCTGACCTGTGAGGGTGCTGTGTAAAGGGAACAGTGTGCCCCAGACTGGATGGTTTGGTCATTTATTCCAGGGAAAGGTGGAAGTCAGCCATCTAGACAAAAAGCATGTGCTCCAGTGACCCTAACCATAGCAAGTGTTTAAAAGGTACTTCAGACTCCATGAAACTGTGAAAAAAATCTGTTTCGGATATGCCACTAGAAAACTATTCACTTTAACATCGAGGCATTTTAGCCTGTCACTGAGTTGTTTAATGTTCTAATAAAGCCTATGGCTAACACTGCTGAAATGTCAATTAGATATAGTTTGAAAAAGCAATGCTGATATTAGGAGAGCATGGAACACTGTTTAAAAGCTTTGCACTGCAGCGCTTCATTTTGAAGATGTATAGGATTATCAATTTTTGAGAACTAGATTTTTTCTTATTAATCAAAACCTGGACACTTAGACGGATGATGTTTTATATAAATAGATTGTGGGTTATGTATTTAAAGGTTGGGGATGACATCTTAGAGTTCTGATCATACAAATTACTGATTTTTTTTGCGGGTTCCTTAAAATTTGTATTCACGAGAATTGAGTGTGTGTGTGTGTGTGTGTGTGTGTGTGTGTGTGTGTGTGTGTATATATATATATATATATATAATGTGCCACATTTCTATCAAATTATTCATTTAAACAGTTGCAATAAGTTGGTTCCTTTGCTCTCTGTTATTTTTGAAAGTTGAAATGTTGTGGTGTAAGGCATTGCTACTTCATCAATAGGGGCTTGTGGCAAAGTGACTTGTCGTGTGCAGGTGTAGTGCTCAGGAATAACACACACAAGGCAGTGAAAGTTCAATAAAACAGTTCCTCAATTTGGCTGCGTTGCATGTTAACAACACTTAAATAATAAGCACAGGCTTATTAAACAGCTACATAGCCACGTGTATCGCTCTGTGCAAAAAAAAAAAAACCTCAGAACATCCCTGGAGTTACACCACCATGGAGGAAACATACATTATTAGGCTCCATATGAAGAAGATTTGAAAAGATGAAAGTTTATACATCCATGTGACAGAGAAAGAATAAATCTTGGTTATAAATCTCCTTCCTGACCTGTGAGGGTGCTGTGTAAAGGGAACAGTGTGCCCCGGACTGGATGGTTTGGTCATTTATTCCAGGACAAGGTGGAAGTCGGCCATCTAGAAAGGGGGCGGGACCACAGTACACCAAGTCATTGCCCCAGACGGGAGGCGAGGTGGCAATCGTGGATTGGAGGAAAAGCGATTGCACTCACTAGCCAAGGAGGCGTCGCTGAAGGTACAAAAGGGGATGTGGCAAAGCGAACTGTTCCTTTGTTATGGTTGCGAGAGAATCGCTGAAAGACTGTAGAGTAGCCGTGAGTGTTTCGTGTTTGTTTGTTTGTCATTGTTAGAAGGCTAACGCCTTCCGGGAGCTGTCGCTAAAGGCCAGCACCAACCCAGACAGCACAGCACTACTGTTCACTAACAAATTGTATTTTATCATGTACGTATTAGCACTCACGCTGGACTTGTGATCGAGTTTGCGTTCTGTGTGTGTGATTATATTGTGTTTATTATTTTGGGACATTGCTGTATATTGCCAGGGATTATTATTTATGGTCGTCAAACGACCCGGATTATAAAACCAGTAAAGGATTGTTTAGACTGTGAACTTTGTTGTCTGTTACCTGTTACTCCGGCGCAGTGCAAACCACTTTACCACAATCCAACATAAACAAATGAAACTAGTATTCAAATTACTTTTGCAAACCATAAATATTAAATGAAGAGCTGATAGATATGAAAGTATACTTTTGTTGATTGAGTACTGAAACCAGTAACCTCATTTATACAGCTCGATACCCTTCATGAAACATGTAAGACACCAGCTAAGAATTTTTTTTTTTATATGTACAGTCCTATGTCTTTAAAGATGCCTGATTTGTATTACATACGTTCAAGAATCAATCAGCTAATCTCCCATCATTTCATGGTGGAAAGATAAATCTTTAGCATGGAAAAAGCCTCCGTAACCTGCCCTGGGAGACTGTTTTGTTCAGAACTGGCTGTTACAAAACCTCCTGCAGGGTTTGCAGGAAACTCTTTGCTTTATATTTGTGTTTCCCATGCTGTTCATTGAAGTACCATTGCAGTCATTTGTTTTCAATCTATTACTGAGTTTTGATTTTTTTTTTTATTCACACGTCATAGGCAAATATACTAGGGAATTACTTTTTCTCAACTTTTACTCGGGAATGCTTGCCAGAAGAAAGATATTTTGCATGTATCCTTCATGCTCCCTCCTGTAACAATGCTGGTGAAATGAAATTAGGAACAGAACACCGGCATTGTTGCAGGAGGGTGAGCACTGCGATCCTTAGAAAGTATTTTTTTTTTCCTCCTGAGGAAAAATGTTAAGAAATGTATTTCCCAGTTCATTTATGACCCATTATGTGTGATTAAAATTGTTTAAAAGAGTCAAGCAATATGTTTAAAAATATTATTCTGCAATACAGTTAACAGGGCTTAGCAAAGTCAATGTAATGCACTTCTTGCAGTGTGATCTGCAACACTTTAAATAAAACACCTAACTTTTGTTGTTTCATTTTTAAGACTGTTAAAACCCCCCAAATAATCATATTCTTGCGCCATCAACAGACTACAGTATTCAATGTGGCAGCCATTACCTGCTGGTTAAATGCATTTACATGTTTGTAAAGGCATTTGAAATATCTTGTTTATCTTTATTTACAAGATATCATGATACTCTAAAGTACTGTGAGCCTACAAAAAGATAACAGCAAATTAAAGATGAAAAGATTATAGGCCACATTAGCTTAGAGGCTATCTGTGAGAAAGTTTAGGGCTCTACAGTTCAAGTTAAATTAGATAGCTTTTGAAATACAGACTTTGAAAACAAGACTGGCGCTTATACCAAACTGCTAACTATTAGAAAAAATGATTTAGTAACATCAACCAATCAGCTTCCAGCCTTCTAGGAGGCTTCTATCAGACAGTAGATGCTTGCTGCTACATCACAGCAGAAGCTGTGAATCAAATTTAAAATCAGGTACTGGCTTTTTCATTTTGACTTGCTGTAATGAAAGCTCAGTTCACATACATTGGACAACAAACACTAAGCAAAGACACAGATTGTCCAAATTAATTTTATTACCATTAAAACCACCCAATCAATACTTTTCAACTACGAAAGTAACCAGTCCTGTAACAGCAACTACTGAATCAGCCAATCACAGGCTGGAGTTAAGCATCTTTCAACAGCAACAAAGCTGATGAGGACAGTTCAGTGATATTGCTCCATTCAAATATCTGGCACTGTCCAGATAAACTAGAAGTGTTACAAATAAAAAGTGATCTGTTATAATGTTTTTTTTTTTTTTTCTGTCATTATGTACGTGATCCTTTATGAATATTTTTTGACACTATTCTCTTCAAATTTTTCTCTGTGGAAGATTACCTAACAAATTACACGTCCAAGGTAAATCAAGGTTTTAAAGTGTTGTTTTAAACAAAATAATGCCCTCTCGATTAAGGCTCCACTGTGTGGTAGTTGATCTTGACTTTTATTAGCATGAGTAGTTGGTTTACAGTATCAGTTTTATGCAAAGCGAATGTTACATTTTTTACAAATAGAATCTACATTTATATTAACTCTAATTCATTTATGCAAGATTATTTAAAGCCATTAAGAGCTAACTATACTTTTATGTAATCAGCAACACTAACATAAAACAGTTATTTTTTGTTGTTTTTTTTTGGGGGGGGGGGGGGGGGGCATTTTCTCATACTTCCTTCATTATGGTTTCCTTTATTGGAATGCTGGTATCTTAACTGACGGGAACATCCTTGAATTATGGTACTTGCTGATAGTTGGTGGGATGATATGCCAATCCATTTAATATAATGAGGATGTATATTGATTTGAATATCTTTAAATATATCATTTAAAGACTGCAGAGTTATGAAGAATTGTGCTCATGATGCAAAATGAATCTGCAGTACTAATGTGCATATTGTGTGTATTATGCTAAACAGGTGGGGTGCGCGCATGGCTGTGGGCTATACTTTAGATCTGCATATCTGTTATTGAAAGGAAAATGACTGTACTAAAGAGCTGATGGCTGTGTGGGGCTCAAGTACTGGGACTGTTTGTGAAGTACTGCACTCTATATGGTAATATCTTCATTTGGGTGTTTAAGCACGGTTGTCATAATAATATAAGATTTATGGACAGACACTGATACTGAGCCAGGATGTATTAATGGTTATCTTTCTATTTCATTCAGGCATAAAATGTCTTTAGGCAAAGATGAACAAATTCAGATCATTTTGATGTGTGGTGCAGGTAGTCAATGGGGTGTGGCTGTCTGCTTTACCAGAGAACATCCTAATCTACATGTTATTGACTAGATGCCTGATTTTTGGGACACTCAATATAATTGATCCAAGTTTAGATCATCAAGGAATTACTGATAACAAAGGAAAATTGTTCAGAATCGTTGGAGGCAAGCATACAATGCTCGTATAATGTGACAACCACACAAAGGGCAACTGTGAACAGGATAGCTGCAGGGGTGACGTCAGACCAGAAATACAAAATCACAACAAGGAAATGGCGGTGCAAAATGAGACGCTACGGCACTCAACGTTTTATTAAATAATAAACAAAAGATTTAAACAAACACAAAACACCAAACAAAAAGGGTACGTTGGCCAAAAAAACAAGTATACTCTGGTTTTTAGCCAGCACGTATAGCAATTGTTTACTCTAGTGTAATATTTTTACCTCCTCACTCCTCACTCCTCACTCCTCACTCGTTCTCCACTCTCAAACACCCTCTTCCCTGAGCGCAGACAGCTGCAGGCTTTTATATTCTGGCCAAGGGGTTAACTAGCTGTTAATGAATTATCTTATTCGGCCATAGTCTGCACGAGTTTAATAAGGATGCGCGACTGTCAGCTAGTTAAATAATCAGTAGTTGATCAGTCACGCGTCCTCACGAGGTTTTAAAATCAAAAATACAAAACAATAACAAATAATTGTGGCGGCTTTACATCTGCACCGCAAACAATAAGACGAGAAATAATAACAAAACAGTGCACATATATATTGGGGCGGGACAGTCCTCCACAGCAACTTAGAAAGGGACATTTTTGTCTTGCATGGTAACCAAAATTGGAATTGTTAAATCAAAACCATGATTTAAATTTAAAATTATCCACACAGATTCATTATTCATTATTAAGCTATCACTTGCCCTATAGAAACATCTCGACAGAAAAACAAGACAATTAAAGAATTGTAATTTCCCAAGCCATATGTATCAATAATAAAATGTTACCACAGTAATTACACATGTTTGCAGCATATGTCCCATCTGGAACAAAAAAGTTGCCAGGTTAGGAAACAGAACACTATTAAAAGTAATTGTAGCTAACAAAATAATTCCATGAAACTTGACCTTTTGCATTTCCTTTAACTACATAGGTCTCAAATGTGTAGTTGTAAAATAAATACATACTATAACACAGATTTATGTTAATTTTAAAAACATGATCTTGTGTACTACTTTGGATTAAAGGAAGCTCTCAGTTTCTAGGCCTTATTCTTGGGTTATCTGATTGCACTTGCACTCCTTGGGTCACTTCACCACAGCAGTGTCTTCTGGGTCGAAGCATGTTACTGGCTGAAAGTATGTCAGTCATTATGGGAAACAGCTGACTGGTTAGTGACAGAGAGAATCCAGTGAAGGGGTGGGGACAATTTCATTCTCCAGGCGAAATGACCCAGGAAGTGCAAGACATTTTAAAAGCATGGCTTGTGAACAGCGTTTTCTTTTAATGTAGTGTAGTATCAAATATTGAAATGAACATACATATTTACAATAACACATGTTTCTTTCAAAATTGCACATAAAATATATAGATGTTCATGGCAGAAAGATTTTATAGAGCTCTTTTGTTTGCTTCAATTACTATAGATATCATAAAAGCAAACTTAGTAACAAAGTCCATGCTTATAATCGACAGTAAAATATAGAAGAACAAAAAAAAACATGGATTTCTAGTAGATGGATTCACAGCATCTCCCTTAATTAATCTTAAAAGGAATCTCTGCAATGTTCAATACTGACCATGTTACCAGACTTATTTCAATTTGATTTCCACATGCTATCTGTGGGAATCAACGTGTAGAATATACTACACGTGTAAAGAACTGATGCCAACAGCTGTAGCATTTGCCATTTCTGTAAATCAATTTTGCTTTTGAGGCAGATCCTCCCCCAAGACAGGTTTGCTTTTGCGGATGATTTTACAAAAGGGCACTCAGGCCATTGACATTACATAAGGGTGAGATGTTCAGAAATACAAGAACCTCTTCCTCCGGGGCAGGGCTTCTGTTATAATAGGCATTATTCTATGTATTGTTAAAAAGACTGCAGCGTTGGTGCACTGGTAACTAAATTGTTTTGTAAATCTATAGCTCAGACACAACATTAAATATCATGTTAAAATGTAAATGGTTATCAGGATTCAATTTTAGAGACATTGACAGAGAAACCAATTCTTTGAAACGCTGCCAGACTCCCAGGTTTTATTACACGTTTTCAAGTATTTACAAATCTTTCATTTCTGGTATAGCAGCCGTCACTAGGTTACTGATAATAGTATAGCTTAGCATGACAATTTTTCAAGCGATACTCCCAAAAATAGTGAAACTAAAAACACTTTGAAAAGCCTAACAAGCAAAAGTTTGTCACAACAGGCTAAATCTATACACTATCCACCTGGTCCTGGATTAGGAACACTGCTGTGACTAACTAGGCTATATGTCTGGCAACCATGCCTACACTAGCCTACTCTCAGCATTGCAGAAGTTATTTGAGATCCAGGGACTCTGAGCTGAACACAGTTTACTAATCCTAATTGTCAATACATTCTGACGTACTGGAACAAGAATTCAAAAGACCTTCAGCTTCCACTGACTCAGCCTGGCAAATTAATTCAGTTTCCTTAGTCACAAATTCCCTTTTATACATAGAAAAGCAACAATTCAGTTATTAATTCATTATATATGATGAAGGCACATTTGTGCCGAATCCAGTAGATCGCCATTTCTTTGTAGAAAAAATGAAATAAAAAAAAGTTATTTAATATTAATACTTTGTGTGTAAATCTGTAAATCTCTCTATTAAGCTAGATACTTTTGGAAATTGCACAAGTTAATGATATCTAGAGTATAATTATATTCTTTGCAATAGTAATTACCTTTATTCTTTAATTGTTTGTCTTATATGACCAGATAAGCAGACCAGACACAGGCTCTGTGGCTGGTTTTCCTGACAGGTTTACGCGGCAGGGTTCAACTCTCTAGTCGCTGGGCTCGTTGGGTCTGCGTCGGGGGGGTGAAGTGGTAGCGGTGAACGCACAAGCAGAGCCCCGCGGTAGAGAAGGGCTGCCACTTTGCCGTGTGTTAAAAACGCTACACCTAAATTTACAGTATAATCGTAAATCTCGAAAAACTACTCACTTCTAAATCTTTTGTAGTCATTTTTGTATTACTTTAGTATAAATACATGTTAATTTGGATTCATATGTTGTTTTTTCTGACTTTATGTGAACGACAAGACACAAAAGCTCCCGTTTTCTCATTGGAAAAAATGATATTTCAAAATATCACTGTCCTGGTCCCAAAAACAAAGTTTGTGGGGAATAATAGCCATTTTCTATACTTTTGAGGCATAAGCAAGGAAATAACACTTACTACTCAGGAACAAACAACAACAAAAAAAAAAACAAAAAAAAAAAAAAATTGTTACACGGTGTTATCGATGTAAAGCAAATGTATTCATAGAAGATGTAGATGTATGTGCAGATGTATTGAATCACCTAGCGCTGATTAACCATTAATCTTGCTAAACGTGGCAATGCTATAATTGCTGGTAATTATACATGGAGATCAGACTGTGATTAATCAATGATTCAATGCAGTTTTAGATATACAATAGACTCCTGTTATTCGTATTATAAATGTTCATTTGCATGCTTTATTTATTTTGAATTGAGATTTAACTGATGAGTATTTAGCCTTGCAGTCCATTAACTTTAATTGAATACAAGGAACAAGTTGAAATATTGGATTTGACTCCAGTCAGAGGTCACAGCAGTGCAGAGTTGGGTTTTAAAATGAATTGTACTGTATTGGCTACAATGACATTTGGGGTGAAGCACACCCACAAAAAAGATTTGTTGAAAAGAAATCCAACGATATCCAATTTGAATAGAGACCAATATTTCAATAATGCTGGGAATGCACACATTTGGATCTTCGTCTAAATGCTTCAATAGCTGACTTTTTAAATTAAAAAGCTGGGTCTTATGAAAAACAAAGACTAGAGCATGTATACTAGCCCTAAGTTAAATTCACAGTTTAATTGAATTTAAAAAATGTAAGATTTATACTTCTGAAAATTTCAAACATCATATGTACATCAATTTCTTACCTACTTTCACCTGAAGAGGAGAGCTTTGTGGTCTTGTAAGCTTAAGTGAGTAATTATTGTTCAGTTAGTCCAGTACAAAAATACTCAAATTCCACTAACCAGCTTTTAAAAAATACCACCCACAGGAGAAATCATGACAGCTGAATCAGGTCTGTAGTAAAACAGGTAATAGGAACAAATGCTTGGATCATTAAAAGAGACCTCAAGGTCACACTTCTAGAAGCAGAGGGTCTTATAACAACAGATAAACATGAAGCATGCATGTAGCCACTTGGCTTTGGTGGTGTAATAATAATGTGGCAGTCTGACTTTTTCTATAGGCATTGACAGGACTGTGACAATGACCCCATAACACTGTTCTGTTTTGTTTTGCGCTTCTCAACCTCATTTCTGCTCCTATGAATTGAGCTTAGCTTTGTTTAGATTCCCTCAGAAAGGCGTCAGATGTACACTGTACATACTAGATCTCCTGCTAAGTCTCATTCCAGGTATCGCTTATAGGAACAAATAGGCAATCTCTTTGTTATTGAAGACGTAGTGTGAAATAGATAGTAGACTCTTTAGACACACTCTGAATTATTATGGGGACATCTGGTGAGCACATCACAGTGAAACTATGTTTGTTTGTTTCAGCTATTGCACTTGGCTCTGAATCTGATGAAGCTCACAGACTGGAAACAAAAGTGCTTGCCTCTTCCATTACAACTTCACTTTCCATGTGACTGAACCCACCATTTCAACAACCTTTCTTCAAGCTATGTCCATTGATACCATTTTCATCTTTGAACTTCCCAGGATTAAAATGTTACATCTAGACAAACATTTCATTTGATGTGCTGTACACATGTGTGATATTTCAATTGCTGAAAATCTCAGGTCAGAATTTCAGCAATGTTATTCAACTTTAAACACTACAACGTCTAGTGTATGACATCACTTTGAGTTTTGGTCTGCTTGGCATAGAATGAACCTCTTAACTGATTGTTTTCTTAGTTTTATCCTACCACTACAATGTGTACATTTCCTGTACCATAATAAGAATACTGTTGGCAAAGGGATTTGATCTTGGATTCAAATTATAACATACTGATACATACCTTCAAAACAACTTTAAAATGACCAATGTTGCCGTTCATGTGAACTTGTCATATTTAACTGTCACTGCATGTACAGTAAATATTTGTTTGCCTCATGTAAACATATTTTAACACAACTAAAATGGATGCTTAATGCATTGGGCTAGATTAATCAAGATCTTATCACCAAAATGATACTTGCACATATTATCATTTAATTTATAAGATGTTTTCTTGTTCAATTTTGGTGGGGAAAAAAAGTGAAGCAAAGTTGTTTAAACTTTAGTTAAATAGCTGACTTGTTTTTTTTAGAAAGTGTCTGCATTTTCTAGGAAATAAATCCCGACACCTTTAGTGCAATCAAAACTGCAATGGATAAAAAAGTTTAAACTGAGAACCTGACACTAAGCTTGCAGGCATGTTTAATTTTACTGTTATTCTTGGGCAAATGTTAATACTTTTTGTTTATTATTGGTTATATAATAGCTCACATTTTACACTATACAGGAAATGATCTAATTGATGGATCTGTCATATTAATCCAAAAGACCAATATCATTCTAATAATAAGCAATCCAATGCATACAACGACCCTTCTGTAATTTTCTTGAAAAATGTGGCACATCCTTTATAAAAATATTAGTTTTAAACATCCAAAACTTTTTTTTTTAAAAACATCTATTACATAAAAGGAAGGGGAAACCACAGGCTCATCCTGCTGGGATTCACTTTGATTTTGTGTTTTTTATGACTTTTAGACCTTAGTATTTTATATTGTCAGTTAGAATAGGAACAGCACTACAATTTAAATAAATCTAAAAGAAAAAAATATCTCAGAATATTACAGTAATAGAGACTGAAATGCAATTAAATTAGTTTTAATAAATTAGTTAGTATCATGTATATATATATATATATAGATATACTATAGATATATATATCTATATATATAATATAAGATATAGATATATATACAACACATTTTTACGAGTTAAAATGCTGAGCCACAACTAAAGAAACATGCCCCTCATGGCACAGTAAAGTAAAATCATGTGTTTGCGATTCAGCAGAAACAATGTTGCAAAGTTTTCATCTAGGATTTTGTACAGCAGTCCACAGAAATCATATTTCCTGCTAAAATTTCCTTCCATATTACAAACTAGAAAGGCTCTAAAATACCTTTAGATTCATAACACACAGGGAGGATGCTCAAGTGAGTAATGCAGGAGGGAAGACACTGAGATAGTTTTTTTTTTTTTTATCATTTGTGTGCTATTCATTACCTTTGTAACACCCACATGTGTAAAAAGTATTGCTATGTCAATTACATTTGACAACAAAAACTTGACACTAGGATTACAAATTATTTAAAGCAATTTCAAATTTTTTTTATGTTAAATAAATAAATCAATAAAACAGTACAGTACTGAATATACAAAAAATGTGCACAGGGCTTTGTTTAGTAAACATTCAGGACCATATCACAAATAATTTACACCAGTATTCAGTTTCCACTGTTATTTGCAAAAGACAGAAACCAGCTGAGTGATCCAGCAAAAACAAACAAACAAGGCTAACACTTTAATTCTCTAATTACTGTGTAAACTCTCTAATTACTGTGTATTTACACAGTAGTTACAGTTACTTGGTAGATACAGGTACAGTTACACGTATACTTGCACTTAATTATAATGTTATTAAGCATAGTTATAATGTACTTAATTTGTCATTTGTCCTAAAGTTATGATATATATATTATATCAGATCTATATATATATATAATATATATATATATATATATATACACACACACACACACACACACACACACACACACACACACACACACACAATTGTATCAGAAAAGAATTAATTCCACTCCTCCCATGTAACTAATGTAAGATTAACACGGATATCGTAACATTAATACACATACGTATGTACATAAATGACTTTATGGTTTTACTGGTCTCCAAGACAGTGTGATTCTTATGAGTTCAACACTCGACTACAACAGAAAAAATTACACATAGAATAATATATATTATTATTTATTATTATTATTATTATTATTATTATTATTATTATTATTATTATTGTTATTATTAGGGCTACAACATTTGAAAAACTGTCACTAGCGCATGTGTAGAGTAGACATGATCTTTTATATTTTCCCTAAATACCCATGGCTCTTGAAAACACACTTCTTAATAAATAATTTGCAAATGTTTCTAAGAAACAGGTTTCAAATAATTTCTATTGATGCTATTCACGTTAGAGAAAAGGCTAGCTGGAGTGTCGTTCTCCTGCGCTGACAAGGTGGCAGTATTTGAATGACAGGTTACTTCTATTGAGATGAGCAGGTACATCTTGATAAACTGAACCATTTATGCTGCTACTTTTGAAAATAAGCCAATGTTTTTTCAAGAAGCATTTTGATGACTGGAATTTTAATTCCATTTTTTACATAGAATATTCTCTCATGTAATCTTGCAGGAGGCTGGTCTCTCAGAAAAGAAAAAAAAAGTGAGAGATGCCCAGCACGTGAACTTTTTCAGGAAATGTTAAATTGTTTAAAATTGAAGAACAATGCATTTCCAACACTATGCGGGTTAAACTTTGATACTGGGTTTTAAAATAAAGCCCCAAGTTTCGACTAGAAGTCTTTCTCAGTGACTGCAGTTTCATTTGGTATTCTTAACTGCTACCATACATACATACTTTTACAGACAAAATGCATAATTTGTTATTTCAAGCAGTGTAATAAAGATCGATTAGTTCATTGAAATAGTGCTTATCATCTGTGCTAGCAAGTGCCGCTTTTCATTTAAAAGGAATCAGAAAAGCAAGATGATCCTTAAGCTATTTTGTTCTAATGAAGCTCTCTCTGTGTCAGAAGGGCTTTCTTATCTCATTGTCAGGCATTCAGTAATGAATCTTGTGTGCCTGTCAATCATTTTATTCATAAGAACCCCTGGCATTTTATTACACAGTAAAGGTGCATAAAACTGTTGCTATGGAGAATATGACTGATGTACAAAACCCCCTCTTTCCCCGTTATTTTCTCAAATACTAAGCTTATGTGATTATGCCCTGTATTGTGATTTGTTTGCTATTTTTGGTAGGTCTACAATCATGCTTCTGCTTGTAGACATTGTCTTTCATTTTATTGCCTGGTGCTCTTAGAGGTTACTTTGCATTTGGTTCTGCAATCTTGCCATGCTAATCTGTTATCACACAAAATATCCCTTTACTCTCTGAGTTATAACTTGGTAATCAATTCTGGACTCATAATGTACCATCACTGCTTATTGCTTACCCACTCATTACTGTGTTTGACAGAAAATCAAATTCCGTTTTATTTGTCCATTAGTGAAAGATCCACAACTCGGCAGTATGAACCTGGTTTTTATACTGGAACAAGCCTATGCAATGCTAATACTGTTTTGACTTACTGCACTATACTTGTCTTCACACACATCATGTTTTTTTCACCCAAAACGAAACTGGTAAACAGTAGGGAGTACAATGCGAGTTTACTCTTGCTACCAAACTATAGCCTGGTGTGAAAACGGTACTAAAACAGCGTCCTGAGTGTGATGACCTTATTCATTACAGGGTGTTTCCTGAGGAATGAGCTGATAAGACATTATGCTAATTATGCCTGTGTTCTAATAGGATTAACATAAGAGCAGCAAGTGTAGGAACAAGAATCAAAAGGCTTAAAATGATGGAATGTCTGGGGACTAGTCTTGAGAGAACTGTAGGAACATTAAAAACCTAGCTCAAGTTAGAAGCTGATTTTAAGAATAAACATAGGACAGATTTACAAAAAACATGTAGGGAAGGGGACTTAAGTAATAGCACCCTGATTATGGAGGCTGTGTGGTCCAGTGGTTAAAGAAATGAGCTTGTAACCAAGAGGTACCTGGTTCAAATCCCAGCTCAGCCACTGACTCACTGTGTGACCCTGAGCAAGTCACTTAACTTCCTTGTGCTCCGTCTTTCGGGTGAGACGTTCTTGTAAGTTACTGATGCATAGTTCACACACCCTAGTCTCGTATCTTGTAAAGTGCTTTGTGATGGTGGTCCACTATGAAAAGCACTATATAAAAATAAAGATAACTAATTAGACACCAATACTGTTGGGTCCTTGACTGTGTCAGGAATGTGAGACTTACTTTAAAGAGGATACAAAGAGCAAGTGCCACATCTTTATAAAGTTTTGGGAGACAACCAGAGTTGTTGTACCTTTTAGACAGGCTTGTGTTAAAGCTGTCGTCCAATTTATATGACAGCAAGATCAGCTAAAAGCTTTTAAAGACAGCCAGCTCTGCTCCACTTTGTTTCCAGGAGTGATTGTGATTGGACTTTAAAGCCCAAGAGACAGGCCTCACCAGGTGGACCCAGTAAAGTGCACTTGGCTTGTGTGCAAACCTGATCATAAACGAACAAATCAGAGCACTTGTTCAGATCTAATCCTGCTGTATTACTGACCAAACAGTGAAAGATGCTTGACCCCAATTTAGGGCCCTGTGGAGCAGAGTCCAAACCCATAAAAGAGCATTAAATTACATTTTCAGCCTAATCGAGTAAAAGCAATCATTATGAAAAAATCTTCCTTTATATTATTTTTTATCATTCCTGTTATGGTAACGCATAAGGTGCAAAAGGGGGCCATTACGGTAAAAAGAGAACAACTATAGAACTACAAAATAGTAGTTATATTAATCATAATATCTGTAAGAAAAATCTCTTTGTTCAAAGAGGGTTGGGAATTACGTGGGTTGGGAATAACTCCAAAGTGCCTTTTTACCCGCAAATGAAAAATAAATTCATCTCGTGAGCATGAGCAAGTGCTTAATATTTGTAAGAGATTGTAGGAGCCTCATTTGATGTTTTCTTCTTTTATAAACTCTCTCTCAGTCTTTGCAATACTGTCATTTTTGTAGATGAGTCGTCATTTTACTTTACAGTTGCACCCACTTTCTAAAAACAAAAGCAGAATCAGGCTCAACCATCAATGTGTCGGTCCCAATAATAACTCGTAAATAAGTTATGCTACTTATCATGCAAACTTTCATGTTATATAATAGCCTTCTTTTTAGGAGCTGTTACTTGTAAGACGTAGTCTACTGTATAATGTACAGGGCATATATGGGCGTGTTTTTCTTCATGGTAAATCAAGATAAATAACTCGCAAATCATGAAACATAACTCAAATTACTTATTTCGCATTTGCTTTTGTAAACAGGTGAAATGTTCCAGACAGTAAGACAATTGGATTCAATAAATAATAAATACTGGTAAATAAATAATAATAATAATAAATCTCTGAGCAAATATACAAAAGCTTCCCTATCAGGGACATGCTGTGAGGGGAAAGTCCCGCCCATCTCCTGTTGAAGAGGGACGTCCTCACAGTAGCACATAGCCATTTTCTTTCGAAAACAGAGGTCAGCTGGGGACACGACCTCAAAGGGTAATGGTTGTCATTTTATTTTCAGGGAACCAAGGTTGCGGTAATAACCTAATGTTCCCTTTCAATTCGAATGACAACCATTACCGAATGGGAAAGCAGTACCAAAGCTGTCGTGGCTCCAGATTACCGACAGTACAGCCCCACGGCGATAGCAATAGAGCCCACATGATGTCTAAGGGCATGCCGCCTGCAAAACTCTAGAGCCCAGAAAGTGTCTCGTTCAGTTTGTCACATCAAGGCGGTAAAAACGCACAAATGTCTGACTACTTGTTCATGTAACAGCATTGCGTAACTCATCTAAGGAGGCGCCATGAAGGAAAGCCCACGAAGTTGCCTGGCTCCTGGTAGAATGGGCAGTTTGTCCCCCGGTAACGGGAAGTCCGTCTGTTCATATGCCAAGTGTATCGCATCTATCACCCAGTGCGCTAGACGTTGCTTTGATAGGGCTGGATCTCTAGAGCGGGACCTGTAGCAGACAAACAGCTCGTTGGATTGTCTCCAGGATGCCGTCCTATCCAAATAACAGCACAGAGCCCAAACTGGGCATAGTTTGTGTTGTCTACAGTCATCCTTTGACTCGTGCGGGGGAGGTCTGAAAGTTTCCAAAACCACGGATTGGTTAATATGGAATAAGGATACCACCTTTGGCAAAAAGGATGGATTTGTTCTTAATGTTACCCGCGAGTCACTTCCAGTAAAAACCATTCATGTGTCATTGATGGACAGTGCATGAAACTCACTTACTCATCTGGCAGACGTAATGGCTATTAAAAATGCCACTTTCAATGAAACAGGGGGCAGTTCTGCTGATGCCATGGGCTCAAATGAGGGACCCATAAGGGCCCGCAGTATCAGTTCTAGATTCCACTTGGGAACCATACTTTTCATGGGAGAATTAATCCTCCGAGCCCCTTTAAGAAATTGCACTGCCAGGAAATGTGCCCCAGGGGACACGAGTCAATTTTGTCATGGCACACTGACATTGCTGCCGGGTATACCTTCAAAGTGGACGCTGATTTTCCTGCATCAAACAAGTTTTGTAAGAAGGTTAATATCATCTCAATAGGGCAAGTCACAGGATCGTGACTTTTGGCAAGGCACCAGTCTTGGAAAACTTTCCATTTATATGAGTACTGGGCTCTAGTGCTCGACGCCCTTGCAGACTGTAGTGTCTCTACTACAGCATCTGGTAAACCTTGTCTAAATAGATGGCTCCGTTCAATGGCCAGACCCAGAGTTGGAGCTGGGCTGGGTTTGGGTTCCATAATAGCCCCTCCACTTGGCTCAGGAGGTCCTTGCGCAGCGGGAGCTGCCACTGCTGATCAGACAACATGTTGGAGAGGCGAGCAAACCAAGGGCGTCTCGGCCATCTGAGTGCAACCAGCAAAATCTGTGCTCTCTCCAGCCTGATCCTCTCTACTGTCTGTGGTAATAATGGTAGCGGACGAAACACATACAATAGCCCCTGTGGCCAGGGGTGAGCTAGCGTGTCTACTCCCAGGGGGCCCCCGTCTCTCTCAATGGAGAACTATAGGGGGCAATGAGTGGACTCGGCTGTGGCAAAGAGGTCGACTCGTGCCGGTTGAAACCTCTCCCAAATCTGCTTCACCACTTGAGGATGCAGCCTCCACTCCAAGCTGTCTGGAGCTCTTCTGCTGCCTTGCTGTCCACACCGGGGAGGTGAACTGCCTTGATGGAACGCAAATTTCTGTGCGTCCAGGACAGGAGTCTGTGCACTGCGTGGTGAAGGCCTGGCGAGCGCAGGCCACCTCGGTGGTTTATGTAGGCTACCACTGTGGTATTGTCCGTCCGGACCAGCATATGTTTGTGTACTAACTGCTAGCAAAAATGAGATAACACCAGGTTCACTGCTTGCAGCTATTGCACATTTATATGCGCTTGCTGCCAATGTCCCTTCTATTGACCTCTTATTCCTCTCCCGTTCCAGACCGTTCCCCAGCCCAGGGTGGAGGCATCTGTAGTGATCATTTCCCTTCTGTGAGAGGATCCAAGGGGAGACCCGAGGCATAGATTGCCGGGAGGGAGCCACCACTCCAGTCTCTTCCAGCATTGTCTGGACACTCGCACCAGCCGGTACCTATCTCAGACTGGGTGCACCTTGAGCGTATTTACCCAGATGCATTCTCAGCAGCCCAAGTGGAAGGATTCTTGAGCCGGCTGCCATCAGCCCCAACAACCTTTGATATATTCTGACCTGTAGGAGAGCGTCCTCTCTGAATAGGGAGAGTGTGGCCTCCAACTACCGAATCCTGTCTTCCGACAGTGTGGCATGCATGCTTACAGAGTTCAGTTTGATCCCCAGGAACATTGTGAACTGAGACGGTATGAAGTTGCTCTTCTGTTGATGTATTGAGAACCTTAACTTCATCACATGATCTATGACCTGTTTTTTGTGCACGCTTTTGAATGTGCGCAAACTAGCCAGTCGTCCAGATAGTTCAGATCAGAATACTCCGCAGCCTGAGTGAAGCCAGTGCTGCATCCATGCACTTTGAAAAAGTGCGGGGCGCCAGCGAGAGGCCAAAATGCAGCACGCAGAATTCGTATGCGTTGCCCTGCGTTGCTCTGTGCGTGGGACAGATTGGGACATGAAAGTAAGCATCTTGCAGGTTGATCGATGTGAACCAGTCGCCCGGTTGGATGGACTGTCAACATGTTGAACTTCCTCTGTTTGAGGAACAAGTTGAGGACCCTGAGGTCCATAATTGGTGTAAAACCGCCATTTTTTGGGGGCACCAGGAAATACCTGGAGTAAAAGCCGCTGAGGGCATCGCTTGGGCTTACCAAGCATACAGCCTTCTTCCTTTGAAGATTAGCGATCTCCTGTTGAGGAGTATCACCCTCACTGGTTCAACGGTGGTGGGGAGCACACTCTTGAAGGGTGGTGGACCTATGCGGAATTGTAAAGCGTATCCGTGTCTCATTGTCGATAGCATCCAGGAGTCCTGGGTACAGCCTTGCCATGGGTCATTGCCATTGGTCAGTCCGGTTGTGGGGGTTTGGTGGCAGCCGGGGCCCCCCAGGGGCGGTCTTCCTTGGGCTTGGGAGGGGGCGGGTCTTTCTTAGGCCCTGGCCTCGGTCTTCAGCCGGAGAACCAGTTACCCATGGCCTGCGGTGGTCCCCTGCCGCTGACCCTGCCTCTGCCTCTGCCTGCTTGTCTATTCTGGGGTGGAGGATGGTGTTCAGACCCTTTCACACCAGCAGGCTGCCCATGCCACCTTGGGTGCTGATGGTAAGCCAGAAGGCGTGAATACTTGGAGGCGACCTCCGTGGCCTTGTGGGATCTCTCAAGGCTCACATCAATGGCTGCCCCAAAAGTCTGCCCCGGTGTAATGGGGGCATCCAGTAGCGCCACCTTCTCAGTCTCCACGACATTGGCTTGCGTCAGCCACAAATGCCGGCGGGTGGCCACCAGCGCCGCCAGTGACCTCCTTGATGCCTGACCTAACTCCCCTATTAGGTCGGTCATCTTCTTAGCTACCACCTGGAGCTCCCCTGTGTCTGTCTGTGTAGCCCTCACCTACAGCCTCTCTGCCAACTGATTCAGGTAGAGCACCAGTATGGCCATGACATTTGCTGCTCGGGCCGACAGTGCTGCCAATGCGTAAGCATTTTTGAGCATCGCGTCTGTCATTCTGCAAGGCTTGGATGGACAGGTTGGGTTCTTATCCCCCTTGGTGAAGGTGGAACCTTGCACCAAAACCGTGACAGTGTCCCTGATAGTGGGGAATACACCTAGGCCCACTTCTTTGGCTCCTGCAGTAAGAAGCAGAGATTCTGCTGTTCTGGAGGCTGAGGGTGCAGACGCTGGGTTGCTCCAGGAGGAGCGCACCAGTTCCAGGAAGTCCTGGCATAGGGGGAGGGCATGCTGTGGGTGCCCTTTCTGCTGGCAGAAGCGGTTCCCCTTTCCCTCTTGTTCTGCTGGCCAGGGAATGTCCGTGGCTGCAGCTGTACACTGCATTAGGGCCCGGAACTCTTCCCTCTGAGACACATGTGGCAAGAGCGTTAAGGAGCCTCCCACCATGGCTTGCCCGATGGAGGTGACTGGGTCCGAGACGTCTGATCTGGATTCGGAAAAGGACAGCTCGTCTGGTCTATGGGGTCTAGGTACAGTGGAGTTGCCCGGTGGTAGGAGGCAGCCTGCCCTGAGATTTCAGTAGTGTCTCCAGCATGGTCTGCTGAGCCCTTACAGTCTCTGCCAGCTCCACGAAGTGCAGCTTGGCCAAACTTGGGCGCCTTCGAGGTGACTGTGATGGTGAACATCTGCGCTTGCGTGGAGAAGGGGAGCGGTGCCTGAGCGGCGACAATCTGTCCCTTGATAGTCGGTGCCGAGTGGACCTGTTCCAAAGTCATTGTCGATGGAAGGCACGATCGGGGCCGAGCTGTAGGCAGCGCTGAAGATGTTTACACTGGTGCCGAGTCAATTGGGACAGTGTAGGCGCTGTTTTCTCAACCTCGCGATCTCGGGAAAAACCGCGGTCGATGCTGGGGTATGCAGCCGATTCAATCGGTGTGGTCGCAAGCTCAGCCACGCTAGGAAAGCCCAAGGATTGAGAGGGGCCCTAGGCCTGAGCTGTTTTTTTTTTTTTTTTTTTGGTTGCTGTGGCCGATTAAATCGGTGTAGAGGATGACATCGCGATCCCACGGGGTCTCCTTACAGCAGCACAACAGCTCTCACACAGTGTAACAACTACACAAGGCCTCGTGTAGTGATAAGAGCAATGGCCGCTCACTTATCTCTTCAGAAGGGTCGAAACCAGCTCCAGTCAGAAAACTGACAAAGAATAAAGCAAGGGCACTCTTTTAGACCTGCTTGAGCACGATTTTACCTTCTAATTTGCAGATAAATCCAACAAATTTGCCAAATTCGGTACGTAAAAGCAAAAGCAATGTACGACCTGTCTCTGATGGACAGATGAGAGAGAAAATGGCGATGTGCTACTGTGAGGACGTCCCTCTTCAACAGGAGATGGGCGGGACTTCCCCCTCACAGCAGGGCCCTGATAGGGCAGCTTTTGTGTATTTGCTCAGAGATTGATGGTCAGAGAGGCTCTTCCCATTCAGTAATGGTTGTCATTCGAATTGAAAGGGAATGGCCGCAGTGGTGCCAAATTGAAGTAATACGGTAATACAGTATTTTACTCAGGCGCTTCAAGAGACAATAAAAAAGATCCGGGGCCTGAACAAGCTTGTGTACTATGGTAACCATGGAGACTACATGCCCGCGAGAGGAGGAGCAACTGTTCAGACCATTGCCATGCGGGTCCTGGCATTTAACATTTCAACAATAGGGACTAAGCAATAATGCACAAGGGTGGGCGTTTTTGTTTCCACAAGCGTTGAAAGTAACAGTGTTTACTAACTGTGTACTTGATGCTTTTGCTAAGTGTGATGTCGGATGGCAAAGTTTAAAAGTACATTTAAAACAATCGTACATGTGCATAAACTCTGGGTGAGATTTTGTGCAAATAGCTGATCCCTACAAGAAAATAGTTTGAACACTAATTTGAAGAAAGTATAATAATGCATGTTTTTATTTATTCCACACCTCCTTAATGCAGTGGGTTCATTTGCATGGTAGTTTCTATACTGTCATTTATAAACTCTGTGACGTGAATAGAAAATACATTTTAATTGAAGCTGCATATTTGTCCCAATGCTAAATAAAACAATTGCGTTGCGTGTTCGGTTTTGCCAAGATCTTAATATTGCTACTGCATCATAAAGAAAATAACAGCTGTGTAGGATTATACCTTCCTACCACTGTTCTTAAAAATCGCGTGAGAGAAGTGGCTTATGAACAGTAGGTACACAAGATTCCTATTATGTATAGTATTTAAGTTAAAACTTCCATTTGTCCTGGGAAAACATCAAATTCTGTTTTTTACGTAGCATGTGCCTACAAACTGTACTGTATTACTGAGGGTTAAATATTAATTCATTTAACACACTACCTGGAACTTCTCTCTTTGGCCTTGAATCTCACTCTTTGGGGCTGTAAATCTTTAAGACAGCCAACCCTTGGCATCTCTGTCTTGCATATAAAAGCATGTTAATATTACCTTGGATAGTACCTCCTAAATGTCTGCAGTAATAAGATACTACAATACTGAAATAAATAAGCAAACCCACTGTACACTGTATTCCAAATATAGCTGTAGGTCTCCTGTGGTCTATGTAAATTTACAGCAAACAGTAAAACAGTCCCATCACAAGATAGCCTGTTTTTGACATTTGCTAAACGTTTTATGTAATCCTCTGTCAGAACGCAAATTCCGCATTTCATTCTTATTAAGTATAGTCACTGCCTCAACGTGGGCGGGTGCACTTAAAAATGCCAGGGCTGATTTTTAGTAGTCCCAGTCTGTCACTGCAGGAAAGTGACTTTCACAGACATACTTTGTCATCTACTCTGATGTTACTAAAACGTACATGGCTGTTTTATCCCAGTACGTAGATCAAAGTAAGTCATACAGAATATTATATAACTGGCCATTTGGGAATTAATAAATGCACTCTTTCGTGCAAAGAAACAGATGCAGAACAAATCCTTTCTTGGTCTGAAATGAAACCGCTGCAGAGCTAATTTGAAAGGGTATAGGCTTCTGAAATACCTCATAGTTAGATGCTGTGAAAATGCTCTCAGCAGCTGGTCTATGAGAGCAATGGTTAGATATGTTAATATTTTGGTTTTGGATTAAGTGCTTGTTTGTGGTGGAGGTTTTACAATAGGAGATTGATTACTTTTTTCTTTATTAGGTAATACATTAACCGATATTTAAGGTACCTTGTGTAGTCAAAGCTAGAAAAACTAAGGAAAATGAGTGGGATACAGCAAGAACAGCAATACCTGTCAGAAGAAGAACGAATGCTTTACTTTCACTGTACCATACTTACTCACCTCTGTGTAAAACAACACCCAAATGGATTAATAAAAAACATATGGTTTTAATTCACGTTTACACATTTTTAAAACTGGCTACATCATCAGTGCATGGAACATCCATGTTCAAGCCAAGACTGCTGTCAGAAATGTAAATTATTATTTTAGTATTGTTGATAATTGCTTCCAGCAACTGTGTTACTAACTGATGCAGCCTGAATTCAGACAATGGAAATAATTAGCACAGAGGCGGAGTTGGGTTTCTGTGTGGTCTTTTTCAATAAACTTTTATATTCTGTGTTTAATAATTGCGGTGCTGTAGAGCAGGGGATCGTAAACGTTTTTTTTTTTTTTTTTTTTTTAATGAGGACCCCTTGCCCTATCCAGAGAATCCATAGATGTGAAATGTTGGGACCCCTAGTATGAGAAACACTGCTGTATACTTCTTACACATTCAATCAGTAATTGATATTCCACCAGCTGCTTAGCAGTCGAGTTCTCAAAAATATTAGATACTTGTATCAGCGTGTACCGGTTATTGTCTGACTGTAAAAGAAACCGTGTGATTAATACTTATTAGAAAATACTTCCAACAATAGAAATAGACTGGGCAAAATCAATTCAGTGAAAATGGGACAAAAATAACAAGTAACCAACAGAACAAGGATATCGGTGACATTCATTCCTCGTCACAGCTGTAAGTTCAAAATTGGAGCTACTAGAAACATGAAAAAAAAAAAAGATGGAAAAACAGACAAACAGGGAGCCTGCATTTATACACTTAGATTACAGAGGTAGGCTATGAACTGTGTATTATATGCAGAGTCTCTTACAATAGGATATGTATAAAGTGGTATATACAGATAGAAATTTGGACAGACAGACAAATTGTGATGCACTCAATAGCTTGTGCTAAAGAATAACTGCTGTAAAATAACAACATGTGCCTGTTTTTATTTATTTACTTCATTTACTTAGATACATGTACAGGTCAGGTGTATGAGACGTAAAGAACTTCTAATTCACAAGAATGTCTGTTTGCATACAAGTAAAAAGTGTTTAAACAAAAAAAATAAATCAGAGTTTTAATTGGTCTGGATTAAAATGTTATTAAATTAGGGAGTGGTGTGGTCCAGTTTTATTACAGTCTGTCCTTGACTGCAAACCATTTTTGTACGTTTGAACCTGAAATTGACATACATACAATACCAAAATATTACTTTAAAATTCATTCGTCTTCCACCATGGATGTACAATTAATGACAATTGAATAGGTGCTTCTCTATACTGCAGAATGCAGGGTGACATGCGGATGAAAAAAGACAGAAACAGTTGCCTTCACATTCTGATATAGTCTCAGTAACTCGAGCTACAGAATCCTATTAGCAACTTTCTTCACAACTGGACCAGCAGTTCTATGCAAAGCTCTAAGATAACCTCCAGATAAACAGACAATAACTATATATATACTCTGAGATTATGATACATTAAATAATCTGATTTTGCACGTATACCCAATCCAATTTAGAATTTCAGTTTGAGTTGTCAAGTGTGAATAATAATAATGCAATGTTTATTGTAGGCTAATGGACACCCATCTGCACATCAATGGTAATTTGATTCAGCGCTAAGTAGGTGGGCTTATCCATGTGTGAAAAATGTAAAATAAATCAGACCATCAAGTTCATCAGGTGTCGACAACTTCCTAGATCAACATAACTGTGCAGGCTTGGATAACCAACATAGATAGATTCCGTGGGCTGCCAAGCTGTAAGATAAATTTGTTTTAAAGGTGTATTCATGAGGTGGAAGGACAGTGTTATTCTGATTATTGAAATAGCCATTGTATATTTTAGTACAGGTCTAGTCAGGCTTCTTCATTATTACTGTATTTTTTTCTTCTTGTAATTCCTTGCAAAAAAAGCAATTTGCAGTAGCTCTTCTCTAATAATATGAGTTCTCATCCCTATTTTGAAAAACTGAAGTTTAAAGATGTCAATCTTTAGAGTCTACAGAGAAGACCAAACCTGGTCTTACCAGAAGGACTAACACCAGTCACTGAAGACAGTGGTGTCATTATTTAATTCAGTAAGTGGAGTCCTAATTAGATTAATATTGGTAAACTGCCTATACCAATCTAATAGTAAAAGAAAAAAAGTCAAGACACTTATACTGCTTTCACACTAGGCTTTAATCTGGTAGAAAGAACCATGTTCCCTCTATTTTTTCCTCAGTGATGGCCCATGTTATTGTCAATACCTATGTTGTAGTTTATTCCATTGTATTTAACAAAGAGAACATTGGCTGATTTGGTACACAAATGTAGACTTCTCCAAGTGTGGCCTTGAGACTGCAAAAGAGAACTCGTGCCAGCTTTGTGAAGAGTTGATTATCTGGCATATTTGGATTTTTGGATTTTTTTCCGAAAATGTCATGAAAGAGATTTGAAAAGGAAAGTAAAAGAATATATTATTTGACAGCAATCAACAAGAGGCAGTGAGGAAAGCAATGTTAATGGAAATGCTGATTAATTTATGCAAAAGTTAAGTTATGGGTTAGATTCCCTTTTCTCTCATTGTGGTATAGTATAAAGATACAAAGTTTGAGATTGTGTTGTTTAATGTTCAACATCATTATTATTATTATTTTTAATTTCTTAACAGATGCCCTTGTCCAGGGCAACTTATAGTTATCGCAAGATATCACAATACAATGTTTCACCTTACAAAATATCACAGTACAGAAAATCACATTACAGTTAAGAACATTATACAGTACAATAAAATCAATAAAAAATAAGATCAAATTCAAATATGAGCAAAGTAAATAATACAGTAAATAATTATATGCAGCTGAGATGTCTGACTCTTTGATAGAACAGTTTAATTTATTTGAAGTCTTCCCACTAATGATGGGAATGGGAATGTAAAGATGGGAGACCAGCTAACAAGATTTAAGTTTTTTCAGGTATCAAGTAAAGGCCCTGGTCACCCTCACCTCTGATGTAAAACGTTGGATGCACAGGCCTGTCGTGGTGTTCGCAGAATCAGTCCGAGCTGAGCCTGGCACAGAGTTCCAATCCTGTTGGGAATGTGCTGAGTTATTAGACATAAATAGGATTATTTAAACTAACCTGTATTGATTGAAATAATATGATATAGTCTTTGTCAATAATTATAGTAATAATGTATATACTCCTTTCAAATAGATCTGTAAAACCAGTTGAAAATATTATTAGCAGTCTATGAAAGCACCTGCTGGAAGGAGTCAGACTTGGCAGGCTCTTATCATAAGGCCTTGTCAGCATACTCCAGTTTTATCAAAAAAGATAGCTTTTTTCTTTACTTTCATTACTTCATGTCTCATGTTAAACAACACCAAAGAATTGGCAAAAGGGACATATATTTTAGACCCAGCTTAATATAATCAAATAGAGCTGGTGTTACATATTAAAAACGTCTCTCATATATACATATATACTTGTAGCTATACTTATATTATAGCAAGGATTATGTGAACTTTGATGCACCTGACTTTTTAGAAAAAGAGAGCAATGAAATCATGTTCCAATATTTTTTGGCATGAAGTTATAGCCAATCAGTTTTGAAAAATGAGTTGATCAGATCCTTCTAGAATGTATAATTAACTCAAAGATAAGAAATGTCAAGGTTGAGTGATGATTAGATTTACTTGGGACTTCTGATGTATTCAATGGTGGGAAAATCCTATATAAGCCCAGAGGAAGTCCTCATTCGATATCGCTCAACTTGCTAACTACAAGCTGATGTGATCCATGCTCTGAGGATCTCTGAAAAAGTATTAATGCTATTATACCTGGCACTGGACCTCCCAGATTGCCTGTCAGCTGGGATTCGAAGTAGTCTGTAACTACTCAAATGATTTTTAAGCATTTAATAAACCAATGGAGTACTGATACTAGTCCTTCTGTGTGATTTTCTTGAATGCCACTTACAGGAGTCCAAAACTTCTTTATGTTCTCCTGAATGTCTCCCCCGAGTTTAAGAGTGTGCTCAAAGCATATACAGTATATAAATAAAAAGAGTATGTGCGAATCTGACATAGGACTGAGCCATGGGGGACACCTGTCGAAAGACAACAAGAGGCAGAGGGTGAGCCTCACCAGGACATCCTGTACATGCGATCGGAGAGGTAGGAGGAGTACCAGGCAAGAGCAGTGCCAGAGAGTCCCAGCTCAGTGAGGGAGGACAGGAGAATGGAGTGGTTGACTATGTCAAATGTGAGGTGTGACAGGACTAAATCCATTAAGACTATATCCAAAGCTACAGGTCTTCAGCAAAATTACCTTTTTAACAGTTTTTTTTTAAATGCTCCTGCATTCAAGACTTCAGTATTTAAACTACTTACTTCAGGAGAGCACCTCATGGAGCATCTACAGCACTTCTATATAAACTGATAGTGTCATGCTCCAATAACACCAATGATCCCGGAATATCTTTCCTTTAACCAAAATAATTATGACGGTTGATTTATGCATATAAATTGAACATTAAATCACAGAAACTCGATATTCAAGCAAAAAACACTTTGCAGTTGGAATGTTAAAGGAAGCTGTGTAATCTATAAGCTTGTGGGTGATGATGTGGTCAGGGGGAGGTTAAAATTGAAGACTACAGCTGAATGATTAACATGTATGCAATCACTGGAATGTACTAGATGCTAGACAAATAATAAAATGTCAACATTAATTATCCGGATTTTTCATGAACAAAAACAATGTGCCATTATTATTACTACCATGTATTCTGAGTTAGAAAAAAGTAATTTATGAATTTGAAATGTCATCTGATATGCATGTATGTGCAATATCTGGGAAGCCTGATTAAGAGTGCCATTTTTTTTTTTTTTTAGTTGCATGTAAACCGATGATATTGTAGTATGTAATCCAACCCCTCCAGTGTTGTCCTCGAACTGGGACAGTTTATGAAGGTGTACTGGATCTCATGGGTTTGTTTTAGGGCTTATTTTGGAAATTGTTAGGTTAGATTAAACCCAGATGAAGAGACGTCCAGGTGGTATAAATTTAGGGACCTGTGTACTGGCAAGAGCTAGCTGAAGCCAGGAGAGCTGGCAGTGGGCAGCTGTATGACAGATTACTAAATAGAGGCATTTCATATATAATTTGCTACTATAAAAACTGAATTGGTTGAATAAAGCCCTGGACTAACAGGACCAACTTTGCTTTACAGTTACACTACTTTTATTTTGCTTCTGTACATATTAAGCTCTTTAATTGACATGCAGTTCAAATATGCAATGGGAATTTCTCATGACATTTAGCTTTTGAAGAGCTTGCCAACAACCAACTTTTTAATAAAATAAAATAGAATTTTAGAATATTAATTTCATTTAGTTTATGCAAGTCCAAACTTAGAATAAGATCCAAAAATCTAAAACTGATGAGCTGTCTTCATTTACAGACATCAGTTGTTGTTAATGAATATCAATAATGCAATCTCTTGGTCCATGTACATATATATAACATGTAAGGTATAAACCACGACAGGCCATGCGGTTCCCATGATATGTATCACGCCTGGGGTGGTATTATTTAACCACCCCAGAAATGGTATATATCATCGGAACCACAGGGCCCCGAAGTGGTTTATACCACTTTTAACATGGCTACCCGTCATTTGTGGAAAGAAAAATAATTAAAATAATTAAGAAAGAAACAAACTTTTAGTATCTTTACATCCGCAGTGTAATATAGTCCCAAATGTAATTTAATTTAATTTCAGGTATTGTTCGCTTATTAAAAATAAATTGCACAGGTTCGTTTATTGTGAATTTCTGCATTGAAAGTGGCTAGAAACTAGAGGAGTAATCACAAGCTGATGATGGGCGGAGTTTCAAATGACACTGAGGAAGGCAGGAGCAGCTGCGCTGAAGCCAGATTTTGAGGTTTGAGTCCTTGTTATATGCAAGGCACACATATTCAAGTCTGTTTTCATCCTTTTGCATCTCAAAAGATGTTTTTATTAGTTGTCGGACACCCTTGCGTCCTAGCCGTGCCAGATTAAGTTGATCTAACCAGACTTTACGCACTTTACGTCTCAGTTTCCAGCAGATACTTAAAATCCAGGCTGGTAATTAAACTCACTGTTAGCAGAGATGTTAAAACTTCTACTGTTAAAATATCTATTTAGTCCAGCTCAGAATTATAAAACTGTAGACTGAATACTGGCCCCCAGCTGAACTTCTTGCACTGGCATAAAGTTCCTTTAATGTTGCTGGACTTATTTCTATGAAATGAATGTCCATATTTGTATCTTTAAGTACATTAACCAGCCCATGCTGTAGTTTTTTTTTTTTTTGGTGTGTTTTTTTCAATCTTTGTTTTCTTCCATTTCATTTAGCTGTTCCTCATCTACTGTTATGTGTCTACTCTTGCTGGTGTACTTATTTTATTTACTTATTTTCAGATGGACTGCTGTCTTCACTCAGTAAGCTGGTGTTGTACCAGTTAGGTGGAGTTTCATCCCCAAATATATTCAAGGAAATAGGTGAAATGTCCCTCATTTTTGGCAGTGGTTTGTAACTAATAACAAATAAAATGACATTTTTTCATGGAATTTAGAATGTAGTGGTGTGTACTGATTTATTCTGTTTGAAGAGGCTCATTAGTATACACGCCATGCTATGCACTATATAGATGCAGTCATGTGATGCTGTTTAACCAATCAGAGGTTGTTATTTTTCCAAGCTGTGTTATAATTGGTTTTATATTATCATCTACATACAAACAACAACCAAACAAAGAAGATTAAGGGTCCACCAGAAAAAGTTTTCTACAGTAGATTTTTTAAACTATGCTTTCTTTTTTAGTTAAAGAGTAAGTAGCTTCAAATGTACAGCCTCCCTCTGTTAAAAGTACCACTTGGAATGATTTAAAAAACTTGGACATGGTACTAGTCATCTCACATAGATATGTAACTATATCAGCCAAAGTTTCTTTCTAAAAACACTTATATAAACACTACGATTGACCTACATATGTTTATGGCAGACAACTAACTGAAGAGCAATTCCTTAACAAATAGTAAAAGAACTTCACCTGAGACGAAAAACTAAATAAAAACACACACTCTTTTAGAATGTAACAGTTTTATTAAAACGTATTATTTATTTCTATTCCCTATAGTCTGCTATAGGACTCCATTGTGGCAGGTATTGTTGCTAAACTCTGAATATTGGGGTCAGCACAGTTAAAAGCTAGCTTTAGTACCATTTTAGTTGTCTTTCATTATCTGTTTTTTTTTTATAACAGGGTCAAAAGATAAATACAAAGACCATTCAGAGTTCTTTCTTTGAAATAGTGTTTAGCTGCATGTGGTCAGGGAGAAGAGGAAATAGCTTTGTTGTCGAATTATGTTTTAAACATCTGTACATGCTTGCAGTGTACTATAACATAAGAACATAAGAACATAAGAAAGTTTACAAACGAGAGGAGGCCATTCGGCCCATCTTGCTCGTTTGGTTGTTAGTAGCTTATGGATCCCAGAATCTCATCAAGCAGCTTCTTGAAGGATCCCAGGGTGTCAGCTTCAACAACATTACTGGGGAGTTGATTCCAGACCCTCACAATTCTCTGTGTAAAAAAGTGCCTCCTATTTTCTGTTCTGAATGCCCCTTTGTCTAATCTCCATTTGTGACCCCTGGTCCTTGTTTCTTTTTTCAGGCTGAAAAAGTCCCTTGGGTCGACACTGTCAATACCTTTTAGAATTTTGAATGCTTGAATTAGGTCTCCACATAGTCTTCTTTGTTCAAGACTGAACAGATTCAATTCTTTTAGCCTGTCTGCATATGACATGCCTTTTAAGCCCGGAATAATTCTGGTCGCCCTTCTTTGCACTCTTTCTAGAGCAGCAATATCTTTTTTATAGCGAGGTGACCAGAACTGAACGCAATATTCAAGATGAGGTCTTACAAGTGCATTGTACAGTTTTAACATTACTTCCCTTGATTTAAATTCAACACTTTTCACAATGTATCTGAGCATCTTGTTAGCCTTTTTTATAGCTTCCCCACATTGTCTAGATGAAGACATTTCTGAGTCAACAAAAACTCCTAGGTCTTTTTCATAGATTCCTTCTCCAATTTCAGTATCTCCCATATGATATTTATAATGTACATTTTTATTTCCTGCGTGCAGTACCTTACACTTTTCTCTATTAAATGTCATTTGCCATGTGTCTGCCCAGTTCTGAATCTTGTCTAGATCATTTTGAATGACCTTTGCTGCTGCAACAGTGTTTGCCACTCCTCCTACTTTTGTGTCGTCTGCAAATTTAACAAGTTTGCTTACTATACCAGAATCTAAATCATTAATGTAGATTAGGAATAGCAGAGGACCTAATACTGATCCCTGTGGTACACCACTGGTTACCACACTCCATTCTGAGGTTTTTCCTCTAATCAGTACTTTCTGTTTTCTACATGTTAACCACTCCCTAATCCATGTACATGTGTTTCCTTGAATCCCAACTGCGTTCAGTTTGAGAATTAATCTTTTGTGCGGGACTTTGTCAAAAGCTTTCTGGAAATCTAAATAAACCATGTCATATGCTTTGCAATTATCCATTATCGATGTTGCATCCTCAAAAAAATCAAGCAAGTTAGTTAGACACGATCTCCCTTTCCTAAAACCATGTTGACTGTCTCCCAGGACCCTGTTACCATATAGGTAATTTTCCATTTTGGATCTTATTATAGTTTCCATAAGTTTGCATATAATAGAAGTCAGGCTTACTGGTCTGTAGTTACCTGGTTCAGTTTTGTTTCCCTTTTTGTGGATCGGTATTACATTTGCAATTTTCCAGTCTGTCGGTACCACCCCTGTGTCAAGAGACTGCTGCATGATCTTGGTTAGCGGTTTGTAAATTACTTCTTTCATTTCTTTGAGTACTACTGGGAGGATCTCATCTGGCCCAGGGGATTTGTTTATTTTAAGAGCTCCTAGTCCCTTTAACACTTCTGCCTCAGTTATGCTAAAGTTATTTAAAACTGGATAGGAACTGGATGACATGTGGGGCATGTTGTCAGTATCTTCCTTTGTAAAAACTTGTGAAAAGTAATCATTTAATATATTTGCTATTTTTTTTCTTCATCTACAATTTTGCCATTTGTATCTCTTAAACATTTAATCTCCTCTTTGAATGTTCGCTTGCTGTTGTAATATTGGAAAAACATTTTGGAATTGGTTTTAGCTCCCTTAACAATGTTCATTTCTATTTCTCTCTTGGCCTTTCTAACTTCCTTTTTGACTTGTGTTTGCAGTTCTGTGTACTCTTTCTGCGTACTTACTTTTTGGTCCTTTTTTAATGCTCTGTAAAGTGCCTTTTTTCGCTGAATATTTTTTTTAATTGATCTATTAAACCATTTTGGCAATTTAGTTTTACATTTAGATTTGTCTACTTTAGGGATGTAATTGTTTTGCGCCTCTAGTACTACATTTTTGAAGAACAACCATCCTTCTTCTGTGGGTGTTTTCTCTATTTTACTCCAATCTACTTCTGTTAGTCTTTGTTTCATACCTTCATAGTTTGCTTTTCTAAAATTATAAACCTTAGCTTTAGTCATTACTTTTGGGGTTTTAAAAAACACTTCAAATGAGACCATGTTGTGGTCTGAGTTTGCCAATGGTTCTCTGACCTCTGTTTTAGTTATTCTATCTTCGTTATTTGAAAAGACTAAATCAAGGCATGCCTCCCCTCTAGTCGGTGCCTTGACAAATTGTGTTAGGAAGCAGTCATTTGTCATTTCCACCATTTCTATTTCATCCTTCGCGCTACCCACCGGGTTTTCCTATTTTATTTGGGGGAAGTTGAAATCCCCCATTAGTATGGCTTCTCCTTTGCTACACACATTTCTAATGTCATTGTATAACAGATTATTTTGCTCTCCGTCTGAATCTGGTGGTCTATAGCATGCTCCTACTATTATGCCCTTTGATTTTTTGTCTGTTATTCTGACTCAACAGCAGACTTGCATGAGCTAAAGCATGATGTACAGGAACATGTATGCCTCTATACTGCAGGGAGAACATTGCAGTGTTAAAATAAGCCATCTGTTACAATTGACCCCATATACCATCAGCTGAACTGTATTTGGGCACATGAATCTTCCACTGAAGGAAACAAAATGTTCAGATGTCACAATTGTGACTCAGAATGACATATTCTTGCTTGAAGGCCTATAATTTTAGGAATGTTAAAAAGTTTTAAAAGTAGGACCGAAAAAAATAAAAGCCTGATGTGAATATTTAGATTTTTCAACAAAGATATTCAGTTTTTGAGTTAAATAAAAAAAAAACATATTTGCTTTAATTACATATTAAATTATTTAGTTCAATTAAATGTGTTGTTGTGGGGAGACTGCACTGTGGTTGATCCCCGGAGCCAGCATCACATCCGTTGTGTGTGCGCTGGAGAGGCAAAATAAGCTGATCCCTGGAGCCAGCATTACACTTAATTAGATGGAAGGAAGGAAGGATTACATCATTAGATGGAAGGAAACACAAATGGATGGAGACGCAAATGGATCCCATTAGTTTACTGTAAAGCTACGTCTTGGTTGGTGCTTATCTTGGCGAGAGCCGAGTTCAAATCAGAATTAAGTTTTAATGAAGTTAAAGAATGAAGTTCTACTCTCATGTAATGGAAATCAAATAATAATCTTCACAGAATGTTACATCTGACCCCACCCCCATTAAAAGTGACCCTGTCAATTGTAACACCGGACAGCTTTCAAGCCCTCTTGCCATATGTATATCAGCTCTTAAAACTGGATGTCTATGGGGATTGGCAGAGGACAGATGACAGAAGTAGTTTATATCAAAGTCTGGTCAAACTAGTTAAAATCATCTGCACAATGGAGAGAAAGGTAAAATAAAATGTTACAACTGTCCCCGGTCTCCCCTAGCTTACTAAAGAAATTCACCTCCACAGCAGCAACGTTTTCAGCATAATTAAGTTTTCGCTTTATGTAGTAAGAAATTACAATGTTCACAGACAGGGTCAAACACAGGGTCAAACTGCATCCAAAGATTTCAGTCATAAATTGGGCTGCCAAGTTAGTTTTATTTTAAAATGTGCTTTGGTATATTCCCAGTTCCAAATTTCAAAATGCTTCTATTTAGACAGTGTTTTTGATCTGTCGCTGAGGTTTATACGAATTGAGTGTTGAACTTGGTGCGCGCGTATTATATATATATATTATATATATATATATCATAATATATATATATATATATATATATATACACACACACACACACACACACACACACACACACACACACACACACACACACACACACACACACACACACATATATATATATATATATATATATATATATATATATATATATATATATATATATAAAAAGTATTTACGACACAATTATGTGTTTTCTCATGGTATTATGGCACAAGTTTTGTTAACAAATACTATGCTTGATCACGGAACAACGTAAAAAATATACATTTATTTACACTAGATTGGAAGCTAGTTAGCCTATATGTTGCGTGTGTGATGCACGTTTTAGTTTTATATGTTTATATAGTATATTCCCAAAAAAAGCTACCATCCAACGTCGTACAATCAAACCAGAAAGTATTGAAATGTAAGTGATGTTAAATATTGTGCGCTGTTTTATTGTGCATTGGGGTGTAGCGCGTGACTCTTTACGTAGAGAAAGTGGGATTGGTACTTTGGGAGACATTGAAATATGAACCTCTGTAAAACCCAAGCTTTCTCATTCAAGCAACATACCCAGTGCAATCGCATCTTCTCAGCTGCGCTCAGCTGTCAGCGTCACACATAAGAGAAGAGAACTGTTCAACTGAGCTACGTTGTACTGCTTAAGCCAGAGAGGGGAGCACGAAGGGTTGCTTGCACTTTTGCGTTCACATGGAGAACTATTCAGAAACTATGATGAATTTCGCTGTTCAAATTCCATCATTGAAGCCCTCTACTACAATTGATCAAGTGACAAGTGATAATAGGAGTGTTTTTCATAATGAAAGCAACCTTTTTGGAAGAAATGAAGATGTAGCCAAGATAGAGATAACTGTGCTCAGTATCACCTTTGCTGTCGCTGTCATTGGGAACTTGAGTGTTTTAATGGCTTTATCCAGGACCAAGAAAAAAATCTCTAGGATGGATCTCTTTATAAAGCATCTCAGTTTGGCAGATCTAATGGTTGCTTTTTTCCAGGTCCTGCCTCAGCTTTGCTGGGAGGTAACTTTTCGTTTTTCTGGTCCAGATTTTCTTTGCAGAATCGTGAAACATCTCCAGGTTCTGGGTATGTTTGCCTCTACCTACATGCTGGTTATGATGACTGTGGACCGTTACATTGCCATATGCCACCCGATGAAGACTCTCCAGGAACCTACCAAAAGATCGTATTTGATGATAATCAACACGTGGTTATGTAGTTTGCTTCTCAGCATACCTCAGTACTTCATCTTTTCTTTGAGTGAAGTTGAAACCGGTTCCCACGTCTATGACTGCTGGGCACACTTTATAGAGCCATGGGGTGTTAAGGCATATATCACTTGGATAACTATTGGTATCTTTCTCATTCCAGCTGTGATACTAGTGATCTGCTATGGTTTTATCTGCTATAACATCTGGAAGAACATCAAATACAAAACCCAGAAAAAGCAGGGCGAAACAGCGTCCAAAAACGGACTGATCACGTCCTGTGTTAGCAGTGTGACAACGATATCCAGGGCCAAAATGCGAACTGTGAAAATGACTTTTGTCATTGTTCTGGCGTACATTGTTTGTTGGGCTCCTTTTTTCATTGTGCAGATGTGGTCAGTCTGGGATCCAACTTTCGTTTGGGATGGTATGTATGTGAGTTTAAAAAAAATATATATATATATATATATATATATATATATATATATATATATATATATATATATATATATATATATTTTTTTATTTTTAATATGAATAAAACTAGTATTTTGATTCGTTCACGGACACTAGGGTTTCTGCCTGTGCCTGATAAAGAATTAGTCACTAGATCCCTGGACCCGTCATATGTAAGAAGAATGCAGTATACATATGGTTTTACAAATACATATCATTCAAAAATGTCATATCATTGTGTTTAGCAAATGTCGAGTTAACCAGCTAGGTTAAGAGCTGAATAGGTCGATCCAGATTCTGATGATAATAATAATAATAATAATAATAATAATAATAATAATAATAATAATAATAATAATAATAATAAAATAAAGCAAACAATATGACCAGATATTACATTCTTTTAGTTGTATAGATTTTCTATTTACCCTCTTTAGTCAATTATCTAAAAGAAAATGGGAAAAATCAGTTAATAGTATAAATACTTTTACATCTCATTTATATTGTATATAATTCTATTATTATTATTATTATTATTATTATTATTATTATTATTATTATTATTATTATAAAACACATTTCCACCGTCACCGCAAATAATTCTTTCATCTTTTCAGACTCAGAAAACACCGCAGTGACACTATCAGCTCTGTTAGCAAGCCTGAACAGCTGCTGCAATCCTTGGATATACATGTTCTTCAGTGGGCATCTCTTGCAAGATTGTGCACACTGCTTCCCCTCCTGCCAGAAGGTAAAGCTTAAGTTTAAGAAAGAGCGCTCGGGCAGCAGCATCAGGAGGAACACACTGTTAACGAAGATCCACAACAGAAGTCCAACCTCTAGCACAGGCACTCGTGGAGATCATAACAATTACTCTAAATCATGCAGGTCTGAATCTGTTTCTCATTGATCATGTGTATACCAAATGAGACAAGGAATGACCAGGCATTGTACTGCTGGAAGAATGGTATTTAACTTGAGGTAAATAATAATAAAAAATAAAAATAAAACCTTTTTTTTTTTTTTTAAGAGCTTAATATTCCCTTGAATTTCGGAATAATCGTAGCAAGGACAGTACACCGGGAATTAGAATACCGAGGTAGGAAAATAAAGAATTATGTACAAATGCAGAGTGTACCAGCCTTCAGTCTATAACATGCTGTCTGAACACATGTGCTTTCTCAGTATAACCTGCATGCATGAATCATAGGATGGGCCAGGTCCATGTCACCATTTGTTTCACATTAAACTAGAGCTCGTTGTCTCTGCAAATTGACAGAAACATCAAATGAAATTGTACTTTCACAGCATTCATTTTGTAAAGTATAAATCTGCTAAAAAACTATCCTTGCAGGCAAAAAAAATTAAAAATAGTTGTCCGTAACTACATTTTACAGTACATTCCAATATCCTTCACTGTTTTCCAACCTCTGGTTAACCTTTATAAATATACATGTTTCCAGATTTGATTTATAATATCCAAAGGGTCAGTTTGTTGACAAGTTCATGACCAGCTTGTACATTTAGCCTTTTTTTTTTTTTTGGTTTGGATCATAAAAAAAAGTCAGTTAGTTGGCTGCTTAAACAAGCTTCTTTTAAAGATGCTTAAAGCTGAAAATATTACATATATATTCTAACTGCTTTAAATAATAGTGTAGGGCTTTTTGGCTTGATAACACACACACACACACACACACACACACACACACACACACACACACACACACACAGCACTTTTATATAACACCTTATGGTGTTTTATTAATATTTGTCTGGATTGTTTACATATAATCAATTTGAAGGCAAGGTTTACAAAGTCTTGCCTTCAAGAAACATATTTAACATTATGCTTGAAACAGCATCTTGAAAATAAGAAGCAACATACTAATTCTCCTTTGATTACAAGAAATCATACAGTCATACAGTATGCGCTGCACTATTTAACAATGTTCGATAAATTTATTGATATTCTAGCAAATATTTATGTCCTTGTGATTTAAAAAAGAATGCTTTTATTATTGTTGTTGTTAACATCATATTACAGGCGGCATATAATGCCTTGTTGGTATGAGAAATAATTAAACGCAAATGTAATATATATATTCTATTTTTGTGAATTTATCTTGTTAAAAAATGTAAAGAGGGTGATTTGAGTAGAAACTAAATAAAGACTTTGTCATTTTTAGCTTGTGTGAGTTTTTTTTATTACTTTGTGCTTACAAATGCATTGTGAGCTCTGTAATGCAGTTTACTTTTCTTTTATATAGTGTAAAAACTAAAATCAATGAACACAGTAAAACACTGGTTCTTGATCTTGTCTGTGGTTCGACAGGGAGTGATGACCATTGTGCTCCTGTGGTTTGGGTAGGAATGTCAGCTTCAGCAGCCCAGACTTGCTTGCCCCTTGTCTGCAGGGTTCAGAAGCTTGGTAGCCCAATCTTCAGTCCAGATGATTGGGGTGCAATGAATAGCTGACATTTGAATATTTGAAATCATTCTTTACTAGTTAAAAAGTGAAAATCATCTACCATTATCAAAATATGTCATTGCAAAAGTTGGTAGGAAGCTGCGTGGTCCAGTGGTTAAAGAAATGGGCTTGTAATCAGGAGGTTCCCCAATTCAAACCCCAGCTCAGCCACTAACTCACTGTGCGACCCTGAGTAAGTCACATAACCTCATTGTGCTCTGTCTTTTGGATGAGACGTTGTTGTAAGTGACTCTACAGCTGATGCATAGTTCACACACCCTAGTCTCGAATCTTGTAAAGCACTTTGTGATGGTGATCCACTATGAAAAGATGTTATATAAAAATAAAGATTATTATTATTATTATTGTTGCAATATGTTGACAAAAATATGCATATTTCGGATGGTTTCCTTGGCCGGTGTGGAAAGGTTTGAGATTATAACCATTTTTACTGCAATCCAGGAAGTCAGTTCCCCTGTTATAAGGACTTAATTTCAAAACATTACTTTCAGTCGTCTGTTACTTTAGCATAAATCAGAAGGTTGCTTTATGCTACATTACTCCAATCAACCAATTAGTTTGACAATGTTATTCATTTTAAGTGACATTAAAAGGCCTATCTTTGTTTATTTCCATCTGGCTATTCCTGTGTCTGGAAAAAAAAATCATCAGGGCAATTAATCTTAAACAGCATATTTAAGTTTTTCCAGCTCTCAGGGCTTGTATTAATACAAAGCGTATGTTTGCAGATTCTACTTAATGATGTTTTACATAAAGTGTATTTTTGATGATATCAAAATTATGTTCATATAGTCTCAATCCTAAAATTCCAGGTGATGCAAAAAGTTTGGCCTTATCTGTAGTACGCATACAAAGTTGGTGGTGTAGAGTTTTATTTCAACCCAAGTTAAAAGTTTTGTGATTTGGTCCCATGATGAAGACATACGTAAATCTTTACATTCTAGCCCAGATGTTCAAATCTCAAACGTTTATCTGTGTAATCACTATTTCTAAAATGTATTTAATTCCTAGGCATGTCAGTTGACAGTAATTTACTGTGTAAAGGACCTTCACATATTTGCTAGTTTAATTTTGTGTGGGTCAAATAGTAAAGGAGCACTGTCATTACAACCATTATGAGTTTATTTCGGGCCCTCTTTACAAAGCTGCAATGAGTTTAATTAAAGAGTGTTTTGTGGGTTAAATCAGAGACCCATGGAAATGGATTTCACATATGTGAAGTTTTAAATGAAGCTCCCAGACGTTTACCATATTTAAGCACAATGTCCTTGCCAAAAGGTAGATTAGGCCTTCATTAAGATAACACTAGTGAAGGAAACTGATTATTAATATTTACCATTGCTGGTTTCAGAGCCTTTTTATATTGGAAATAGTTCAAAAAAGTAATAGGGTTTTTTTTGTTTTGTTTGTTTTATGCCTGGGCAAAGGGATAGGCTATCTGGCTGAAAGTCCTTGGCATGGAATGTCTTTAGACCCATCCATGCTCAATTGGTTATATTTTTTCGTGCAAAGAAACTTTTATGCTTTTTTCCAAGTCTCTTCCCTGTTCCCGTTAACATGCTGCATGTTTGTGGTATTTACTTTATCCGAGTCCAGAAATGGAGCATACAACTTAACAGCTACCATTCATAATGATGGAGAACCTGCTTCTTACCTTTTCCCTCAGCAGATGTGGGACTAATCATAGTTCCTTCTTTTAGTAAACAATATTGTTTTCTTAGATTCAATACAAGCTAAATACTAGACTTCAGGAGATATATCCCAAATCATGAAATGCCTGTCTTGACTCCTGGCTGTCATTTCAACTTATTTTTAGTTCTCCACCCTGTAGCCACATATATCTGTGGATTTTGAATTACAAAAAATAATAAACAACCTTCTACCAGTTATGTTTTATTCATACCAGTAAAATTAACAGATACATTAGCTCTACTGCAATCTGTAAATTAAGTTTAAAACAAAATCCCCTGGAAATAAATCCAAAAACATCAGTCTGAAGGAAATTATGTACAGTAATTATAAGATTAAAGGGTTCAAGTTAATCACTGTGGTTTTATCCTACATCTACACATATGAGTCAAGTCAACCTGCTGAACTGGATTACATTTCAAAAGAGCTTCCTCTTGAATCATTCTTCTTCTTGCTGTTATTCATAGTTGTACAATAATATCTGTATTTACTGTCATTTCAACTGCTACTATGGGTTGGTTTTATTAACCCCTTAGCTCATTTTTATTGTGTGTTACAGATGAAATAAGCAAGAGGTTGCCCTTAGCAGCCAGTATACCACATAATGGATTTTAAATATTAGTGAATGAGGAAAGCACCTTCAATAATCAGCCACAAACATAAAGTACAGCTAAAGTCAGGTATTACAGTACTAATATTACTATCATTGCTAAAGTCAATGACAAATAAATACTATCACTCCTCTATACCAGCAGATCTAGTGTTTATACCACACAACTCAGAGAACAGGGGATCACTCGCTATGGATAACCTTTTTTCTACACATTTAAAATGGCAAATGTTGAAATCTGTCAGAATGTGTCCAAATTGAGTATGACCCACTCAAAAATATCATGCCATACCAAACCAGCCGTTCTTTATGTGCAAGCATCCCAGGGCTCTACAAAAAAACTAAAATAACAATGCTACTATATATAGAGGACCATCATTCATTTAAATAAGCACAGTATTCCTTGAACATTCGTTCCATGAACGGGATGACTGTGCTTGCTAATAAAAAATAATAAAGCGGTCTCCCTCACATTTCCAAATGAGTACCAATCAATGAGAGTTAAATAACCTTCTAAATGGCTTTTAAAACACAATACAGAAGTTTTCATTGGACACGTGGAGGAGAATTTTTTTTTTTTAAATCAATACGTTATGAATGAATTTCTTGGCTATTTTAGATCAAGGCTTAATACTTTTTTTCAAAGACGATACATGACTGCCCAGTCATTTAAACTATACATTTGTTTAGCTCAGAAATATAACACAGTTCTAAGACTTTAAATCGTTGATTCAATTATTCTGTTTTCATCACTTTAGAATGCTTGCTTTTAAATCAGAGCCCGTCTTTAAATCAAACTCACCCTATTTCTTTAAATAAGAGACTTGATTATGTCTGCTCTTTTAACTGGTTACTCATTTTATAAGTCTTTAGTTTTTCCATTACAATATGTTTTATTATTTTTCTACTTTAAACATCTACACTAACAGAACATGTATATATTTATTTCAAAGTACGTTTTTACATTTTTTACTCAGCTTGGCAGCTTTCTCCAGAAAGTTAGCTACCAAGGTTTGGAATCTAAATGAAAGAGTGACCTACTTCTGGTCAGGATCTGCCAAGAGCTGGTCAGCCTGCCCTTTCTCTGCATGCTTTACACACACACTGTACTAACAGCTACTTACCAAGTATACAGGTCTATTTGAAACAGAGTACATACAGTATTATTATGATTACTGACTAAGAGGACATCATATTATTTAAATCAATACATGTTCGTTTAAATCATCCAATTCATGTCTAACAAATCAGCACATTCCCAACAGGATTTAAACTTTTGCCCAGACTGGTCGGACTGGTTCAGCGAACACCATGACAGGCCTATGCAGATCTGCTAAAAAACATTTGAAAAGACAATATTTGTTGCAGTTTGACAAATGTTCAATTTGTTTCCCAAAGATCAGCCTGCTTCCGTAGCTGTGACAGGCCTGGGTCAGTTTCTGCTCACAGGTGTGGGTAACAGTCATTAAAAGCCTGATACTTGCAAAAACTGAAATCCTGTTAGCTGGGCTCTCATCTCTGCATTCTCATTTCCATCGTCAGTGGGGAAACACATTTGAACTGAATCTGGGTCCATCAAAGAACCGCACACCCTTGCAACCAAGGCCTTCCATGCAAAAGGGTCTAATGACTTATAGCACAAAAGGGACGTGTTAGAACCATCTGTGATAATCCTGACAACTTTTTACACTGTTTTGATTTGATTTTAAAGTCGTTTTCAAAGCTCTTTTCAAAATGGCTGCTCTGGTGCACTGGGGTTTGAGATCTGTTCCCTAAATCACTGCAGGAAAAAACAAACAAACAAAAACACATAACAAGTGCTCTGGCTTTTCTGTTCCGTACCACATCATGGGTCGTTATTGCTGTGTTTCCTGTTTGACGATGTGGGTAATAATCCTTACACTATCAGTGCACTAGAGCAGGCAATTTGAAAAAAGCTTTGACACAGACTTTAAAGTTATGTGTGAAAAGTTGTCAGGATGTTAACAATGAAAAAAAAAATCACAGGTATGTTATTTAAACAGCTGGGATTGTGTAACGCTATATTTTTTTGAGCCCCGCTACCTACTCTTTAAAGTCAGTAGGAGTATGAGCAATACATTTTCTGCACCCCCTAATTGTGAGCAGTCTATAATAAATAACAAATAGTTTAGTTTTTCTTCTAACCACAAATCTTTCAACCTTAATTCTAGCGGTTCATCTCACATCATTTACAAGCCCTCATAAATATGTTTAAGCCATTTGTCATATGTTTTGATCAATGATCTGTGCATGATTGCCTCTAATATTAAATAAAGCCATCAGTACAATTGCATTTTATCTTAAGTTATCAAAGTCTTGCAAGTAAGCTGCTTTAACAGTAAGCACAGAGCATGAAATTCAATGTGGAAGGTATCAAACCCCTCCAAGGTGTATTTCTGGTAAGTGGGCAGAACAATAACCTGTTAACTTTTATTACAATCACAGCCAGTCAGAAACTTCAAACACATATTCCACAAGTATTTGATGTGATCTTATTGTGATATGTCCATATGTTTGAGTGGGTGGACTTGACATACTAGACAAGTTATTACTCCCCAATGGGTATGCATATCAAAGATCTGTCACGCAATGGGGGTGTATATCAACGATCTGTCACGCAATGGGGGTGTATATCAAAGATCTGTCACGCAATGGGGGTATATTTCAAAGACCTGTCACGCAAGTTGTTTTTAGAAACTTACTAAGGATGATTGTTAGCACAGGTGATTGAGTTTATAATAATCAGGTGGTACTATATAGAGTTAAAAGGAAACACCAGATGGAATAAAACAGAGTTAAAAGGAAAGACCAGCTATATTCAAACAGAGTTAAAAGGAAACACCAGCTAGATTACATGGAGTTAAAAGGAAACACCAGCTATATTAAATAGAGTTAAAAGGAAACATCAGATGGATTAAAATAGAGTTAAACGGAAACACCAACTAGATTAAAGAGAGTTAAAAGGAAACACCAGATAGATTAAAATAAAGTTAAAAAACACCAGCTAGATTAAAATAGAGTTAAAGAGTTGCAGTATGTACTCACCAGCAGCTAGCAGTCTATATTGAGGTTACTAGATTTGCATTAGACTGTATGTGCTAAAAGTATAAAACAGTTGTTTAGGTAACTTGAGCGTTTTAAACCCATTTGGCAACCACAAAGGAGAAATATAAAAGAGTAAATCATATGATCTATTTTAACCAATGACCATGGACAATAATAATGGTAATGTATGGTACTATAATATTCAGACTCATAGGTCAAAGTTCAAATCTATGCTATAAAGTATCCTTGCAATGTCTCAAAGGCACCCAATCAAAAACTTTTCAGTACACATTGGTCTTTTATTATGTTTATTATGAAAACATGCAAAACGATGACATTTAAGATGTATCTCAATGTCTTTCAGAGCCATGACTATTCAGTGTTGAAGGGGCAAGGACTACATTTACCGTTGTGAATTGAATACATCTGACTGAGTGCTAGTGAGAGATATCTGCATGAGAAGACCAGCGCCTGTGTGCAATTCAGCCCCTGCCACAAAAAGAGAGAGGCCTGTTCTGCCAAGGGCTTTGGAAAATCCATCCCAGCAGAGGGCTTACATACACTACACCACTATCGCCAACACAGAAAGCAGACCCCCAGTTCACATTACCAAGGATTTTATTACCTTTAAAAGACTAGTTCTGTAGTTAGTTCACAGAGAACTGTACAGAAGCATCACCGAAGCAGACAATGCAAATAACATCTGCATTAATACAAGCTGCTCTGACAATTTAGAAATCTGTTTTCAATATTTTTTGGATGCAGTAGTTTACTGATGATGTTTTTACTATAAATATGTTTTTCAGGGTAAGAGGTTTTCACAAAAAGGATAATTAAAGTACTTGGGTTTTCTAAAGCGACTATTACATGATGTGCAGGTAGTTCAAAACAACAATGTGATGTAAAAGACTAAAAAAGGTTGCTATTTTTCTTTGAGAAATGTAGGGGCCTATCTTCATGATGAAAACGGAGACAAACCTAAGTTTAGACCTATTTTATGATAATTTAGGAAGGGTGAACTATCTGCACCATTTATGAATTAATTTAAAAACTGTAAAATTGACTTTATAAATGACTTGCTTGAACATGAGTATCAGACCCCCTTGGCAGTTTTAACCTGCCCTCCAAATGATGAGGCGGCCATCTGGGCTCCAGGGGTGCACTCCAATTTAAGACTACCATTGAACCTCAGGAAAGAGATTGTTGACAAAGCGTTTAATTCCACAGATATAAGTAAACCATTTTTATGTTAAATATCAAATTACAATATGCCCTTTGGTAAAATTGAGTGTGTAACCCCTGCAATAGAATTGAGGACTAGGCTGATTCTAATTCAAAGTTAACAGGCTCTTCCTCAGACATAATCCTCAGAGAATTTTTAATACCTTGAGGCATTTAACCTTTTCTATGCCTCAAGCCCGTTAATTGCAAGTTGCATAAACTGATACTTCAATTTTTTTTTTTTTAAATAATAATAATAATAATAATAATAATAATAATAATAATAATAATAATAATCTGTTAATCTGAGTTAATGGGGACAGGTTCCTAATAATATCATGTTGATTCTTATCACACTCCAGTTACGATCTACCACATTTATTAGTCATAAGTATTTCCACTTAATACAATTAATAAGTTGCTGTAGAGTACAGAATGTAAATGTTTTAGTATAACACAATATAGCAGATAGAATGTGTATGTTTTCAGCTGTCATATGTTTTTAATTACAATGTGCTGCACAAGTACAGTGTATTTGTACACATTAAATATGAATTTAATTAAGGCACACTACTGTAATCAATACAATTCCTAGCACCGTGTTTCCAGTTCCGCTGCAAAACAAGCATATTAATAGTTTCAGTACTTTAGTGTTTTAATGGTTATCTTGCCTGGTTATTGTTTAACTCCTGATAAAGTCAAATCTTCTACTGTTACTCATTTTACTCTGTCCTTTTGAAGCGATATTTAAAGGGTTTGTCTAGTACCTGTTCTGTACTAAAGTATGTCAACAATTATTATCTTCCAAAGATACTGTATATTTGTTTTTCCTAAAGGGGACCCAGTGTAAACTGGAAAATGTAGAGCTGCTATAATTTTAAATCCTCTGGGTTGATCTTCACTGTATACATTAACATTTTTCATTTCCTATAAGGCAACCTTATATTTTTTAATCAATCAATCTAAATACAGATTTGCAGTTTCTATGTCGATTATGTTTGCTAGAGGAAGGTTTTGGACAAACAAGACACTGCAAACCATTAACCATTTTTTTTGCCGAAAGTAAAGAATTAACCTTTCCTTGGATTACTGTAAGCCCCACAGAGAAAGTATGTTAATATTATATTTGATACCTTACTGTAAAGGATTCTTTACAGATATTATATTTCATTAGATAGATCCCCAGAAACTGTAATATAACAATAACTTCTAATGTTATTGGAATATATATATATATATATATATATATATATATATATATATATATATATATATATATATATATATATATATATATATACACACACACACACACACACACACACACACACACACACACACACACACACACACAGTGGCGTGTCCGAATCGCTTACCTCATAAAAGCACTGTAGGGCAGCCGGTCTTCGCTGGGGATTCCGTGCGGGTGCCACATTGGCTTCGTGCACCAGGGGTTGGGGGGTGGGTTCCGTCTTAGACCGCTTCTCTGCGGTGACCTCTACTGGCCAGGTGCAGAGTGTGCTTGGGGGAGGAGATTTGCTGGTCTTGTCTTTGTCCTCCAGAGGCCAGTAGCCTGCATTCAACTGTTCTCGAGTTCCTGGGTGTAAAAAAGACGCTGATTGGCCCGTGGGATCAGAGGACTCCCGCTGAGCCCCAGGTCTACAAGCTGTGTGGGGAATCGCCGCAGTGAAGGAGGACAAATAATAATAATAATTGGACATTCCGAATTGGAAGAAAATCTGGGGCAAAAAATGGGAGATTCTAAATTTATTAAAATTATATAAATATATATATATGAAATAACTTGTTAGTAATAGTAAGAAAAATATTATCTTTGTGTCACTTCCAGTAATATAGGTGCAGTTAGGAATAATAGCTAGGACTTATTGCACAACCAATTAACTAATATATCCAATTAAACTTTTTCTTTTTTTATTTGGCTTGCAAAAGATAGATTGCTGTGTTGTATATATGGAGATATTGACAGTGGAGGTATTGTATTGTTGGCTGGATGACAAACACTAAAGGTAATACAGTGATACGTTTTGATAACCCCTATCCACCAAACCCTATTCGTCAATTGTCGAACTAGCATTGACTGAATAAGTCATGTTCTGGACAGTAATTTAGGTTACCAGAGGCTGAACCCGAATACCTATTCAGCTCCGTTACAATTGTAGCCTTTCAAAAACATTCAGGTGGAACCTGAATGTCAACCACAGTTAAATTAGGGAGGTTTGCGATTATACATGAAGAACTCACCTGGTAAAGGCACAACTGCATAGTGTGCTGGTCCTACAGTCATGGGAAGGGAAGGTTAGTGTCCTGGCTGAGCCAAGATGCAGATCTCCACAGGGATTGTTGCATTGACTCTGGTGGACTATATGAGGAAGAAACTGGCAAGGATACCTGCAGGGCTGACTGGCCTTTGTTCTCCTGGGGCTGGGAGCTGATGAACAGCTCTTGTAGAGCTGGACTTAAACAGTCAATCAGCTCAGTCATGTGAGGGCAGGACACCCTGTGACTTGTAGTTCTCCGGAGATGTTGTGAGGAGTTGCTGTAGTGAGAGTACTTAATTGGACATAATAAATGAAGGTAATGGGGGTAAAATCTTAATTTAAAATACATACAGAAAAAATAAATACAGCTGCCATCAAGATTTGCTTCTCCCCAGAATATTATTTGTTTTTCTCCTGGTCTTCCACTATTACTACATTACAACTATGAAAATAAACTTCACAACTTAATACTCCAGCACCACAAAGCAGATATTTGACACAAAAACAGATATTCTTATTTCAATTAAAAAAAAAAAAAAAAAAAAAACAGAACTGGAATGCAATGCAAACAACTAATATTCAGCCTCAAATCTGGCTGTTGGAAGCTCTGCACACACCTAGGTACCCTATAGGTGGCTATAGCTTTGCTGATGAAGCACCAAAGTGCTTAAGAATGGTGGTTTCCATGCAATGAAAGATGCAAACTCCCAGTTACACTAAGCCAGTAATTTGCTGTTAGTGAATACGTACTGTGGCAAAGTGGGGTTTATTTTTGGCACTTTCAGGACCTTTTCACGGTCTGATTGTGCATAAAAGAAATACTTCCAGAACCAAGAAAATTGGATAAAGAGGATGGTGTCAGTATGTATATTTGTTTTCACAAACACTAAAGAAATCAAAACAAAACAGCCTCATTACTGAATGTTTTAAATTGTTTTATTTGAATAATAATTAAAAAAAACAAAAAAACAAAAAAACTAACATAACAATTAAAGAGTAGGGGCTTCCTATATTTTTATTTATTTACTTACCTTATGTTATTTGAGACTACTTACTTTTCATAATCACTTTTGTTTAGGGCTTCAACATTCAAACTAGTTTTGCCATACTGACAGTTTTTATTCCGTGGGTGCAAAAACTTTGAAAGTGCATCAGTTTCTTGTACTGAGCGTGTAGAATTAACACTCTGAGTTACAACTGTGGCTTTTTCTATAGCAATTTAAAGTTTTCACTTAGAGTACAGATAATCTTCATCCAACTTTAGTATGTCTTGTGGTCCTCAAAGACTTTTCCCACATTCCATTGGAATTCTTCTGATTAAAATGTCTTTAACCTAAGGCTTTGAAAGTGCATGTGCCAGAACACCCCTTCTCCGTTTTTATAACTAATACATTCCTGTTTATAGCAGTGTTTTTTCAGAAATGACAGAAGCATACATAAGCACTCCCATGTTGTTCCTGGTTCCCGAGGTGTTTTTTATTTATTTATTTATTAAGTAATGTAATATGGATTTGTTAAATTCTCAAAAGTTGCATAATTGTGGGGGCACAAAGAAAAGATGAAAATGTCAGTATGAATAGCTCAGTTCTATTAGAGAATAAGAGTCCTTACAGTACATTATAACTCAAGCAGAGTTTATGTTTTTTCATCAAAACAGTAAAACACAGCTGCACTGGATATAGGACGTCGGGTCAGGTTGGGTTTAGCCTGCTATTAGCACTAGTAGTATTCTCACTGGCTTCCTCTTTTTCTTGTGGTTCTTCCCTTGCATTTTTGTTTTGAAAAAGACTAAAAATGTAAACGGTGATGCTGATTCCTGGTATGAAATCAGTTTTCATGCCAACGGTCTAGCCGTCCTCAGTTTGATTAGTGTCGACATATGATGCGGTAAAATCTGTTAAAACTATGATTGGGAAAGTTTAAATTTGTTTGCATAAATATGTTAGGAACAAAATGTATGTTTCATTATAAAAGTCCAATTTACACCAGACTTCCAGAGTGAATAAGGTGGCATTGTCTGATATTCTAATAGAAGTGGATTAATAAAATGGTAGTTAGGCAGCATAACAATACCATAACTTAATACTATTACAGAATTCTCTCTTTAGCTTTGTAGAAGAAATGTACTACTAGTAGCTGCTTACAAGCCATTAAACATAGAGTATCATTACTTTACTGCAGTCAAAATAGTCAAACCCGGTAATGTGTTTGTCTTAACCCACAGACTTCCCTGCAGTGACTGTGGCACTTTGCCTCAGTATTCATATGTAAGACAGTGGTCAAAATAGGTTGGCAAACCTGCCTTTTACAAGTCTCTCTATATACCACATTAAAGCATAAAAACAAGCAAATAAACAAAAGATCTTCAACACAAGAAAAAAAGGAGCCAGTGATACTGCTGGTAATGCTGAAAGACGTAGGAATAATGGATTTGAAAGCATTGGTTAACCTAGCCATAGCAATTAATGGACAGAGGAAACAAAGTGTTGCTATCAAACTCTTGAGGCCTTTGCAGCCTTTAATGGGCCTTTAAATTCATCTAAAGGCCCACCCAACAGTGAAACAATAATGCGTTGGTTATATATCACTGAAGAGATCTAGGTGAATCCTTTCAATTAATGGAAATATAGTGACATCTACTGGTTATAATAAATATTTCTTTGTCCATTTGGAAGACTTGTAAGCAAAACAGCCATTGCTATTTTGTGTGCATTATTGGTTGGTCTTTTTTAGAAGTTTAACCCTGTAAAACAACAGATAATAGAAATCCTATTTTTTGTCGGACTACGGACAGGGTGAGCCGTCTCCTTTGCACAGCAGTATCGGTGCTGTGCTTTAGTGCGAGAGGTCACGGGTTTGAGCCCGCCCTCCCTCAGTGTGTGGATTGCCTCGCCCTGTGAAATGCGCCTGTCTGAGTTAACCTATTTCGCTACATTATATTGCCATTTTAGTCTTAAGGTTTTTATTATTCTTGAATGTTTATTTGTTTCTTTTGCATTTCTATAACTACTAACTACTTTAAAAGTATTCATATGTCAAAAAAAAACAAACAAAAAAAAGAACAATTGGAGTATGATTTATATATTGAAATATATGAAAAAATATTGGCATATATTCTATAATACATTTATAATACATTTTGTAATCTTCAATTGAAATATATTAATCAATATATTACATTATATTTCTCAATATATTAAAATATATTTTCATTCTTAATAGCTACCTCGCTCAAAGTTGTAAGTCTTATATTATTGTTACATCACTTTCCATCTGGTCCCCCTAAAACCTGTCCGGAGGCGCCCAGGAACCTGGGAACCCCTTAGACACCCAGGGAAGCCTGGAGACACTCAAGTTAAGAGACGGTATGATGACAGATTCAATACTAACCCATCATTTTCTTTTTGTGGCACCCTAAGCACAATTACTATTTGAAAGGGTTATACCAGGAATCTGGGGAACCATTCTCTGGTACGTAAAATCTTCATTTGTTTTCTGCTTTTGAATATAGGTAGGGGAATAACACATTGTATTGCCTACATACTCATTCAAATCACACAGTATTACAGCAGCTGCAGCAGCCTTTCTTCGCTTTGACAGAGTAAACCTTATTCACATGAAGAGGCCAATGGCAACTTTGCAAGAGCTACAGGCTTTTATGGGCAAGACCGGTCAAAGTGTACATGTGACAACAATAGACCAAGCACTCCACAAATCTGGACTGTATGGTAGAGTGGCAAGAAGGAAGCCATTACTCAAGAAAGCCCACCTTGAATTCCATTTGAAGTATGCAAAAAACACTCAGGCAATTCTGTGGCCATGTGGAAAAAAGTTTTGTGGTCTGACGAACCTAAAATTGAACTTTTTGGCCTAAATGCAAAGCGCTATGTTTGGCGCAAACCCAGCACAGCGCATCACCCAAAGAACACCATCCCTACTGTGAAGCATGGTGGTGGCAGCATCATGTTATGGGGATGTTTCTCATCGGCAGGGACTGGGGCACTTGTCAGGATAGAAGGGAAAATGAATGGAGCAAAGTACAGAGAAGTCCTTGAGGAAAACCTGCTGCCCTCTGCAAGAAAGCTAAAACTGGAACAGAAGTTCACCTTTTAGCATGACAACGACCCAAAGCACACAGCCAAAGCTACACTAGAGTGGCTAAGGAACAAAAAGGTAAATGTCCTTGAGTGGCCCAGTCAGAGCCCCGACCTAAATCCAATTTAAAATTTGTGGCATGACTTGAAGATTGCTGTCCATCAATGCTCCGCAAGGAACTTGACAGAGCTTGAACGGTTTTGTAAAGAAGAATGGTCAAATATTGCCAAATCTAGGTGTGCAAAGTTGGTAGAGACCTATCCCAACAGACTCACAGCTGGAATTGCTGCCAAGTATTACCTCAGGGGGGTAAAAAAAATAAATAAATTCCCCTTAACAGTGTGAGGTATGGTGTGTAGATAAGTGGGAAAAAAAATCCTCATTTAAATGCATGAAACTGAGGCACTGACACAACAAAATGTGAAAAAAGTTCAAGGGGGTGTAGACTTTCTATAGGCACTATATATATATATATATATATATATATATATATATATATATATATATATATATATATATATATATATATATAAATGTCTCCGCTCAGTTAGGGGTCAATACCATTCACGTGCCGTCGATATGGCTAAGACTAGACAATTTTTCAAAGCAAAATATTTTTAATTCAAATAAAAATTAATATAAATTAGCTGAAACAATATTCACATAAGTGATGATTGTAACTAACAGCATAACATCCAACTAATGACATTTGAAAAACAATTTGGTCAAGAGCAGTAAAACACATTATTAAACAACCAGGCATGAGGTATTTGCTTTATTACAGCAGCTTAGATTCACTCGTGTTCCAGTTCTCTGTGCATGGAAACCACATTTTCACAAAATTTCACCAGTAATCTTAAAAAACAGCACGTGTACTTTATGCACAGCTAATTTACATATCAACCCCCTCCTTTCCCATTCATTTGCATGACGCCAGGTGAAAAGCCTGGTTTACTCGAGTAAAATAAACTGAGCAAACGGAAAACACAAAAAACATTTTACACAAGACATTTTTCTCCTGGAAATGTAACAAGTTAAAAAAAGTAATAACTTGCACATAAACCTCATGAATGTTGGCACCTTGTCGACAGAAAGCTTGTCTCTTGTGTGACCACAGTATTTACAAGGTAACATGTGGGCACCAAAAGTCTCCATCTTGTGGCTATCAGTAAAAGCTGGTTGTGTGACCAGGCCTTAAAGTATGGTTCGGTATATAAGAAACAAAAACAACACAACATTAATAACAGCGTGATCATTCTATAAAACCTGTAAAGACACAGTCCCCTTGCAGGTGCTGAAAGGGTTAGTATATTTTCTAAATGTTTAAATTACATTAGTTGTATTTTACAAGTCACTAAACTGTAAACAAGGCTATGTTATGAAGGTTTGTGAGGCTTGTGATTAATACTATAAGTACCCAAAGCATAAAGCGAGGACTGGACAGGTCAAACTGGTCATTTAGGTCACCGAGAATAAAATAAAGATAAATATATCTGTAACTGACCATTAATTTATAACAATAAGAGAAAATAAACACAAAAAAACAACAACATAGCAAATAATGTAAATGTGCAGCAGATTAACCCTTTGTGTGAAATGCATATTACTTGTACAACTGGAGTGCAGCAGCTGAATTTGTCATCTAATACAACCTAATGTACATAGCTCAGCAAGTACTGTACCTGGTAATTAAGTCTCCCATTGGGCCTGTTTTAAACAACCTTAATTATGTTCATGCCATTAGCTTTTTAGTCTTTATCAACAAGGTGCATCATTAAATAATACTTGTCCTCATTAGTTTAGTTGTAGTTCCCCACCAGTTGTGAACAGTGCCTCTTTTGTTTGACATGTAAAACCAAGCTCATGAATAAAAATAATCTTAAAAAATGCACTAAAGCACTTACTGTGTGTAAAGTACATTCCAGTGTATAACAGTTGGAGAATAATATACAAATGCTGACTAGAGATAAGGCTTATGGTGGAAAAACTGTTTTCCCGAGGGCTGAAAAGTGACCGACAGTAGGCAATAATGTTTTAAAGGGAACAGTTTTCCACTATAAGTTGAAATCTGGAGTCAACATCTGTTTTATTGAACTCTAATTTAGTAAGGGGAAATTAGACCAGTTTCTTATGCACATGGAAACATGTTTTATGTTTCAAGGTAATGGATGGACATGTAAAACTCTGTGTGTGTTCTGATTTCTATGGGTACAGGGCTATGAAATGGTAGTTGGCTGCAGCACAGTGCACAAATAGGATTATAAATACAGATCCGAGTAATGGACAATAAAGTAATTTATTTTCTGTTGGATACAGGAGAGGTGGGTAATTAAAATGAGCATGTCCTTGAACAAGGGCACTGGAACTAGGGGTGCTGGGGGTGTGGCAGCACCACCTGGCTTTGCATGGCTTCCACCATATACAGGGGTTACAGTTTTGTTCAGTGGTTCAGTGGTTTTACCACTGTTCCCCAAAGACTGAGCAACAATGGTGAATCTCATTATACATTAGCTAATACTCAGTTAAGGTTAAGCTTGAAACATTTATGTTTTTCCTTCAATGCAAAGTGGTTTGAGGGTTGATTATATGAACTATACTGTGGTTTGCATCTGTAGATATATTTTATAGACTCTAAATTATTTAATAACTTAGTTGTCCAGCAGTACCACTCATAACCACCCCTAACTACCAGCTCTTCATGTAGCAAAATACAAATAGACACATGTTTAAGCTGTGAGTTGTTTGTTACTTTATGATTAACAGATTTCTGTACCCTTACAATTGTCTGCCTGTATTTTCATGCATGTTACCAGCTACACAATTGTTTGGCAATGAGTCAAAGTACAACTTGCATCATATTTTGTGTGAAAAAAAAAAAAAAAAAAACTATTTAAAAACGAGTTATAACTAACATGCTTTTGCCAGTAATTATGATCAAAATGTAATAACAAATAACCCGAGATGCTTTAATCGTTTTATTATCAGAATAGAGTTCAAATCGCACATTAATACACCTCTTTCCTATGTGTGTTTAAAAAAAAAATGCAACAGAATTGTACCGAGTTGACAGCCATTTTAAGTAGGCGCAACAGCAAGAAGACTGTAATGTTATAATGTGAAGCGGTCCCTGCAGACCGGGGGTCTACTTTTGCCCGGCAGTGTCACCACTGGCAGTATAGTAAGCACGAGTTCGTATCCAGGCTGGCTGCGCTTTAAATCCAGTCCAGCACCCAGTTCGTCACATGACGCTACTCATCATTAGTTTATTTCCGCGTTCACTGGGATCTTGCAGGACTCAATGAATCCGTAATCGCCGTGCCCTATCTGTTCATTGGCTTTTACGCACATTCCGGAACTGGGGGTAAATTGGGGTAGAGGCAGCATCAGTGCATTTTTTCTAAGTTCTAGATCCACGGTGCATTAGTAATATGCTCACAAGGGTGAAGTGTGCTGTTGCCAATTTTATGGGAGGCATCATGGCTGGCAGCGCCAGTGGTGATCATCTCAGCGGCTCCGAGCTGCCTCTGAAATACCCCTACACGAGACCCGATTTCCTTGGGCTGTGTCAGGACGAGATAGAGTGCTCCGCAGATCACATCGCCCGACCAATACTGATTCCGAAAGACACCGGGACACTGCCATGGGCCACGGGCTATGCAGAGTAAGTATTGCGTCCATGTTACTGCATCTCCTACTGTAACTGTATGTACCAAACGATTACTTGGCTCAACACCCGTGCAATAGGTAAACGTATGAAAGACTCGCTCATTTTAAAAAGGCCAGCCTCAGATATTAAATGAAACCCGTGTTATCAAACTAAGCAAATATTTGCAGGTGCAAAATGAAGATTAGCCTGTCATTGCGGCAAAGCTTCCATTAAAAAAAACAAACAAAAAACAATTTGCACTTCAGGCGAATGACATTCTAGATGTTTGATGAAATGACCATCAGAACCTTAGTGACAATGAGATGTCACCCATTTGTAATGTAGAATTGTCTCATTTACTGTAGTTAAAAAAACAAAACAAAAAACAAAAACTTAACAATTCAAACTGCCTTATTTTACTAGTGGGACCTTACAACAATGTATTTGGACGTTTGAGAGGTACCTTATGCCAGCGAGGGACCTCGCAACAGTGGTAAATGGGTTACATTTGAAATTGAATACAGGACCGGTGATTATTATTTTTGCAATGTTCACTCATAAATGAATGGCAGAACCGAGGGAATATTCTGATGAGGAATATGGTGTCATCCTGTACGTGTTTTAGCAGTAATCTGTTATGACATTTGAGTTGGATTAAGAGCCATCGTCATTCGTTTTTTTTTTTTTTTTTTTTTTTTTTTCACTGCAATGTCAGTTTAAGTATGTCATCACTTTTAAGTTCACTTCAGTTTTGCCAACCTGTAACCCATATTTCAATTTAAAATCCACACATGACTTAAACTGCGTGCATTCGTCGCTTTAATTTAATCTGGCTAAATATACTCTCCACTTGCAGGAGACTAGTACTGGTGATGTACATTATGAGGTGTATTTTCTCCGAAGTAGAGTGTGCTAGATAGATCGTGGTAAACCAAACGTAATCAGCTTTCCTGATTACAATATATAAAATAAGTACTGCAATACTGAGGCAATACGTCATTGTAGCTTTTGGTCAGATCTGAATAGTGCTACATTGTAAATGGCTAAAAAGAGAATATATATGGATTTGCACTGCAGACCCGTTTCAGATCATTGAGTAATCAAATTACAAGGGTTTTCTCTCCTTCCTGATCAAGAACAGCTCCCTCTAACATAATTGAGTGTTTTGATTGACTGATTTTGTTAATGCTCCCAACACCACTCCTGCTATTGACCCACAGGCATTAAGCTTTTTCTAAGCCTAAAACGTGCTTTTATCTAAATTACAGTGCATCTTTAAGAAAAAAAAGGGGCTATTCTGTACACAAAATGCACATGCCTATGCTAGACAGTGTTTTTTTTAGTCATATAGCCACCCAGAGAAAGTATGTTTGAGGCCTCTTTGTTTTCTGTGGAATATTGTCATTGTCAGGACAACTCTTTAAAACAATCTGTTAGAATTATATTTTAATTAGAATATGAAAACAGTTGATACACGGTAAGCATGCGTCACAGCATTTTGACTTGCTTGGTTTTGGTACTTGGCCTCCCCTTTCAGGGCCCTTGGTGCTGCCGTCAAATTATGATTGTTTGAGGTACTGCAGGTAGGGAGACAATTTGACAGTGAGGCAAAAATAGAGAAGAATTCAACTGAGAACATGTCACAGACTGTAAAGAGAGGTAGGGCTCCATTTCCTGGTACTGATTTAAAGTGGGGAATGTCTGCTTGACTTTTGGTGATGGTTGCAAAGATTGGAAATTTTATTTTCCAGCTATCTTAACAGTACAGAACACGACAAACGGATTAGCTACCTCATTTAGTAAACAACTGTCAACTCACTTGTTTTTTTTTTTTTGTTTCTACTTTGTTTTGAAATGCAGTTTGAAACAAATGCAGAAATACGTATTTTATATTATATATATATATTATATATATATATATATATATATATATATATATATATATATATATACAGGGAATTGTATTGAATATTTTCATTCTTCCCTTCATTTTTGATTGGAGATCATTTTCATCATTCATTTGTTTTACCAAGATTTAATGGGGGAAACAAAGAAGGCTGTTAGCTGTTATTGTCCCCACCCATTCTTAACGGGGGCTTTTACTTGAGCTTCAACTGAATCTGTCCTTTGCTGGATTGTGACAGCTCCTGGATCTTCATTCATCTTGAATGAAATGTCAGTAGTCTATGCCTAATGTTGAGTACTGTCAGTGCTCCTTATCCTAGATTACTAGTACTACTAAATGTTTAACAGTAATATACTAAACTGATGCATACACAGGGTTAAACATTGCTAATAGAAACCCAGCAAAGTTTTTATTTTTTTCTTCTATTTGGTGAACCACACAATTCCAGGAAATCAGCCCATTATGGTTAGTAATTGTTATGAGAGAGCTATGTTCTACTTAGCAATCAATAAAGAAAGAGCATCAGAACTTAATTTATTTAATTGGTCAACAAGGAAAAACACAATTGAGCAAAGTAACTTGTTTTCAGAGGTCTCTGTGGAAAACATGTTAACCCTTTAATCACCTTGCATGTAAAACTCTTTCATGTAGGGCTCTATCCACAAGTTTAGATGGTACATGGTACTGTATAGTTGTTCAACCATGTTTATTATAAAAAAACTGATTAAACATGGCACTTATATATTTTTTTATATACAGTATTTTAACATATGGGTCATTCCTTGTGAAATCAACAAAGAATTAGTCTTCAGAACTACCTTCACTTTTTTAATGATATTTGCTAAAAAGCAGCGGTATATTGATTATACGTGGTTTAGATCAATTGTATTCTACAGTGCTGCTGATACAGTAGCGAGGTATAGCATCAATCTATTATCCTTGTGTTTTGGTTCATACAATTGTGATGCTGTTCGCAAGTCAAAATATGTAAATCATCTACCATACAGCTTGCACACCTGCTGCCCCCGTGACACCTGCAGGGCTAGATTTTTTCGTCCAGAAGTTGGTAGCTGTCCTACATCCACTTTGATTGTAATGAAGCAATTGGCTTGGCTATGAGATCGGACGATGGCCACTTGCCATCTGGTTTCCTGAGCTGTTGTGGGAAATCGCAGTGGTCAGGGAACGTAACTGGACGTCGTAAACTGGGGAGAAAATAACTGGCCACTGTAAATAAAAGTATAGTTTAAATGTAGTAAATAGGATTGGGAGACGATGTTTATATTCCGAGTTAAAATATCCCAGTTAGCACTAATCATGGACTACTGAATGTGTGGCTGGTTTCAAAGTGCCCAGTTAGCACTAATCATGGACTACTGAATGTGTGGCTGGTTTCAAAGTGCCCAGTTAGCACTAATCATGGACTACTTGCCTAAGATAACATCCACGATTAGTGGTAATTGGGATCTATGAAATCAACCCCTAATGTTACCTAGGGCACACAGTAGGTTTGTCTCGCAATAAATAGGCTTTTAGAAAATTAAAAAAATAAATGAAGTTGAAACCCAGTAATATTATTTGTGTGCTTTTACATTGGGTAATAGAAAGTGGCAGCATTGTGAAAAGGCTTGGGGCTGAAGAAGTTAACACTCCTATACTGTACAACCTTTCTGTGTTTAAACAGATCTGCATTGGGTGTGGGTGCATGGAAATATCATCTTGTTGGTGTGTGTGGTATACAGAGTTGAGCGTTTTAACAAACTGATTTTAATTAGCTTGCAGTGTACTTCTAAGAGCATTTTTATGCAATGCTGAGTGTAGCAGGTTTTCCATTTGTGGCTTCATATTTGCAGAATATTGACATGCAGTAAATGGGTTAAATATCTTGTGAGATGGCACATAGAGTGAATCTACTTTGTTGTGATTCAGGGATGCTTTATTTTATACACTAGCACGCCCATGCTGAGAACCCCTTATATACACAGATTCTTATTTTCAGTTTTTCCTGAAAAATGTACTTATTTTACCAATAAAATCTGTTACTATTGGTAGATATATTTTTATAAATAATAATGACACATAGATTTTAGGGGCTGCCTGTTTAAATCCAAGCATTGTATTGGAATATACAATACACACAAGCATGCGCATGCCTGTGTATTTACTGTGGAATCATCATTCATAATACTGGTTAGCTTACACAATATTAGCAAATATTATTCAAATAGATTTGTATTATTATTATTATTATTAGTAGTAGTAGTAGTATTATTATTATTAGTATTATTATTATATTTTGTAATATTTAGTTGTATTCATACTAGCAAGTTAAATCTATTCTACACTAGCACATGCACTCTAGGTTCCTCTGGGTTAAATGGCCACACTAATATTAGTCAGGTCTGCATTTGGAGCATTAGAAGTAATTCCTTTTAAATGACTTTATACGGTGAGGCCATTTAATTCTCTATGATTGTCAGCTATGGGATGCGGAAGTGGGAGATATGCCTTTTCCTGCAGTATTGTACGTTTGGTGCATCGCCTTCAGTGAAAACTTGCAGTAATGATGTTTCTAACATATTTATGAATAAAATATCCTTCTTATCTAGCATCTTCACACTCCTGTTGCTGTTTAGCCTTGCTTTTACTAAGGTTTACTATGGAAAGCTTATGTATTCTTCAGTGTGATTTACTATACCTCTGTGCTTTACCATGCCTGTCTGTTTTCAGTAGGCTTTACTATTTGCTATTCTTACCATGGAAAAAGGGTAGCAACCAAGGCAGAGCTTCTTACACAGCTTCTAATGACACAGTAGTCTGAAGCCTTCATGAAGAGGGGCTCTTATTTCTGTTGCGCCTTCTAAGAGGGAAACCACACATTATCTGTTGTATAAAGGCCCACCTTATAATCAGGAGAACTGCGTAAAAAAAGACTTTGGCCTCAATGGCTGCTGTGCTGTTGAGCTGGCTTGACTATGTGTCATTATTTTCATACTTCCATATTGTATCTACTTATATCAAGACAATTGCTTATCCAACTTTTGATTTATTTTTATCCTTAAAAATAAATAATTCAATAAATAAATAAATAAATAATAAAAAGTCCTGTTTCAAGTGGTGAAACACCTCCATGCAGGATAGGGTTTCCTTATTCCTCAGCTATCATTTCCATTACCAAGCAAACACCTAAAAATTGAATGTTGCTATATTTATTCAGTCAGTTTACATTTCCAGCTGGTTATCGCACTGCATACAGCAGGATGCAGGTGGTCCGTGCACTTCATGCATACGCTGGAAATTGGTAACTGTTGCAGTATTTTCAGTGCTTGCATTTACTGTACTATACAGAAAGCCAAGAGAAAATGGGAGTTATCACATCACAAGGGGCTATCATGTACACACACTTTGAAATAAATAATTAAGAAGGTCCTCTGTTCTTGCATTTTCTTCGATGGGACATTAATTAATGAATATGTTGTGCTGCCTGTAGGGGAAGACCGGTGCAAGTTGTTAGCTGTTGGAACATTTTATTTAGATAAAAATGAATTTTTGTTCTTAGAGTACAACTCACAGAATGGGTTAAAGATTAAGTCAGATTCTGGTTAAATTCCTACTTAGACAGTAAGTTAATAAAGATCTTTCTGGTCACTTTGTCCTTGCTAAGACAAGGCTGACCTCCAAGATATTTGATATCCTTTGATATCCAGTTCTAACATGAAAGGCATTTGCCATTTAGGGTGGATCATTGTTTTTATGTCAAACATCTTTACAAACTAGAAATAAAACAGGTTTTCTTAGGAAATTACAGTTTATTTTATGAGGGTTATATAACTGGCTAATTCAAAGAGAAACTGGATTGAACAAGATGCTTTGAAGCTAGGGTTAAGACAAGTGGACAATCAACCAAGTGATGATCTGTGTCTTTTTTCTCTGATTGGTTTAAGGAAAAAACATGATGTCACTGAGAGACTGCATTTAAACTGAGAATACTGAAATGTTCTTTGTATTGCTCTGATCCGTGATTCAACCTGAATCTGCAAACAGACAGCGGGTTAACTGTCCCCAGAGCATCTAATAGGTGATTGTGATTCATGCAGGTTGCAGTCTGTTTGACTGGATTTGTACATAGTTCACATTTGAATGATGGCAATCTGTCCTCGGAGCTTTTAGAACTGCTTGGTCAGTCTTATGCAATAAGTCTCACCCCCACCCATGACTGATGTTCGGCAAAAGTGAAAGCTGCAAGAGAAACCAAGCTCTGTTATTAGATTTATCATTTCCCACTGCACTTAACACAGTACAAACCTGAAAGTGCAGCATCTGAAATATTCCTTCTTTTTAAAAGGGTAAAGGTAGACTCCTGCTAACTATAGTGTGGAAAACATCGATGCTTTCTTTAGTTAGTCCAAAGATGTGTCATCAACACAGAATAGTGGGAATGGTACAATATATTTACTATCTAGTGAACAAAGCAGTCATTTGTTAGAATGTATAGACTTTAGATTTTATAGACAAGTGTGTGTTAAGAATATTTAAACAGTGGTAGATCTATCACCATTTAGTCAAGTGAATTGCCCACCCCCAGGTCTTGTGTTGTCTCTCCGTCATTAGCAGTGTTTTGTTTGTTTGAACGAGTCCTGTTTTAATTAAACCCTGAGTAAGGATGTGTGTTTAAATAGCTTAATTTGTCTTGCAGAGTTATCAACGCAGGAAAAAGTTCACTGAATGAAGACCAGGCCTGCTGTGAAGTAGTCGTTTTGAAGAAGAACTCTGAGGTCCCGTCCACACCGAATAAGAATTCCAACGCAAAGCGAAGGTCTTCATTGCCGAATGGAGAAGGCTTGCAGCTGAAGGACAACGCAGTGAGTACAACCATAAAGTATCAATTCAGAGAGAGCAGGACAGTGAACTAGAAGCTGTCAACCCTGTTCCCCTGGTGAGCACCCTCTGAATTGGCACTTGGGCTACCTGTACTGGCCTAGTCAGTTGCAGAAATAACCTCGCCCTCAGGGTGGAGTTAGGTATTACACAGACAGTACAGCAGTCGGCTTTTGGAATTCATTTCACTGCCCTCCAGCACCCCCAAGTAGCTGTTTCTCTGTGAACTCAGGTGGACACATGCAGTGTTGGTCTTTGTCCAGTAGCCTGCCAAAATCAATGTCGAGCTCCTGGGGGTACACAGTTGGTTGCTTGGCAGTGGTGTTGGAGGACACCCACTGACCTTACAATCTCTTGAGCTGTTGGGGGGAGTTTGATTACAGCACGTAACTGGGCACTCTAAATTAGAGAGACAAACTTGTGTAAAAGAAGAATTGTGTCTTTTATACATATATATATATATATATATATATATATATATATATATTATATATATATATATATATATTTCCTATAGCATATTCTATGTTCAGCTTTCAAAAATGTTTCAAAATGTATGATTGCGTACAAATCGTAAAATGAGTTCCTATATTTAGAAATTACATAATGGAATGTTATTCAAAGACTGTAATATATAGAAATTGCAATGCTTCTGAGAGATGACACAGAAACATTTGTAGTTCATAAATAATGCATTTGCACAGTGACAGACTTTATCTGTTGCCACATCCCAACAGGGTAATCTCCAAGGTTGTCAGCAAATCTTTTAACAGGCTAGAATATTGTATATTAACAAAATATCGGATCACAATTACTGCTACAATGTATCTGAGGAAAATGTTTGAATGTTCAAAGTTCTGTGTGTTATAAATGCTTGAGTTCATTACAAACTATCTGAGGAAACTACAGCTGAGAAGTGAATAACAAGCCAAAAGAGCTGTCATATCCTTCCGAAGGAGACTTTGAAAGGGTCAACGTTCCTGCTCCTCTCCGAAATATTGGAAACATGCAGAAACTTTACAGATACTGTACCACAAACCCCCATTGATACCAAAGGCTAAAATCCAGTCCTATTTGAACATGACCTGTAAAACCTAGTTCATTCAATCTGAAGTGAAGACAAGACAGAAGGGGCCAGGTGGTTCTAGGCCTTTATGTCTGTCACCTCTGGAGGCCTGAGTTTGAAGGACCTGACAAGACAGGGTTGCGAGAGTAAGCTCTTCTGGTGCCTGACCGATCTGTGCCAAACTGCTAGCACAATTTCCCTTTCATGAATGTTAGATTTGCTTGTTATCACCTTATCCAAGATTCCAGTAGCATCTATATGTGAATTTAATCTTAACAGTACATCACATATTTACACCAAACCTTTAACCTTAACGTCACTATGTAGGATTGAAAAATTGCTATTGAGTCACCTGGCGGATATTACAGTATCTGTACCACAGATGCTATTCAAAGTGTGGATATTCCTGGAGCGTTTAGTCCCAGACCATTCGAGAACTTGCACTAAACTCAGAAGAACCATTCAAATAAATAAATAGAACAGAAAAGTGACCACAGAAACCGGATTTCCAACAAGTACCCAACATCTTATGTTTATTATGTGTGTACTTTACATTGGTAGGTTTGGGATCAATACAAAACCACAACACAACAAAAACAGACAGGCCTTTTTGTTGAAAACCATCTTAAGCAGCACTGTGGCTATTTGTATTGATGTACTGTTTCTACCCTCAGGATTTGGAAGGTCTTACTTTGCATTACTGGGCCCTCTTTGACGGGCACGCTGGATCAGGGGCGGCAGTGTTCGCCTCCAAAGTGTTACAGCAGAAGATAACGGAGCAGTTGCAGGACGTTCTGGATGTCCTTAAAAACACGGCTGTGCGTCCTCCCGCCTGCCACGGGGAGGACCCTGACACCACCACCCCGAACTCAAGGACTCTGACGAGGGCCGCCTCCCTGCGAGGAGCAGCTGGGGCTCCTGGTTCCCCCAGCACACCTCCAACCCGCTTCTTCACTGAGAAGAAAATCCAGCACGAGAGTCTTGTGGTTGGGGCAATCGAAAATGCTTTTAAAGAAATGGTAGGTACTCTTTCCTTTATAGGAAGTAATTGATCAACAGAGCTGTGGGTACAGACCTCTTAGTTTAGTTTATTCATTTTGTGGCTGCAGGGCCAGCACAGGTACATCTCAGTAGTGCAGGCATTAATACAAAGTGCTAATCAATAGTGTTTGGATGTGCAAGCAGCAGATTAAAAAGAACATTGCCCTCTGTTCAAAGTGCTCATTTATAGAGACAAACGGACCGTTCCCTGCTAAAAGGAAAGGATAAATAAAAGATTTGTGCCTGTCATGGAGCATGTCTTTCTTCCCAGAATTAATTAACTAAGATCCCATTATTGGAGTGGACTTAATTGTGATCTGAGGTACCAGCCTTCTTTAAACCACTTTTGAATAAAGTACTGCAAGCTTTTTCAAATGAAAAGTTGTTTTGAACAATTAATCGTACAGTACTTCAGACCTAAAATTAACACTCTATTTTACAGTTCTGGCTAATAACATTCAGTGTTGTTTTTAATAGGTTCCTAAAGGTTTGTTTCATATTTACGTCTCGTATTGCTGAATAAGTAATATTGTGTAAATGTTATCATTGAAATCAGTTGAAAAACAAGTGGGGTTAGATTTAGAGCATCAAGAATGAATTGTGTTAAAATGTTCTGCTCTGTACAACCACTAGATGGCGGGGCATCCCATAGTAATGTAGTGCTTGATTCCCTGGCCTCACACCGGAACTGCAATGGAATGGTGCTCTGCTGCATTCGGGAAATTATTTTAGACTGGAAAATCAGTGGCACAGAAATGTACTCTTAAGCATGCATGTATTTGGCTGGCAGGTTTACATTAAATGAAGACAAAGGATTTTAGTACACTCTGGTGAACTACCTCTTTTGAATAACTATACTATACTGTATAGTAGTGTATTCTTTTTAGTATCATTTATTGTGTGATTGGCTGTGCATTTTATGGTAAATATCCCAGAGTATGCCTTATTCTTATTTATCTGTCAGTTGTGTGTTTTCAATGTGTAGTTCTAGATGTTGTGTTTTTTTGTTTGTTTGTTTTTGTATGCAGGGTTGCTCATCAGTCAATGTTAAACAGATCCTCATGGTTTACTCTTTTAGGATTTACATTTTTTTTTTCACAGATTCCTTCTGCGACAATAAAGGGTAACCTCTACTGTGACTACAGTGGCTAAATGTATATGTTATATATACAGGAAGTATGTAATAGTATCACTACAACTACCTTTGGGGAGTATAAACAAAATAGTGAACAAGATGTTTTTTTTTTTTTTTTTTTTTTAATATAAAGGGCACAAGTGGCTAAAGTGCTGTGGAAGAGTGTTGTAAACACTAGAACCAGCCACACACTGGCAGTATTCAAACCAGTCCCTAAGGAAGAAAGTTATCTTCATTCTTTGGCAGTGCACCGCCAGTGCTTTGTTGTGATTTAAAATATCTCCCATCTGAACACTATGAATAAAATAAATAAATAAATAAAGGAAACCTATTTTGCTGTTGCGTAATCCTCCAATATAAATCTATATGTGCCTTTTGAAATAAAAACAATAAAAAGAAAACCCTTTGATTCAAGCAGAGTATTTTCTTTTTCAGTTTCAAGAGATTGATATTCTGTGAGCATTCCTCGCCTTATAAAAGATATATAATTACAGAAACACTGAAAGAGAAGCAGAACAGCCAACATGCTGTAGCCTCCTTGGAAAGTCCTGGGAGATTTCATCCCCAATTCAATTGCACGGTCACACTGGAGTTTACGGAACCACGTCTAACACTAGATCATTTCATCTGCTTCTCTCTGTCCTGACTGCTTGCTCATTTCTCTGTATCCCATTGAAATAAAGAGCTGAAATTGCCTTTTTAAACATGTTTTCTCGCACATGGAAATTAAACTCTGTGTCTGGCTATCACTAAAGAGCTGATTTTCTTTAACTCGTATATTTATTTATTTCTGCTTGTATTTCTTGTTCTTATAGGATGCCCAGATTGAACATGAAAAAAGCATATACTATATCTCTGGGGGCTGCACTGCGCTGGCTGTGGTCTTCCTACTGGGGAAACTTTACGTAGGAAATGCTGGTGACAGCAGGTGAGGGAGTGCTTGCATCTACAATGGGTAGCCCTGGTTCATGGGCGGCATGGTAACAGGTAATGAAGCTGGGATCGCTGTGTGCTGGGTGGATCTGCACGTGCGTTTTGTTAAGATCCTAATTTCATGCTGGACCCTGAGTCACAGCTTTAACTTAAGAAATGTTTCTTCAGAATAGGTATTGTTTTTAAATAATAAAATACTTCATCCATAAAGTCAAAACTGTTCATCACAAAAATAAACCTTGAAAAACACATTTGTTTACCTGGTCTGAAGTGTTGTGTTAAAAAGAAAAAACGCACCAATCAAGATATGTTTATGTTTCATTAAACTGTATTTTATAAAAAGTATAGGAACTTTTCACAAATACCATATAAAACAAATACAATAGAACCGTTTGCAGATTTTGAGACCATTATATAATTGTCTTTGATTGACACAGTATATTACTGTACTTAATCACGCATTAAATCTGTTTTTGTTGAAAGCCAATTTGGTGGTGGTGGGGGGGTCTGCTGAATGTTTAAAGTCACGTGCCAAAATACTTAAGTGATTCAGTATTCTCTCAATTAACTGTTCATGGAAATAATTGAATTTCCAGACATGGCTTTGTTACGCCATATGCAATTTTCCTAATCTTGTCCTGACAATGATGTGTTAAGCTTTTAGAGCAATAGCTGTGTTCTAGTATTAAATGTTTAAACTACATTTAATCGAATCACATTAGTTGTCGTACGGCTTGTTTTTCCCCTGTCACTTCAGCTTTCCCTGAGGGGACAGGGTGATCTGAATTGCAAATAAAGAGTAACACTTTCATTGTGTTTCCAGCAGATCCTATCCCCGTAACGTTGGTAACTATTGTGTACTCTACAGTCATCATCCCGCGACTATATTGAGAGCTTCTATAGGGTTAGTTTTTAAGGGTTGCTCCAGATCCCAGATCTAGTACCTTTTTGTGTGACAGGCGAGAATTGTACAGTTTGCAAAAGATGAACCAGGGGAAAAAAAAAAAAAACTATAAACATAACACTTCCATGAACTGAATGACAAAACATTACTAGTGTTCTTGAAACATATATGGGAGCTTCTGTAAATCAAGGTCAGTACGTTGGGTCTAGAAACGAACAAAAAAAGCCATCCATCTTCCTTAATTATAAGATCCAGTACACTCTTTGTTTACAGGTGAACCCCTGGTTATATTAAACATTCCCCATCTTGATGCAAAACATGCACAAGCTGGTTATTGGTGACCCCTAACTGCCTAATGACAAGTACAGTATTCTCGTTTGACTAAAACAGTTTTACAGAAGTGGTGTCTTGGTTTGGATTCGGTTGATTTAACAGTTCCTTGAAGAATAGTAGAATAGGTTTATTGTACTAGAATATTGAAGCAGTCATTTCAAAATGACTTCATCGTGTAATTGCAATTACAAAACCCAGCACATCATGTGATGTTTGTCTTTCTTTATCTTTAGGGCTATTATCATTCGAAATGGAGAAATAATCCCAATGTCATCAGAGTTTACCCCTGAGAGTGAAAGACAAAGGCTCCAGTTTTTGGTAAAATATTTTGGGTTCTATTTTCTAAGCATAATCTCCACTCTCTGTTTCTGTTTTTCATGAGGTGTGAAATTGATGTTACAAAATGAAAAACAAACCATGCATTGGATTGGATTGAATTTACTTTTGTTTTACTTTTTGTTGAATTAACAGGTTTTTCTTCTTTTAAAAGTTAGGAGTAAATGAATGCTCTAAACAGTTGCATTAAGCATAGGGTCTTTCAGAAGACTTCACAATGTGCTGTGTAAGGAACTGACCTATGTTAGCTGTTAATAACCCTAATGACCGGTGGATTTGTCACAAAGAGGGTGCATGTCTCATTTTACCATGTTGTTTTTTTTTTTTTTTTTTTTTTTTTTTTTACAGGATTCCAGGTATTTTACACCATATTTTGGATAACTGAAGAATTTCCCAGTAAATACATTTCCAGTATCCATAGCCACAAGTAGTAATATGAATGTGTGCATGTGAATTGAAGCATTTTGCATTGTATGTACGTCCGTATAGTATGTGACTGTAAGATAAATGGCTAAGAATACCTCACTTTAAGCAAATACTGTTTCAATCGAAATAATAATACATCATTTCAAACTACAGGTACTGGTACGGTAAGGTACCAGAGGTTTTGAATCTATCACTTAAGAAGTCTGCAAAAAAACAAATGCAGCCTTTTTTTATAGGAAAATGTCAATAAGTTAATCCGTGAGGTTGTGGTGGCGCTTCGAATGTGTAAAACATGAAATTAATTTTCCAGTTTCTCAATAAACCCTCAAATGCAATTTCAGCATTATTAGTTCATGTGCATCCACTTGTGGACCATCTGCTTAACCCTTATATACCCAGCAAATGCCGATTTTTTTTCTTAAGGCATGTCTCCATTTCCAGTGGGTTCAAGTTTTAGGGCTCAACTTTGATGACCGCTAATAAAAAGGAAGGCAATGTGCAAACTTGAGCATCTGCGTTGCGTCCTGCCATATCACCTGTGTTGTGAACCTGAAAAGAGCAAAAGCTGCACAAGAAACTGAATTCCCCTGTTAAAATGGAATACTTCTTACCTTTCAACGTTTCTTTGATTCTTTTGATAATAACATAAGAGTTATTTCTATTATAGTAAACATTGCTCCCTGTGGGGGCTTGTGTTGGGTACAGTGCAGAAACTGTTTCTGTACAATATGGAATTTTATGAATGTTGTTGTTGCAGTGAAAAATATAGATTTGCAGGAAACTTTCTTTTTTTTTTTTTTTTTTTTTAAGTGCACTTCATAATTAAGGCTATGATTTTGGCACGGTAATTTCTTAGTACATTTGACGGACGAGATGCGGCAAAAAAACAAGAATTCACGGAAAGGTCACCAAATAATGTAGTTTTAGCTATGTCAACATACACAAGCTTTTAAATAGTACACCAAAACCAATAATATAAAGACTATTGCTTTTGACTACTGACCAGTTTAAATGATACTTTAGAGTACAAAACTTACAGTACATACTTCAAACTCCGACATAATTTCTGGTCTAAGTCGGAATTGCGTCTTGTAGAATCTTGAGACGTCCGTCTTTTTTGGAAGGGTGTACAGCCTTAACCGATCATCAAACCTTTCGCCTGTCATTCTAAAATACCTCAAATACCTCCCACTGTCACATACCTGCATCTCTCAAAATAATGTTTGAAATACCTCCCACTGTCACATACCTGCATCTCTCAAAATAATGTTTGAAATACCTCCCACTGTCACATACCTGCATCTCTCAAAATAATGTTTGAAATTCTTCCTTTCAGGTTCTCTGTTGGTTGAGAGGACGGATGTACAAACGTCGCTTTTGATAATTTTTTTTAAACCTCTTGTATAAGAGATACAAACTAAAATGTAAATGCAGTCTGTATTTAAAGTATGAACAACAGCAGTGACCACTTTGCGCAGTAAAAAGGGCTGTGTCACGATACGTCCTTCGCACAGCAAATGGTGAAGCTGCACAGCTTAGCTGTCTGCGCCTGACGTATCGCATTCATCTGCAACAGAAGTGTGAACCAGGCTTTAGAGTTTTACAGGATTCTGAAACAAACGGCATTTTGTAAAGAAAGTTGGTAAACTTCTGTTATCGTATGCGTTTGTTCTGTCTACAGAAAACAGCTCTCTCACATGTGTTATGTGTTTTAGCTGTCACCCGGATATTTGGAACCTTCACGTCGAAAAAGGGGCAATAAAAGTGACCCAGAAGCAGTTAATTCCTGTAAATTTGCAGTTATTTCTTGTCTGTTCCAATTTTGTCCATACAAGGGTTGATTATAACAGTGTCCCTGGGTGTAAAGCCACCATCTACTGGCTTCATCTGTTTCTGTGTAAGTCTGCAAGGGGGTATATATGTGGTCATTCATCAGTGATTACTGCCTGTAGTTCTTTCAGGGAATTTGGGGGTGAAAAAGGGAGCGAGTGGGTTGTTTACAGCTATCCTCATGAGTGAAATAAACACAGCACGCCATGCTTGTTCATGGAGTATTCTGTTTATATAACAAGTTCAATCTATGGAAAGGAAAGTATGTTTAAACCTATTTTAAACAGCTGAATTCTGGGAATTACTTTCCTAACTGTAAATTAAACTCTACATCTGTTTAGCAACACAACATCATTTGAAATGGTTCAATTCAGGGGTGCCATTTTCTTAACAAATATATCGATCACAAGTGCTACGTATTGCAGGGGTTTTACTATTTGCCTACCCCTCCTGTGGGTTCAATGTATAATTGTGTATCCTTATGTTTCCACCAGGCATATATGCAACCTCACTTGTTAGGGAACGAGTTCACGCATTTAGAGTTCCCCAGAAGAGTCCAGAGGAAGGAGCTTGGGAAGAGGATGCTCTACAGGGCTTTCAACATGACAGGCTGGTGAGGACAAAACGGCTTTCCATTCCATAGCCAGGGGCTTCAAAAGGCCCATTTCAGTATTCTTCTTCTACCAAAAAAAGGCCAAGGAACGTATATATATATATATATATATATATATTTTTTTTTTTTTTTTTTTATTTTTTTTGCTTGCTGTTCTTTTGACATTCCCTTTGAAACTAGCCCACATGAAAAACAGAGCCGGCTTTTATATTTGATCTGGGCTTTGAACCTTTTATCCACTTTCTATAGTTTTGATAATTTGAAAACTTCTTAAACTTGTTTTTGTTCAACTTCTATCTATTTTTACTGTTTTACAGGCAGTCTTGTCAAATTGTCATCTTTTCAAGCTAGATTATCCTTTAAATTTCTGCTGCAGCGTTTTGATTAAATAGTTTCCTGTACTCCAATAAAGCCAGTTTATCCATCACTGTAAAACAGTAGTTTTAGGATATGCAGTAAAAGAAGCTAGTGAAATTCTTTGTCTAGAAGTAATTGGAATTGATACTAAGATTGCAAGTACACAACACAAACAACAATATACAAAACAATTAAAAACAAAGCATTGCTATCGTACTGTTGTCATATACACACATATTGCACAATAACACAAAGCAAATTAAATATCTACTTGCTGAAGCAGTTTTTATTTTAGTCAACTAGGTGTTCACCTGTGGCAGCAGTGCACTAGCAAAAGTCACAAGGCAGTGACATCAGCTCCCTAGCAACAAGCCTCCTATGTTGTTGTTGGGAATGGATTCTTTCAATGCAACGGGTTTGTGCATTCGAGAAAGAAGAGGAAGACTCGTTAAATTAATTGGAGACTGAAGTTGATGAGAAGCAATTGCCCTCCACTTTACGAATTAAAATGGTGTGCTGCTTTTTATACAAAAAATGAGAAAAAGCAGGTTGTGTAGAAGATTTATACTGGACCCTGACACCCGTGATAAAATGAGGGAATGGTTGTACAGTATTTATTTGTTAGCCTGTTTGTTTTTCTATGGGTCTCTCGCTATATCGTGGCCCTCGATATAGAAGAAAAAAAAAAACTTTTTAGTTTGAGAATCCTGTGGTTTTGTTTTATATCTAGGTCTGACACCATAACTTTTAAATCTCTTCCCCTCTTTCTGATCCTTGCGTGGGCATGGCAACAGCTAATTTTACAGATCAGTTGATTGGCAATTAATCGTTCCAGGGGCATAAGGGGATTCTTCCCGGGGAGATCTTTCTTAAAAAAAGATCATTATTAAGAAGAAAAAAAATGAAGGTCACAGTGACTTTCCCCTATAAAATGTTATTTTTATTCCTACTTTTGAAAATGTTAAAAATAAAAATTGTCGCTGTGTATTTTAACATGGGGGCAGGGAATTGAGAAAGAGAAAGGTCAAATGATTTTTTATATATCAACATATACTTTAATACCTGTGGTTGCAGTGCGATTAGGGCACGAGGCACAGCCACTGGCCTGTAATATATTTTAGTGTGATGAGGCTAATGAAATGCAGACCTGTGCAGCTGTATTAAGACAGTTGTGTAACTTGGAAACCTAGTTAGCTAATTGGAGAAAGCCAGATAAGTATAAATTGTATTTATTTATTTAGTTATTTTTTCCCCACTGTGAGTGTAAGGTGTCAGTGCCCTTGTAGTGCTCAGGTTTCTTTGCTTCATTGTGATGTATAGCCATGCATGTCAGACAATGAGCCTTCTGGACCACGGAAAGTTAAATCATCCAGAGGGGTTTTCTCCCACAATTGTTGCTCATTTATATTTACAAAATTATGAGCAGGTTCTGCCGGACAAATTGAAGCATAACCTTGTTTTTTTCGAATGAAATGTTGAAGAGTGTAAGATATTGTATTGGCAGCAGCTGTCTCGGTGCTTACCTATTCTCTCATTTGAACTGTTCCTTGCCTCCTGCCTGTGTAAATTGGATTGTGTTCAACTGCAGGGGAGTGGACAGGCACAGTGGGTGTAGTGCGGTCCTATGTTTTATTTGCATTGAAGAAAGCTTCAGTCCTGCGCTATAGATCAATAGAAATTAATTCATTGACTCAGAGGCAGGGCTTATTAGAGAGACCTCAGATATAATTCCTCAGAGACCCTCTTTAATAAACCAGTCCCATCTGATACTCTTCATTACCATTTACATTGATTCCTAAGGCATTAAAAAGAAAATGTTCCGGTCCCACTTTGTGCCAAAGAATTTTCCAGCCTGAGAAAATGCTGTCAAATTAAAAAAAAAAATTTAAAAAAATGCAGGTAAACAATTCAATTCAATAAATCTTTGTCTTTTTGTTTTGTTGTCGATTTGAATTACAAATAGCTCTGAAAGTAAGCCAGCTGTCCACAAATTATAGAAAAAAATAGATATTTTTGAAAACTGCCATTCATGCAATGTGACGTTTCACAAGGTTGATGTAATAATTTGTAGCACTGATAAATGAAATGGTGTGTTAACTTATAGAATATATTTTAGAAATATTTCATAATGCACTCAAATGGTGTAAAAAAATCAGCAGTGTGAGTAAGGTTATACTGAAATAATAATGTTGGTGCCATGGTAAATGCTGCAAATCTCTGGGGTCATTTGTGGGATAAAGAGTTGGTAGTGTTACAACAGACCATCAGCAGTTTTTTATTTTCATTTTCTGGTGACCTAATGACAGGGAGTTTCATTCATAAAAAGAAACTAGCTGAGCTGAAGACATTTCAATAGCCAAAATATGACATGCATATAGGCTAAAAAAAGAAATTGGGTGTTATATAGCTAATGCATTATAAGTATGTTTTTTTTTTTTTTTATATATATATAACTTGTTTGCTATTAATTTTTGCACCCGTCAAGCAAGTAGCTGCCTAAAACCAATACAGGCTTTGGCGCTTATATTTCGTTTTTCACTTTGGGGTATCCCAAAACATAATAAGATGATGCACAAAGTAGCCATAACAGACTTGTTGCTTGAACACTAATCTTGTGTTGATGCAAAATGGGCCTGTTGTGAAATTATGCCAGAGACTGGACTATGGTCAAACCAAGACTGCATAAAATACTGAGCAGGTTTGCCTCATATGAGAACTATTAAACAAATCTGCCAAGTGGATTTTCTTCTTCTATATTCTGTTTAGCTCAAGGCTTTACCATAATTTGTCGTCTCGATGATTAAGTGTGCTCGCTATTACAGAATGTCCGTGTACCGCAAAACCAGTTTAAAATTGTTTGGTTTAATTCTTTAACGTCGTGACCTAGTCAGTACCTGATTACTGCCTGTAATGTGTGTAAAGGTCTTCCAGTCCACAACAGCCATCTTCAATTCACCAGCTTGTTCGATACAGCAGTGGAATTTGGATGAGTCACCCATTTCATACAGTCTGTTTTGAAACCGTTTCTAAGCTGTGTTCTGTGTGACAGACTCCTGAGTTAGCACTGCCTGTTAGAGGCAATGCATTTCTGATTCAAGCTGGATATTTTCTCTAAAATGGAGGCTATACAGCAGGATTAGTGTTGTTAAATTGCGAGCTCTGTCTCGGGCCCTGTGATGGTGATAGATTGTTGTTTGCAATGTACAGGTTCTGCATGTTTTAAAGATTCCCAGCAAGCTGAAAAAACAGCAGGGGAGGAGTCCTGACCTGTACCGTACAGCACATCTCCTGACAGTGACGAATTACCCTGTCAGTGTGGAAAGCATACAAGGAGCTTATCCGGTACTGTAGAGTAACTCTGCTACAACCAGCACCAAAAGATTAGAGAGAAAGAGAATAATAAGATGATATTTGACCCCCAAGTTATTTTAATAAGTATACATGTACTGCTCAATTTGACAATACAGAGTATAAAAGAGCTTTTGAACAAAAATCACAGAAGGCTTAAGTATTTTATTTATTTACTGACTTTTATAAAGATAATCAGTAACCCAGTTTTTTTTTTGTTTGTTTGTTTAAATACTGTGTGTGCCAAAACCATTAAACCGAAACATTGTAATAGTTTACTAAGTTCACACAAGGAACGTTGCAACTGCTTTACATCAGGTTATCCCCAGCCTGCAACAGACAAAACACATGACCTTCCTAACAACAGCTGGCTGTTTCTGCTTGACGGTACATCTCAGTAAGCTCATTATACTGTACTTCACAGTCTACATGTGGGGTGACCTTGAGTTTCAACATCATCCAGAGACTACATCTGCCCCATGATCTTGGGTCAAGTTCTTAGAAATAACCTTTATAATTAAAAAATAAAAAAATAAATCAAAAACTGCCTTGCTGTTTTCTCTATTCATACCCATATACGTTTTTGTGCATCATATTGTAGTGTAGGAGCACCACAACACTATATTGAATATCTGGCTGAAGCTGGGAATGTGAAAAGCAATCGCATCAATCTAACAAGCTGCCTTTGCCTCTTCAGTTCTCTAGCCTAGTACATAAAGTGACGTGGACATAACAAATTTACCTTGAAAAGGCCAGACGTCGTTGAAACTAATCGTTCTGACAAAAGAAAACAGAAGATGAAAAGGATTTTCCAACCTGCTCCATATTATAAAGCAAACTTAGTTCTGGCAGTGCCCTTATTACACCTTCTGGAACGTTCCTGGGATCTTTGAATACCTGGTTTGTTCATTGTCTGCTATTTCATTTTCATGTTGGTTTGGCCCTTTCTTATTTCTCCCCACGGAAAACTGAATTTTACTGTTTTGGAATGATAGCTGTATCAAGTTGTAAAGATATAATTTAAAACCAGCCTCACTGTGTCCCGTGTTAGCTACTCTCAAAAGGTACCTGTCGGTGGTCATATTGATCCAGGATTGGTTTGTAAGATGACTCAGTTTGTTTGGTCAATGTCTATCTGTTTTTGCTTTCTCATTGCAAATCGCATGCTTGTGTTTTGTGCTCAGGTTTACTCTAACAGCTATTTCTTACTGTAGTCCAAAGTAAACATCTTGTGCAATGCAAGGATACTGTGAATAGGACACTGCAGTAAACATGTAGAATGAAATGACATGCGGCTGCCATGAATCAACCATGACCAAAAAAAAGAAAGAAGGTTGGCTCGCAATCATTCCATGTCAATTGAATCAGTGAAATTCAGTGTATTTGTCATGGCATTTACTAAGTCAGATATTTCAAATGTCACCTTCGACTAAGAAGCTATCGTCCTTTTTCTTTTCATACTGTTCATTGTTGGTAACAGCAATAATGTATGAATATTTAACACACTGTACACTTTTGTTGCGGTGCGTATAGCCGCCCTTGTAAAGAGGAGCATCTTAATCTGCTGTAAATGGTTTTTCAACAGCTCCTATTTTATAACCCATTACAGACTTCAGTGAATCAGCGCCTCATGTCCCAGAGATGATGGAGTGAATTTGCAGGGCAGTAAATACACTGCCCTTAACATTGACCTTTCATTGACCTCTCTTTTCTACAGGGCATATAAAACCATAGAGGAAGATGACCTGAAGTTTCCTTTAATTTATGGGGAGGGCAAGAAGGTGAGCTGTATCCACCTTGACAAAATGATTCCCATTGTGCCCCTCAGCCTGCCAGCTTGAAGGAAAAATGTGTCGCTCATATAACATATGTTGATCATTTGGGTGCGTCTTCAGGGATATCTGTTGTGGGTTAATATACTTTATATGGTGTGACTCCATCGGTAAACCCTCTCTCTACCTCGCACAAACACACATTGCCCAGAGTTCCAGCTTCACACACTGGTTGTAGAAAAGCTTGTTTTGCTTTCCATTAACAATGTTAATTGGGTCTTCAACATTAGTTTCCTGTCATTGAGATGAGGAATACAATTTGCAAAGGCTTTTAAAATGTGTGATACACATGCACATGATGATGATGTTATTATTATTATTATTATTATTATTATTATTATTATTATTATTATTATTATTATTAAATTATTTAGCAGAAGCTTTTATCCAGTTATTATCTGATTGATGCTTTAATGATATAACATGACCATATGTAAACCAGCTATCTGGGCTAATATTAAAATATGACTTTGGCTCATAATAAGCAGACTTGTGACCAATTTGGTCAAATTGCTTTTCCCTCACCTTTATGGTGTGACGGGTCTTTGGTAAGCTTCCCCTTGATAAAAAATGGATTAAAATGCACTATCTGCCACTATTAAGAGAAGATAGTGGTTTACTACGGTTGCAGAAGAATATAAGCCCAGTATATAAATAATGTCATGTTTTTTTTTATTTGCAGGCACGTGTCATGGCCACTATTGGTGTTACCAGAGGACTAGGGGACCATGATCTGAAGGTTCATGACTCTAACATCTACATCAAACCTTTCCTCTCCTGCTACCCCGAGGTATGTTTCTTTCTCATTTAAATGGTTCAGTGCATTGCTGAATGAATTATTCGTTATCAGTTCTGAGGAAAGCTGCAGGTGATGCTCAGAGTGATTGGCACCCACTTTGAAAAGTATAATTACACTAAGGTGCACTGTACAACTCTTCACTTAAACAGCAACATATTTCAGGGTTTTTTTTCTTTTTTTTTTTTATAAAAACTATACTTATAAATGACCAAACAGTCATTGGAGTTTCAAGAGTGAAACAGCCATTTCCAGTGAAATATAGTTGACGTGAACTGGAAAATCATGAGAGGGACACTCAAACAAACTTTTCATCTTAAGTCAGCTACTCACAGTAGAATGCTGTGCAACTCAATTGACCTACTTGTACCTCAGTCCTCCAAGCTATAAAAATGGGGCAGAAATAGGACTCTGATGAAAATTAAATGTTGCCTTGCTGTTTACTTATGCCTGGCCTATATAATTATTAATTCACTCAGGGCTAGATGGAGATGTATTTGACTTTCTGCTGTGCTTAAATATATCAAATGGACCTGATATTCTGTGAATGCCTTTATCTGGTTGTAGAGATATACAGTATATCATCACAGTCTGTGGCTAGGCCAAAGGTATCTCAAGTGAGATGGCCTAATCTCCTGTGAAGAGCTAAATGTGTTTGAAAGTAATTATGCGAGGCATAGTGGAAGAAACAGAGAATATAACACTAAACCCTTCTTGGTTTACTGTGCTATATCATGATAAAATAAAAGTAAACTGAGGCATAGCAATTCATATTGCATATTAACATAATTAAAACACACACACACACACACACACGGTAAAACCCTGTAACTGTGTTACTGCAAAATTACTTATTTTATGAAGATGTTTTAAATGGGCAAAAGGAATGTCCCCACTATAAATGTACCTATAGTGAAGGACAGATGCATGAAAGCCATACAGAGAATATTTAGATCAGATTTTAGATGGTTGACATTTTACAGTATGGGCTCATTCTGAAATCCAGCTGTCAGCATTCAGGGGATGTGCTTTTTCTGGGCTGTGCAAAAGGGGTGTAAAAGCAGTTACAAAGTAGCTGTCGGATCCTTGTTAATGTTGTTGCAAATAGCAGTAACAAGCAGAAATGGAATTGGCTGTTAAGGAGAATTTTCATGAAAATCATATTTGTTTCTTTTGTTTTAATTATTTATTTTTTGATTGGACCCTTCTTATACAACATTTATGAAGCATGGAGTTTAAATACAAATCCATCAGTGTGTCATGATATTTCACATTCCACATCCACATTCTGTTTTGATGTTCCGTGACACTGTGACACCAGTCAGTATGGATGTGGGATTATCTGAAAGTAAACTGGGTGGCAGAATACAGGACGTGAATAGTGTGTAATTCAATTACGGTAACTGCATGGAAAGGGCACAAAAGCCATTCACATCCAAAAACACTTATTTCACCAGAAGTAAGAGCAGGAATCTGTAGTTATGCAGTTATTACATTGTTATTAAATGGTTATATATGCATCATAATCTAAAGCGCTGCAGAAAACTGTATTGTTATGTACCATTGACTGCAAAGCTAACCTAAAGGTTCATAATTTGAAGTTGCATCTATAAATGTCTGCGTGAAATCAATCAAACAATCTATTTTATATAGCTCCTTTCATAGTGGACCACCAATAAGCACTTTACAAGATGCAGTAACAAGAAGAAAATCCATAATACTTTAAATACAGAGAAATGCATAATACATGAATCAATTTTACCATCTCTCTTTAGGTCAAAGTGTACAACCTTAAACAGCATGAGCATGGAGCAAATGATGTGCTGGTATTAGCCACAGATGGGCTATGGGACGTGTTGTCAAATGAAGAAGTGTCAGAAGCTGTTACAAATTTTCTGGCAAACTGTGACCCTGATGATCAACACAGGTACATGTGAGATTCTGCAATTCTGCATTAACACCAAAGGATTTTGCTCACACAATGTAAAATGTTTCCTAAGGTAGAGGTAACATTGTATACCTTCTCTTAGCTTTTGGCCCTGTGGCCAGTCATTTTCACAACAGCGACACCTGTTTTTTCTTTTTTTTTTGCTTGGTTTGATATGCACATTCATGGAGACAAGCAATCTTAATATTTTAAAATCTTGCTAAATTTAAAGTATTATTAAAATATACACTATTAAACTGGAACAGTATTTTTTACATTATATTTAAGAAGGATGTATTATAAAAATGTCTCCTCAATTAACTTTCCTAACCCAATTAGCCCATTGCCCCACCTATATCTAAACCAGGTTCAGATATACAGTACACGTATACAAATATGCACAGTAACAGTTGTGTGACTTGCTGGTTGGTAGTGTGCATAGTGGTAAATGATTTAAATTGCTTCTAGCAGAGTTGCTGTATTTTGTGGTGAAAGATTTCAATGGCACATTTTTTGCTGTGGCAGGTACACTCTGGCAGCTCAGGATCTCATCATGAGGGCTCGAGGAGTTCTGAAAGACCGAGGCTGGAGAATCTCCAATGACAGGCTTGGTTCAGGGGACGACATCTCTGTCTACATCATTCCCTTACTATATGGGAACAAACATCCCTAGCTATCGCCCAGTTTAAAAGGAGGCTCACTCAGGTTAACTGAGAAATGTTACCCTCTCGATGTCACCTCAGCTTCCTTACCTTTCCCCTCTCGTACGCATCACTTTGAAGGGGCTCTTGCTAACTAAACATGAGGAATCCTCCTTTTGTAGGCTACGCAATGACTTAAATGGTTGTATGTTAAGCTTCTCAACCTGAGAGCAATCCCAGGATTCCCCAGCTACCTTCTGAAATTCTGGATCACTTTAATAAGCCATAAGAAGCTGATCCAGCATTTTTAGATCCCCAGTTACTGATAAGGTAGCTTTTTGGTTGCCCACTAGCTTTGCACAGTTCTCTGATTTTAATTTTTCGATTTTGTAAGTTTACTTGTCATGGAAGGGATGTTGCAATAATTGTAGTAAGCCTGACCCCAAAGTTTGGATGACACAAATTGTGAGCCATGTGCAAAGAGTTTTTTTTTTTTTTCTCTTTTTTTGGTGGGGGTGTTAGAGGGGACAGTGAGGAGAAAAATTATTATTTTTTATTTTTTATGTATTTAAATATGTTTCAGAGAAATTATTTATTCAACCTTAATGCTTGATCTTTCCTTAGTGAATTACTGTATAAACTATATTGTATAAATAGAAATCACAGATGTATATTATTGAAAATGCTCATCTGTTTAAATATATTTAAAGTGTCAGGTATTTTATTATGTGTTGAACCAGTTATGTTCTAATGATCTAATTCAGATCGTGAATGGCATCTCAAGCTTGTATAAACACTATAAAGCAAACTTAAATAATAAAGTATAATTTGGCTTTCTTTGTAGGATTCCGTGCACCCAGGTCATAATGTGTGGTACTAGTGGGAGAAATGCCTAGAAATACTGATGAAGCAAATAGAAAATATTTTTGTTCCCTTAAATCTAATTTCCTCAGGAGACATGAGTAGGAACTTTTCATGCTTTGTTTTGATATGGTCACTTTTTATTTACAAATCCTCTTTTAAGTTGTTTTACCATTGTTCTGAGAAAATTGTTAGAAACAGGTCTGTTTTTACACTGTTAATGTGAGTGAATGCTATTGATGTGGAAGGGCAGTACATTGTGGCACTTTTGCTAAATGGTTCTGGAAAAGTAAAAGGCACAATAGTGGATAGCTGAGGAATCTAAATATCATGGTTTGTTTTCAGATCTGCAAACATTTTGATAAAACGATTGCTGTAAAATACAGCGTTAGTCTTTGTCCAAGCATTAGGCTAACATTGTTATTGATGCGATGCACAAATAGCACTCAGACCTAACTTAATTCATTGGTTTGCAATGTAACCTAAAGACATACATTTCCCTAGTGAAATATCGGGGCATTAAAAGTAAACTATGCACAGCATAGGAAACACTGGGGAATTTAAGAAGATGCCATTGAATATGTTTTTATTAAACACTGTATTATAAAACACAGGTATATATTTAAAAGCAACGTGCAATAATGTTATTTAAATGGATGTTATCAAACCAGTGCAAGCTGTATTCGTACATTTAACTAATTACAGATCATTTTTGGGTGCATTCCTTGATGTCTATATACAGTTAAGCTATCTATGTGTGTGTGTGTGTGTGTATATATATATACACACATATATATATATATATATATATATATATATATATATATATATATATATATATATATATATATATATATATATATATATATATTTTCGTGCAACGTACAATATGTTGATTATCAAGCAGTCAGGTGTGCAGGTGGTACAGTGTGCTTATTCATGGATTGTGGGCTGTTTTATAATTGCTGCTAGATCAGTTATAGATTTTGTTAAACATTTATACAACCCCCAAGAAAGGAAACAACATTATTTACACAAATACCTCAATAGTAGCAGCAGGGGTTGGAGGGTATAAATAATTTAATGCAAAACAAATTATTTTAATAAGACCCTGTCATTATATCAGCCTTTTGAAAAACGGAAGAAAACATATATAAGCAGAATTTTGAATTTGTAAATTTAAACAAATGAATGGCACATTCCACCACATGTTTTCATATTAAGGAGTTTATTGAAATGTTCTCCACCATGGCAGAATTGATCCATCCCAACCCTTTGTGTATAAGCTGCTATTGCTGTTTACCAAACAACAAATCAGTTTTGAAAAAGGACATCAGATTACAAACCGGGCTTTGCTTCATTTCTGTTTGATAAAAGTCAGAATAGAAATCCTCCAATTTCCCAGCACTTGATCATTCATGACTGTCCATATTTTTAAATAATGTCGAGCATTTTCCTGAATGAATGCTGTGTATACTAAGCAAGCCTAACTGAACTAGAAGGGTTTATATAAGAACACTCTTTCAAAGGATCAAATTTATTATGTAGTCAAGCTCATTGCCGATTGACACTAATTTAAAAGCATGTTGGTTTGTTTTGTCAGCTATAGACACATTTCCATTAGCAAGCTTAGAGGTCCTTTAACATTTACAGATCTAAAGCAGAGCAAACTCATACGGATGGTCCTCAAATGTTTGGACTTCATTAATCCAGAGGTTAAAATCCCATAGCAATCCCATTACCCTGCAAGCAGGTTCTGGAAGATAGTAGCATGTAACTACACAACAGCGTTGACTTCAGTGTGGGTTTACTTCAGTTTGAACAAATAAATTAAAAAGTGAGCAGCCCAAGTTATAAGCTGCAGTGGACATGCATTAGAAGGCCGCAAACCAATTTGCAATATGTGGGCACATCTGTCTGTGGGTGTGAGAAATCACAGAACATCCCCTAAACTTTTGGCAGCACATTTCATTGTACCGAGCGAGAGTTGCCCTTTATTGCGTATGACTGAGGACCAAAACTCAGTTTAAATGTAAATTATGGTGGAGCTGTTGTTAAAGATGCTTTAAATAAATATCATGAGGCAAATGCAAATCTTTGCTTTTGTTTCTTGTTATTTGGTACTTGCTGTAAGGGTAGCAGTGTCTCAGTGTTATCAACATTTTAGCCCAGCCCAATTTTTGTTTTTGTGATGTACAAGTTGTGCCCTAGAAATGACAGGTGCAAAGGTTTGAGAGTCTGCATACCTGTAGTATATGACTCTATTTATTTATTAATTTATTATATATACAATATTATAATGGTACACCCTTCCTGTGTAATCATTACCTGTTTTGACAATGCATTCACCTGTTGATTTTCATTACACTGTTAAGGAGCATTAAGCAATTGACAAATCATTGTGTTTTTTTTTTTTTTTTTTTCTTTATCTTAATGTAGTGCTGTGATGTACCTGAAAGGGGCTTCTAAACCCTCCATTGTGTCTTTCATTTTCTGCTTTTTCTAGACCCCACATTCAAACCAGTGGAAGGAAAAGGTACTTTCTAAGAACATATGGATGTATTTAGGTGTATTGTATGTAAAACCATTGAATGTAGAAGAGATTTTGGACCAATGTTTTACTGTATCCTTTGTAAATGTGAAATGTAACCCTTTTGTAACCAGAGAAAAACAATTAAGGCAAAGGGTAGGAAGACGAAAACAACATGTGTACCCAATGTGGTTTTTCAAAAATACAAAATTCTTCATTAGAACTGTGTTGTACATGTGTTTTCTGTAACTGCTTACTCTCTTTTTTTATCTTAACAACTCAATCGTGACTTTTAGTACTGATTTAGTTTAGCATTAGTCACTGAGCTGAAGCATTGGCTTTGTGGGGAGGCCCTGAGTGGTAGGATGTAGCCCAGGGGGTCCCCCTCTGTTACGACAAGAGGCCCAGCACAGCCAGACTTTCCGAGGCGAGGAGGGGAGGGTCGCTGGACTACAGAGGGATCAAATGTTTCAGAGGGGAGGGGGGAAAAAAACGCAGATCAAATGTGACTGTTCAGACTGGTTCTAAATAGAGGATCTACACTGAAAGGATCCACTGCTAAAATAAAAACATTAAATTCCAAATGAAAACTGTACTGTCAAAAAGAACTTTAAGAACAGTGGCTTCGTCTCATTAACTAGTTGCCAAATCCACAGTTTTCCTCTCCGTAAATCAAGTAAATTGTCAATATTAACATGGTTTAACTGTTAAGAAGAGGTGAGATGTCAATGTTAGTTAGCAATTTCATTTTAAATAAATAGGAGTTAAATAAGTCATTGAGAGATATCTTAAAAGAGATAACTTCAATTCAATTATTTAGGCCTTAGAATGAAGATTTAGTAATTTTCAACATATCTCAAAACAAGTTAAACATCTCTCTAAATGCACAGGAAGTTATTTTGAGCATTATATTCAACATGAACAGCAATCTAATTAATTTTAAGATATCTCAAAATAAGATTTTGGATATCTTACTATTATAAGATAGATTTAAATGCATTGCAGATATATACATATATCTGGAAAACTTTTTTTTAAATATGTCAGAATGTATTTAAGATGTTGCTGCTTGCACTTTGACGTTAAGACCTTGTTAAATCCGAACATAAACATGAAACTATATATATATATATATGATATTATATATCTATATATCATATATATATATTTATATATATATATATCATCAGTAACTAACTAACACATTATATATATATTATATTATATATATATAATATATATATAGATATATATATATTCTATATATATATATATTAAATGTGTTAGTTTGATGAAATTGAAGCTATAATCCCTGGGAAATGTATACCGACATATTCGCTTTGGTCTCCGATTATTATGGCTCACATTACGCGTAACCGATAATGGATACTAATGACAGTAGGAAGTCACAATGCCCGTGTTATTCCGCGGAATCGGATTTCGCAATTGGATAAACCAATGTGATAGTTATCTCGGTATACACAGTGTTGATGTAATCTTATTTCCCTAATTATGAATTGACGAATTTAGCCATACGTCATCTTGTTGTTATATTTGTTTATATACATAAAAACATTTATTAAAAAAAGAAGAAAAAAAAAGGATTTTCTTAATTCATTTTCTTACCTGATAAGGGTTAAATGGTACCGATGACGTGTTTAGAAACTGTAGACGCAGCGCCGCCAGTCAAGCCACGTAAACCTCCTAGGTGACAGATACTTTCCTCTCTATTTCATTTCAGAACTTCTTTCCAGTCATGATGCAGATCGATTACACATTATTCCTAATGTGCATTTCAACATTGATGATGCTGATGCAATTAAACATTAATGCGAACTTTGGAATGCTCATCCTGTTCGATTGTCAGCATTTAGCTGTAGAGAAGGACAGACAGGCCTAAACTGACGATCAAACCCCAATTTTGTTACGTACAGGTGTTGGTTTCAGTGAGCCCAGTCGTACTGTATGGGTCAAAGAAAGTGGTAGGGGTTGGTGGTACATAACTGTACTGAAGTAATTTACAGATGCAGGTTGGAAAGGGAATTTCTATATGACACGAGTGAAATGGGAAAGCCATGCATAAACCCAAAGGATATACAGCTGCGTGTCAGAGACCCCATCCCATTAATTCGTCGAGACATTTTATTAATTTAAAAAAAAAAACTGTTTTCTCCTCACTCTAAACTGCTTTTGATGAGACATCATGCTCGTCAACCCAAACACACACAACCCCACAACTTGTGCACGACTGCGTTCAGATTTTTGGTACACATGTGCTCTGCCGAAATAATATTGTAATTCAATCACCGCATTTACAAGGCAGCAAGATAGGATTTTAAAAGGGTTTGAATCATGTAACCCACATCTGCAAATCCGATTACCGGGAATCGGATTACGGAGAGAAATCCGATTCACAAATCAGATTGCAGAGTTTACGTGTCAGGATTTCCTAATCTGGTTATTCTGTAGTCGGATTTGAACAGAATTTGAAGGGCCATGTAAATGCACCAATGACGATAAACCAAGATCTAAGAGGACTGTCAAGGTCATCCAGTGCTTACAGGATATGTGTCACAATCAAGACCTCTGTAAGAAATTGTGCATAGAATACAGTGTGAATTTCCAATCACGAAAGTAGAAGCTGGTGTACAGTGTAATAGTGCACTTTTTTGCAGCCTGATGTTTTTCAAACAATATGCATTTAGGGCTTTTTTTTCTGAAGTATTTGGGAAAGCAACACCGAAGATGTTTGTATTGGACCCTCTGCTCCACATCACCTGGAGCACTTTCTATATTCAAACTCTCTTACTGATTACCAGACTGTACAAGGTAATGAGTAGCTGTCATGAAGGGAGCTTCACACCTATAATGAAAACAGCTACTGACATTTTTGCCTAAAGATGACACAAGTTGAGAATGTAGCATATAAATCAGATTTTAATTGGGATGTAACATTTAACAATCAATTGTTTATTGATCACCAGGGCTTTTAGGCACAATTTAAAATTGATCAATCAAATGTCCTGGTGTCCTATTTTGAGCCTCACTTATACTTTATATTATGCATTTTTACAGTTGTATTTGAAGTCTGCTTATATTTTGTTTGTTTCTCAATGATGAAGCTTTCTTATATTACTTTGTGCATGTATAATAATATGCACATGCATTTTTTTTTTTTTTTTTGTATTTGAAGGCTTTTGTAAGAGTCTTCACTTTTGTACAAGAGGTTTTCTGAATGCACGATTATTGTTGATGATTACCTGTCTGAAACTAGATTAGGATATTGGTTGCTGATTGAACCTCTATATTTAAAAATGTATCAGTTATCGAATTGTCTTTTTTTTCTTTTCTTCTGCCAACTGGTAACAGAATGCAGTCAGCTGATCAAACGTATGCATGCAAAACCTTGGCTATCATCCTCCTTGTGCTGTCTCTGTTTTTTGCTTTATGCTAACAGAGGTAAAAACTGTGAAAGGTTAAAATGGAAGCAGCTATCCTTCATGGGCAGAGTAATTTCGCTGTCTGGCAGCAGTCCAAATGCTCTCTGCAGTCAGTCGCTTACCATTCCAATCTGAGTGAAAGGAACTTTAATAAGAGTGTGAATAAAGTCCAGCCTGAGAAATGACTTTTCCATTCCAGCAATCACCGGCCTAACCTCTGTTGTAAATAGTCTCTCTGCACTATATAGATGGACTACCTGCACCTGGGGATCAGGGCAATCTGGGAGCAGAACAATTTAAACAGCTGGGCGCAATTGAAACAAGAATTAGCTGGGATGGGCTGAGGTATTTCATCTTGTATGTATTATGTAAAATGGAAAAAGCAATTCAGTAATCTTTAAGCATTTGAAAAATGCATAGTTTACATGCTGGTCTGTTCTGAGGTGTGCTTCCACCATGCAGCTGTGATAATAATCTTACCCTGCTCATCTTTCCACAAGGGGCTATAAAAAGAGAGCTCTAATTTATTGCCTTGGGTTTAATAGCGTGAAACAGATTTATTTTAGCAGAGCTGAAATGGGAATGTCACCCGAAAACCGATCATTTGCTAGATAGGCCCAGCATATCCCTGCTCTCATGTTTGTTAATTTATAACTGGACATCCTCCTTTGCTTTTTTATACACGGGAACATACAGCACAGCAGATAACAAGGAAAAGCAAAACACCTTTCAGTTATACATGACCATAACAGATGTAAACAAGTTTCTGATAATCGCTTATGTATTACACCAGGGTACCAAACACCCATCGATTGAAAAGAGAGACATTCAGTCATTTGATTTTGCTTATTGTGCCAAGCCAAGATACTTTTTTAGTGCTTGGAAAAACAAAAACAGGGTTGTCATTTTCAAATGTTTGCTTAGCTGGAAAACAAAAGTATAATTTGTATTATATTACAGGGAAAAAAAAACGGATACTTAATCACTATTAAAGGAAGTAGAGAAACTTTTAAGGATATCGTTTTGATAGTCATTTATAAATTATCTTATTCAGTGTGAACAAACATGAAAAATCATTTTTGCTACTGAATACATTCAAATAGTATTTGTTAAATTATGAAATATTTTTTAACAACTTCAGTAATCAATTTTCATATCTGACAAAACATCTGTAATAACATTGGCAACATGGCCACTACATGAAGTCAGGTCGACAGGATTTGTTACGAGGATGCAATGTGTGTCAGTTATTCTCTGGAATCAATTCTCAAGTGTTAAATCCTTCAATTCTTTCCGGTTAGTAGTTTGAAGCGGAGATCTTGTGCATGCTTGCTCCAGAAGCACCTGCCAACCTCTCTTGCCCATTGTGTGACTGAAACAGACCATTTATTGCCACTTGCTTTATGCATGTAAAGTAATCAATTTTCCTTGTGACAGTTACCTCTGATTATGTTGATTAATAATTGATCAGATTTCTACAGTAAGGTAAATGTCAAAGCTAGGGCATACCAGGCTATGCATTGCATTTGCAAAACAGTGAGCCTCTGTTAGCATGAAGGAACCTTGTGTAAGATAGCTATCTTTTCAACAACCTAGCAGCAAGATTGCTACACGTGTGCAAGCTTTCTCTCTTGTTACGGAACATAAAGTGGGCTGTGCATGAACCGATTATCCTGGAAAACCTTTGCTCAGTACCATGGCTTTATTATGCAGTGCTCATGTTTGGCTCTGTGCAGGAATTTAAAATGTTTGTAAACAGTGAAGGCCAATTTATTTCGCTTAAAATATCAGTGTCTGTTGCACTATAGTTACAAATGAATTATATTTGAAGTTATCTTCGCTAATACCCGATTCACCCTACCTACGTATTGCAGTTATCACATTGTATTTATCATACATGGTTTAAGTTGTGTGGCTAGGGTATTTCATTTAGTTATTTCATGTAGTGCTTAACAGTAGCACCTGCTATCCATTACTTGACAATTAAAAAACACTCTAGGACACAAGGCTTTTAAAACTATTCTGATAAACATGGTCCCTGTTTATATCTACCTCTTAAAATAATAGATTTAAATATTTCTAGTGAAGCAGCATATACAATGGGACATGCAGAAAATACATGCTCATTCAAACACATTTTCCATCCATTGTTAGCACTGCTTTGATGACAAAACTGCAGCCCTGACTAGACAGAAGCCTGAATGTAGGTTAATATAAATCAGTGACTAAATGACCAGTACCAGCAGGAATGAGTTTGTTAATAGCCTAAACAAATACAGCAGAGGCTGAAGCTTCCTGCTGCAGTACTGACTGCCAAGACTCCTCTTACTGGGATAAATGTTCTCTGGTCCAAGAGAAAAAGTGAGAATAGTAAATTCCTCTTACAGCTTCCATGTAGTCTCAATGCTTAAAGTGCTGCAATGCTGGGACAGCAAGAGACCTACCAGTAGGAGGAAATGGGATTGGAATTCATATCACAGTAAACATGATTTTTCAGTTCAGAACCACACCCATTTAATTCAATTTTAAAAGTTTCGTATTTAGCCAGATTGTCACATATACATTTCAGAGCCAGATGGACACATTCGAATGAATATGTCTGCCTAGCTTTTAGAGGTGTGATACGTGCTGTGTTTTTGTATCCCTACAATACTAGTACTGCTCGTCTTTTTTTTTTTTTTTTTGGTTATATTGGAAATCAGTTTATTGTGCATAAATGCAATATCATAAATTGAGTTATGTAACTCCTGTTCCTCCTGCAAAACATAGTAAAAAATACAAATCACACTTGTATTAAACTTTTAAATATTTATTTTAAAAAGCAGTATTCTTTCTGTATTTCTATTACAATCACATGAAGGGGGGTGGGGTGGTGTAATTGTACAAAGGTATTCTTTATACTGTTAGGAAACAAAACAATTTTGCTTGGCCAGCACCGAACCCTGTACTCAAAGAGTGTAAAATAAACAAAGGGATTCCCATTGTCACTGTCTTCGTTTGCAGCTCATCACCGGCACTGGCAAGGCAGTAGCTTGCGCAGTTATCTCCATAGCGGGCAATGTCACAACCCATCCAACAGCACAAACTACTACCTCAGCCAGTGTCGCGGTGGACAACAGCGCCTGTATTGAGCGAATTGAAAACCCTTCTGCGGTTCCTCTTGCCTCTTATCTTCCGCAGACATCCTTTCCAAGGTGTAGAAGTCACGGCAAAACCCCGCCCCGGTCCCTCAGCGCCGCTTCTCTCCTTACATGACTTGAAACCGGCATTGCAACCAAGCCTACATTTATTTCATACTGAAACCCGTGGAAACATCAGAAGACTGTGCTAAACATTCTAAAAACACATTTTGAAACGTTATTAGTATTAATCATAATATAACGATTAAACATTTAACACATATGAAAGGATAATTGTTCTTTTACATTAAGACGCAGTGTTAGGACTATGTTCGTCTGTGCTGCAGCTGTGCCTGGGTATTGCAAAACGAACCTTCCAATGCAGTCGGGTTTGCATTATTTTTAACCTCTGCTAGGTCATGTATTACATATTGAACTTTTGCAAAGGAACCAAAACAAACAAACAAAAAAAAAGATTTTAAACTAATTGAAACCTACTGTTAAATAATGCATTTCCCACCCAGGAAATTTCTAGAGGTTTATTTTCTATCCATTCATTTTGACCCAGTCATCAATGGACACGTGCATCTCTTGTCTGCAGTCCGGCGGGAAAGAAATAATATAGAAGCGATCGGGAAACAAACACACACACACACAATATTATATATATATATATATACACACACACATACACACACACCACAATTTAACATGAAATCGACTTTTCATGTTTTTTATAAATGCAACGGACCACATACGACTTTTTTTTCGCCCCAATCAAATCGTTATAATATTACATCTTTCTCAAACATGGCACTTTGAACACGAACAAGCTAGAAGAAATCCACCGTCAGCCCACGAAACGTGACAGCTTTTCATTTGTGAATTTATTTCATTCTTTAAATCCCTATAATGGTTTCAACTGCACTGCTCGTCAGTATACAAAGACATTAACATCCACGAATACAACTGCTTGAAATGCAGCAGCCAGGAGGAATAGACAAACATATATACTTTTTTTTCATAGCTGGTAAATCTTGCGGCCCTGCTGAGTCAAAGCTGCATTGACGGGTTGCCAAATCATGCAAGGCTCCTAAGATTTAACTCACGACTCCATTCGATTTCACATCCCCTGCAGATTTTTTATTATTTTTTGTTTTTATTTGATTTTAACAGCACTGAAATATTTTACAACCCTCGGTACCAACACTCTCCCTGGTGGTTTCAAAGGCTTTCTGGACCGGGAAGAGAAACAGTTCCTTGAAGACGTTGGTTAGATCTCCAGAAATTCCCTTTCAGTATCCCCGCGGAAGCCAGAGCGCTGCCTGCTCATCTCTTCCTCTCCGCAGCCCAGCTTCTCCTTCTGTCTCTCTCTGATCAAGCCTGGATAAAATTCGCGGGAACGTCAGCTTGGGCGTGCAGCACCACGTAACACACAGGGGCCTCTGGGAAACGGAGTTCTTCAGGAAAAGGACGCAGTCTGAACATCTCATAACACAGCACTTGACAATATCACTGTCAGAAAAGATGTCTCTTTGATTAACTTAATTAAGGACACACACACAAAATTAAGACATTTCATCCATACACCAAGTAATAGTGTGTAGCAGAAATACAGTTGCATTCATAAGACTCTACAAAAATTAGATTGCGACTTAATGACAAAACTTTTGAGTAGAATTGTCACCAATACACAGTAAAATAAACCTTCCTATCTTCTCATGTTATTGTGTTATCGTTTTTTTGGAGTTCAGTCAGGGTGACATCATCCTTAAACAAGTCAGATGGGCACGTGTCAAATGCACATGTGCAGAACCCAACATATATGGTGGTCTTCTCAGTGTTTCAAAAGTCTAGAAGCCAAATGTGCAATGAGCTAATGGCTTAATGTTGTAAAGCTTCATACATGTTCATGACCAAGTTCAATGATCAGGGGCCCGATCTTTATATTTTATGATAATTAGATTTTGAACTTTCACAAATAAATGTAGCTTTGAATATATCAGTGTTGTGCATGTGTTCTTGCAGCCAGGAGTATGTGTACACATATATATATTATATATATATATATATCATATATATATATATATATATATATATATATATATGGGCTTCAGTGAGTTACAAGAAAATAATTTCATCGAGGGTTTCTGTGACACCGTAAATTAGGAGACCGAAGGTCGAGTTTATAAACTGTCACAGAAACCCTACAAGGCGCAAGTAGATTTACATACTGGTTTTAAACTGAACATATTAATAATCTTGTACAGTATATAAAAACAACATATGTGGATTGTTGGAAAACATGGATCGAGAATTGATTAGCAGTTTGCTACGCATGTGGACTGGCAGAGCTATACTGGTGTTCTTTTCTGAAAAGAGACTAATATTGCAGATAGCAGACTGTTTGGTTCAAATTGCATGTACTGCTAACCATTGATAGAGACGCTGCGTCTACAAACTCTTACCCAACAATGACTGCAAGCTAACGAGATAACAATGCTGTGGACTAGAAGGGAACAGGTTCTAAAGACTTCAGAGAGATCAAAAGAGATAATCCCACTGGCATCAAAGGGGGTCGCAAGGAGATAACAAAAGGCAGATGTATGGACCTTTTGTCTCCAGGAGTGTGAAGAATGCACTGAGTTCAGAGGTTGTCACACTAGACTACACACACAGACACACACACAATAAATTAAATTACCTTGACCATTGGTTAAGTGTCAGAGAACGGGGAGGTGGACCATCTATACAGAAGGGTATTTAATGTCATGCAAACATTGTAATTTTGAGTATTCTGCTTGTCCTGTACCTGGGACCAGACTCCCTGCATATTTCAATAAACCTGGCAACTGATTGAAGAAAAGGACTCTGTGCATTTTCTTGAATCTACTTACTCACCATCTATTTTTTGTAAGTTACTTCATGGATGATTAAAGTACTTAAAGAAACTGGAAATATACAACATAAAGAACACACAAAAAGTTTTATAGAACTATCCCATTTATTTTACACACACAAGTACATCCCTTTTCAGGCTGGTTACAGTTGACATGGAATGTTACAGTAAGATCTTGCATACAATTGTTTTTTTGTTGTTGAAAAACTGCACAAAAGACCAGCCATTTTTTATCATTTATTTATTTAAGGTCAATAAAGTTCTAATACTTTATTTTTAATTACATCATTAACACTGTCACCACACACTGTACATTTACCCTCCCATCAGAAAAAAAAACCACTGTGCTTTACTGTAGCAGGTAATTCATTAAGTCCATCCAGTCAGTTTCAATTACTGTACTACACTGTACATAGATTTCAATTGATGTAGTTCAAACTTTTGTTAGGGTTGAGTCTCACAGATGCCCCGGGTTACTGTCTGTTACAGACACTTATACGTAATAAAGACCCCCTCAATTTACTGTCAGAAAAATCTTCTTTACTTCATAAAAATCCACTCTCTAGGGTTTCTGGTATTGGTCACGACTCTCCATTCTGCACTTTGGTTACTGGTGGCTGCATAAAGTCTTTAAAGGGACCAAGTGCTTCTTTCAATGCTGAACTGACCTCAGATGATGAGCAGGTGATACATTCAACCAGTGTTGGATACAGTGCAATTACCTGTGCCCAGGTATTGGCATCAACTGTTATGTAAAAGAAAACAGACAGAAAAACATTACGTTTTTTTAGTCTCATTACCTTTAATTGTAATGGATTTTTGAACCACACAAAGTGCCACCTAGTGGATAGATGTTGCAATAGTCACAAGGGTAAAAAAAGGTAAAGTAAATCTGAATTTGCTGCATGTCTTTTTTATGCTACAGTAACATGCTGTATTGTCTCAAAGCAAAATAAAACACACTTAAAACAGAAAATGACATGTTATGATCATCAAGAAGGGCCTCGCAACTTGCCTTGATGACAGCCTCGACAGGACAATTCTAGCATAGTGGATTGGTGCATTAGCGTCTCGAAAGTAGCCATCACAATTAGGGTACAATCGCAGCCCTGTCGGGTGGACTTGATCTGCAGCAATGCTCAAGCAAACTACAGGCATGCATCCTACCTCTTGAATAATCAAGGGAGCCAGGGTGCTGTATACCAGGAGAATATGCCCCACACCAGGGCTTTAACAAATCCAATAGACAGGTTCTAAGTGGCCACGCACTGCATCCACAGTAAGTACATGTAAAAATGATGCACTCTAATACTAGAAGTGGTTCTATAGATGAATGTGTGCATCTCCTTTCCATTTACTTTTACCATCATCCGTTTTGCAATTAAGTGATTCATTCAACTAAATGTAATTTTCTTACAACCCTCTTCAGTATTTATTGTTTTCACTTACCATTTTCAGGCTGAGTTTTCTTGAGTGAGTCCATTAGAGTACTGATTGCTTTTAAAACAAAGATTATTTCAGTCACCTGTTGCCTACAAGTAAAAAAACAAACGTTTTACATTATTGCAACTCATGGTCACTCTAAATACCTGTGAGGTATACACAGGCTTCATATAGTAAAATGCATTTTGCTTTTTGGTACTGTCGGATCTCACTTGAGGATTGAATTCTGAATATATACGATGGGAAACAACACAGCAAGGTCCAATACATCTTACACATATTTGGTAAAACTTAAATATATGTGATTCTAGCTTTTTAAAGACCGTCAACACAGACTTGAGAACTTTGAGTAACTGCAATATGAGCCACTAATAAATAATTGAACTCATCAAAAAGGCTAACTGACTGCTTCCAGAACTACGAATATGTAACTTAAAACTACACACTCTTCTACACCACACACTCTTCTAAAGAAATTATGATGAACAGCTGGAAACTACATGTATTTGTTTAATGTCCTAAACATTCAAACTTGATCAAGTCCTTGTTACCAATCAGAAAAGCCATCACTTTCTATAAATAACACATATTTGTGTATACGGCTGTATGTTAACAGCATTTAATTGTACATGGAAGAGACTTTGAAGAAATATTGAATTCTATATAAACTGATTTACACTTACTACTAAGTAATCACAAAGACTAACCTCTGTATCTGACATAGGTTAAATGTTTAATACTGAGCTAATGCTTAGACAAGTAAACTGTAAACTGTTAATAGCACATACAGGAAACTATCAATAGAAGCCCTAATAAAAACATACAAGGAACAAACAGACACTCTGCAAAAACTGCACTGGAAGTCTAATAGTACACACACACAAGCACCCATAGTGCATATATGTCTATATCTATTTTTCAGTGTGTGTATATATATATATATTTTGACTGGTTATTAATTTGTAACATAACTTAATTAAAAGAGTAATTGGAATAAAAAAAAAAACACACACACACACACACACACACATTTATGCTCCTCAAAATGAAGTTACTGAAATGTCTTTCACCTTGGGAGAGGACATCTGCCACTTAACCTCTCATCCTCCACATAGCGATGCAGCACGTCTTGTGATCTTTTTAAGAGCACTGACAGTGCCATTCGGGAGATATAACCTTCTTGAGGAGTCGTTACTTTGTTGCTGAAGGAGAACTGCAACAGAGTTTCAAAACACACTTTGGAAAATTCTTCTCTCATCCGGATATCAATTTCTGCTTCTGTAGAGATAAAATACAGAAAGTCTCATGGAGTTACTGCTGGTTATCCTGTGACTTGTATCTGTTATTTGAATCAATATAACTAATTCTGAACAATTTGTCAAATTCTATTAGTTTAAATGGAAAGCACAGAACTAAAGTTTATTAATGTGTCAAATGCTCAAACCCCTTCAAACAGTTTTTATGCTGTGTAACAATAACAGTTTATCAGAAACTACAATTTTATGGTGTTAAAAATGTCTTTAATTACTGTACATGATAAATGCATCACCCCCCAACAAGAATGAAGAAATCAAATTGAAGTTATGCATAGATACAGTCTATTAATCATGGACCTATTAAAACCCACATTTCAACAAAATGAACTACTGGTTTGTATGGCTAACCCCTAAATAACGTTAAACACCATTTGCTTTATATTGTGGATAATTACCTAGATTATGCCAAAAATATATCTGATTATTTGTTAACCCATTTCTTACCTACCTGTAAATGAAGACGACTGAGAGTGAATGGACCCTTTATTGAGCATCGCCATTATCTGGCCAACAAACTCCTTGGGAATAAAATTAGCAAAAGGCAAAATCTCCGTGCTGATGAGCTGCACAACCTGCAAAAAAAGATCAGAAAGTGGCAACAAAAAAATGTAAATCAAATAAAGTAAATCAGACTAATGAAGTAATGAAAGCATATTACCTCAACATCTACGCCTTCGTTTTTCTGAAATTCCTGAATGGACAGATTATCGGGTGGTGTGCTAAATGAAAAAATTCAATAATTGCACATTAATATTTAAATAAACAAATACATGCATAACTAATTACCTACATTTCACTGACAAGGCACGGGAACATCTGAACTACAAAATGATCTCCTGAAAATCAAAATATTAAATGCTCATTCCTCAAAACTAGGACTTTGAGTTAAGATGCTCTTGCCATCTGTGCAGTTTTTGAAATGACGCTGATGTGTTATGGATGTCTCTGATGTCTCTTTAAACTAGCCACAAAACAGAATTTCCAAAAATGTCATACAAAAAAAAAAAAAAAACAGTTGCATACTTCAGTAAGATGCAAATTTCCTGGTGGCATACCGCTTCTAAATAATGATCATAGTTTTAATACTATCGCTAATACTGGTATTGTTTTTAGTAAATACCTTTTTGTAAATAGGAAGTCCTCAAATGCACTGGCAAGTTCTGGCCACATGGTGTCGAATTTTCCAGATGAAGCATGCTGTCTCGCAACTGGTAGTCCGATAGACAGCACTTTTAACAGTGACGAAACCGCTAACTTCCACGTGCTTTCAGATGGGCAGGCATATTTCAAACTGAGTGGTATTCTCAAGGTCTGTAAAAAAAAATAAAAAATAACAAACATAAAAAACACATTGTGTTATACATTTTTGATGACTGGATCAATAATTTAAAAGTGTTTAAACAATAAACTGGTGCCGATAATTTCATTGCATAAACTGAAGATTGAAACAGCAATGTGCACCTAAAATGCTGAAAAACTTGCATATCTGTAATAATTTGTAATTACAAATCACATAGGAAAAATCAAGCAATCCCTGCAAGAATTTGTCAAAACGTCAGTACATCTTGCATACAAATGTCATTCCGTACTTAGACCATAACAGCAAATCTTAGTTATTTGTTATTTATAATAAGGAAACACATCACATGTTTTAAGGGTCTCTCATTAAAACAGAACTATTTTCGCACAGTGCACCGGAACTGCATGAGATAACATTTCTTTTTATAATAAGACAGCAACACAGAATGTATTAACTCATACTATGTATAGAAAGATAAAGAGTACAGGTGTTAGCAAAATCAAGTGTGCATGTCTGTGTAAGGCATTTAAATTGTTACATGACCATGTAAGATTACTGCCTCTCAATCCTTCATGAGGGGTGGCACTGAATTGCAGTAGTTTTTTTCGCCAGTGGCTGTTACGACTTCCTTGAAAAACATTAATTTCTGCATTCTTGGATATAGAAGTACCAGTATCACGTTCTGTTAGGTCTGCTGTCTTGGCCATTGTCACAAAACAAACTTGTAACAGAGAGATTCAGAATTTATAAATCTCATGTAGGGATTTTGATTTTTTTTTGGTTCTGTGGATTTTTCTGCACAGACACACTCTTAACAAATAAAACATCAAACTTATATTGTTATATTCAGTGCTCACTCGTTACAATGCAGGCCTTTAAAAAAGATGCACAGAACAATACAAAACAGTGGTCATATCATTCATTGGAGCAGATTACTGTATTTGTAGCTGCACACTGCTAAATCTAACAAACTGACAGATAATCACATAAAACAGTGATTCTTTCATTAGGACAACACAACAACCAGGTCAGCAAGACAACAGCCTTAAAAAAAAAATCCTTAGAGGGTAAGGGCTGCTTTTTGTTCAAAGATTGCTGCTGACTGCAACTGAAAATGTGTGGGGTTACAAAGAGAAATCAGCAGTGAATAATACAAAAAAATATTCTTTGCACCCTGGAGACAGACAATTCACCGTACAGTCCTATGTGTTACATAGCAGTCTGTCTTGGAGGGAATGGATTGTAACGTGGTGGTCTTGTGATGACTCTGTTTCAGGAATACATTCTGACCAACAGGCTGAAATCTTGTTCTTGTGAAAACTCACTCATTATACTGAGTTTTGTACACTATAGCATTTTATATTTTGGTTTGTCATATTAATGATTTATGTAAACAACACATGTAACAACTATCAAAAGTTGCTGGTATCATCTAAAACACAGATATGTACAATAGGAAAACTAGTTAAGATTATAAAGTTGTACAAACAATTTTTATGTTGGGGGGAGGAGAGAGCAAAAAAAAAAAAAAAAAGGAAATAAAGAGAAATATCATACCTTTATAATCTTTTTAAGTACTTTCTCACTGACCACAGCTTTATGACATGCAGTCTTCTGATATAAATCCGCAACCACTTCTAATGACTTTTCAGCAAACGGAACATAGTTCAGGGCTACCCACTCTGCCTGCAAAGATAATGACACAATTGCAAAGCAATGAAACTTGCAGAATCAAAAATGAAAACAAATCGTCACAGTTTAGCAATGCTTCTTAAAGAGTAAGTAGCGGGATTCCGAAGAATACAGCGTTACACAACCCCACGTGCTGCTACAAATGTTTAGATAATGTACCTGTAATGTTTCATTGTTAACATCCAACAACTTCTTACACTTGTAACTTAAGTCTGTTTCAAAGCTCTTTTCAAAATGGCCAATCTAGTTTACTATATTTTTCGGAACCCCGCTACTTCCTCTTCAGTGCTTTTATAGAATTGCATGCGTGATTGCAAATGAGAGAAATTAAAGGGAACAATCACAGGTGAGATGAAGCTAGTAGCTGGATTGGGTTAATGCTCACAAAGAAATTTGCAAAAGAAGGACCATGTAAGTAAAAGTAAAAAGATACCTACCATGCTGTTAAATTTGTAATTTATTAAGCTAAAATAATTTCAAGGTTTAACTCACCGGTGCAAATAGTTGGATCTAGTGCGAGTCCATTGTGTAGTACAGCAAACAATAAAAAAAGATTATAAACAATTAAAGGACTTGCTTTGAAATTATGTAAGGAGATTTACTTGATTGCCTCATGCTTTGAAATGTATGATTCATCAGTTATAATATCTATCACATTCAAGACATGTCTTTTTTTACAGGGTATAGTTTGTATCCCACCAGAGTGGCACAGATCATCACTGCTACTAACATTTCAGCACCTTAATGTGCAGCCTGGCAAAACATTCAATGCCAACTGCATTTTGGATGGCAACATCTTTAATTACATTTTGTTTTGACCCTTTCATACACATTATATATATATATAAAAAGCCCACAAATGTTTTTATTTCAACTGTTGGATATTTCTAAATGTACTTTATAGGGAGTCACGGGTTAAAATAAATATTAGTTAAATAAGCAGTATGAAAATGCTTGAGTGTCTGTGCAGGCTATGTTGAAATATGGATAGGTAAGTCAGCGCTTTACAAGGACATCTCACTTTGGCTGTGTGCCGAGAACATCTTACAATTATTTGTTTCCTTTTGAGATGAATATATGTTCTGCTGCACGCACACACTATTTTGTCGTTTGTGCGTTACTATAGAAGCTGTACTTTGTGAATACGTGTCAGAGAAGGATCAATAGAATGCCTGTGTGGTGTTGCCTCTCCAGAATTCTGGAGAGAAGAAATCAACTCTCAGAGAATCTTTATTTAAAATTTGGTCCCTACAGCAGTTACTCAGGCCAAGTTAGAATAAAGGATACAAAAGTAGATCATCAGACGTAATGTGAAAACTGAACAACTAGGGAAAACCTGGCCGCCAATTGCTTTTACTCATGCTGGTTTCTACTGAAATAACAAGGGGCCAAGTTTGCCCTAATTGTGTCTTCGTTAACTAAGCCATTTTTAAGGGCTGATAATTCTGTTTCTATAGGGCTTGGACCCTTTTGTAGATATCACATATTTCGATGGCTGCTCCCTGTATTCTTTTTCTAGAAGTATTTGTACATGCAAAATGTTTTTGGACAGATTCTGTTTAGCAAGAGAAAAAAAAAAAAAAACACTACTCATAGAAAATGTACAAAAACATGATCACATGGTTATAACTGACCCCCTTTCGACATGGTTATATAGAGCACCGCAAATATACGGACAGCTAAAATGAAGGCCGAAAACTTTTTGAAAAACCTTTCAGCTGCATCGACCACAGTGTTAGCACTGATATGCAAGAAGCTAACAGGAAACACGGGGGTCCTTGGCTGTATGGTGTTAGATTTCTGCTATAAGCTATTCAAGATGATATGATATACCCTTGCTCTTTTATTGATAAAAGGTGTTGCAGCCATATCGTCGGGATGTATAAGTTTGACTTATATAGCCGATATATATATATATATATATATATATATATATATATATATATATATATATATATATATATACACACACACACACACACACACACACACACACACACACACACACACACATAACATAGAAAACTAACATGGTCCCAGAGAATGTTTTACAGCCTGTAATTAAAGGAGCGACAACCAAGGTTTTAAAATCACTTTTCTACATTAGCATTAGTATTTTATATACTACACGATATTTTCGTATTTTTCCTTTTTTCATTTCAATTATTAGGTATATAGATATTTTTCAAGCAGCACATTGTAGATTAAGTAGATTAAGTTTAAACAGATACTTATTGGTTCAGTATCTGTGCCACAGGACGTCTCCATGGAAAAGTTGGCATAAAAAATATCAGTTTAAATCTGCTCTAAACTAAAGCAATAAACAAACAACATCACAATAATACAGGGACTGATAATTTTGCTAAAGGTAAGCATATTCTAAAGTCTGGGTTATCATTCCTTTAAGAGGATAAAGACACATGAAAATGGAACAGGAAGGAGCTCAGAATCATTTGGACAGTCATTACTTTGTAAAACGTGATTATGTACATTGCTATTAAGAAAATAAACAGATACAACGCTTTCCTTTAACGCACGCCCCACACAAGAAGCAACACGGAGAACCTCACCTGGTTGTACTTTGCGTTTGCGACGTGTTTTGTTTCTAGTTTTCCATATTGCGGAGGTTTACAAGAGAATTCCACAAACAACAAAAGCTGGTGAAAGATGGCCGGGTACATGACCTGCATGTTTTCTGGTCCAACACAGATTGCCTGTAACAATAATTATATAATAAATAGAATGCATATTAACAAAATACTGGCACAGCATTATCTGGAGGACTAGAATAGCACTTAAACAAAACCATGATTAGCGAAAACAACTCAAGAACCGTGCGATTAACCCTTTAAACCCTTATTAAGGACGTGCCTGTGTAATGGTGTCTTGGTACCACCTACAAATCCATAATAGTAATTAAATGCTCAGTGTCTTGGTACATCCTGGCTGGTAAAACCTAAATGGGTGCAATTAAAAGTAAAAATAAACAAACAACAATAAAGCTTCACTTTACTAGGGGTGACACTAATAATAACGCAAGAAGCAAATCAGGAATTATAATATGATGTAGTGGGTATAACCTGATAAATAACTGACCGCAGCATCAGGGAATGGTCCAACTGCAATGTGAGGGCACTTAACCAGCCTGCTGCTGAAAGTATTCATGCTATTATGTATCAAAAGTTCACTACTACTTTTTGGAAAACACAATGGACTTATGGTAGAATATTTAAAATACAAATGTCAACAATGAACTGCTTTTAATATATTTTAATGGGGACTGCCTTTTCTCCCTCTACAGTCTGTATGTCTCCATACTGTTTCTACTGTCTGATGCTGCCTTGTTGAGAAAATAGGTAATTAATTGTTATATACTGCTAGGCATCTGCTACTGTTAAAGTTCCAGAGATGATGTATACCTGTAGCGCTTTAACTAGTGCACTGTTATACAGAGTCTAAATTAGAAAAAGAGAAAATGGGAGTTGAAAATAAATCACATGCTTTCTTTTCTTTCCTTCGTATTTTCTGTTCTCCAGATCTGTAGTGGCAATCTGTTTTGAAGAACAGCCTTTTGTCTTTGCTCTTTAGAACTTTTTAAAACCGTGGTCTCGTATGTCTGGGGGGGGTTAAACTGGAAGCTAAACGTTACAAGGAAGATTAGTCATACCTTCTGCAAGACATCTAAAGATGTCAAAACGGCTTCCTGAAGACTTGTCAATACTGCTTCCGTATAAGACGGCAGAATGAAAGGAGAAGCATCGGAACTGATGGGAACAGAGACTGCACCGTGCAGTATGACTCCTAGTTTTTTCAGATCGTCCATGCTGAACCCTGTTTTGATGTGCTGGTAGAGTGCTGGAAATATCTGAATGAGGGCGGTAAGAAAAGGCTGGCTGGGTATAAATGCCAGTTTCTCAGAACTGGTTGGTGGTTTTGTACTATCAGTCCCTATCCTGTACCAGGCGTTCCAAGCAGACCACCAAAGGGCAGAATCTTCAATCTCATCAGGAGGCGGGATCTGTTCAGCTCCATTGTATCTTGACAGCCTTTCCCCAAGTGAATCTGTTCTTTCAAGTGGTCTGCCTGGGCCAGAGGCAGTCACTGGATCGATAAGGATAGGCAAGTTCACGGCTGAGAGCGCGTCTGGTTTCTCAGAGTCTTTCACTGGAGTCACTATTTGTAAAATTTCCTGGAAACTCTTCAGAGCTGCCAGCGACACTTCGTTGTTCTTGCTGAGCGCTGCTGATTGAATATGATCCAAAAGAACCTCCCAGGCTTTGAAGAAGTCACCTGAAAGGGAAGAAAAATAGTCTTCATCAGATAGGGAGTAAACTAACCTCCTGTTTATTGCTCTTATCTATGCTGGGTTAAAACTACGTACTTAAATGTCTTTTGAACGAAGAGGATAAAAAGCATTTAAACTCAGTAAAACCAAACAAACAGTCTTAAAGGAAAAGAAAAACAACAACTATATAAAACATTAACTAGAATTGATGTAATAATAAACAAACCCTTACCTCCCTCTACTTTATATAAGGCTGTGCATGTACTGTATTATTATAATTATTTTTTAGCAGTATGTCACGCTACATTATCTGTTGGTTTCACAAAACTTGATCGGTACTAATCTATGCTTACCTTACCTAACACATTATCATGCATTTAAAACTGAAATCTTACTACTCCAGAAAAAGTTACAGGAGGAATTTACATAGGCTTTTGTATAATAAAAAAATAAATAATAATAATAATAATAATAATAATAAGTAAAATGAACAATGCGTTTCCTTTTCTGCAAATTACAGTAGTTATTTATAACCAAAAGTTTTACTATTAGTGATGCGTAGTGACGTTATATGGTGATAATAAAAATCCTGTATGATATAAGAACATTATATAATGTACAATTTCAATAAGTGGCTTTAGTTTGTGAGATATCTTGAGTTCAAACCAATACACCTTGTTACCATTGTGAACGTGTACACCGTTGCACACAAGTTATACTGTAAAACCATCAGACGTATATTTAGAGCATTTCCATATAGCAGAGCCCACCTAAGGACTGCAGTAAATATCTCCTGGTGTTAAAGATTCTGGCGACCCCAGCCAAAGTTAGGACCCAGGTCTCTGCCCACTGTTTCTCAGCGGTGTCTCTTGAATGATGGATGAGGATGTTGCCTCCTCCTGATTCAATCTTCTCCTTGTCCGCTGTAGTTGATGATTTTCTAACACTATCCAACAGATGGAACAAAACCTGCAGAAATTTTTATTTTTTTTTAGAAAAAGACACTGTATAAAAAGGCTACGATTTCCAGGAGAGTGAAGTTGAGGATTCTTTAAAAAAAGGGTCAAATCAGTACTAATTTAGCTTTATGTAACTACAGTGTGATAAACAATATGCAATTGAGATTTTACTGCCTGTGCTGTATATATGTTAGTCTTAAAGTCTTGCTGAAAATTATACAAATCTACCTGTGATAAAAATTATATATTTGCATACTTAAATATATATTTATGGAATGGTTCAGAAACAGTGGCCTAAACCTCACCTTTCACCTAATGTTAAAACTAAGACCACAGACCGCTCTGGTTCTGAACAAAAACAAACTACCAAAAACTAGGATTTCATGAAAAAAAAAAGTTGTTTGATGGTTGAAAAATGTTTGATGGTTAAACATTTTTTTTTTTTTTTTTACTTGACTTTACAAACGGCATCAGACCACCCATATATAAACTGTCAACATATCCCAGTAAAAGCGAAGAGATTACTAAAAAAAAACACAACCAGTTTATCTGTTAAAAGATAAATGTAACTGCCATACTGCTGCAAAGCTTGTTGCAGAACATTACAAAGAAATACAGTGTCAGTACCTTCCAGACAACAGTCTGCCAGGTAGCCTGCTGCAGTAAGGTTCCATGAGCGCTGATGGTAGAGAAGAGGGTCTGTCCTGCACTCTTTCTCACAGCAGGACGTGGATCCACACACAGCTTACCCAGCGTGGCATAGAGACACAACCAGAGGCAGTCAAAGGGTGGCGCAGGGTGAAATGGACGGTTCAGAGGAACGCCTTTGTCTTTTGCCTGCTTCTCCAAAATTGCCTCCTCTTTATCTAGCTCCTTTTCAATAGTTTCTCCTCTTTGGAAAAAGTGATCAGAGATGTTCCACTGTAAAAAAAAAAAAAAAAAAAAAAAAAAAAAAAAACACCCCCTTGGTTTTCTACAGATAAAAATGAAAGTGTGTTTTGGGTTTTAACACTTTGAACATTGATAGCAATGAATGGGTTATCATAACATTAACAATATGGCCATGTGTAGATGACTGAACCAAAAATCTTTTTGAAAGGTCCTAAGGGATCAATAAAAGCTCTTAAGCATGTATTGGCAGCTTCCAGGACCAATTTTCAAGAGGCAGCCATCTTGGTACAGCAACACTCCTCAACATCCCTGTTCATTTCTCACCCACAAAATATTATTTCTCGTACTGAGCAGAGAATATTGTGCTTAACAGCTTGGTTGCTCATGTCCGTGGTGACTTCGAAGAACCAGTGTCACAAAGCAACAATTTTACATCATTGTGTCAAGGTTTACCAGTGAATTTTGAATCTCAGTGACGTGCAATGACTGTGAAACCCTTTACGCAGAAATTACCACAGAAATAAAATGGAAATGGACATCAATGACAATTTCATTATTAAAGTAAAAAAATATAATGTTCTTTATGATGCCAGTGTCAGAGGTTATAAAAGACAATAAAAAGAAAGATGCCATATGTTAAGAAATAACAGAACAATTGAAAATTGATGGTCTGTCTAACTCTCTTTATTTCACCATAATATTAGTCAAAGTGACGGGGATCGCCACACACTGGTTTCATATTTTGCTACTTTATACTGCCCCTATGTATATAATATATATCTATACGATTGTATACATATAATATCTATATATATATATTATATATATATTATATATTACTAATTCTCATATGTACAAATAAATGTAAAAATTTACATGTTAAGCCAGATCACATATAAACATTCACTGTTAAATGTCATTTTTTTTTAGTGTGTGGTGTACCCAGACTATTTCTTTGTTTTATTTATTTTATTTTGTCTCCACAAAAGGAGACAAAGGCAGACAGTATTTTCTTTTCATGACTAGCTACAGTTGTGTTATGTTTTTATGTACTCATGCTATATTTGTGTCGTTAGCTTTGCTTCTGGTGTGCATAGCCCTTAAGTCTAGGTCAGTGGCATTAAAGCCCCCCTTTAAATTTCATTAAAGCTGTTTTTTAATGAGGTTTGGACAGAACTGTGATGCTATACATTTGTTACAATCGTTCCATAATTGAGTTAATCCAGTCAATCTCCATTTAACTCAACCTGGAATTCAGAGCGAACATTACTAATAATTAATATCGAGTCAATCCTTTCTGGTTAAATCCGAGTCTGCAGATAACATGTACTGGTAAATATTACTTATAACATACGAAAGCATGCTTCTTAGTGTGTTAATGTAATGATACTGCAGGTACTACTCACCAAAAGACCTATTGAAGTCAGGCTAATATTCAGTTCTTGATTTTGAAGTCCAAAGCTGCCAGCAACATCCACCACAATCTGTAGACACGTGCAAGGCATAGTTGGCAGGAAATCTGTCACAACTAACTGCAGGCACTGGAATGCTGTTCGAATTAACGATTCACTGAAAGGATACAAATTAAAACATCTCGATGGTAACTTTTTTTGTTTTTCTACATGTTCCACTTTTATGTATGTACATATTGAATGAATTATAGACTGGAACTGTAGTTCACATTCTTAGATGTGTAATATTTTTTATAAAATTATAATGTTATCATTATTTATGCTCAACAGCAGTTTAGTTTATTTATTGTAAAATAAAATATTTTAGTTGTTAATTGCCTATTGTAAAATAAGTATTTTAGTGATTGATGACTGGTCTTTCTTTAGAAAAATGCAACTGTATGTTCATGTTAGACAAAAAAAGTTGCGGTCTCAGTCAACCAGGTTATATTGTGCTTATATAAGCAGATATTTGTAAAGGAACTGGGGATATACAACATTTTTTTATTAATCTATTTTAATGACCTTGGGGTTCCTCAGATATCAATATCAATTGATTCTGTTGTGATATTAACTGTTTCAATACTTACCCTTGATCATTTCGGATTGCTCCAATGACACCAAGAACAAGGGGCCAGCCAGGGCCCAAACTGTCACCCTGGCTCTGTAAAATCTGCAGGACACACTCCAGCTGCTTCTGTCGGATATCAGCATGGACAATGTTGGACAGTTCCTTCAGTGGGTTCAGCAACAGCAACTGCAGCCTCTGAAGGAACAACAACATTGATGAATTCTACTTGTCAAACAGTGTTGCTTCCTGGTTACCGAGCAAGTGGGGGAGATCTGGAACTAGGCCCTAGGCCAATTACATTAGTGGGTTTAACAGCCTGGTTGGTTTCCAGCAGTTATCGACAGTTTTTTGACTGCTGCTAAATGTAACAAAACATTTGTTCTTCAAAAGTAAAACCTGTATTAAGTCACCTAAACTAAGTGGTTATCTGTTCTGGTTACAGCCAGAACAGATAACCACGGAACTTAGAATAAGCTGCCGCAAAGTCCTTTTGGACACCCGTTACTCGAAATTCTTGTTTCACTGTATGCCCAAAAGAAGCAGACAAAGGTTAACATTTTTCCATGAATTCCTACAGTCATTATGAAATAAATAATGAACTGCTTATAATATCTATTGGCTAAGAATGAAATTCTTCTTTCTGTTTAATTAATGTGCATTCAACAAGAGAACAAAAGCACAATTCTTCTCTTCACAACTCAGCGAACACTTTGAAAAGAATTCTAACCATCAACAAATTCTTTCACAACAATGAAAATGCACTTTCAAAGAAGTTCAATCTGCTGATTTTCAGACTCTCCAGATCCTGAAAAGTTATCTAATAAATGGGTTTTCGTTAAAAAAATAAATAAAGCATCTTTGGGTGCATAATACAGTATAAAGAGAATGGCATCTCTGATGAAACAGTTTGCAAACATGAATGCACATGTGAAAATGATCACTGTTGTCAATGACAACAACACTGGTATTGGAACTTGACTGAAAGAAACATAGAAAAACAGCTCTGTACCAACTGAAAGATCAGCATCTCAAATACTGTGGTATGCACCACTGATGTGGCCAGAGGATCACTCAATCAAAATGTCCTTTCTCTATACACCATAAACGTAAAAATCAAATGAACTCACTATGACAGGCATACTAGGTCACAAGTCAAAATAAAGGGTGCTGTTGGATTTTCCCTGAGGAGTTTCCAAACACTGAAAAAATGGTTTATGATATGAACAGTTGTGTCAGGGTTAGCAGCAGAATGATAACAATATAAAAGTTCCTCAAAGGGACGCCTACATACTGTACAAATACTATTAAAATAATTCAGTGCTGGGAAATACCTGACTGTTATATAAACACTATTTTGTATTCTGTGGCCAAATAGAAGCAGCATATTTATATAACTGGATTAAAATATAAAACCGTAAAATCCACCACATTGAATTATTTAAATTATAATTATGGTTGATATCCTACCATGGGTATTAATGTTGAATATACTGACATTTATATCTCCAGCTAGCAGTGTAGACATACTATACCTGGTTCTGTGATAGTGCTGGGTCATGTTTGTATACCAGGCCTGACTTTATTAGAGCTGTCACTGCTTCAGCTCCCCACTCTCTCATTCTAGAGTTTGGATGCTGGCAAACCTAAAAGAAAAAAAAAACAAAAAAACAGTGCTACTGATTTAATGTGTATAAGACTGTTTTGACAATTTATGCTATCAGCGCAAGTGCTTTTTTTGAAAACGAGAAAAACATTTAAAGTTTCTGATGAGCATTGATTGTACGAAGAGTCAGTTCTAGTGCTGGTGGAATAAATGCAGCTCGGAAAAGTTTCACACCTTGACACATGAAACTTTAGTTTTACGGCTATTATTTTAAGCCTTTTTATTTGTGAGAACTCAAAATGACATGTACTTGCACTTATGTTACAACTGCCTCTTATTATAGCTTACATTCTTCAATCAAGTTTAAACACAATTGGAGAAATAGTTCTCTAGATACACATAAAACTATTTAGACATATGTACAAGCGCTTCCACTATATCCAATTCACATCCCCAGCAGTAGATACAAATGGATTTGTGGAAATAGTTATGCTATTGAGAGGTTAAAACAAAACTTGTTATTACATCTTTAAATGTCTTTCCCAGCACCACAACAGGTAAATCAGATATGTTGGTCACTGAGACTTCCAGTCAACAAACATGCGGCAAATGTGGGTGCCAGGCTCCAGGGGCTTAAATAAATTATATATATATTTTTTTCCCACCCAATGTTCTCCCAATTTGGAATGACCAATCGCTTTTTTCCCCTCACGGCTCAGGAGACCCGAAGATTCAGCGGGTGTCCTCCGATACAGTGCAAACCTGTACTGTATGACTCACCCTGCACACCACGCAGCTGTGCTTCTACCAGGTGAGCCACTCGGGGACCCCAAGGGCACAATATATTTTGATATCAGAAAACGATTCTTATTATATTTATATCATATTGGGTATAAGTGTCATTTTGCAATTATTTTTGTGGAAGAAAAACTGTTATTGTTACAAAATAATAAGCAACTCCGAATGTTATAGCAAGCTATGCATTTTGGCATAAAAGCTTAAAAAAATCTGACTTGATGTAATACACGTTAGCAGACGGTTTCACAGACCCTGATGAGCACTAATCTTATAACACCTTGCCTAAGAAACAAGATTAGCGCTTATTGTTGTCTGCTAAACCAGCCGTACGTCCTGTAAGAAAAGTAATGGGAGACAACAAGCAGTGCTAAATTCCATGAACTTACCTTCTGCATAAGACAAGTGGGTGCAAAAGGAAGGGAAACAGAAAAACACAACATGAAAACTGAAACAAGTTACAAACACTGAGATCTTACAAAACATACACTACGAAATGCAATTATCATAGCTTGGGACAGTGAGAAAACACTGAAAACAATACTGATTACAGGAGTTTATTTATAGTAATATTACAAAGGTAGGGCGTTGACAGCAATACTGAATATATAGTTTATTTACAATAGCATCTCAAAGGTAGTGCTTTGACATCATGGTCAGAAAACAAGCGCTATCTATGATTAGCTTGGCTTACATTAAAAAAAGAACCACGAGTGCAGCCTGCCTCATTTGGCCACCCAAAAAAAAAACCATAAAAAAAACAACAAACAAAAACCCAGCCCGCGTTATACAAATACCCCAAAAAATAAATAAATAAAACTTAAAATACCAACATTCAAGAAGGATGCTTTGTACTCTCCATGCATTATTTGCAACAAAAAAAGCATTAACTGTGTAACTGTTAAGGAGCTTGAAAGCCATATACACATATGTTTCTAATGGAAATTATGTATTTACCTCCAGGAGGTGGCCTGTCAGAGGTCTCCACAGAATTTCAATTCTGTCCATATTAACCAGTCCTGTCTCAAGCAATTTAGCAACAGCAAAGAGAGAAGGCTCCTAAATAAAACCAGACAGGCATATATTTCATTACAGGCATGATTTAATTATAATTTCTTTAAGTTTCTGATAATAAACATGAGAAAAAAGCATGACAAAATGTCCTATAAAAACATATGTATTAGTTATATAATGTCCTATATATTATGTCCTAAAAAAAGGCAATTTAATTAAGTAAGAACGTTATCACTGACAACTAGCCTTACTAAATGCTTCACTTGATTTTGACAGAAAGTGGTCTGCTAGGATTTTAGCTAGGTCTATCAGTTGCTTAACTGGGGGGGAGATAAATAAATATAACCTCCTTATCTTATGAACTCAAGAGCCACATAATAAGTATAATTGCTTCACAGCAACAGAGACTTTTTATTTTTATTTTTTAAGATAAGATAAATACATTGTCAGCCAATTTAAGATTTTTGGTGCTATAAAGATGCTGGATTAAGTTTTTATGACAGCTGCAAAATGGTAAAATAAAATGAGGGTCTCAATAGCTCAGTAACCTTTATTTGTTACCTACTGCTCCAGTTGTCCCTTCCACTCCAAATTGTTGTTATAACCCTGTTCTTAACTGTTTAATTGATTCAAATCTCCATCTGGGTCCTAAAGTAGTTCATTAATTCATTACTGCTATTGGATCTGGTTTGGAATGACACTCCAGGACCAGAATTGGGTATTCAAATAAGAGACGAAATAAAAAAAGAACAGTACCTTGTTATTCCCATAAGCCATATCCATAGCTTCCATAGACAAGGAACATAAAGCATTTATCAGGTGATGCAGGGACACATCATCAAGGTGTCTGTGAAATGGAAATATTCAATTACAACATTACATTACAAAAAAGGAACACTTGCAATTAAAAGAATACAGAAAAAATATCTTACTGTGAGCTCTCAAACAGTCTGGAAAGAATATTGGCAATTACTGGCAAATCTGTCATCACTGCTGTTGTCAAAACCTAGAACAAAAAAGTAATGCAACATATAGTACATGCCCCAACATGGCTGTAAATCAAAAATGCGAGACATCACATGACAAAAAAGTAGATCATCGTGACCTACATCTGGCATACATAGAAGTAAAAATGTAAATGTGACGTACATATATATGTATTAGTCTCAGATTGTGATTCTCTCAGTAATTGTGATAAAGAATATCCGAACCAAGTTTCAACACACAGTGGCATACCAGATTCTGACTATCACTTGCGGTCAAGACTGTCCTAACCAGGTTTGCCAGTAGACCCGGTGCGTACTGGAGACAGGCGATTATTTGAGACCCGGCAATTATCTGAAGTTTTACAGTATATACATTTACAGTATAGACAGAAAGAACTATAGATATGAAGAGCTATAAAATGCTGAAGCATGACAATAACAAGGAATAAACAGTGAAAATCAAAAGCACAATAACAGGTTCTTACTGTGCTTGGCCCCTCAACAGCTCTTCCTGGTTTTAAGGCACCTCCACTGCCAGGTTTCAGCCCCAGAATCCACACAAGGTGCTGAACAAAAAAGGGCGTCATTATGATTTAACTACATGAATGCAGTTCGCCCGAAAAGGGGCATGCTCTTGTTCTGTCATTGTTCAAATCATAATGACCGCAATGATAATACATTTTACCTGAAGAGTTGCCAAAACCAGCTGCCAGGATGTCCCAAGAACATCTCCGTGGCAATGGGCTAAATTCAGCAATGTCCGCATACACTGAATGTTTTTTGCAGTAAGCTAATGAAAAGAAAAACATATCTTAAAATGACATACTGATTTAAAAAACAAACAAACAAACGCACACACACACAACGGCAACATTCACTGTAAAGCAGCACAAGTTACACAGTCAAACCACACTAATACACAAACACATATCTGTTTTTAAATTGTTTGAGAGTCACGACTGAGGCTAGGCAATAATTACAATTAGAATCTATTACAAGACAACGGAAAAACAATAGTGTTAAAATAATACATAACTGTTGCAATTTTAAGAAGCCTTATAATTACTTTAAAACATGACATGAAGCTTTACAGTAGTGAGACCAAGACAATACTATACCAAATGAAGCATGGTGATGAAATGGCCTTACCACAACTGTGCCCTGGGGCTGGACAGTAAGGGGTTGCCCAACCGCCACCACCTGCTGGTGAGACTCACTGGAAGGGCTGATTATCTGAACATTCTGCCCCTGGATAGAGTACGCTACAAAATGGAAAACAAAATGGACCACTTTTACCTAGGTTTCCCCTCATGATTTATTTATCTATTAATGTTCTGCTCATTTTTTTTAATTTACTTATTAGAGTAAATACTGACTGAAAGAGAAGAACCAATTATTTTATTCAGCTTTTGTTTGTTAATCAGTTAAAAATGTCCATGTGATATACGGCCAGTAAATGTGGCAAAACATGTAAGTGTGACATAAGAACAGACATGCAAAGAAGCAGTTTCTGATGCTAACAATAACTGGTATTAAAGAAAGTCATGACAAATATACAAACTAGATAAACAAATGAGACATAAGGACAATTGGAAAGCGGTTCTTTCTCAGCGTAACATACCTACCGACATATAGGAGTGTTTACTATCTAAGTTGCCAGGGATATACACCATTGTAAGTGATAACAATACAATGTACATTGTTTAAATCTCCAGGTTTGGAAGTCAGAAAATGCAATAATGTGATAAAACCTAATGAATGTTTATTTGTTTGTCTTTAACTACTGTATGCTCGCCTTGGCACAAACTTTTACATAGACATCTCTATCCTACATAGTAGGCTGAGACACTATAACCCAAGTCTTATCATTCATGTCGTACACATAGGGCTTGATTCTCCAAAAATACTGAACACATTGCAAGTGCAAAGATTACTTTAGAGCTTGTACTTTTTATATTTTAATGGCAAGAAAGTGAGGAAATTCAAGAACACCTTTCAGTACAGTACATGCATTAAAAACGGTGCCCCTGAATACTGATAGGCAGCATGCATGCATGCTGCACAAGATCATTTATCTATCAGTCCTTAAAATGTAGTACACATTTTAGTGTAATACTTTCCAAAGTATATGGCTGCTGTTTCTTTTTCCATGCTGCTGGGCATACGTCCCTTACATACTGTAAATAAACAATCCATTACCGGTATAGGTTGCCATAGGGACAGCCAGAAACTTCCCACAGATATAGTCAGGCACTGTGCATTCATGAAAGAAAACAAAACAAACTTGTTTACAGCTTTTGGTTCTTTTTGAAGGGATCTGCAGATACCACATGGCTGCATTAGTTCCATTTTGAATGTCCTCTGCAAGCATAATGAACAATGTTTTTATTGTCTACTAGAAACCAAGAGTAGCTTCAAGGTATGCAACAATTATTCTAGTTCCCAAAATTACCAAAATATAGACTGACATGTGACCTTATTGATATAAGCACAGACTGGATCTTTCTTCTTTTTTTTGGTATTTACTGACCCAAGTTTAATGTATAAGCTTACCCATCAAATCGTTATATAAAATATGTTTTTGCAGTTTCCCAAGAACACCTGTTTATTCGATAGTTGTTCAAACAGACATATGCCACTGTTCTTGCTGTGCTTTGCGACATTTACCAAAGTGGCATTATTTCATCTTCTAAGTCAGACCTGCCATGAACATTTTAAAAAATAAGAGATGCAGCACTTTTCGTACACTCTTCACCTAGCCCTTCTATTAAAACAATACCAAATACTTGTATGTATTGACCCAGTTTCACACAACAGGAACAGATCTATTAGGCAAGAACTCAAGTCTACTGCACGCTTTTAAATCACTGGAGAATCAAGCCCAGAGTACATAGTAAACGGAGTTATTGTAAAACATATCCAAACAAGGTTTTGTGAGATACAGCACCAAACTTAATCCCCACGGTAATTAACACATTAAGCTCCCCTGTCAGGAGATTAAATAAATAATGAAATACACATCTTAAAAAAACAAACAAAAAAAAAACAATTAAAACAATTCACAGTACTTACAACATCAGTTGTCAAGGGAATACACTTCCCACTGAAGGACATTTTGTAAATCCAAATAACAGACTTACACTTGTTTGTAAGGGTGGAAGCTGAGCTGCTTAGTACAGTCAGGGCATAATGTGGTGGTAAGGAAGCTTTGCAGATAGCTGTAATGAAGGCATCTCTAGGAGTGACGAGGCTGAGTCTTCCACAGAGTGAGGCCATGGTCAATTCTGCTTTAAGTATGTTCTCAGTGGCCGTTTCATCGGTGCTGAATTAAAACATGTCTTAAGGTTAGGACAACGGCTTAACATTATACTTCCCAGAATTACCAATTATATTTTACTCTTTGAATACAGAATATAATACTTCCAACTATTAAAAAAATCATACAATTAAGACATAATAGAATAATAGTAGAGTATGTAATAACACCAGGGTTTGAAACTTGCAATAGCACTGCACCGAGACCTGGGTTTCAGAACTTCCCTTAATTATTTGGATATATTATTGAAATGACCAGTTGCCGGAACAGTCAGGTCCCTGGTAAAACCTGCTCCAAAATGATCACACTAATGTCAGCATGAATAAGTCTCACCTGAGTCTGTGTATTTCCTAACAGGGTCTGATTTATCAGCAATCACAGAGGAGCAATGTATTTATCAAACTTCTAGCTCGCAAGGATTTAAATAATATGCTTAACTGAAGGTAGTTCTGAAATCTTAGTGCAAGGCTAGTTCGAGTTTGAACTCCTGTAACACTAAAATAAACTTTGAGAAAGACTTCTAGTCATTTGTTAAATAACTCTGTAGTGTATATAAACATATTTAGTTTGACCAAACTAATACAATTTACAGTACAAAAACATATTTTTTTATTATTGCTATAAGTTACTGCAGATGCATTGTTATTAATTAAATCATTATACAATGTATATTACATTAAACTGGGGATCCCAGATTCCCAACATTTATCTAAATGCAAAATGTATATTGTGAGTATTGCCTGGTACATTTTGGAACAGAAGACAGCAACAGAAAAAAAAAAAAAAAAAAAAAAAAAAAAAAAGAAATATTCAAATAAAAAAGTCTAAACCTGCTTTGTTAAATATAATATTTGAAAAACAAGATCAAGGAGTTAAAAAAACAAAACAAAAAAACAATACATTTAAATGAAATAATTTGACTGTTAAACACACCTGGCATCCAGAAGTAAAGACAAAGCCGCAAGAAGGCCACACCAGCAAGCATTAACCATTTCTACCCATATCGCCCTTGTGTCTGTAAAACAGGAAAACAAAACATTCTATCTGCAATGTAATGTTGGAGGGAAACAGTATTGGAATGCCGTACTTCCAATGTTCACATTATTAAAACACAGCAAAAAAGTGTACAAAAATAACACCAAAGGGCATTAACGAGCACGACACCAGGATCACAACCTACTTTATTTTTTATTCTGCTATATACATATACCCACGCACACACAGTGCCCTCCAAAAGTACTGGGGCAGTGAGGTCTAACCTGTAATTTGTATTTGTGATCATGAGATTAATATGAATAATAAGTACAATAATATATGTTTTATTTTTGGGTAATTCCATGCATACATTTGATCATATTAGAACAAAAACATACTTTGTATTCAACCCACTTATTTCATGTGACCATAAGTATTGGGACACTTTCACTTTAAGTAAATTTCAGGGTGTAAAGTCAGTATTTGGTTGCATATCCCTTTGAGGCAATAATTGCATGAAGTCTGCAACCCACTGAGCTCACCAAACTCTTTGTGTATTCATTTGAGATGCTTTGCCAAGCCTTTGCTGCAGCCATTTTGAGTTCTTGTCTATTCTTGGGGAGTTCTGACTTAATTTTTAAGCATGGAAGTATTTTCTTCTACATATGCAGACAAAATGTTTCTGCAAACTTCAGAATTCATTCTGTTGCTGCCATCATTAGTTACATCATCAATAAAGACGAGTGAGCCAGTTCCAGAGGCAGCCATGCAGGCCCATGCCATGACATTACCTCCACCATGCTTCACAGATGAGGTGGTGTTCTTTGGAATATCTGCAGTTCCTTTCTTTCTCCACACTTTGACCTTTCCATCAGTTTGGTAAAGGTTTATCTTGGTCTCATCTGTCCATAAAACTTTGTTCTAAAACTCTCTTGGCTCATCTTTGTACTTCCGAGCAAATTCTAATCTGGATTTCCTATTCTTGGTGCTGATAAGAGGTTTACATCTTGAAATAACATCTACATCTAAAAATCAAACATTTAGAAGTTGTACTTGTCAGTCATGTCCCCCCCCCCCCCCCCCCCCACAATAGAAATGATTCTTATTACAGTTGATAGTGAAAATCCCAGTTTAGAATACCGTCTTAATACTTTTGGAAGGCACTGTATCACACACACACACACACACACACACACACACGAAAGTGTAGTCCTTGCGAAACAAAAGACTAAACCTCCCAGAAGATCACAGGCTGAAAAGCCTTAATTTCTTGAATTGTTTTATTATTAATTATCCCATGCACCTGGCTATTATTGTAAATTAGAACCAGGTGCAAGGTATTTAAAGAAAGCAGGCAGTCTATTCTGGGCTGCTGCTGGTGTGTGTAGGAGCCTTACTGTGCTGGTGTGTGTACAGCCGTAATTATACAAGAAAGGTAGTGTAAAACCTTGCTGCGCTGTACTGTGTGTGAACAAGTAAACGGCTTAGCCGTCCAGCGATAGTTTAGGTTCCTCACGTGTGTAGTCAGTGCTCCAAAAACTGAGTTTGGTTTTGTTTTCGTTTTTGTTTTATTTTTGTACTATTACAAGTGTGCATAAGCGCTGAAAACTCAAGTTCTGTGTCTGGGCCTGATTTTAAAGGGGCAAATAAACACCCGTGAGTGACGGCCTGTTTACAAAACAACATGTAACAATATCTTATAGTGTGAATAAAGTTTGATGCAATCTTGGCAGTGTAACTGTTTGGTTTCTAGAAAGAAGCAGTGGCCAAGAAATTGCAAGGGGTGAATTGCTGAAAAATGCAAACCAACCAGAATATCAGGGTTTCTGATAAAGCCGCCTGCACAAACAGCTACAATATGGAATAATGTAGTAAACAAGACAATAAGGAATTACATTTTTGTGTAGCACTGAATATGACTGTGGGACACTGCAGGTTTCATTTTATTATTTAAAATTGTTATTTTCATTTCAGTCAGTTGCTGTCAAGCAGCATGCGGTAGAGGTCTGCTGGTCGAGGCAAAGGAATACACCCTGAATGTGGTATATAAATCATTAATTAAAACCACATACCAGGCTCCTTATCACTTTGCTCAGAAGTCTGTTTCTGTACCATGGCTGGATCTGGTCTGGTTTGGGGGGCACTTTGACCCAGCTCCTTTTCTAACATTGATGTAATGCCTCGGACAAGGTCCAGCAGGCAGCTGAAGGCCACAGACATGGCATAGCCTTCAGGGATTGATGGAGGTTCCACCTTGTCAAGCATCTCCAAACTAGAAAACAGAGAAACAAAAAAATAAATTTAAAAAAAAACAGCATGAACTCACATGAGAACAAACTGGCCTGCAAATGATAACTACCTTTGCTCTTGACCAGCACTCTCAAACATAATTTTGTTCTGAAGGACTGCCTATATCATGTTTTGGAGCATGCCTTTGAATTTAGATTAAAAAAAGGCACAGTAATAAGGCTCAGCTTATAAAGAAAGTAGGTCATGGTTGGTATTAATGTTGGTAAAAATCCCTCATACTTTAAGAAAATTTAGGGCACAGTGGAAACCCGACTACTTGAAACCATCGAGTTATTGGGACTCTACCAGCAGTGCTGTATACTCACTAAGTTGCTTTAGCACTTCCTTGCACAGTAACTGTCATTATCGGTATCCAGGTTCCCCTGTACTCAAAGGCAGCTTGTGGAGTCACTCCTCCGCTCACCCCAGCTGCTCCCGGACCACTCTGTGCTGTAGCTGGGCCACCTGTGCCAGCAGCACCTACACAGCACAAAACGTTTTATTATTTCTATTTTTATTTTTTTGACGTTTCAGTTTCAAGTTTGATTGCTGAAATATTAAGTTTTAGCATTCTACAGAACCGTGAATACTAAAATCCATTTTGGCACAGATGTAGGGTAAAAGCATTAAGTCATCCACGGAATAACTTTAAAAAAAAACAGTAAAGAGAATTAAGAGCTAATAATAGGCTAAAATCTAAATGCTGCCTTTAGACATGAATACACAAAAGCTACCACATTTAACAAAGAGATCAACAGTGTTATTTGCAGTACACATGTATAAATACCTGCTGGTGTGTTTACAATGGCTGGGTTTCCAACACTGGGGACAATAAATAGGGACTGTATGAAGGATCCCAGGGCATTGACAATGTCTCTGAAGACCTTAGTTGAATGTTGCTTCATATCATAAGACTGACAAAACGACCTGGGGAAAAAAGAAAAGTAGATTTAAAAAAAATGCTAGAATTATAATAAATTAATTTAAAAATGCTGAATGTTATAAAATCATAGTTTTGTTTTTGTAGCTGGAACACAGAATGTGATGCCTTCGAGACATATAACCATGACATCTCATTCGCCTAACGTGCAGTACTTATTTTGCTACTTTACTTTTCATTTTCAGTTGGTAAAGCACATTTATTCTGCCAATGTAGAATACTTTTCTCTCCCCATTCAATTCCTGAGTTACAGGTGACACAGAAGTGTAAAGCCCTTGTACATCGGGTACCATCAACGTTCACTTTTATGGTAGTAGTTCTTTTGTTCATACCATGGGTCTCTGGGGTCATTTTAATGACCTGAACAGAGTCAGAAACTAAAAGAATATTAGGCTGGTTTTAATAAAATCCACCACTGTTTACAAAGTTAAAATAGACCTGATGAAAGATACTGCAAAAGGGCTTTACCGTAACAAATGAGGCTGTACGCAGAGTCTGTGTATAGATTCAACTGCAACAGCTCTAAGCCACTGGGGTTTATCACCATCCAGAAATTTAACCAGCAAGGACAAAAAAATCTCACACTCGGTAACCTGCAAGAAACAGACCAGTAAGATATTAGGAATGTCCACCTGTTTCACGGAAAAGGTGATCATGACTTACAGTGGGCACGCATGTACAGCCTGATGGACGGCTCCTCTTTATACGCTCATACTGTGATACAGTTTGTGCCAAAGCATGTCCTGAAACCACTCATTGTTTTCTGTGACTATTTGTCCCACCTTTCTTTTTACCCTTTTGATAAAAAAACTTTAAAAAATCTTTTTGATTTTACTTTGCTTGTTTCCTTAGAAATGTGTCATGATTGCAATGAATTGTGGGATTGCTGTCCTGAGCTTGACAAAGAAAGGTAGGGCTAAGGAAAGAGTGTGTTGATGATGAATCTGTTGTGTTTAGTAGTTGTGTGACATTTGCACTGTCAATTAATGGCCTTTGTACTGTAGTAAAAATACTAACAACCTGGGCGAAAGGAAAATTCACTTCCAAGCGCCATTTAAATCACTCAATGCAGAAATTAAATGCCATCGATTGATATTCAATTTTAAAGGTGCTAGACATAGTTAGTTAAAACTTGTGGTTGGTAGTGAAAATCCCCAAACTTTATTTTACTAACAGCCGCAATATAATACACTTGTCTGGAATCGCAATCACCACAAGACATAATGCAAAATAAACTCAGGAAAAACTGAGTCACAAATAAAATAGCATTTTGTATTAGCAATTACCTATAAGGCTTATATTTCTTACCTTTAATAAATATTTCATAACAAAATGAGGCTCTACAGAACTATATATAACATGGCATATTATGTGTACGGTACAAACAATTTAAACAGTTTCTGTAGCCTAATCGGTAGCGTACTGTAACTAAGGAATTGTAATTATACTTACCAAAAGGCTATAGAAGTGCTTGATTAGAACCGACACCACTCGGAGCAAGCGCATGCAAATTGGAAAATAAGGCTTTTCAACTGGAGCTGGGGAAGAGGTGGCATTGCCCTGCCGGAACTTGATATTCGGAGAGAAGAGTTTAATTACCAATGGACAAACTCTCTCCTTCAGAAGAAAACTGAACTCCTGGTGCTGAAGGGGAAACAGAAAACAGCATTAAACCAGATTAAAATGCAAATCAATGCCAAACACATTCAATGCTGGATTGAGAAAAAAAAATAAAAGCACAGAGATAAATCTAGAATTGCATCGACCTTATAAGTAAAATAATTATCTGAGAATATGCCTCGGTCATATATTAGATATTATGCCCATTAAGTTTTATAATGAATCCTTTGAAGATCTTACTTGTAAAAATACTTGGGGAAAATCGTTCAAAACAGATTCCAGAAGTTCAAGGCCAAACGTCCGAGTCATTTCAGTCATGCCTGCGAGCCAATAAGGGGCGTCGGCATTGACTAACTGGCAAAGGTCCTGTTAAAACCAAAAAAGAACAAAAACAAACGAACTTTATACAGGATTCAAGAGTAACACACACGTTTATATTGAAGCCTTCCAGTCTTTACCAACAGCATTAGGTCAGCAGCCCACCTAAGCTAATTGTTGACATCAAATCAAAACAAATATTACTGCTAGTTCAGTCAGTTTCTCACACCACTATAAACTGATCTGAGAGAAGAAAGAGCTCCCTCTAACTGTTTCATTTAAAAACATCCCGCCTAGGTTCCATGCACATTTTTTGCTTTCGGTCAAGAAGCAGAGCGATTGAAGAAAGTCTCCCAAACTGGTTAATATGACTAAATCCAATACAGTAACCTTAAAGCTGGTAAACACACTGGCCAGTTAAAAAATAAATAAAAGAAAGTCTTTACTCAATGACAACAATATCACATTCCCATTTGAATAAAATGTAACCCTTATTGAAACAGGTTTGACAGTACGCCTTGACCGATTCTGCAAACATGTATTGTTTCTAACAAATGCAGTTATTTACCTGAAAAAGCATGTAGGCATCTTTAGCACAGGGTCTGAGGGTACTGCTTGATCTTCTGTTACTGCTGCCTTGAACTGCTGGTGGTTGCTCTATACTACCTGAAGGAGAGCATGATTCAAACCCTTAGCAGTTACAATGGGTGGCTCGCTGGCCCCAACCTTGTTAAGACATGGGAAGGGTATTACTGCTGAAATTCTTTCTTGACCTCTAAGATTCTTTCACCTTTAAAACATCCGGCCTGCTCAAAAATGTTTTAGGTCTGCTTTTACTGATTCAATTTTACATGATCATAATAATAATAATAATAATAATAATAATAATAATAATAATAATAATAATAATAATAATAATAATGAGGTGTTCTTTGTATGTCGTTAAGCATTTTGAAGTTTGCTTGAGCGAGTCATAACTTAGTCGTATGCTGTATATAAAATTTTCTTTACTTTCCAATTAGGCAGCTAAGCTACAAGGACTGCTAATCTGATAAATACTGTTTGCTTTTTTTAATTTAGTTTCTTTGTCCCTGCTGTAGGTAATTTCAGATGATGCTTATGCTAACCCTTTAGGAATTTTTTAATTCCTTTGAATTTAGATGTGACAACAATTGAATTCTGAAGTGAAATGTGATATTTATTATTCACATTGCCTAGGTAATTAACCAGTTGTGAAATAAACATACCCCCTGCATAAATTTGTAGAAACTCAAAATCAGTAGAATATTTTGTAAGATCTAAAAAACTTAACTCATAAATCCTACAATTGCATTACACAAGGCCTGTGAATATAGTAAGTGAATAAATACGAAATCTGACCTTTGTGACGTTCATCTTCAGCAACCATTCTTTCAAACACCACTGTTACCACCTGCCTCACAGTTGCTGCAGCTGTGTTGTTGGTAATGTTGTCTTTTGTGAAGTGCAGTCTAAAGCACACCACAATCGCCTGGAAGAGATATGTTTTACCTTACAGTCGCGACACAATCTACACCTTAACAATCTAAGAACAAAAACTGCCTGGCCACTTTATTATTAGGAACTGTCCTTAATATTGTGCTGGGCGGCCATTTGCCCCGATCCCAGGTTTGAAACAGGTTTGATGATGAATACATTGTTCATGAATGCAGCATTTTCATTTAAACCGTTATTTTACCAGAAGATTGAGAACAGATTCTCATTTACAACGACGATCTGGTCAAGAGGCAAACACCACAGCAGCACAAAGCAAACAAATACAACATAGAAAAAAAAACATTAATAAAGTGACCAGCCAGTGTACACATACACACACTGTAAAACATACAGAGAAATGTAAAGAAAACTTCAAAATAAAGTTTGGTGCAAACGTCTACAACCACTTTTGTCTTTCATAGAGCAAGATGACACTGTTGCACTGGATTGGGATAAAGCAAACCTTACATGAAACAGTTAGGATGCATGATTTGCACAAAACCAGTCAAATGTGAAAATCTACATGCTCAAATATATGTACAGTAGAACCTTAGTTGGGAATGTAGGTTGTTTGTAAGTCTGAAATGCTTGTAACTCTGAAAATGAGTTTTCAATGGTTTTAATAAAGTGTACACCTGCTATCTACACCATCAATCTGAAGAATAATAAAAGGATACAGCACAGAAATGCAATACTCATATTGTTATGCTTTAAAGTTTTTACTATAAATGGAAAAAGGCTAAATTGAAGTTCCCATTGAAATCGTAACTGTAGTAAAAATTTAATGTGCAGGAAAACCTTCGCTAACGTGCCTGTTTTTAAACAAAATGCATTTGTGAGTTTGCTCAGTCATTCAACCTCCTTTGGCTTGAAAAAAAACCTGCTTTGTTTAAAACTAAAATGTTCCCAGTAAAACTGCCCATACTTGTTTTGAAATCTGCCTCACCTGTCTAATAGATTTGTTGGTACAGTAATTATGTAGGAGCGCCTATATGGTTGCACTACATGCATAGTTGAGGTATTGCATACTTCTGGTTGAAAATCGGGGTTCGGTAGACTGGTCAGTTCATAAGTTTGGTGTTCGTAATTCTAGGGTTCTACTGTACTGGATATTTCTGCTATCACATTCAGGTACCTGACTAATCTGGTTATATGACATGTTCTACTGAAGCCATACACGCCAGTTTCTTTCAAGATACTGGCTTTCAGTTTGTCAACATTCCAAACTTAGCTCACTCAATTCAAAAACATGGTGAACTTGGTGAACAAAAAAATAGGATAACAGCTGGGACACTTAGTTTTGTCAGGTTTGCAAATGTCAATGGCACGCTCACGGCAAAACAGCAATTTATAGCATCATGGGATTAAACATTTGTTTAAGCAGATAAGTTTACACTTAAACAATGGTTGGAAAACTGCCAGGAAAGTCCATGGAGGTCATGTACTACTTGAGCTTGGAGAAGTTAACCATATGGGGAAGCTAAAATTTAAGGAGGTGTGAGCAATAAATGTAATGTGTTTATCACTGGTGCAGCTAATTTCTGTCACCTTGAGAACACCTATAAAGACTTCTTCTCAAAACTTGTATTTAACCAGCTTTTTTTTTGTTGTATGTATACTCTTACTAACCCAAACTTCGGTAATTTGAACAGATCTATAATATAAATAGATATCATAATGAAATGCATTCATAAAGATACTGTAGAAACGTATTTTAAATATCTTAAATTCCATAGTACTCTAAGTATGTAAAACATTACAGCTGTCTCTATTTAAAGGTTAATCGCGATCTTTGATGAAATACCAAAAACATAAAATAAAATACTGGACAAGGCATTTTTAGTATGACATAGCAGAAGTCTGAACAAATTAACAATCTGAACAGGGTCTGATCCCAAGTGGTTCACATTAGCATGTCTAAATATTGTGCATATCAGTGTATTGTAGTTAGTAAGATTAAAACAGGCTTTATTTTTTAAAAACATGGTATCCGTCAAGCAGTGTTTCTGTACCTTGGAGAGCGCTTCATCGTGTGCGACTGTGTTTGTTGTTAAAAGTACCAGCACTGTCTGAAGCAGCTTGAGTTCCTCAAGCCCGTTCTCCATCAGCTGCCACAGCATGTTGATAATATTCCCAGCTGCAGCCTGCAACACAGTTTTACAGCATTTCACCATTTCGCTTGGGTAGGAAAGAAGTCCAATTGAAGACCCTTTCTCTTGCCTATCGCTCCATTCCTCATACTGCCCCTTCCTATCGCCAATCCCTCATATCTCCTTATATTCCTTCTAGCCCTCTCCGCTCATACTGTCCGACTTGCTATACCTCCTCTTCACTCTCCTTCCTCCCATGCTCGCTCTTCCCCTTTCCCCCTGTGGGAGTTTGTTTCTGCCTTTTGTTTATGAGTTGACGACAGTACTGCAGAGAGGATGTAACTCCAGGACTTCCTGTCTTTCTCAACTGGTGCCCAATAGCTTCTTATACTACCTTATAACATGGTTTGGGAGATATCTGTGTCCTGAGTACCGACGACTTAAGTTTTTTTTAAGTCTGTTTGGGATACAGCAGGGTGATGTTGCGACTTGTTTTTTTGTTGTCGCGTGTAAGTTTTCAGGACAGAAATGAAGCTGCTGTTTGCTGTTTTAAAGTGGGTATCTGAAAGTAGGTTTATAAATTAGGTCCAACTGTGGGAGAATGCTGCTTGCTCATGTACACTAGAAAACACGACAGCTCCAAAAAGGACAGAAGGAGAGGTATGGTTTCCAACTGGAGCATGAAACAATGGGCTTAATATTTGCTACTACAATGTTTTCTTACAAATAAATAAAAAAACGTAACCAGAATAACTTGTCGTTCAGCTATGAAAGGAAAATGCCTTGCTTGTTCCCAACATAGTGCAAAATCTTTGTTTTCATTGTCAAACACAAACGCACTGCATTCGTACACCCCTGAGTTGTGTAATACAGGGCAGCAATGGACCACAGCAAAAGATTCTATTACAGAGTTTGAACCAGGGATTTGTTTGGTAATGTGTTAGGATTATCTGAGGATATTTTTCAGATGTTCTGTGCCACTTTGGTGCAGCAGGATATTTAAAACTTCTTTCACAATATAATGCTTTCTATTTTTATACCTTTTTTATGATCCTCAAAGTGGTATTAAACTTGAATATATTGAGCAATTATGTGACCAATCAAAAAAATCTACCATGAGAAACCCTACATTAAAATGCTATCACTTTAAGATACACTACAGCATTAATGAGAACGAGACTACTTGTGTACAACATTTATGCGTACATGGAAAAACTGAATAAATAACACGCACACATCCACTACAGCTGATCTTGATATTTGGCACATGCATATTTTTGACAATGGTTTAAAGTATATTGATGAATACAGTTTGAATGCTACATTATACCCTGCACTCTAGGAATTACAGATAACACTGAGGAACTTTCATTACACAAAACATTCAGAAAAACAGAAGTTAGGACTGGTTTTATCATTTGTTTTTACCTCAGAAACGACTTCATGTGTCATGAGCCGCTGAATAGCTGCCAGGCAAAGTTGGGTTATCTTCGGTTCCTTCGTTCCACAGCCCATTAAAAAGGGCTGAACCACCTCTGAGCTGTTTTCTTTCAGTGCTGAGAAGAACGAACACAAAGAAAAGCGTTTAAGAGTATGAACAAGAAGAGTGTGATTATTTAATCAATCACTGATAAAGCAGTGCCCAATACAAATGAATAGACAGCAGAGCCAAATCAAATGGGATAATAGTTTACTGAATTACTGGAGTTGTTCTTTAATGGTTTCAATAAAGAAAATGCAGGTTGTTTTTCTTGTCATTTTACTAACCTATATCAAGGACAAGGCTACGCTACTCACTGTGTTACTTCATTGTCTAGAAAAGATTATATGACTTTTTCAGCAATAATTCAAATACTTTAGTTTAATTACATAATTAAATATCTCTCTCTCTCTCTCTCTCTCTCTCTCTATATATATATATTAGAGTTAAAATGATGAAACTGGAAAGAAAATGGAGATCACTGGAAAAACACTCGGAACTTACATCAAGCCCCCTCCACACACACACACACACACACACACACACACACACACATTAAATAGAGGCTACAGTATTTGCATTGGAAAATCACTCAACATCTGTGGCATATTTGTTCCATTTTACCTGCAAGGACTCTTCAAAGAAGGTACGAGCCAAAACGTTTGTCTATTTATACGTTTTACATTAGAATGTATGATTGAGTGCTTTTGATGTTATGGATCAATGATTCTTTACACTATACATTCCTGAACTACAGTAAGAAACCCAATTATTTTAACAAGAATCCTATGTGCATTTCTCATTACTACTGCCAATGAAACACGATTTCATAGACAGCTAGCAAACCACCATCCTTACCTGCCAAGATGCCTGTGTTTCCTGCAGCTATTGTTTTGATTTTCACAATGCCTGATTCAGCTGCCTGTGAATGAGAACAAATGTATACTGTCAGAAGATATATCTATACATATCACTTGGTGTTCAATTAGGTCAACATTTGTACAAGCAGGTAGAGTACGCAGAATACCTTTTTAGAATGGTTAAAATTCTAATGAGGTATACTCCACATACAGTACTTTGCATTTACCATAGTTTGTAATATGCGTTCCTATACCTCTCTGGGAGTTACAATGCTTACCTATGCTTTCACTATGATTTATTGCACTGTGTTATGCTTTTACTATGGTAAACTTGTATAAGGGCTGTACTGTGCATTAATGGGTATAGTAGTGGGAATTAATACATTCAGAACTACTGGCTGAGGGTCATGTGTTGCCTATCTTATAGCCTCAACATTACCTTTTGCTTACAAATTGTTATTTGATATCCTCAATTAGATTTCCATCCCGTCTTTAAAAAAAATACATGAAATGATCAGGAAGCCAGTTTCCAACCAGCATCAATGCTTTTCAGTAGTAAGTTATAGAAATATAGCCAATTCCCTTACTAATATAACTGCATTTGTTCATTTATTACCACATTTTTGTGACATCATTGCTTTTGAAGGCAACAGTAATACAACTGACAAAAAGGAACATTTAAATGATCCTGACTTATCCTTATACTTTGATTTGTTTCAATAACCATGCTGCATCACAATTTGAACAGTTTTATGGAAAGATGTAACTGACATGTACCGCATGAATAAAAACAGCCAGTAATCTCCTTATACAGCTCCCCAGATTCAGATGATCTTGTGCTAAAATGTCCTTTCAAGTCACGTCACATTTGGATAGCTTTGAGCTTCCACTCCCAGTTCAGCTTTATATCTCGAACAAGCATGAAAGCCTCTTAAAAAGAGGCTGGTTTATATATTTTACATTTCTGGGCCAGTTATCTCCAGGTTGCCGGTGAAGGTTTTCCCCCCCAATAATTAGTGTTCAAAATCTCTTCATTACAGAAATGTCTTTAATTACCTTAAAACAACTTTAACCAGTTCAGCTGCCCACTGATTTCAGGACAAACTCAATTTACTTCAAGAAGGTTATAATAAATTGGCTACAACAGCCACATTCTGTAGTTTGCTATTCTGTTATTTAATGTACTCTGTATGCAGTTGCAATACCTACAGAACCGAAAAATTGAATGGCCAAATATTTATCCTATGTTAATTTGCTGCATAAATTACCAAGAGATAATGGTACTAACAAACTGCAACAGGGTTGAATGGTACGCACAACTGTGTCAGCACAGAAACAGGCAGTGTTTCTGAGGGATTCTCTCTTTAACAGACTGACAGTCAACTAAACAGTGAAGTCTTTCAAAAACTGCAAGAAGATAAATTGGTTCTACATGAATCCATGTCGCCCCTTAGCTGGGGGATGAGCCAGGAAATGAGAAAACTTACAAAGTAACTTATCAATGCTTCACAGCAACACAAGCAGATATATAACGACGGCCACGGAAATCAATTTGCAATCAATTTTACTTCAAGCAATTCAAACTTGAAACACTTGGAAGTTTAAAGGGTCAAGATTAAATTTAAGATTTTTTTTCGAAGATGCTTTGAGACCCAGAATTCCCTGCACTGCAGACAATTTCTTAGGGCATTACAAGAAATCAAGAAGGGTTCAAGGAGTTAGGAAGCTTGTGTACCAGCTGCTGAACACACGTTTAGGTCAGGTAAACAATGAATGTTGATCTATGCAAGAATATGTAACTGTAAACAGTGTTCAATTAATCCTATGCCGATATATAACTGAACAGGCGTACTGTGGATATCTGGTTTCCTTTACTGTTATTGAAAGAAAATATATCCAAATAAAGGACACTCAACAACTGGACCGGAGAGGTTGAGAAACTGGAATGAGATGAATACAGTAAAAAGACATTGCTACTGGAGCCTGAGGTAATAATAAAACAAGCTGTTTATTATGAAACCTTCAACTTAATCAGTACATTCATTACAGAGATTGGATATGCCTGGTTTACCTTTTCCCTTGGTATTTAAAGATGTGCTTAATATACATGGTTGCTAATTTTTATTTTCCCAATTAATTTCTATCATGAGATGTGTGTTCTAAACTTCAGCTGCGTGTTACTTATTTTTTTCTAAAATTTATGACTGACTGATTATGTTTTACTGTACAAGATGTTATAATCATGTTGCAATAGTGGAGTCATTCAGGTATGGGTGTGTGGACATGTCTCTAGCTGAAGGGATCCATGAAAAAATGAAAACATGAATGCTTTCCGGTCTCTAAATCTAGTGGTTTGAGGAGATATTTCACAGAAATGACCCTCTAGATTATTCTATGCTCCCCAACATTCTGTATGGTGGTACCACAATACTACTGATAGCTGTCATCCAGTGTCCTACATAGTGTTGGAATACCTGCTAGGCCTTACCATGTTACCTACTGAGAAACATGAAAACATAAGCGAACAACAAGCTGTTTTCAACCCCTTCTCAAGCTGCTGCCAGGAACTAAAAGACACTCCAAGTTTAATTACTTTCCTACTGTAGTATGGGAACAGAAAAGACAATAAAGCAGGGTATATTTTTTCTACCTTAATCAAATTTGCAAATCAATCAAATCTAAATAAAAAGTAGGGAGACAGTGTTTACAAACTACACTTACTATAAATGCAAACATCAACATTTTGACAGCCACAAGTTCTGTTTGTACTGTATGACATTACTTCTGCACTGCTGGCAATATTCTACAAAACTTGATTTAGAAATAATCTTTTTCTATAAATTGTTTGGAAATCCTCTTACAAGGTTTTATAAATCCTCACATGCCATTTTAACCTTTGTGGACAGTGTTGCAGACACAGTGACACTGCAGGGAAATATGCAGACTGGCAAGTCTTGAAAGTAAATTAAGAAAGAAAATGGTTGCCTGTTGCTAAACTACTTAGCCTATTTGTAAATGGAATGTCATTCCTATTAGAATGGAAGGAACATTGAAAAAGATCCTTTAAGTTTTGTTTAATTTTAAAAGACATTGCAAATACACTTCAAGGCTAAAGAACAGTTTGAATTACACTGTAGTAGGTACATACCTGTTGAGAGGTGACAAATGGCTTCAAATAAAATGTAAGCACTAGGATGCAGGCCAAACACACGACAGAAAAAGCAGGGCGTACTAGAAAATATTTCTGTAGCTGTGGCCAGACAGTGGTGTTACTGTACCAGCAGTGACTGACACTTGCAGTATTTCAGCAGCTGTATTGTAGATTCCTTTTTGGCTGCATATCACAGCCAACAAATGAGACACATGACAATCTATTTCTCGATTTGTATAAGCCTACAGTAGCAACAGGTTTTCTGCACTTCATTTAGATGCTATTATGTGGATGCATTTAAAAACACAGAATAATAATTGTACAGTACTCCTAATGTACTGCAAATGGAGAAAATGATTAGGAAAACCCAGTGTTTTTACAGAAAATATAAAATATTGGATGAGATTTCAAAGACTATATCTCAGAAACCACTTGTCTGATTTCAAGGTTGATAGCATTAAAGTAAATACTGGATAATTCTCAAATACCAGCACTGTGGGGAGGAGTCCTGAATAAAACGCAACAATGTTTGATTGTATTCTTATTGCAGTAATACAATACACATTTCTGAGCACAGTTGCGTTGTTTGAATTCAATATCAGCAAGAGACTAACCACAGTTAAGTCAAAACGTGTAAGCGCCACAGCAGGGCACTTCGCCAAAAGCCCGAGTTCGGCAACGGTCCATTTATATATATATATATATATATATATATATATATATATATATATATATATATATATATAATAAATGTAGTCATAACACCGTGATACATTGAGTACTTCGTTTTGTTTTTTTTATCTGCCAATTAAAAACTGGTGCCATTGAATTCGACTGCGCCTCTTCCTTTTTGTTTTGGCTGTCATGTCAAGTAGTTGTGGACCAAGCCTGTCCCCCAAGCCTGACACATTTAAGTAACTCATCACATGCGAAGCTCAGTCTTACCAACTATGCAACAATCCCCCCCTTCCCGTTACGACTCCCCAGTAACACAACATAGCAAAACTGCAACCATGGCATAAGAGATTACCTCTTTCACAGGAGGAAATTTTTTCTTGCACTCCATAGAGAGAGACCGCAAATCAGTCTGCATATTGTCTACTAATTTCTTCACCGCTTCTGGGGTACTGGTCGACATTTTTTCCCTCCTGTTTCCGTAAGCTTATGTGTAAATCAAAGGTCAAAATAAAATAATCGGACTCCTACACAGCACGATCTGGCCTATAGGTTAGCCTTCTGTATACAAAAAATAATTAAAAAAATAAATAAATAATGAGTGGACTACTATAAGCGTCCACAGGCTGTGCCACTTTCTTCTTTGCAATCCTCTGTCAATCCCCAAATCGGCAGTGGTGATGGCACGCACACACTTGTTTTATTGTTGTTCTAAAATTCCAGTTCTTATTGCATTCATTGTATTCAACACCCAGGCAGATGTCCAGTTTAGGGTTTAATATCTGTATATTTCAGCCGGAGCTTTCACGGATCCTGTCTTCACCATTTGCTGCACCGTTCCGATCCCACAATGCCTGAGTGCACACTGACACGTCACTCATACTTCCGTAAACAGAGCCCAGATCTCATTAGAATCGCCACAGCGCCCTCTGTGGTTGCTCAGGCAAACATACGGCCACTAAACTTGTTTAATTTCTGAATTTATTAGAATGCAGCCTAGTGGCTCTATACACCACGTACACCATTATTGAACAGCTACATAAATCAAGTAATGTATTTTCATTTAGGTATGAATATTATACAAAAATGAAGGATAATCCATTACATAATCTATTATCTGTATTAAAAAAAAAAAAAAAAAAACGTTATTTCTACAGTGTTTTGGAGACAGACTAGGTCCAAATACATGTTCTAAGTGGGTACATTATTGGAAATGTTGTAAAAATAAATAAATAATAATAATAATAATAATAATAATAATAATACAGTCAGTCAGTCCTTTGCCTAAAAGATTTGATATGTATCTTACTGTTTTGGCAGGATGTCATAATTCTCCCTTTTTGACAAAAATGTCTATGTTTTTTCAAACATTTACATGAAAACCATGCAAGTTATACATAGGACGCTTTTTGTCTTACCTCTTATATCATATATCAACATTTTCATTGATAGAATAAACATCTTAATAATTACGCATGTGCTCCAACACAGGACTTATTGTATAATTCAATTGTAGCTTTATCTCAAATTACAGAATGTTACCATTACAACATTCATTGCTATTGAATGTTTCACTCTAGACCCGTAAACAGATAAAAGAGGGTCAGCTGGGGAAGTGAGCAGTGACACAGAGTTTTATATTTCTAAAGTATTATTGAAGACACTGCTGAGTCAGCACACACACACAGCATTGGGACATTTGTATTGTTTCAAACCATTGGCAAGGTTGTTTGAGATTTTAATTCTGATTTGAGTCAAGTTTCTGACCATTACTATTGCATACTCTTGCAATATAATATATGCAATTGTGCAACAGTGAATTTTATTTATTTATTTACTTCCTTTTTTAACAGTACTGGTAGCAATTAATAAAGGATTTTAGATTATTGGTTCTTGTTGAGATTATTATGGTAAATTCATACCGTAGTTTTCTAATGTACGTGGTGAAATTGATTTCACAATTACTTTGCAATTAATAGGGCTACTGTAAGGCACAAAATATAATTCTAGAGGGTCTCTCACAGTTCAGCTTAGTTCCAGTTATAGCTAAACTGAGTGGTTTCATGACCCATAAGACTTTGGTAATGTGACGTTGATTTATTTGATGTGCACCAAGTACTACGCTTGTCATATCGCTCCTCGCTATACTGTGGATTCGGATATATCGTGGTCCTGGAGTTGGTTTCCCATTTTTATTGTCTAACTGCGTATGCCTTAGGTGCAATATACATAGGCACTTAGAATTACTGTTTGTTTTATTTTGTACTGCACATCACAAACAACAATATACAATACAATTAAAAACAACGCATTAATATCTTACTGTTATCATATACACAGGTATTGCACAATAGCACAAAGCAAATTAAATATCTACTTGCTGAAGCGGTTTTTATTTTAGCCAGCGAGGTGTTCATGCCTGGTAGCAATGCACTAGCAAAAGCTGAAAGGCAGTGACATCAGCTCCGTAGCAACAAGAAGCCTGCTATGTTGTTGTGTATGGGGTCCTTTCAGCGCGGGTTTGTGCTTTTGAAAAAGGAGAGGAAATTAGTTGGAGACTGGAGTTGATGAAAAGCAAGTACTCTCCGCAGTACGAATTAAAACGGTGTGCTGCTTTTTATACGAAAAATGAGAAAAAGCAGGTTGTGTAGAGGATTTATACTGGATCCTGACGTCCTCGATAAAACGAGGGAGTGGTTGTACATTATTTGTTATCAGTTTGTTTTTCTATGTGTCTCTCGTTATATCGCGGCCCTCGATATATATACTGGTCCTCGACACCCGCGATATATGGAGTGGGTGGTGTATTTACAGTAGGTGATTTCTAATTTTAAAACGCATGTGTAAAAAACACATACAGTAAGCTGTGAATTGAGTCTTACAACATTCAAAAATCGACATTGTATTATTTTCCCTTCCCTCTGTGCTCATCACTTAAGTGTTATTGGCATTAATCTAAAAATCTTTGTACATGTGGACCTATTCATTTTAGATCTCTCTTTGTTAATGATTGCATAATTGAAAGTTTGAATAAACTAAAGTTATCCCCAATCCCAATAACAATCATATAGTATATATTTATTTAAAAAAAAAAAAAAACAACTTTTGAATTTGTAGGAAAACACTTGTGGGATTAATATAGGATTAGTTAAATTACACCCCCACTGTTTAGATTATTAAAATAGATCCCTGTGTGTGTTAGACCTGAATTCAGGTTAAACTGAATGCTGCCACAGCAGCACTTTAAGAAATTCCTGTCAGGTTTTAGAACAGCACACAGCACTTTGACAGCTTTGCTAAGGGTCACTAAAAATATACTTTCCAGTGGAGATAACAAGTGCATGATGTTTCTCACCCTCCTGGGAAAATCAAAGCTGCTTTTTGACAGTTACAACTTGAAAGTATGTACTGACCATTTTGAAATGTGACTTTGTAACAAAGCACACAGGAAAACTCAAGTGCAGAACAAGAGACTTGTTAGGAAAACTCTGATTACCATAATGGCAGTACATATTTAAAAATTCTGTGAGAAAGCAAGTGGAGTTACATTGTACAGCATTTACGTGACTGACTGGAAATGACTGGAGTATGTGTGAAAGAAAGCAGAGCTGTCACAAAGGAAGTGGAGATAATGATAAGGAGGACTCGGGGGGGGGGGGGGGGGGGGGGGGGGGGGGGGAATCAGAAGGCGGTCAGCTTCACCTACTGTCCCATTATATTTATAGTCAACTTCAGTTAAGTTGGTCATCATAGAGGTGTGTACACAAGGTGTGGAATGTGTTCCAGAAAACTTGAAACTTAATGCAATCTTTTATTTGTCTTATTCTAAGGTGTTTACAAACTCTGTAAACCAAATGTCTTCTTCTTTCTACTAAATGTCACCTATCCATTCATGATTTATAAATGGAATGCAGAGCTGAATGAACAGTTAAATGTCTATTTTCATAATTTCTTCACAAACAAATACACATTTCTGCACTGTAGTATAGAAAACAGCAAATCAGCAGAGAAGGATATTTCATTGGATACTATATCTAGACTAACAGCTCCAAATACAATGTCCAGTAGCTTTCAGATTATTGATTCAACTATTTGACTTTTTTTTTTGTAATGGAAACAGTTACAAAAGGGTATATCATAAGGTCAGAAATCACAGATGAAGGCCTTGCATATCTTTATTTAACTTGTATAAATAAACATGCACATTTCAAATGTAAACCCAAGTGAACTCAAGTGCAGACAAAAACATGAACCCCTGTAATATGGGAGGTTAGAATTAACTTTACAAAAAAAAAAAAAAAGTTTTGAACAATTCCAAATCAAAAAGCAACCTTAAAATACCAGGAACAAAACAGCATCCAGAAGAGTTACTGAGCAAAGCCATACCCCCTAGATCTCACGCAATCCTGGTCTCACACATCGCTATCAGCAACACTAAGATAAATAAAATAATTTACCATATGTGCACTCACAGAGTGAACCTTTATATACAATATTCATAGCTTATTATATGTTTATTTCATTTTTCCTATTTAAGACCACCATCTCTTTATCCTGCGAGTGGGTATTTAGGCATTTACTTAGGTATTAGATATTAGATATTAGTAGCGTACCCCAGCATTAGCAGATCTACTATGAAAGGTAGTCAAAAATAAAAAATACATTCCTAGAACTACATCCTATGGAAGGCATCAATCAAAACTCCACACTTTTATTTATTTATTATTGGCATCCTAGCCCCTTTTACTGATCAGTGCTAAATTCGAGGCTTAAAACTTACTTGATATGTATCAGTTTATTAGACTGTCATGCAGATGTTATTTTAACTATGCACATCTTCTGAGATTATAGTAAGGCTATGGTGATTTTCTTCTGGATAACAAAATCAAATCAGAAGAACTACTACATCACCAACATGTATAACCTCAAAACTAAAAAAAATCTTCTGGCAAGTATTTGTGCAAGATGAGTGCCAATATATAGATAATATACAGTTGGATTTTTTGTTTTGAAGCAAAGCTTTAAGCACAACAAAATCGCATTGAACTAGGGCAAATATCCATTTGGTGTTGTGCGTTTTAGGTGTTAATGGCAAATGCAATAAATCTGCATACTTAACAGAGCATGAATGAGGGACCAGGTAACAAAGAGGCATTATTACACAGAGATCTAAAACCCAGAATCAGTCTATCAGCAGCTTTTAAAATGATCACAACTATTATAAAAAAAGATTCATGAAACTTGTCACTGTACTTCAAAGTAGTAGAAATGTCTGATCACACACATTTACTCTGCAATTTAAAGGCAGGTTTTTTTTTAAAGCAGTAAACACTAATGTAAAGACTCTCTGAGAAGTCATAAAACAATTGCTGAACTTGTGGCACTAATATATTGGGGATAATAGTGCAATATCCGCGAAAGTCCAGCAGGTTCACCAACATTATGAAAACTCAGTTTCAGTGCTCATCTTAAGTATTTACAAAGCAGTAATTAAAATGCATATGCAAACATATGTATGTAGTACCTCTGAGTAATAATAATAAAAAAAAAGTCATATCTCACAAATCTCCAACATTCTTTAAATTTGAAAATAGGGGAATGCGCTATATATCTGCAAGTATCCGATTCTCTTACATCATCAGCATTCAGCACTGCAGTGCAGCTATTAAACACATTCCCATTCTAAATTAAAGCTAAACAACAGTGACTCAATCTGCATGGAGGTTTTTTGTTTATGGCTTCAGATAGTCCTTTTAGTTAGTGTGCATACAGTTTTCATTTTCTACATCATGCTCATCATTGTCATTTTCATTCAAGTCTTCATCGCTCTCTGCTGGAGCCCCTGCAGCTGCTGAAGCCCCTTTCTCAGCTTCCCGGTCAAGTGCAAAATAACCAGTTCCACTGATTGTGTCTTGTCTCTGGTAGAAGAGTACATACGCAGCCTTGGACTGAAATGAAAATAACATTCATTTCATTTAGCAATTTGATACAGAACCAATACAGGACTTGTATGCAAAGTTATGTTTAATTTTAATTACAGCATCATTTGGGTCCAAAAAACTGTGCCAGATTATACAGTGTTCTGGATTATAGAGGTACTGTATAATCTAATACTGTACCTAAGAAAAAGGTATAACAGACAAACTATCTGGACATGTTAAATACCACTATTATAGTACAGTAGAAGTACTGTCCAGGTTTACCCTATAATTCAAGGATTGTATTATTTTTAATTTAAAGAAGAATTCTAGTGTCACTGTACCATACCTGAGTGTATTTATGCACTTTATTATAAACATAGAAAAGAATAATCACACAACTTGATGCTGGACTGCACAATCAAATTTACATTAACGTTCGGCAGACAAAACATGCCAGATTCCAGAACAGCCAGGTTCTGGACTGTAGATGGTATCACACCATTCACAAATGTGGCAGAATTACCGGTATACAGAATAATAGTTTGTACAGGGGATAGATTAGACAGGTTTTATTGTACCTTAGTACAAGCCCTATTGTAACCATGGCAGTATTTAGTTCTGCCACATTTAAAATGAACTAATTCCACACTTCCATTTGCTATATTTAGATATGACCTGGCATAGCTTTGGTAAGGTTTATGGAATTAATTCATTAGCTATAATATGGTCTACAACATAGAGGCTCCTTACCACTATTTGCTCCTCAGATGCAATTGAAACGCTGCTGTCATCGAAGTAGTACCACTTATCATCATCTTTGCTCTTAGCAAAGGCAGTATCTAAAACACAAGACAAGAACGAAAGCTTTCTGAGTAACTAAACCACTGAAGCTTTAGAATAAAAAAATTAATAAAAATGAATCTCTTTCATGCCTCTCAATTTTTTTAGAATTTCAACTATGACATAGGGAGGAGTAAAATTATTTGTTACTATTTGTCAAAAAAGGCCACAAGATAAAAGTATTTCTTACAGTGTCCTCCACCCATTCCTCCATAGTGGTTAGATACAGCAATCAGATCATATCGACAGGGGCCGGCATTGGGGTTGATCAGGAACTCTGACATGTCCAAATCACTAGGCGAAAAGATACACTTAAGAAAAATAACCACTTTTATACAACATTTTCACCAATACAGATGAAATTGGAAACCAAATAATCCACCTATTATAATAATATGCTTGATCACTATGCATATTAAATAATCTTATTAAATTGTGACTAGTTTCCTACAGATTTTTTAAAAATCCATAACTACTAAACTCAATAATGTTGAATTTAGAAATACAAAAAACTCAAATCCAATGACAAACGTTTCATCGTCATTGAAACATTTGTCATTGAATTTGCACTTAGTTTCATAGCAGTCGTAGTCTGTTAAATACCTTATAGGAAAATCCACCAAGGTATCCAACTTGTCCCTCATATATCTGCTGTAGGAAAAGCGTTTCACATGTACCACAAGAACTGGGGGCAGCGACCACAGATCTAGCTTCTTAGTGGCTTGCTGGTGTTGTTTACAGTTCGGACAGTACCTTTTAAAAATAAAAATACAAAAAAAAAAAAAAGGAACTTCAGTTATTTAGCAAGTCCCCATTTATTGATTAATTTAGTCATATTCAACTTACATTTTAACACATGAATCTGTAAGCACATACTGAACTCACCATGGATCCTCTATTCCAAGTTTTTCCTTTGTAGTGAAAAGCTCAATACAATCTTTTAATTTGACAAAGACCTTTTTTTGAGGTTTATATTCCATGCTTTCGTGCTTCTCAAAATCCTTTAAAAGAAAATAATAAAACATTTAAAATCAAAGTTTCAATACAGCTTGCACTTCATCAAACGTTTTAAATATACTCTTAAATCCATAATACACCCTTATCTTGTTATGGTGTTTGCAATTACTCAAACAATGAGTCTTTGTTACTGTGCTTTCACCTGAGTTCAAAAGGGGGTCTTCAGTTCTAGTTGCCTGATATAGACGTGTGTAATGTAGGCTAGATCAGCCAAAGTGTCTTCATAGAAGTAAGAGCCAGAGCCATCTATTGATCTGCCACAATCAACTTTCATTTTTATTTTATTTTTTCGGGCAATGCACAACTTCTGAACTCAGTCCAAAGCACTTTATCACACAGACTTTAATAAAAGTCTTTGTAAAACAAACCACTCAGAACGACTGCAAACATCACAGAAAAAGTTAAGTGGACAGTAAATTTTCAAACTAAGCTAATTGCTCCTTTTTATCCACAGCGTTTTCTTTTTTTCATTTTGATGCAGATGAAAAACAAATAATAAAATGGATCACTAACATGTCAATGAAGGATAAAGAGTAAAACACATGTTGCAATTAGCAGCCACATTGAGCACAAATGAATGGAAAAGAAAATGCTTTGCAATTTATGTAAACTTGAATATTATAAATGATAATTACCAAAGATGGATTGTGATTTCAGTAGAACTAGAATTTAATTTTCAGCACAACATAAGAGTTATACAAAAATCAAATGAATATGAAGTTATGCTAAAGACAGATAGAAATGCTTTACATAAATGTAGTGTTCAGTTAATGTACTGGTATCTGCAATATAGCACAGTAGAAATTATACTGCCTGGCCCCTTTACTAGGATCTGTATCTAATACTGGGTTGAGTTATCACCTGCCATGATCACCTATGGCACAAGTTGGCATAGACTCCACAAGTTACTGAATGGTGTCCTGACAGATGTTAAGTCATTAATAGTTTTATACAGTGCTGCTTCGCTACAGGGCTCTTGGTTATAACGTGCCTCCAGCATGTCTCCCCAATTCCCTATACTAGTGATTCATGCAATATTTCTACAGTAAATACAGTTCCAGTGTTCAAACTACAAACAACTTCTCAGTCTAATTTCCGTTTCTGTCTCTCCCTTTTGATACAGTATCTGAACTGAAGAAAAGGTGCAATGGCACTTTATAACACAGATATCTTATTCAGCATTTGTTTTATAAATAAATATTAGACCTATTACGTGGTTATATAATGTATTTACTTTTTTGCTGCAAGAGGAGCTGCGGCTTTCTCCAGGAGACGAGACGCTTCAGTCCCGCTCGGGCAGTTGAACCTGAGCCCATTCCCTCTTCACCCCTCCCGACTCGCTCTCCTCCTCGCACTTTGCTGTCTGTCACTTCGAACTGAACTCCCGACCGCCACTTAGCCAGGCTATTTATAGTTATAACTGCTAATTAAAATGATCCACAAGTGGGATGTTACCATTTTCTTCTTTTTTTGTAAAAAATATAGCACAGATTACAAGGTGCTTTATGCATGGTTAATTCACGGTAAGTAACATTTTTTGCTTTACTATATCTGCATTATAAAGAGGGAGTTAATTTATTTTGTATTTTAGTCAGATGTGTGTTGTTATGTGTCCCGCGGCGCCCCCCATTTATAATGCTCTTCGGTTACAACACTCATATTGTGGGTGTCCCGAGACTCACGTTATAGCGAGGGAGCACTGTATTTCATGCAACTTGAGCAGAGAGATAGGCAGTGGGATCACATAACACATCAAATGATCAGCCTAATATGAATCTAATTCAGGGCAATACCAAATAGAATTGGGCAGACAGGTCATAATAAAGTGCAAAGACAAACAGGCATTGTTGAACAATACTGATGTCCCAATCCTTAAGCAAACTGTTCAACATCATGAGTTCAATAAAGTCAAGTGACAGTAACTTGACCAATCAGATGTGTGTAACTTTCTATTGAGGTAACAACAGATGTGGATTTCAGTAAAGGGAGTTAAATAGCTTTATATGAAGTAAAATAAAATTAAACATTTCATTTAAAAAAAAAAAAAAAAACTACCCATATAAATGGAACTGGTCAAAGGCAAGGACTGTGCCGCAAAACAAATTCAGCTTCAGAATATATGAGGTTGCAATTCTATGTATTTCATGCCAGTCTTTTCCTGACCAGATGCTGGGGTGCACCTGGTCATGGCTTAGAAATACATTACATTAAACTTAGTGTTTTCAGGTTTACCTATACATTTATGAGGCTATAGTATTAGATATATGGTATTTATTGAATTATAGTGGTTGGGGAGAGGGGATATACCAGTACATTTACAGTATTTGAAGGTTTACCTCAGCTGCACTGTCATCAAAATATCTTTTCTTCAGTCCTGGTTCCCAGTCCAAAGACAGATAGGATCTCTCTTTATAAAAACAAAACATGTATTTACTATTGTTAAACCATACATTGTTGAATAATCTATTTTACTGTGGGAAATTAATCGCTTAGATGGCCAATTTAACAGATATTGTTTTAAGGCTTGTAACTAGTTCTAAGAGAGGTACATTTTTGTCTATATGGAAAACAGTGTATATCTGCCACTACTATATGTATTATAAAGGAACTTGGGACCTTATTTCAGGCGATTGCAGCTTGAAAACAAGTTACTATCGCAAATGCTTATTTCTTCTAAAGTATTAAAATGTATATCTCTCTTTTTTAAAATCCTTTAAAAAACAAAAACAAAAAAAACAACCCACCAGTCTACTAGTTCTCTTTTTGTCCAATGTTCTACTAAGTCAAATTACATCTTTTAAAAGTGCAAATCTTTGATTACAGATTACTATGATTGTAGATTACTGGTACTGCTGTTTTTATTAATTGTATTTACTATACTGATAAAATGATCGCAACATGCCTTCAAGATACCTGACTCACCGTCTAGCCTGTGTTGTCTGTCATCAAACCGTATTTGCCCGGTCTCTTCTTTCATGTAATTGAAGTCTGTGTTTCCCAAGTTGTTAAACTGGAATGTAAAGAGTCGCTTTTTGTGTCCCACAAGCTGCTGTTGCCCTTTGCTCTTTTGATCGGCACCAATCCCATTCTCCAGGTCATTGTCTCCTCCCACAGACCCCTCTGATTGGCTGTTATCATTTTCTGAAGGAAGCTCCTGATCCTGACTAGATTCGTCATCCTGTTCGTCCGTCTCCATTTCACCTACAACACAAATTAAAATGTCATGTGAATTTCTTTTTTTTTTCTTTACAACAAATTAGCATTCCACCCCAACCATGGAAGTATAGTGCTCCACCTTTATAACGCTGTAGTTGAGAGCCATAGCTAAGAGACCATGCTGTTTGTGTTCCGCCTTATAACGAGAATACTAGTGTTAGCGCAATGGCATTTTGGGGCAAATGGGAGTCATGACCGTACTGCCTTACAACCTGTTCTGCAGTATAAAGAGTCACCTTATAAAGGGGGAGAACTTTATGTAAAATTTAAAATAGTTTCTTACCACTTATTATCATAATGCATGCCACTAAAATTATCAATTTACATATTCATATACACATATATATATTTTTTTTTAATATTTAACTGAAGTTCAAAGGCCAGCCCTGCAGGAATCCACAAGTGCTTTGTGAAGCAAAGCAACACTAAGTTAAAGTAAGGTATTGCTTTTATTATGGAAATATCTGTTAAAGTCTATATGTATATATGTTTGATATTACAATTGTGTTATTATATTATTCTGTGTTTTGGAAAACTTCGATATTATCAATATCGATATCAAAATACGTGCATGATATCGATGTACAATTTTTATATCGTTGCCCACCCCTAATTATTTCATTAATTAAAAACTACATCTACTATACTAAGTGAGTAGCTGACAGGGACTGGGATTAACCCAATTCACTGTACAAAAAATCTATAACAGGTAAAATAACAATGGGAGAAATGTAATTTTCTTTTTTTTCTTTTTAATTACATTAATGCTCTCAGACTTTTGCTGATTTTGATCCATTTTAGTATCTGCTTGAGGAGTTTCTTAACAGTATTGTTGTATTAAATGTTTCTTCATATTGAGTTTAGAAGAAATGAGATGATTTACACATTTATGAAAACGTAGATTTAATTTACTATTTTTAATACACTTCTATAATCTTGGGGCTTAGACTTTAGATATTGCTTCTATAAACATGTACCTAATATCTGAATGGTTAATGTACGTAATAAGAAAATAAAATAAGACTGCTTGGAGGTAAAGAAAATAAGTCAAGAAGTGAATAAATACAAAAACACACACTTGTAGACTTACTTAGGGACCCTTCCTCGTGTACTCCGTTAGAGCCGTTGCCATTAATACTGCGCTCTTTGCAACAGCGTGGGGTTTCTTCTACCTCATCATTTTCAGTTGTTGTCTGAACATATCGACTGTGACAAAATAAAATATAGCTGTTCAAATTAAATCTTAACTGCCATTCTGATAAGAGACTGCTGGAAAAATCCATATAAAACATCAATTCTATTTACTCATTACATTAATCTTTGTATTACCATACATCCCCCATGACAATTGTAAATGAAATATGAGTAATCATTATCAATTAAAAAAATAGGCCACCATGACCTACGTCCAACATATACTGTTTATGCGTGCGTAAAAATACATGTACAGGTTCCTCCATATATCCCCCAACTGTGATTCAATAACCTATGTTGTGTAACTTCCAAGTTTTATCACAATTGGACAAGTGGTTCTCTTCAACTTTTTACGACATTTCCAGAGGTCACTTACCACATTCTCAACAGTAACATATTATAGAACTTGTCTTCACTTATGACTCTTGGCACAGTGATCAAAAATGGTTGACCAAACAAAGGGGAGCCACTGTGGTCGTACCCAGATTGCCTGTATTTCTCCCGTTGATACACAGGGATGATAACATGATCCGTGTCTTCTGACCTATTAATAGCCATTTCAAATCTGAAAAAGAAAGACAGAGTTTTAATGAAAATAATCTTAATAATAATCTTAATAATAATAATAATAATAATAATAATAATAATAATAATAATAATAATAATAATAATAATAATAATTATTATAATTATAATGTAAAATACATTTTTACCCAAAACTTTAATCAAACTGAAGTTGACAAATGGCTACTGCCTTTATCTGCATTAAAACACTGGTATTCGCCTGTAAGTTTGTCCATTAGAATATGAAAAAGCCAGGTCATTACATGGATTAGTGTACCACTTATTGCAATAATTTAAACAGGAGGATATTAATGTGCTACCGAGATTTATAAAACCTAATTTTTCATGGACTCCATTTCACTGTTTTATTGCACGCAGCAATGTTAAGTGGGCACAGAAATCACCCGTGGGGAGAAAACTATGCATCAACCAACAACTACGACAGTCTATCAATAAGTGTAGTTTTACCTCAAACTAATTTATTTTACACGTCCCACAAAACAAAGAAAGAAATCAAGTCATACTCACACATAAATGTCGTCCCGTTCCATGATGCTACTTAAGTTTTCATCGGTTGCAAATATTCTGTGAAATCTATGGTTGTATATATCTGTTACAATCATCTAGAATAAAATATAAAGGTTACTTAAAAATGCTATTGTTTCTTATTCAACCTTTCACTTAATTGTAAAATGCCAAACCCTTACCCTGTCTGCAGGTACTCCGCTTAAGGTTGAGAGGGCTGCACACAGATCTGATAGATACCCAACCTTAGGAACAACTAGCTTGTACTGCAAGAAAGAAAATATTAGTTACACTGTTTTTTTTTTTTCTTTCATCGCTTTAAGGATACAACTTGCTGTTATACAGTGAACTTGCTTGAGAAGGTGGTTATAGCTCACAAAATAATGCTGTACTTCCATTGGATATATGTATCTCATATGTGCAGTTTTGAAAGAAGCACATGGTTAAAGCATAAACAATTTTTTTTTATTGTTAACTATGCATTTCTGGTAGACCCCTCATGTTTGTGTACACACATGCACAGCCCCTAATGAGACCTGATTAGCTGCCACAAGTAAGAGCTGCTTGCTTTTCCTTCCTAGAATCCTACTGGAAAATAACTTTGAAGTACATAGTATATTCATTACCTCAAACCAAGGCCAAACACAAACTGAATTGGAGGGAGGGGTACTAAAGTGGATGAAGCAATGCTGTTTGAACATCTTTTTTAAAACACCTATGGATATGGTGCAAGCCATGAGGTATAATAGCCAATTTAAAAGCACTGGATCCCCATATAGCTGCAGAGAAAAGTGTGTACAAGATGCTGTAACAAATAAAGGAAAGCACAGATTTCACATATTTATCTGCGATTCTGACCAGATATGTTGAATACTTAATTGCTCTGAAAAGTCCCGTCAAACTGCCCAAACTAACATTTTGGGCAGTTTTGCACTTGCCAAATTATTTCATGTGGAGAGTAAAATTGTTTCCACCCCTTCAGTGCCTTCCTTCAACCCACTAACAAACCAGCTTCTTCCCTTAATGACTGACATACTTTACAGCCAGTAACACTGATCTAAGAAGTGACTCAATAACAGACAAAGTAAAGTGTGTAAACAGAGAGCTTTCTTTACCTTGGTATGGTACCAGGTATAACTTTTTAAAATGAAAATACAGGTTTTCTATAACATGTGCTTCTTCTTTCAAAACTGCATGCGAGACCTGCAGAGTGAAAGGAAATACATGACAGATAATCTGCAACTTAAACCACTCCAGAGATACAGACAAGACATTTGGAATCACTGAAATATAGAGTAATACACAAGCTAGGCTGAATCCAAACAGACAGCAGTAGTCGTTCATATCTTCTGTGAATTTCCTCTGGTCCCAATTACAATATGGTGCACAGTAATTAAGCAAAGTGGATGTATCATACAGTAAAAATAAATAAAGTTGTTTACTTGTAACAACACAAAGAATAGGAGCTCTTACCTGCATTGGTTTTGTAAGTGGATCCAAGCGGACCAGGTACACTTCCAATGTGCGCTCTTTCTTCATTGGTAATGGAATAGTTAGATAACAGAATGGGTCAAATGTCACTGAAACCTTACAGCACACAGGGCAGACTACGGTTGATTTGAAGAGGCCATGAAAAATATCTACAATGATAGAGTCATTCCGTTTTAGATGGATCTCCCAAGCTTCTTCTGCAACAACCTGTTAATTAAAAATCAGATCATTAGTATGTACACTATTGGTCAAAAGTTTTAGAACACTCCCATTTTTCCAGTTTTTATTGAAATTTAAGCAGTTCAAGTCCAGTGAATAATCTGAAATGGTACAAAGGAAAGCAGTAAACTGCCAGAGGTTAAAAAAAAAAGTTTAGGTTACCAAAAACTGAAAAATAATGTACATTTCAGAGTTATACAAAAAGGCCTTTTTCAGGAAACAAGTAATGGGTTAACAACTTACAGCTGTTCTGGAGCAATGGAAGTAAATTAAGCCTTGAAAGTTGATGCTAACAATTCCTACAGGTGTCCTAACTTTTGTCGATTACTTACAAACCCTCTGTCTGTATAAAAGCAGTGTTGGAACAGACTGTGTTACTACACCCTCTTAAGCATTATTTGGACAGTATTGTACTGCAGGAAGTAGTATATTGCTATCATAATGGCAAGAAAAAGGCAATTAACAAAGGAAGACAGACAGACCATTATAACCCTTAAAAGTGTAGGTCTTTCCTTTAGAGAAATTGCAAAGAAAGCCAAGGTGTCAGTGAGTACAGTTTCCTACACCATCAAAAGGCACTTGGAAACTGGAGGAAACTCTGACAGAAAGAGGTCTGGCAGACCCAAAGCCACAACAGAATCAGAAGACAAGTTTCTGAGAGTCAACAGCTTGCGTGATAGGCGGCTACTACTCACAGGACAACAGCTTCAAGCACAGCTTAACACTGGTCGAAGTAAGCAAGTCTCATTTTCAACTGTGAAGAGACTTCGAGCTGCAGGTTTGACAGGTCAAGTGGCAGTACGAAAGATGGCAAAATAAGAAAAAGAGGCTTGCCTGGGCCATGAAGCACCGCCAGTGGACTACTGAAGACTGGAAGAAGGTCTTATGGACTGATGAATCAAAATTTGAAATCTTCGGTTCATCACACAGGGTTTTTGTACACCGTCGAGTAGGCGAAAGGACGGTTCCTTGGTGTGTGACACCAACCGTCAAACATGGAGGAGGAAGCGTGATGGTCTGGGGCTCTTTTGCTGGATCCAGAGTCAGCGACTTGCACAGAGTGAGTGGCACCCTGAACCAAAATGGCTACCACAGCATTTTGCAGCGCCATGCAATACCCTCTGGTATACATCTAGTTTGTCAGGGGTTCATCCTACAGCAAGATAATGACCCAAAACATATCTCCAGGCTATGTCAGAACTACTTTAGAAGAAAAGAACAAGACGGTAGGCTTCAAATCATGGAAACCCCATCGAGCTGGTTTGGGATGAACTGGATAGAAGGGTAAAAGCAAAGCAACCTACAAGTGCAACACATTTGTGGGAACTTCGGCAACGGTGTTGGGAAGAACTTTCCGAACAATATTTGATTTCCATTGTAGAAAGAATGCCACGAGTGTGTTCGGCAAAAGGTGGCTACTCTGATAAGTCAAAAATTTAGATTAAATTTTGTCAAACAATAGATTCCATGATTTATTTTTTATTTCCAATTGTTTATGTGTTCTATGCTTTAATTTCAGAGTACATTGAGACATTAAACTGTGTAAATTTCAATTTAAACGGGAAAAATGGAGGTGTTCTAAAACTTTTGACCGGTAGTGTATGTATATAGGTGTATACAGTATATGTGCACATACATAGAAGCTAAATGTCGGAGTTGCTACCTTATCTGGCCTCCCCTCTGTGTCTTTAAGCTGAATGTATGGCTTCTTTCTTATTCTGTTTAGATCTTCATGTAATCCATCAAGGAGGAAAGCCAAGAGTTCTTGAGAGTCCTGTTGTTGGTAGCCAGAAAACTGGGGTGCAAATCTGCCAACTTGCGTCTGTGGGTCGAAAAAGAATAGATGAATTACAGAGAAGGCACTAGCTAAAGTGGTTCAGGAGTTCTTGCAAGTACAACACAACATTTTCATTTGCGTCACTGTCATTTTTTCTACGTTTGCATTAACATCTATGTCCACCAGTCTGTAACAGGTACACATTATTAAACTAGAAGGGCAGTCATGTCTGCAGCAAGTATCACAAAGACATCCTGAATACTTTGAAAAGATCTGACCTGGCCCCTTTTCAGTGCTCGTTTTCATTCCATTGGCACCACTCCCCCAACTGTAGGCCCATAACTTAAAAAGTGTGTTGAGAGCTAATACTTTGTGATTCTTTGTAAAAACACTTCCAGGTACTCCTGGATGTGAAAAGAATCCGAGATGGTGAGGTGTGGAAGGTTCCATAATTGAGTCAACTTGGTATGGAATGGCCCATAAAGGACACTCCATAAACATATTTATTCCACAAATAAGGACAGCTGGATAACCAATGGAGCCCCAGAGGGTATAATGTGGAACAGTAACTGATAGAATAAAAGATTGATTTAAAAAAAAAAAAAAAAAGCGCTCTATAGTGTTAATTACATAAAACATTATTCAATGCTAGATCTTGTGGTGTAAACATCTTTAGATATAGAAGTTAATAATATTACTAAAGTTTCTTTACCTTATCCTAAGTGACTAATACCCATGCAATAATACACTGCAAAAAAGCAATGGAAATCATTTACAATCCACTAACCTACAGGTCTAAGTGTAAAAAAGTTATTTCAGAATAGTGCACGTCATGCACGACCCTGTAGACATGAAGACAATGACTGCTCACTGAAAAACACTTGTCATGAAAACATTTTTTTTTTTTTTTCTGTGATACTAACCTTAAATGCCCTTGGAGTAATATAGTTGAATTTTCCTGACCATATTTGCTTAATAAGGTCTGCATAGGCTTTTGCTATTTCACCTCGCATCCCTAAAGGATTGTCCATGTTCAGCTCTTCCTGGTATTTATCATTTAAGAAGTACTCCGTTAGTGGCGGTGTATTACTTAAACACTTGGGGGGGGGGGGGGGGGGGGGAAGAAAAAAATTTAATTATATGAAAACTACAACATACAGATACAAATCTGAAGTGTTCGACACATCTCTACAATGTATAATATAGGCCTATATACTTCTGTTATGGACATGATACTATAACTTTAATTAGATGCAGTACCCTAGCACAGCTGGTAGAGCACAGAACTATCTCCTATAAAACATAATTAACCTCCAAGGTGGTTTGCAAGCATTGGATTTTAAACAATGTCAGAGAAAATACAACTCTGTCCCACAGTTGTAGCAAAGCAGGAACAGCACATCACGTGTTCACAGGAAAAGGGCTATCTGCCTTTTCAGCAAAGAATAGCCACAATGGAGATGAGTTTTACAGTTTTCTACACAATATAGACTCTTCAAAGCCAATATGAGGTATTGAAAATCTTATGGATGACACCTCTAACTTGTATCATCAGTACACATGACGAAGAACATGGTTGTTGAAAGAAGTGAATTATGGTAACAGGGAAAAGTGTGGAACCTGAAAACAAGAGCAAGTTGTGCAGATGAAATAGTAGAGCATGCATTTGGCTATTTATGCTGTGGTCCCTGCAACAAAACTGCAATTTTGATCATTCCTTATTGATGAGAATTCTTTACACAATCCACTCTGGTATATAATAAGCTCAGTGTAATTCTATACACAAACACACACACACACATACATACATTATATATATATACACACACACACACACGTGTGTAAGCAAGACGGCACGACAGGGTGTGGGATATTAGAGTTCTTTTTATTAAATATCCTTCCACCTCTGCCTGAACTTAGAAAAAAAAGTCCCTTCAAACATAAAAAAACCCCAAAAATGCATTAATTACAAAATTAAATTCAGATGTTGAATTGAACATTGCCATTGACAAAGCAGTTTTGATTTGTTACACTTCTTGTAATTCTTGGTTTATTCATTACATTTTAAAGTAAAATATTACTGCCCATTTTCATCATGACACAGCACAAATGAGTCTGTCTTTAAATCACGCAGCACAAATAAGACTACCTTTAAATCATGCAGGCCCTTCCTGACCTGCAATAGTGTCAGGTGAGAGTGTGTTTTTTATTGTTTTTTTTTTTTTAAATCCTCCTTTGTTATCCGAGGTAGTAACAGGGGGTATCCATACCAGATTTCACAGTGGCAAGAAAGACATTATTTGCATGAAATACCCGGTTACTTATCAAAACTGACTTTATAATTTACAGCTTGGTAACGTGGAGAACTACTGGGTCAGTGTTAAGAAACAATTAAAGACAATGCAGGGCACAGCAGAAGACATGATACCATCGTACCTGGACACATTTAAAAAAGGTATGGCAGGAACTCTCTAAATGAATTTATAAATGTTCAGCATCAGATCACACAGCTGCACAGAGGGTGGGTTCAGTGGCAGCGGGCAGGCAGCTAGACTGAAGAACGGACTGCGGGAGCAACGGCAACAAAACATCTTTTAACCCCAAAGTCTCTTTTAAGAGGGACCCAAATCTTTTGTGAAAAGCTGAAGGGTTTAACAGATATTTTTTAAACTATTTATTTTCAAATTGGGATAGGGAAACATCATAGTTAAGGGTGAAGGAACAGAGTGATCAGAATGGCGAGTTTTTAATTTACTTAAATACTTTTGCTTTTTTTCACTACTTTAATTTATCACTGGTGTCCGGTTCAGATTCATTCAATATCTCATGTACACTTCGGTTTCCCAAAAGTTCAATATTTATATAAATCTCGTCGGTCATGTTTATTGCGATTAATTCCAATATGTCTGTCGGTTTTCTTTTTAAATTCTAGTGGTATGGATATCTGCTAGTGATTTGCCTGTTTTTGAAAAAAAGTGCTGACCCAAAGTGATATGCTGTAATATGTGACCTGTTTTGACCAATCAGGATAGAGTATTTAAAATATCCATCTATATGTATATATCACACACATGTCATAAGGTCAAACATCCAGCAACCTACCTGTACAGCTGAGTTCATGAAACAAGTGTTCCCCAAGTTACACAAGCCACACAGGCCGGGCTGCTCATTGTGTCTTCCTTGCTCTTGATAATCATAGTTGTTATAAGACGAGTATGATGGGGTACAGTAGTTTGAGTTTTTTACACTGAAAAGAGAAAGAGATTCAAATTCACTACAGGAAGCGTTGAATAAAAACAACGTAATACAGCACTGCAGGTGTAAGAATTTTGTTTTGTAAACAGTGTGAATGCTCAACATTTAACAACAACCTGCATTTTTATAAACAGGACTTTACAATGATGCACTGTGGGAAACAATTATAATACTTATTCATTATACAGAATATTCCAGCTAAGAGGACAAAACAAAAACACATCTGTACCAAATTCACCACATTAAAAAAAAAAAAACCTAGATGATTATACCAGACCTCCAAAACACTGCAAAGATCTGTACCATTGATCTACTGGAGCCGTTTCACAGCCCACTGTGCTCTCCTTTCTCCCTTTTAATTCTAAACATTCTGACTTGAGGCACCACCAGCCGCACAAGAGCATTTCATTTCAGTCTCATTACATCCTGTTACAATCCCAGAGTCCCAGCTGAGAAAACTCCACTAGGCTAAATCAAGAGTGCTTCAGTCACAGGTGAGAGTGCAGCGATTCCAAGGCCTGTATGACATCACTATGCTGATGCATTAAAGACTATTTATAGCCGCACTGCTAAAGCAGCATAATCTAGCAAGCACTGCCATGCAGAGAAGAGCTGGAGCAGGAATAAGAAAGTCACAAAAGATACCGGCAAACAGCTTTAAAAACAGAGGGAGACTCTGTGCCTTTTTAGGAATTGCAATACATGCATTTCAGTATAGTTGTAATGCTTGGTATTTTAAATGACACTTGTAGTTTGGTACTGTCTGTTTTCCAGAGCAGCTTTGCACAGGCAACAAAATGCTTGTTTGTATCCAGCCCAAAATAAAACTCTCTCATTCAAAATAATAACAGTAGCAGCAGCAAGATGTTTTACAGTGGTCCTGTAAACAAGCACAAGGAGGTCACAGACCGCATTAACATGCAGTACTAGAAAAATGAGTAGAACACAGTGCTGAACATGACAGATTCTGCTAGTTCTGACTTCCTCTTATTGCTGCATGCTTTGCAACACTTCTCACACAAAGATTTAATTGGAGCATTTTTTTTTTTTTTAACCACACATGTCTATTCAAAGTGAGGAACAACACTACTTATAATAGTGGATTCAACCTTTTTGCATTATTTGAACAATTTGAACTTTGCAGCTCTTAACAGAAATGCTCAATACAGTTGATAAAAAGACCAAAATAAACAAAGCAACCAATCAACCAAATTCTCCCAAACAAATATTAACCCTAGGATTTGTTTGGAACTGTATTGCCTCTTTCCATAGTACTACTTCTAATAACAAAATCAACCTTTTTGCATTATATGCTGAGGAATGGCGTATCAATATTAAATAGATGACTGTGTGGAGTGGATGTATGCAAGGGATGGGCAGTAAGCCTGTAGTCATTTCACAGCAGTATTAATATTATTCATCAACTCTATTACACGATTCTAAATGTATTAATACATGAATATTGTTTTTTACCTGGCTCTATAAGCAACACATTATGTATTTGAAGTTGCATATGAACTATGATCGTAACAGCAGTGAACAGGTTCTTGCTCTTATGTAATACTTCTTAGTATTTTGCACACAAAACGACTTCTGTGCTTACTTACAGCATGCTCTTCCACCAGGTTAGAATTATTGCTTGTTCTCCAAACTAGAACCAAGCAAGTTTATCTTACTCACAAAACATTATCTATTACTGTATCATAGCACTTGAGGACAACGGATGGCTTTTTAGCGTGAACTACACTGCAAATGAAAGGATTTGTTCTTGTTATTGCACGCTACAGTTGTTGAAAAACAAAGTCAAATGCCTGTCCAGAAAGTTTAACTGGGTTCTGTGAATATTCCAAGTACAATAAAGGGGCAGTGGCAGGTGCATCAAGAACAGGCAACATCTAACGAATGTGTGATGGTGTGTGTTCTAAGACTTGTACAGTATATGTGATTCAGAATGGCACAATCTGATAGCAGACCAGACCCACCAGCAGCTTCTTGCTGTAAGGAATCATCGGGTAAATGGAAGGGGCTAAACCCTTAACAAATGCTTAAACAGTTGAATCAAAAACTATATTTACAAACAAGCACACATTATATGTAAACATAACAAGTTATTCCAGGAGTATTTTTTATTTTTTTTCCCCCACGCAAACACGAAGCCGCGGCAGTTTATTAGGATGATGTCCTGATAATAACAATTAAAGTGACTGCAGCCAACAACACAATTCCATAAGCCATGCTGTCAGATAGCTTTACACTTCCTTTCTTATGAAGACTTCTGGAAATATTTGCTCATCTACAATCAATTACATTCAGAGATAAAGATTTCTCTATTTCTATATAATATATATATATATATATATATATATATATATATATATATATATATATATATATATCTATATATATCTAAGCAATGTAATACTGATGTTATAACACGTTTTAACTGGCAACCGAGTTTAAACTAACCGAGGCGCCCATGGGACTTTTTTTTTTTTTTTTTAATGTAGTGACTTGCTTTGAACATACTTGACAGACACACATCACAGTCAATCGGGATGCGTGGATGTGCTTCTTGCTTTCATCTCATTTCTATGAATGTCCTGGATAAAATAGTGTCCTGGAAATCTTCTCACAGATAGAGCCAAATGTCATATCAGAGAGTAAGATTGAAAGATTTCCAGCTTTAACATGCACTAGAGTATGGTAATGGTAACATATTAGTTTCTGCATATTTTGGAAATCATGCAACAATATGAAGCTTGGGACTAGCACACCAACAATGCTAATGCACAGCATTTTCAAGCTGAAACATACAGACAGATGCTTACTTTCTGTTGTTGAAGCCGTTATAATTGTTTGATAGAGATGAAGGTGAGATCTTTGGCAAAGCTGAAAAATGTGAAGCACCTGGTGACCTTAAAAATAATAAGATCATTAAATTATAACAAAAAAATACATACACAATTAGCACTGTCAAAATTGTGACGAGAAGTTCATTATGTTGAATAATGCTACTACACACATATACTGTGTGATATATATATATATATATATATATATATATATATATATATATATATATATATATATATATATATATATATATATATATATATATATATATATATATTTTTTTTTTTTTTTTTTTTCTGGGGATGGTGTTTCCAAAAATTTCTTGACTGACTGCTAAATATTGTTAATATAATGTGTATGTATGTGTATAGTCACCAAATTTGTATTATTTTTCGGCTGCAAAAATTATAAACATGTAAATGTAAATTTTAAATAAACGTTTAATCAAGTTACTGTTCAAAAGTTATTCTTAAGTGCAATGAGTTTCACTTTATTAATCAGTTATAGGATCTTGATACATTGTAAACCATTATAACTGAATGCTGTATGTGAAAAGCAAGGTCAAATTATCAGTATAAACAGAAAAATAAATATAAAATTATTATACTATGAAAATAATTTTCTGTCTTTAAGACTGCTAAAATGTATAAAAGTTAGTACAATTTGAACTGTTTGCAGCTTTTAACAGACATGCTCAATACAGTTTATAAAATGACTTTGCTAGGCAAGCAATGAAAAAAGGGGAAAAAAGAACCAAAAAAAACCAACCAAACAAATTCATCCCCACAATTATTAACCCTAGGATTTGTTTTGAACTGTATTGTCTGTTTCCTTCTCTCTCTCTCTCTCTCTCTCTCTCTCTCTCTCTCTCTATATCTCTCTCTATATATATATCTATAAAACTTAATTGCACACAGTTATCATAGTTTTTGTAATTTGCCAGAAGAGATTCGGCACCACGACTAAAATGTAATCCTGGGGTAAGTCTCAACAGCTCTTCATTGAACTTTATTTGTTACACATTTTGCTGGCAGGTACTGTATGTTTATGCACATTGTAAGACAAGCTATTTACTGCCTCATTTCTGTTATAACATAGCAGTTCAGTAAAGCCACAATCACACTCACTTGGGTGTAGAAGAGCCTCTTGGCCACGTTCCATCGTCATTTTTTTGCTCTATTACAAGAACCTGCAAGGAAAATCACCAATTTATATATATCTTCCCCCCCCTCAAACAGCATCGTACTAGATGAGAATACCTAAACACACACACACACACACACAAAAAAAAAATATCACAAAGCTATTTATGCCAAAGTATCAGTAGCACCATTTTCTCATTGAAGTTATAAAGCTTGAAATAAAATTGCAGGGATTTAATTCAAGGGCCCTTGGGTATTCTTAAGTTGTTTATATATTGTTTTTTATATTTTTCTCTTTAAAAGGGTGCTAATGACACTTTTGGAGTAAAATGCTTTGTAATCTTTACCAATGTAGAGCAGATACATTTCAATGGATGGGATCTCTTGTTTGCAGAGCACAAAAAAATCTAACTTGGTTAGAATTGCAATATAACTAGTCATGGAGATCTGAGTTAGTCTACAGACTCTGCTGTAAAGAGACATACACCACTAAACGTGCTGGTGCAATACGCTCTGTATGCAAAGCTTTTCAGTTACGCAGCGACGCGAGAATGGAGAGACAGAAAGCATCAGCTGCTTGCCCATAGTGTCAATAAGCACAGGCCTAGATTCTCAAACATACATACACAATTTTTTTTTTTTTTCAGAAAGGAAAAAATACCCAATAAGGTTACAGAATCAGAAATAAAGATACCAGGCATTTAACTGATCGCTGTGTAACCAACCTGGCATTAAATAGCTCTGCAGCTAGCCCACAGTATCAAACACACTGTGCCTTTTGTGAGAATTATTAAACATGTCATGAATTGCACTTTCTCCAATTTATATAACTTTTTTGTATTATTTATTTATTTTATTGCTGCCAGTGGTTTTCTATAACAAAGTATTAAAAATAACCAATTCCCAAATTATGGCTGTTTTATCACAAATGTGAAAAAAGAAAGTAGGACTTTAAGCATTCATTTTACAGTTTATTATTTCCAGGAGAAATGTACAAAATAGACATTAGTATTATTGTGAGGGTTAAAATGTTTAGACGGATCTCATAACACATGCCCTTCAATATCCTGGCATCCTCTCGAGCAAAAGCAATGTAGTTAGTAAAAAAACTAGAACAATGCAAGTGGTAGTTAAAAACTGTATTATTTTAGCATATTAAGCTAATCGTGATCTCAACTGCCATGCAAATTTGAATCTTCATTCATTTTGCTCTGTAAAATGACACAAAGTTAGTTGACCTTTATTCACAATCATAGAAGATAGTAACATTCATAGCAGAAAAGTTGCTCTGTGTCATGTATTAAATGCATTAAAAATTACACTGGAAATTTGACGATCTCTATTAATAAACTTAGTAATCTTCATAGCAGAGGAAATGTAGGAAGAACTGAAGTTAATACACGACACAATCTGCTATCCAATAATTAAAGCTAATTTTAATGTTACACCCTTTAAATTTGATATAAACTATCTGACACACGCCATCTGATACAAAGACATTTCAGGTGGCTGTATCAAATCAATCTCATACATGAACAAAAATCTATTCATGCTTTAAATGTAGGAATGAACAGCTTGAGGTTTGGACGTCTTTTACAGTTTGACAAGTTGGTATAAGAGTCATAACTACTCAAAAACAATACTTCTTTTATCTTAATCAAAAACCAATACAAAACAGATTATTCACAATAAACTTATAACAGAAATGTGTATATACTACTACAAATATTATTATTATTATTATTATTATTATTATTATTATTATTATTATATTATTAATTATAAGCAAGTAGACATACAAAACCTTTTCTGCAGACACTGCGTTGTACCATACCTGCCCTTGGTAAAGACCAGCATCCTGTACGGTGCTGTCAGGTTTGTTCAAAGGTTCAAATGTGCTGCTCATGTACTTGTTCCACAATCTAGTCTCCTTTTCATCAGGAATAGTAAAACATTTTCTCATCTCCTTTTCAATGGTGTCTAAAAACAAAATAAAAAGGAGGTAAAATATGCTGCACCTAGTAAATTGAATGGGAGACTGGCAATGAAAAAGCAGGTGTTATAGGAAGTGGTGTTGTTGGTACTTTGATAACATTACTCTCCCTTTCGTGCCAGGCATCAACCAATGCCTCTGTAATTACAAGTATAAACAGGGTCCTTCTGTATTCATTACCTTTGGGCATAGGCACAATTTTTCAACAAGACGACAATACAGTTAAACCTTTTCTCCTGTCAAAATTCCAATACAGGTGAAAACACATTTTCCCTACCATGGCTAATTTAACCAACAAAGGTTCTCCCTTCCTTATCTCTTCAGTTGGGACATTATCCTTTTCTAATATCATTATTTCTGAAAATGTGATTTAATATCCTAAAAATATATATCTGAAGCTACTTACCACAGTACAGTAAAGGGAAAGCATGGCTGCACCTTTCTGAATGGTTAAGTTATGTTGCTGAAAAAGAGGTGCGATACTGTGACCTTTCAACGTTGTTGCTCAACCTGATTTTTTCCTTTCTAAAGAAGTCCATGTACAGCATATTTAATTCAGTTAAGCATAACAAATACCTTGTTAAAAAAAATAGGCTATAAAATGGACACGGCAAAGAAAAATCAGCGACTAAATTTCTCTTTAAAAAATGACTTCCTAGTTCTTAAATTTAACCTAGGAGCTAGATGAGAGACCAAAGACTGATTGGCAACGTTCTGGTCAGGACTGAGATGCGATCACAGACCTATAAAGAGGCTCCAGTGAAGTATTGCAAACTTACAAGACAACGATGGAAAATGGTGTTTTTACTCCATACCTATTGTGTCTGCTTTGCTAAATCGTCTAGTTACAACATTGTCCATGTTTCCATCCTCACACAGCTTCAGTTCTGTGAGATACACCTCTACTTTGCAGTGCTTTACAAACATACCCTGTTCAACCACCTGAAAACAAGAGAATGAAAGACAAGTTTAACAATAATGCATTTTAAAAGGACAAAACAAAAAAAGAGACAAATGATCAATAGTTTTTCTCCCATAACAAAACGGCGCACTAGTTTTGTCGTTACAATATCACTCAAGTCTTGTTAGGGAATGTAGTCTTGCTAGTGGATTTTCCAGAGGAAAAACAAACCTGTTTTATGAAACATGACAGCTTGTGCCAAAACATCTAAGGATTATCTCAACACACAAAACAACCAATAAATAAATAAAAGAAAACAACACCTTGTTAATAACATAACAAAACAGAAACTTACAAAAAAATATATATTTTGAAAAAGCCCTGGACCCTATTAACTAAGATTTAACTCGAGTGATTGAAGAATGTTTCTTCAAAGTCTGATATTAAGAATTCAATACACTTTGATGTTGAGGGAAGTGTTAAAAAGACTTAGAAGTAAACACTATTTAAACACACAAGTTTGAGCTTTGTGAATAGGATCGACTGCTGCATTTTAAATGCACTACAAGGTATCATTAAAAAAGTGCACACACAGCACACCAAAACAATACAGTTCTTAAAACAATTCCTATACTGAAGAAAATAACTTAATACAATCGCTTAATTTTATACAGTGTAAAGATACCAAATCAGATAAGGAACCTACTCGTAAATAAGGCAGACCAAGCTGGTTTTAAAAAACTTCTTTCCAGACATAAGATTAATAATTTGTTTTTGTTACCCTTTGGGCCCAATAGTATTCCCTTGAAATGTAAAGCAAGGGATTCTTATTTTAGCAGCTCTATTAAGAGCTGTGGGTTGCCTTGCTGCTCAACCCTTGCCTGTACTAGAGGCCTCTACTTTTTACTACAACAATACAGTCCAAACAGGCTTTATTATTAAACTGTTTTAATGTCCACCCCACTATGCATAGATGGTATAATGTAGAAAAGCGTTTTCTGTACATACGTTACCTACCACTGTCCCTCATTCTAGTTTGACCTCAGCTCCTGTACCTCCCACAAAACAAGGACATGAAAAACGACCATTGGAGAAATCAAACCAGCACCGATAAAAGAGAAGTAAAACAAACTGTATTGAGGGTTATTCTTGTTTCAAATATCAAAAAGTATAAAAAAAAAAACAGAGAATACATTGAAAATAAACCTGCGTTGTATCTTGTAGATTATTCCAGCAGCCTTTCTGTCATTTAGATTACTCTGAAAATAGCAACATGCTTGCTATTTGATACTACTGACATACATGGTAAAAAGGGAGGATCAAACAGGTAATGAAGTCCACCATATAGCATAACACTCAGAAACTCTAGAGCCAGTATAAATTAACCACAAACTTAAACTGACTCAGTTTTGTTACAATAATAAGGTTAAAATTCAGCTTATTTAACTGTTATATAGCATGCAGAGCTTATGATTTGTTTTAAACTTAAACTCCATTATAAACTCACTCTCACATAAAAATGCTCTTCTTGACATTTTTTATTGCTTTCAAATAATAGTTTTCATAAGGAAAACAAAAAAGAACTAAGCGGCAATGGAAAGCCATTATCTGGTAAGTTTTGACTAAATGGCTAACCCATGAAGAAAGGTTTTAATTATTCATTCACTGTTTCTATGATGTTTAAAGTAAGATACATTTTTGCTGGTCAAGAGGTAAGATATTTTATATATAACAGGTACTGCAATTTTCAAAAAAGAGCTTCTTTCGTTTCCAGGAGTAGATTTTGTGGTCATTATCAGATAAGCACTTAAAATAATCAATTCAGAAAATGATTCTTGCTGAATGACTGAAGAAACTCTTTCCAGAGAATACCCATTATGACTGAAGATGGGATTTATATAGGTAATGTCAAAGCAGGATGTTATTTTACTAAGCTACCAAGACCCAGTAAGCACCAAGAATAAAATGTTCCAGATCTCAAAACTTTTTTTTTTTCCAAAACTTATAATAGGGCCAAGAAAATTGAACAATAAATGACTGATCATTGAAATTGGGAAGATATGCTACCTTCAGAACAATAGCAGTATGACTGTCCTGGTAACAGCAACAGCACTGATTTTCTCCACTATTGGGGACCACATAGCCTCTTTGGTAACACAACTGATGTTGGCTGAGGCTTTTCCAAATAACTAAATTTCATGCTGAGAGACCTCAGCCATAAGGACTCTGAGCTCTTCCTCAGAAAACTTTCCTTTTCTTTTCCACGCACCAAGAGGACTTTGCTGCCCTTGCTCTGACACATTTGTTTGTTTTGATTTTCGTGCTCCACAAATCTTATCACTTCTGGGCTGCAAGATGCACAGGTGGCGCTCACTGCGACCCTCATTATCATGATTGCTGCTCATTATTTGTGAGTGTTGAGTGAGTTGCATTGCTCTTAAGCTGACATACATTGCAGTGCAAAATAATTACCTGGCTGCTAGGCAATTTGGATTTTGCAGCTGCAACTGTTCACACTACGTCTATCCTTACATCATGTGGAACATACAGTTGCATTATTTATTGCTCCTAGGCCACTAGTGTTCTAAAGAACACAGGTTGAGAACATAATTTAAATACTGTACTTTCTAAGCAAATGGATGTTACATTACCTTTCGTGCTACTGGCTCTTGGTTCTCTGTCAGCCCATACCAACTGACCAGCTTATTCCAACCCTCAGTAGGTACCAAGATATAGTCCAACTCATCAATGAGGTGTTCCTTGAGAGACAGGGAGTCGCCATCTGTACAGAACAACAGGAAAGGTCATTTCATTGTAGTAGGGTTAACATGATATACAATTCACACCAGTGCTGGGATATCTGAATATCTGAAAGAATATTTTTTGACATGTACAGTGGCTTGCGAAAGTATTCACCCCCCTTGGAATTTTTCCTATTTTGTTGCCTTACAACCTGGAATTAAAATTTATTTTTTGGGGGTTTGTATCATTTGATTTAAAAAACATGCCTACCACTTTGAAGATGCTAAATATTTTTTATTGTGAAACAAACAAGAAATAAGACAAAAAAACTGAAAACTTGAGCGTGCATAACTATTCACCCCCCCAAAGTCAATACTTTGTAGAGCCACCTTTTGCAGCAATTACAGCTGCAAGTCTCTTGGGGTATGTATCTATAAGCTTGGCACATCTAGCCACTGGGATTTTTGCCCATTCGTCAAGGCAAAAATGCTCCAGCTCCTTCAAGTTGGATGGGTTCCGCTGGTGTACAGCAATCTTTAAGTCATACCACAGATTCTCAGTTGGATTGAGGTCTGGGCTTTGACTAGGCCATTCCAAGACATTTAAATGTTTCCCCTTAAACCACTCGAGTGTTTCTTTAGCAGTATGCTTAGGGTCATTGTCCTGCTGGAAGGTGAACCTCCGTCCCAGTCTCAAATCTCTGGAAGACTGAAACAGGTTTCCCTCAAGAATTTCCCTGTATTTAGCGCCATCCATTATTCCTTCAATTCTGACCAGTTTCCCAGTCCTTGCCGATGAAAAACATCCCCACAGCATGATGCTGCCACCACCATGCTTCACTGTGGGGGTGGTGTTCTCGGTTTGCGCCTGACATAGCTTTTTCCTTGATGGCCAAAAAGCTCAATTTTAGTCTCATCTGACCAGAGTACTTTCTTCCATATGTTTGGGGAGTCTCCCACATGCCTTTTGGCGAACACCAAACGTGTTTGCTTATTTTTTTCTTTAAGCAATGGCTTTTTTCTGGCCACTCTTCCGTAAAGCCCAGCTCTGTGGAGTGTACGGCTTAAAGTGGTCCTATGGACAGATACTCCAATCTCCGCTGTGGAGCTTTGCAGCTCCTTCAGGGTTATCTTTGGTCTCTTTGTTGCCTCTCTGATTAATGCCTTCCTTGTCTGGTCCGTGAGTTTTGGTGGGCGGCCCTCTCTTGCCAGGTTTGTTGTGGTGCCATATTCTTTCCATTTTTTAATAATGGCTTTAATGGTGCTCCGTGGGATGTTCAAAGTTTCGGATATTTTTTTATAACCCAACCCTGATCTGTACTTCTCCACAACTTTGTCCCTGACCTGTTTGGAGAGCTCCTTGGTCTTCATGGTGCCACTTGCTTGGTGGTGCCCCTTGCTTAGTGGTGTTGCAGACTCTGGGGCCTTTCAGAACAGGTGTATATATACTGAGATCATCTGACAGATCATGTGACACTTAGATTGCATACAGGTGGACTTTATTTAACTAATTATGTGACTTCTGAAGGTAATTGGTTGCACCAGATTTTATTTAGAGGCTTAATAGCAAAGGGGGTAAATACATATGCACGCACCACTTTTCCGTTACTTATTTTTTAGAATTTTTTTAAACAAGTTATTTTTTTCATTTCACTTCACCAATTTGGAGTATTTTGTGTATGTCCATTACATGAAATCTAAATAAAAATCAATTTTTATTCCAGTTTGTAAGGCAACAAAATAGGAAAAATGCCAAGGGGGGGGTCAATACTTTTGCAAGCCACTGTATTTGGTTACAAAAATCAGACGTTCGTATTCGCTATAAAATACCTTGTACTTATTTACCACCTCACCAGAATTTGTGTGACAGTTTAAACAAATGGCAAATGAAAAAGAGCTCTGTGTAATATGTGAGATTAATTTATATATATTTTATCAAGGCTCGAAGTTAATGCATTTTTGATAACATGTTGCTGCACAAAACTCTTAATTTGCTACTAGATTTTTTAAGCAGTAGCATTTTTCTGATGCTGCAGTACATGATCGACCCCGAGTGAACACGTACATACTTAGTATTAGTTTTTTGTTTCAACACATACATTATAAAGGTAGTATCTTTCATAAAGCGGGAAACCATTACTTCCCGATAGATGACTGTGGTTTGTACTGCCCCATGTAGATACGTGCGAGGCTCACAATGCAAATTGTATTGGACAGTGGAGCACAAATACCTACAGTACTACAGAACAATATGGACACAATTTAAAAGGACAAAGTTTATTTTATTGACCTAAAGTAAAATTAAAAAACTGTTAAAAAAAAAATTACAATTATATAAGATTACAGGCAATGACCGAACAGGATATTAAGTTTACTCAGTGTCTATAAAATGGCAATTTATTTTGTTATAATATTAACCCTGGTTTCATTCATGCTAAAAATTAACACATAATAAAGCGATTATTATTTTTATCAAAATTCCGAGTACAAAAAAAAAAAAAAAAAAACACAAGCAAATAGCTAGATATGACATTACCATGATCCAAGTAATGTCTTCCTTGTTTTATCAGTACAAATCTTGAGGTGCATTAATGAATGTATCTATGTTTTCTTTTTATAATAGATAATATTATTGTTTAACTAGTGAAATCTACACATACACGCAGCTAACTAATGTCACTGTTTAATAAAACAAACCCACCATATATTTCAAATCTTGGTTGATATCCCTTTTTCTGTTATTCTTAGTGAAAAGGCAGGGTGTGAGTGTACATATTTATGAACAAACCAGACAGTATAACATGTTGCATGAATCTTTTAAATGTAGGGGTACTGTGGTGGAAATAGCTTTCATTTTTAAAAACAGCTCTTTTTAAAAAAACATTTAAGTCTTTATGGGTGTGTGATTTGTTAGTTACCAAAATCTCAGTTAACAAATGAAGGCATAAGACATTTCGTACTACTTAATTTGCACAGATGAAACACAACCTGATTAACTGTACTGATAGCATACCACAGAAACTATATTTTAAATGTGCTTTAAATTGAATTATAATCAAATACTTATATCAGAATCACCAGTTAATTGAATCAACTAGCCTAAATATTTAATCACATATCTCATTCCTATTGCTAACTACAAAATACAAAACATACTGGTGTATTGTGTGGATTGCTTATACCGTTGCAGAGCGTCACATTTTATGCCATCTCTGACCACCTCGCAAGTTAGTTCAGAGACGGCACTGAACCTTCTTAACTCCTGTGTGAAAGGCTATGCCAGCAATGAAGTGCTATAGTGGGCGTCAACATCCCATGTGACTGTACATTGGAATTCTTGGTGTTTTTGTTGTTGGTGTTACAGGGTTTCATTTTTTTTCAAATACAATGGCTGATCAAGAATGAGGTAGTAATTGGAGTCTGGAATAAGTTAAGAAATCGTTAACTTTACGAGCTGACGAGGAGATGAATTCACAAATAGAAGGGACCGTGCATGATGCTGTAATTTATGGGCGAATCGCTGTTGCCAGGAAAACATTGGCCGGCTGGTTTAAAATTTGTACTTATCATCCCTGTGGCTGTGTGAAAGGGTTGAGACTGTATTATACCGGCATAGACTGCGCAAATTCGAGCGGTGTTAATGGATATTTTAAATAATTTTTTTAACTTCTCTGAGTCGGCGTATTTGTGTGTGAAAGTGGCTTAAGAGGTTTTCACTTGTGTAAATTGTTGTTTTGTGTCTTTTTTAAATCATTACTTCCTGCTATTGAGAACGTGAGTTTTTGACACTCACAGACGAAGTCAGCAAATATTAGTATGTATGACTTGTGATGTGGTTACATTCATTTGAAAGTCTTTGCCAAGTCAACACATGAATATAGCTGTGTCATGTTCAGGGACTATCACAAAATATCAAAAGTTACACCTTCAATGGGTATTCTGTTCAATTATGGATACAGAGGCTTCCAAAGAACAAATAGGCTATAGTAATACAAAGCAAAAAAGCTAACAAAAAATACTAAGGAGCATGTATTATGATGTCAAGTTAAAAACAACTTTAAAAAAACAACCTACATGTAACCTACTTCAAAGTTCTTAGTTTCACTCACTGTTTCAAACGAATCTTTAATTTAGATCTGGTCAAGCCCTGTTAAAATGATGCCACACCTTTGTGCAGCAGTGTTGGATTTTGATTTGTAAAGTTAATTTGATATGACTATACATGTCTAGTTCATTCAAATAAATAGGGTTGCTCATAGTGAACTAAGAGAACCTACTTTTACCAAACAGAAGAGCTTAGAACATGGACACATTGTTCTAATCATACCTTAACTGAATGTGCTGGTTCAATAATAAACTGGAATAAAAGAATGATAAAAACTTACCTTTGAGGAGTCCAGAATTGTCAATGGGACCTGGATACACATTCTGGTCTCCCATCTGGTATTTGTCCCAGTTGTCAAAACCAACATATTTTTTCCACTGTTTGAACCAGCGGCTATCAGCCAAATACCTGTAATACACAAATAAATAAATACATAATTTAAACAAGAACAATATTTACATTAAGAGACTTATTGAGATTACCCATTTTACTGTAGAAGAGGGATGTCTAAGGCGAACTTTAGCCAAGACAGAGGGAATTAAGTCAGGCTATACATTATTATCTGGTATTTGGGCCATGGCTGAATACCCTTATTCAACAGTTAACTACCATCATGATGACTAAAATAACCCCTGAAGAAAGCCTGCATTTTACTCATCAGCTGATTCAGAAATCAACACTGATTGTCATAGAAATTTAAAAAAAAAAAAAAAAAAAAAAAAATGTTTTTCAAAAGAAACCGAAACTGTCCAATGTACTGTCCACCCAGTTACAAACTAGCACCCCGTTTGTATAGGGCAAAAGGCCCTTTCCAGTTAAAATTCCACAGCTTTACAAAAACTGTGAGTAGGTCAATAACGCAAAGTTAAACATTATCACTTCAATTACTGGAACCAACGAGGGGAAGGGACTGGCTTTAGTCTACAGTACAATACCTTCAGAGTGTTCAGTTCTGAGATTTAGTAAACGTATTTCAAATGGTCATTTGAAAGAAAAACGCGACATACTGTATGGGCCAATGACAAGGGTAAAAAAATAAAATAAAAAAAAAAAGCTGTTGAAAGACAGAAAAAATATATTTAAAAAAACTCGATTAAAGTGAATTTTGTGTTACCTATCTAAACAGTACTTCAATTCCTTAATCAAAACATAAAAGTTCGCAGACTTGAAACCCCAAATTCGTGCACATAAGAATATAAAACCGCACAGAAATGATGTCACTGTATACTGTTGGTGGTGTCCTGTGTTTGATGAGAAAATACAATTACAGTAGCAATGACTGTACTGTTGCACCTGGCATCTCGTTCTTTGACCACAGACGCATTAACTTGGAAGCAGGAAGTACTATTGCAGTACTTTTACAGTAGCCATGGTTTGCTTTACTACCCTACTGTGTTTACCATCATCAGAGCGCGATCTGATATTGAAGTTAAGATTTGACAGGTGTTTTCATCCACATTCCTCTCCAGTCCTGAAGTCAACTTGCAGCTATAACTAGACTTCAATTATTGTAAAACGTCTGTCCATAACACGTGCCCAAAACAATTGAAAACATTTATTCTTCGTAAAACAATCAAATACAATATAATTCTTAAAATATTAAATGACTAATCTTTTGCAGTTTGAAGTGTTGCACTGAAACCAGCCCCTTCTGGGCTAGCTGGTCTCAGGAATGTCTCACTGAACACTGGAACACCGCGGTCCGGCTATCTGCTTACTCCGGTATCAATTCGTGACACACCCCAAGACAGCTTCATTTTAACCCGCACCAATCTCAAATCATCCGTCACCAGCTTACCAGGTCTCTCCCTTCCGTAGCTGTGTTTTTAACAGAGCCGCGATCTCCGCTCGTTGAGTTTCCAGATCAGCCGGTCCTCCCTCCGCCATCTTCCCCAATCAGGGCCCGCAGCATTGTGGGAACGGCGCGTCACTAACTTTGCGTAGAGATTCCGGAAAGCTACTCTGGGAGGCAAGAGAAGCTCTGGGACTCAGGAGACGTGCAAGAGGGAAACTCACGCCACCCAGTGTAAGAAAAACTAACTAATGTGCTGTCAAGCGAGCTTATTGCTTACAGTGTGAGGCACTGTTGGCGTTATAAAAATGCAACACTGTAGCTCCGTTAACAGACACACAGTTGCATGTTTAAATCAGAATTACACTCAAGGTTTAAGGTTTCCAGTTGCCTGCCATATATGTAATTAGAAACAGAAGATGCTGAACCCGTTAGTTAAAGCGTCTTAAACAGACTTATCAAAAGTAAAAAAAAAAAAAAAAAATAGTGTAAGTCATTGCCTAAGATCCACCTAAAATCACTGCAAAAAAGAAAATGACATTCAGTGTGATGCTGTATGCTCTTTAAGAACAAAACTATTACATAATTTATCAGGCAACTTAATTTGTCTATAAATGAATGCCACACTTCTAGGTGTGTCCACAATGCTTATATATATATATATAATATATCTATATATTATATATATATATTATATATATATATATATATATATATGTATTTGTATATATAACGTAAAAACATTTTACGAATTGTGTGCTGTAATTGACAACGAATTATGTGTTTTTTGATTCAATTCTGTAGCTGCATGCTGTTTCTTCTAGGTAACTATCTAAATAAACCAATGGTAGCTTTCCTTTTGGTCATATGACTTTTTTCTTTTTTTTTTATTTTACATCCATTATGTGGCACAACAAGGAAGTTTGAAGGCTTACTTTTTGAGTGTTGTATTTGATGTTGCCACATAGTTTTTTTCTAGTTATTTCATCAAAAAAATGTATTCATAATTATTGGTAAGTAAAGGATTATTTTCATACCTAGAACTTACTATTTTATTAGTTTTACTATGAAAAATGAATGAAAATTGGTATGTATCCAGAAAGTAACATTGTGCAATCATGATATTGGGAGATATCAGACTTACTGTTGATATATAGGAATATTTTTTATTTGGAATAATATATACTATTATATTATTATGTATTTTTTATGTTCATAAAATGAATACATCAATGTTTTATGGAAAAGGGAAGAAAAAGACAGCTTAGCAGTTCTTGATGAAAGTGAAGATGAGCTAGGTATCAGTGATGAGGATGAGGAAGATTATGTTCCTGCCAATGGAAATAGTGAAAGCAACAGTGAGGATGAGTATGATGAGGAAGATATAGATCTAAATAACACAGGTATTATGAAAATTTGTGGATTTTCAGCTATAATTTATCATACATTGTTTGTCATTTTTTTTATCTATATAGTTTTTTTTTATTATCAGAGACTTTAGATTAATGTCAGTAAATACTGCTTTTCAATATTTTATATAAAATATTGTATATTGTGACTTTTTCACCGGTTCCCGCAGGCTTGGGTCCCCCCATGGGGCACCTTCAGCACTAAAGCATAGAACTGATATCGCTGTACAAAAGAGCAGTGGCCCCTTTGCTGGGAGTGTATCAGGCTTATGCATCACCACAACCCAGGCCCAGTGAACACTACAATATTCTAAGTGTTCCACAGGAGCATATTGAAAGCCATCCAGATGAACAGGGCACTTCAAATGAAAGAATGTGCAATAAATTATTTTTGTTGGTTCCTCAATTGCACAGTGTTACTTAATGTACCCATATATAACTTCCCAAAATATATTTCACAAAAATATTTTTTGTTTTGTGCTATATGGACATATTTAAGTAATAAGTTCAAAGAAAACATTTTTTCCTCTGCATTTTCATAATGCATGCAATACAGGGATATATACAGTGGCTATCAAAAGTATTCACCCCCTTAGAATTTTCCACATTTTATTCTGTACAACATGGAATCAAAATTGATTTATTTAGGAGTTTTTGCCACTGATCAACACAAAAAAGTCCATAATGTCAAAGTGAAAAATAAAATCTACAAATGGTTCTAAATAAATTCCAAATGTAAAACAGAAAATAATTGATTGCATAAGTATTTACCCCCTTTGCTATGAGACACCTAAATAAGCTCTGGTGCAACCAGTTGTCTTTAGAAGTCACATAATTATACTGAACAAAAATATAAATGCAACATGTAAAGTGTTGGTCCCATGTTTCATGAGCTGAAATAAAAGATCCCAGAAATTTTCCATATGCACAAAAAGCTTATTTCTCTCAAATTTTGTGCACAAATTTGTTTACATCCCTGTTAGTGAGCATTTCTCCTTTGCCAAGATAATCCATCCACTTGACAGGTGTGGCATGTCAAGAAGCTGATTAAACAGCATGATCATTATACAGGTGCACCTTATGCTGGGGACAATAAAAGGCCACTCTAAAATGTGCAGTTTTGTCACACAACACAATGCCACAGATGTCTCAAGTTTTGAGGGAGCGTGCAATTGGCATGCTGACTGCAGCAATGCCCACCAGGGCTGTTGCCAAAGAATTGAATGTTCATTTCTCTACCATAAGCCGCCTCCAACATCGTTTTAAAGAATTTGGCAGTATGTCCAACCAGCCTCACAACCATAGACCACGTGTAACCATGCCAGCCCAGGACCTCCACATCCGGCTTCTTCACCTGTGGGATCGTCTGAGACCAGCCACTCGGACAGCTGATGAAACTGTGGGTTTGCACAACCGAAGAATTTCTACACAAACTGTCAGAAACCGCCTCAGGGAAGCTCATCTGCATGATTGTCGTCCTCACCAGGGTCTTGACCTGACTGCAGTTCGGCGTCGTAACAGACTTCAGTGGGCAAATGCTCATCTTCGATGAACACTGGCATGCTGCAGAAGTGTGCTCTTCACGGATGAATCCTGGTTTCAACTGTACTGGGCAGATGGCAGACAACGTGTATGGCGTCGTGTGGGCGAGCGGTTTGCTGATGTCAACGTTGTGAACAGAGTGCCTTATGGTGGCGGTGGGGTTATGGTATGGGCAGGCATAAGCTACGGACAATGAACACAATTGCATTTTATCGATGGCAATTTGAATGCACAGAGATACTGTGACGAGATCCTGAGGCCCATTGTCATGCCATTCATCCGCCCCCATCACCTCATGTTTCAGCATGATAATGGATGACCCCATGTCGCAAGGATCTGTACACAATTCCTGGAATCTGAAAATATCCCAGTTCTTCCATGGCCTGCGTACTCACCAGACATGTCACCCATTGAGCATGTTTGAGATGCTCTGGATCGATGTGTATGACAGCATGTTCCAGTTTCCGCCAAAATCCAGCAACTTCGCTTAGCCATTGAAGAGGAGTGGGACAACATTCCACAGGCCACAATCAACAGCCTGATCAACTCTATGTGAAGGAGATGTGTTGCGCTGCATGAGGCAAATGGTGGTCACACCAGATACTGACTGGTTTTCTGATCCACACCCCTACCTTAGGGCTTAATGAATTTATTTCAATTGACTGATTTCCTTCTATGAACTGCATCTCAGTAAAATCTTTGAAATTGTTGCATGTTGAGTTTATGTTTTTGTTCAGTGTAGTTGATTGGAGTCCACCTGTGTGCAATTAAGGTGTATCACATGATTTCAGGTTAAATACACCTGTCTCTTGGAGGTCTCACAGTTGGTTGGTACATTTCCTAACAAAAACTACATCATGAAGACGAAGGAACACTTAAAGCAAATCCGGAATAAGGTTCTTCAAAAGCACCAATGAGGGGTAGGATATAAAAACATTTCCAAGGCACTGAATATCAGTTGGAGCACAGTAAAGTACATTATTAAGAAAAGAAATATATATATATATATATATATATATATATATATATATATATATATATATATATATACACAATGTCACAATGTTAAATTCCCAGGCCATGGATTAGAAATGAGGTTTCCCTCTGTTATTGCACTTCATGCTTCTAACATTCATAACTGTTTTCCATTTCTCTGGTATTTCTTCAGTCGTAATCATGTGAGAATGTGGCCATTGAACTCTACCAGATCCACTTACTATATGTATATTAACAAAGAGGGTTACAAAAATAGTAAATAAATAAATGAATAAATAAATAAATAAATAACTAAATAAGAACATCTGCAAAAGATAGCTGATGTTTTTGGCATTTTATAGTGTTAGCATTAAATAATTGAACACAGTTTTCATAGTTTTTGTTATTTGGGTCTGTTTAAAAGCCACTATCAATCATCATAATAAAAATGTATTCCTAGAGAGAATGGTCTTTACAGTGCAGTGTCTTTTTTACAGTATTTAGTGATAGTGGTAGCTATAGAGTCCATGGTCATGAACATACTGCAGTAAAAACCAAAGTAAGAAAAGAGGTACGGTTGATACTGAAAAGCTGGACCATTTCACAAGGAGATGAGCATCACAGATATGATTGCAACCTCTTTGAGTGCTCGTTCAGTAACATGGCCTATATCTATTTTCTCTGTTGAGTTTTTTTTTTTTTTTTTTTTTTTTTAATTTATGGAAGAAGATCATTTCAATGCTCGGGTCATTACAGCACAATTCTGCACATAAAATATCTCACCATTATCACTGATCTGTCCCATCCTGCATCCTTATTCTATCCACCACTGTGGTCTGCTCCAACGTTTGTTTTCATGTCACCCATAATAATCAGGACATTATGTCTCTATCTTTTGAATCACACTTTACTGCTGGTCATAAAATGTGTACATGTTCTTTTTCTGCTTTATGTATTGATACACACACAGCTTTATTATTACTTTGACGGCAAGTGCCAGGGTTATTTATAATAGCTACTGTGTTTTCTTACTGTGCAACTCCCTTCTAAAGCCTATGGATTCAGGATCTACAATACTGTGAAAAAGTACATATCCAAGATTTAAAGCACAGGGTTATAACAGGGTTTTTTTTTTAGTAGGCCCAAACATTTGATTGGTATTTATGAGGCATAAGGGGATGGGGGAGTGTGTGTGGGGTGGGGGTAACAGGGGGGGGGGGGGGGGGGGGGGGGGGGGGGGGTGGTGGGGGTGGGGACAGGGGGTATCCCCCATGTCACCCTGTACTTTATACTGCTGAAGCCAATGACATTCACCACAGCACTGAAATAATATTTAAAAGAATACCCTCCAAATGTGCATAATATTACATTGTTTTGTATCCGTTTATAATATGCCATGATAAATATTCATATCCGCCATTGATTACTGTTTCTGCACTCATAGATATTGGCATGTTTAATAATGTTAACAACACATTTTACCTTTGGGGCAATCTGTGATCAAACCTGGGTAAGTTGACATATCTGTAATTTTGAAATGCCCAAAAATCAGACAGTTGATAGATACTGTCAACCTACAGACACTGTTTCAATATTTTGTATACACAGTATATGGAAGTTGTTGAAAAAACATAATGAAGGGCCATCTACTGTACTGACTGTACAACACAAGACCACTGTACAGGTACTAGAAATAGTTTTTTTTAGTCAGTGGAACGATAAGAATGATCAACTGTTACCGAAACTGGAACGCCAATCACTACTGTATCTCAAGATATTATGAGATTTAAAGAGTTTTATTTTAATAAAAATCACTACAGTTATGTCCTCAACAGACCACAGGCATGTTCAGTGTGAAGAGGTGCAGCGCCTCAGTTTGGCTCTTGGGGGTGACATTGTACAGCATTTGACTTCTTTAGCTGCCATTAATTCGCAGATTCCCTTAGGATCTATTTCACACTCTTTGTAATGTTTACTCTGGTATAATGTTCCGTGGGATGATAAGAAAGCAACACGGGTTGATAATCCTGTATTTAAAATGTGATTACAGTAAAGCTTGGCACTGCGCTGAATGAGTTTAGCTGTCCACTGGGTATTCTTACAGTTACAACGAAAGGGAAATGTTTAATAATACCATTTCCAACAATACTCGCTACAGTATCTTGTCCATATGTGGAATAAATCAAATAAAAAAAACAAAAAAAAAAAAAACAATGTGGGCTGCTGAAAAAAATATAATAAAATATTTACACTGCTTCCATAATGAATATTTCTAGGTTATTTTAGCGTATTATATTTTGTATTTACCTTGAGTGAGTGTTATATCAACATGGTATAGAAATGTAATTAATTATGTGTTACTATTTAGCAATGCGCTTTTTGTTTTTGTTTACCCAAACACTGTAGCTGTTTCGGCACCTTGGTGTTTACTAGAGTTACAATTCATCTGCATGATGCCTGCTGTCTAATCTCTATGATACGCTTGACAGAGGAAACAGTGGAAGGTCTAGCAGCAGTACAGTGGTACAATACTATCTATTAATTGGACTGTAGCGCACATCACAGTGTGCTGCCAGATGCTGGAAGCTGCAATGAAGTGCACGAGGACTGGAAGGCTTAGTCTCATGTGAAACTCGGAGGAGAAAGGACTGTCTCCACCAGCCACAGACTACAGTAGGATTTACTTAAAACACATGTTACTTGCAATAGTCACCTGACATACTGCGAGGGTCCACATTTGTCGCTAAATTTCCAGCAGTGCGTATATGCTGACCGCCTGGAGGTAAATTTACCCGTCCAATTATATTTCTCTGGGGAAGAAGGTGGGAAAAGGAAATCCTGAAATGTGAAAACCAAACAAGTCAGAGGTAAAATGAGCTAGGTAATTTATACAGGAACCTCTTTAATCAGTTCCAGAGCTTCAGAAGAACACTTGACTCCTAGAATCTGGAAGGGCTGCTGCGGGACTTTCTTTTCTACTGCAAACTGTAATTGGTTCCGAACCTGGATAAAGCGGTGTGGATTGAATTGAGACCTCGTTAGATTTGGGTTGTGAAACAGCTGTATCTGCAGCTCTTACATCTGGCTGGGAAGATTGTGAAGACTTGGCTTTAAGAATGCAAAGGGATTAAGAATGGTCTTTTTGTAACCTGAAGGAGGTTGATAGGTGTATTAAGGAAGCGGAGCAGCAGGTAGGTAGTAAAAGTTATTGAAGCCTGGAATTTACAGTTTATTGACAAGCGGCTATTTATTTATTTAATCTATCTATGCCTTTACATTACCTCTGACTATACCTGGCTAAATGCAAATAGCTAAGCGGCTGACATTCGTTTAAGAACATTGCGCAATTAAAATATATCCTGAGATGTGAAAATAACTAATATGTGATTAACTCGAAATACAATTAAATTAGGAACTTGGCACTAATTTATAGTGGAATATTGTAGCCTACCGGTAACAATAAAAAAAAAAAAAAAAAAAAAAAAAAAAAAAAAAAAAGCAAAAAAAAAAAAAAACAAACAAAACAAAAAAAAAAAAAAAAAAAAAAAACAAACAAAAACAACGATAATAAATTATATAAAGTTCTGGTGCGCAAATACGTTAGTTTAGTGGTGTAGTGTGCGAAAGCCCTAACACTTTACAGAGCCATCTGATTAAGGCCTGGCTAGCTTTAATTTTAGACACCACTGAAATCAATTCCAGTTTGTAACTGTATTGGAATCTGGATGACAGGACCGGATCAATGCTGTGTGTCAAATTGCTTCTTTTAATTCTTCTCAATCTGTCTATTTTAGTAGTATTATTTAATCCCACATCAGATGAGAATTAAAGCCTAGTCATCACAGGCTCGGCATAAAATAGGTACATCTAACTTTATAAAACGGCTACAGTAACTGACTTCTGTGATGTGCAGTACACGTACAGTTCAAACGAACCAGGTAGTGCATATCAAAATATTCATTATGTTTATCTTCATTTATTATCATTGTTATCTGTTTACCAGTACCTCATCAAGCAGAACCAGTTCAGTACAGATATTCTGGTGATATTTTTATTATTCAGTTGTTTGGTGCTACATCTCAATTTGTATTTTAAATTAATATTGGCAAACACCTGTCGGGCTGTGAAAACGCAGAGGCACACTATCTGAACTGACATGTCCTCAATGCCCAGGAACAGGATTACTTGCAGCTTGGATCTGTAGAATCATTAGGAGGATGGCACCATTTTGCACATTTTAAGCTCCTTGCATGTACAAAGTTGAGTTCAACATGCACAAAACAACACTTACATTCTGTCGCATCCTGTAACAAAACCCACAAACGAAAAAATAAACCTAACAAACCCGAAACAGTTATACAGTAAAAAAGAAGTGAGCTGTCAAATTTTTTTTTTCATTACCGAAACATGAATATGTTTTTATTTTGATCCTCCCTAATTTGTCTAATTAGACTTGTATGCGGTTAATTATGTTTTTAAATTAAAACCTGGAATTACTTCAAACACTGAACTTTTAATTTTAAAAAGATTAAAAAACAAAATAAAAAAATAACCATATAATGAAACTGAAGTAGCCTACTGTGTTACAAGAAGTACTTTACAATTCTATTCTATTTATTTATTTATTAAATTTTTAATTTTTTTTGTTTTTATAAAAGCATGTTTTTGCTAGAACTAATTGCAATACCTTGACAAGCTGCAGATATGGTCTGGGGATATGTATCAGAGCCCACAGCTGTCAATGTGACAATGTGTGACATGCTTATTTATAAACCAAGGTTATTCAACAGATTATGATTTCATCTATAGGCTTAATTTGTAGTCATAATCTGTTTTAAAGACAAATGTACAAATATATGATAAAAAGTTGTGATGCCTATTTAATTATTGGTCAAAAATCTTGTATTTTATAGATCTGTTGACTATTATCAAAACAACCAGTTTTGAAACCTCCTATGTTTTTTTCTTTTTTCTTTTTTTACTTGGAATACTGGTGACTAAACATATTATTATAAGTTTAACAAGAGACAAGTGAAGCTTGTTTTCTTTGTTTGTTTGATTTTGTTCAGTTGCTTTAACAAAGTTTGCCAATTTAAGAAAGGGTCTACAGTACCTAGCTATAATTGTTAACATAATGTAACTATGGTGTTGACATTATAATTTACATGGGGGTTTAGCACAGGGCTTGTGGCCATATTTACAAAGCACTCACCACCGTGCAATTTTTAAACAGATTGGAGTGACGTGACGTGACTGCATTATTGAATGCTAACATGTTTTAACGGCTACGTATTTGGAGATCAATATTAGTCCTTAAAGCTTCTACGTGTCAAGCATTGTAGGCTTTGCGAGAGCCACCATTCCTATCCCTTTATAATTCTCAAACAGACTTTTCTTAAATATTTACTTAGGTCTTATTCAAAGAAAATATGTACCAGTGTGAGAAATGAGTGAGGTATAACAAAACTGGGTTTCAAATGTCTAAACAACGGCAGCACTTGTCTGCTGCTGTAAAATGGTTTTGATTTTTAGTTATTTTTTACTGTGTTTTTATTGTGTTTAGTGATGTTAATAAGGAGGCCAACCAACCTCCCCTGGGGGAAACACCTGTATTTACCAATGTGTGCACTGACACTGTAGATCATTAAAAGAGATCCCCAAGTCTTTGATTGCCAATATTTTACCAACATTTAGATAGATTCTATGGAACACAGTCATAAAACAGCACAAGTGAAACATAATCACCATGATCTTCCTTGAAATCTGGTAATATTTTAATTAGGAGCCTCTATCAGTCATTTCTTGTGGCAGAACTCATCATAATCAATTAAGTGAACTGTATATTCAAACCAATGTTGCATTACAATTATACTTGTGAACTACCAATTAGTTATGCATTTCTTCCGTTTATTTTGAGCTAAAGTCATAATAACTATCATTTATATATATATAAATCAGCATTAAGAAAGCAGTGTAGAACATCACCTGGGTGAGCTTGTTTGTGATAATGCAGTCCACTCTTCCTTTATGATCAGTGGTGTCGTATAGCCTTACTCACAAAGATGGATTACTGGAAATAACAAGGAAACCATTACAAAATGCCATTGGTTTCATGAACGGTTTCATGAGTATGAACCCGTATTGTCCTAATAAGAATAGAATTCCTCACAAAGACTGTTTTTGAATTGCCTGCTTTTTTTTTTAATTAAATAAAGATCTATACCCTTTCTAGACTATTTCTTGCTTTGTTTGGATAGCCTGGAAAGGTTGGAGAGCAATTGTATAATTAATCAAAACAGACTTTAAAAAAAAACAAAACAAAAAAAAAAAACAATGACTAATGAGTTAAAGCTTTGTGAATCTGGGTCGTAATGTGCTGTAATAGCCTTATTAGCATATATAAATCATATGGTTCATTCATATATAATTGAGAGTAATAATGCAGAAAACTGACAACTAAACTGTAACATTCTACACAAATAATCTAACCACAGAAGGATCAAGTATCAGAATAATTATTACTATTATATTCCATTCAGTTTCACCAGACAATTGAAAGACTGTAATCTATGTGATGTGTTGTTATTATTATTATTATTATTATTATTATTATTATTATTAATTATTATTTATTTTTTGGATTTTTTTTTCTTTTTTTTTAAAGCGCTTGAGGATGATTAAATCTTGTGAATATAAAGGAAATCGAGAAATGCATTTTTTCTGTTTTCACTGTATGAAATGCAGGATGCTCACATATGTGTGAATGCGAAGGTGATGCAGTTCTTGAAGGAGATTAAATCAAACCAAACACACTGTGCCCAGAAGTAAAGAAGGAGATTTTTACAGGTCGGAATCTCTCATATCTGAGTTTGAAAATGTTAACAGATTCTCCTGTGGGCTCTTTTTAACAAATAGAAAATGACATAGGTGAATTTTTCCATCATAGGATTTGTATATAGCAAATGAAAAGATATTTGTTTTTTTTCCCCAGCAACTAAGGATAGTGGGGTTTTATTTTTCAGGAAAACAATATAGAAAAATCACAATTGCATAGATTTTTAGTTACAACATAATGTAATTGGGCGTACATTCTGTGCTAACAGACGCGTTATTGGCATTATTACTGGTCCCCCACGTGCTAGAAATATTTGGTTCTTTTACCTTGATTCAAGTTATGCAAATACAATACAATACTAAGATAAACTACATATCCTGGTATCTTTGCATTTGAACTTCACCATAAGAAGTTATTACAGTGGGTATGTGGAAGAAGCATCAACATTTCATCTACCAAGTTTCTAAATGTTTTTATGTATTTAAACATTCTTCTACCTTATAAGCCCATGTTGAAAATATTAGCCCTTTTCCAAGGGCAGAAAGCAGCAGCACACAAATTAAATACACATTAACAAGACAACGGTCTCAACATCTATACAAACATTAAAACACAAACATGCCAGATCTAAACATTCCATCAACATTTAATTAAAATCTACAGTACTGGCTCAAGATGTGCTAACCTATGCAGTACTTGCCTTGATGAAAAAGTGTTCCAGTACAGGACAGTATATCAATAATTCCATTTGGAAAATGTCTGTTTTGCTTTCTGTTCTGAGCTATAAAATAGCTTGAAGATGAAATAATAATATTACAGTTGGTAACAACATTTTAGAATCTATATTAAGATAATAAATAATTTTAGTATTTCAAAAAAATGGTTCTTTGTCATTTATACTGGAGATGACGAGTGAGGTTGTAATGTTATATAAAGCTTATATTGTTTTATATGCCACTGGCATTTTGTTTCCTTTTTGCAATGTCAAGTTGACGCTATAATAAACATCCTTACTCACTCATTCACTTAAAGCTTACACGGAAGGACATAATGGTGGTAATTAATAATCATAGATAAAAGCAAAACGTTGATGCAGTTCCATAGCAATGCAACACATTAAACAACACAGTGCTGAAGAGCTCACCATAGAGGTGTCAGTATTAAACTGAGTTCAGGCTGAATTCTATCACAACATTACAACTCACCCAGATCCAGGTTAGTAGGACTGGCTTGAGGTAGAATTCTATTAAAGCAGTTTAACAGGCTGAGACCCTGAGTAGAGCTAAGATTAAGTTTAGGGGAATTCTATTAGAATGGCATAACTCACTTATATACAGGGCAATGTTCAGTAGGATTTCATCACAGTTCTGTAATTGTTTCAGAGCCAAGGGTACTAAAGATTGAATTCCATCATAGTGTCACCGTTCTTGGACACATATTAAAGCAACTCCAATAAAATGTAATATTTAAGATATCACACATCATAAGAATGTACCAATAATTAAATGTGAATTGCATAAAAAAGGTGTTTACAGCAACATTTCCATGGACAGCTAACTTGAGTCTACTGGGGTGCACTTCAATTGGTCTGATTTCTCCTAGAACTTGAGTTGATGGACACCCTGAGTTGGTGAAAAAAGAAGTCATTTCCATGGTTTTCCAAGTTACCGGAGTATCACAAGAATTGGGCAAGAAATACTTGCGAGTTAAAGGTGAAGAAATGCATTCACTACAGATGGTATTATTGTCAATGATTTAAAAGATAAATCCATCTAGATATTCTCTCACGTTTGTTTCACGCAGTACCTATACCTCTGGCAGACTGGTATTCAGAACAAGGAAAGAAGCGCTGGAGCAGTCTGCAGCGAATGCACATCTTGACCTTTACCTCGTAAGGAAATAGTGTGTCAGACATCAAAGTGGATATGAGAATGGCAGTGAAGAAGCCAATTTGCTTGAAAACATTCAACGTAGACCGGACATTTCCATCGAAGGATTCAATCTGGAATTGCTGTGGTGCGATCAGAAACCCAGATGCACTGTAAACTGTGCGTGCTGCTGTAGTAAGACAGTTGTTTTTTTTTGTTAAGCATTTTTCATGTTCTCTTTTTTTTTTTTTTTTAAGACACAGCCAAAACTGTTTATGCCAGACTTGTTAGAAAGTCTGTAATAAAATGGTTGATTGTCATTGTCGAAACGCTGTAGATATTACTAAAGACACCCACCATGCAGGTATCGCAAAGTCCAGAAACAAAGCAAAACATTAAAATAAATGAGTTCTGCACCATATAAAACAGAGTTGATTTTACCAGTGCTTTCTATTCTAACTAATTAGAAGGCCTTCTTTGTTGTTCTCCAAGTTGCTGCAGTGACATTGTAGATGCTAGTAAAACGAGTTACTGTAAGTGAGATACTGTTTTAATAGGCAGATTTCATTAAATAAACATTTATTTGAATCTTTTTAGAATTAAAACTATAAATGTAAAATTGCATTGCGTTTTTCTTCGTGACCGTGCTAAGTGAAAAACGACAATTCAAAAAACATCAAAATCCCCTAAGGTAGCAAATCCGCCGAATTTAATGCCAGCCAAAATGTCCCGTTATATGGTATGTTCCTGCCCCCTACAATATTTTGGATTGACACTTAGTGTTGTAATTTCCTCCTAGCCTGAATTCAGACATTAGAATTCAGGCCAGCCCGAGAAGTGAAATCGGACCAGAGAATTCAGACTCCTGCCTGAATTGGGTGCCAACTCGAATAATTTAAAAACATGGACAGGGACCTTTGGGGAGAACTCGAGCATGTTTCCGAGTTCTGTGGTTCATGGAAACGTGGTGTTATTCTTTTACATATTTTAAGGGGTTGGTAAAAACAAACTGTTCACAAACCATGTTTGCTTTTGTGTATGATGTAACTGAACTGAAGAACAGCGCCATGTTTTTTAGTATTGAGTTATTATTTAGGTTATTGGAAATACTCATGACACAACATCATCCACCTCAGGAATATTGACACCTGAAAGTTTCCAGACCACATAAAGATTTCTGAGCACTACTCATGGAATATTGAGGAACATGTTTGTATTCGTAAGCAACAAAAACTAGTGCTGCATAAAATCACAAAACAAAATAACAGAAAAAAACGTATTTAATAGCAATAGAACCTTCATAGAGAGGCTTTACGATCTGTTAAAGCCCTTGTCATAATGTTTAATGGCACGAGGTGGGCCTTACCAGACTGTAAAGCCCTCTTCTACAGGTTCTATTGCTTAAATAAGTCTTGTTCAACAATAATTAAAATGACACAAGTCATTGTTGTATAAACATTAAAACACTGTTTAGTCAATTTCTGAGTGAAAATCAGGGCCAGAAATATTCCCTGTACTTCTATTGTTGGCCCCACCCATTTTCAATAATGCCACATGAGTATGAGTTTCCATACGAATATTGGTCTCCAAGTATTCGCATTGTGGTGTTAATAAATCTCACTGCTTCTAAATCTGTTTGTACATGGAGCTAGCGTTTAAATCACCTGCAATTTCCCATGTAGGGTGCATTTTACCCTGCATAAAGATAGAAGTCTGAAGTATCTCTGGATAAATTATAGATATTACTAAAGTTAAACAAAACAAAAAAAATAATACAAATATAAAAAAGAATACAGCTTTTGAAAGGAACAAAGGTATGACAAATTACATTTCACCAACAATGTTAGCAATGCAGCACTCACTGTCTAATACCAGTGGCCATATGCATAGCCCCGAGTGTGCGTGAATCAAGAACCTTTCTCTCTCAGCTTTCTCTGTTGATAAATCACATACTTTTGGCTGAAATGCATGTACATGCTTTATTGTAAAATGTGTGTACACACATTTGTTAAATATGGGCCAAGGTTTTGAACATTGAGTCCTTTTGCATTGATAATATATTAATAATATATGGGATATCACTGTACTTGTGGAACCAATTTCTCATTTACAGTTTTGCAGGTATTTGAAGTTTGAATGATTATCTGGGATATAATATATTTAGTGAGCAAGGAGTCTGATGGGTTTGTTCAAAAACAACACAAAGCTTAGTTATCACCTCATTGGGCCCTTTCCTCAAATTCTGGCAACAAATGTTCATTCAATGGCTGAATGAAACTCCTTGTAATGAAAAGACAATTGTTAATATGTTATGACTTTTAATAATGAAAACAAATCAGGGGTTGTTTTTTACATCCCTGGGAAATAAATTCAGTAATAATTTAACAATATATCTAAATACATATTAGATATTACAAACTTTCTCTCATTAAATAAAACAAATACCTATTTAATGTAAGTATACATTCATGTCTCCCATGCCACCCACACTGAATTTCCTTCTAGCAAAGTTTTCTTTCTTTCTTTTTTTTTTAGTAAAAAGGTTCAAACCCTAACTCAGCACTGGGACCTCAGCGTACTTATAGATGTTTTCCAATGTGATGGGTGCCAGCAGCATATAAAAATCTAAGCTGAAAATTGTTTGAGCGCATCGGAGGTGCACAGACAGACTGGATGCCTCATGCCTGTTAGAATTTCAGTGGAGTTGTTTATATTTTGCTGCAAGGTATAACCTTGTCTTTTCCAGTAGAAAAAGACTGAAATCTCCAAGTTGTATAACACACACACAAATAAAATGCATACAACAATCAGTAAACCCCTTCTCTTGTCAAAATGAAAACAAAAATGACCAAGAAAAAAACAAAAAAAAAAACAGAGTTCCGGAACTCTTATTCAAAATAGATTTCAATTCTAGCCCCTCAGAAAGCACCTTCATTTATTTGTCAATCCTGACACATCAGTAAGCCCCTTGTTTGTCATTGTCTGTCTTGTTCTCAACATTATCTGTGCCTTTTTTTTTCCAGTATAGCTGGCAACTGTACACCACGGACACTAAAGGACATGATATAAAATGAACAAAAAAAAACCCATTTGAACTCACTATGAGCCTTCTCAACCTCTGATCCCACGACCAAGCTAATTGTCTCTTTACACCCAAAATCTGCACAGCAAATCCCATGGGGGACAAAAGACAGTCAGACAAGTATCTGCTTGAGCTCACTAGGCACCTGGCCAGTTGGGTCCACTGTAGTCCGGTGAGGAGTCACAGTTGATTTTTCCTCCCTAATCCACAGGAGAGCAATAGCTAATGCAATGTCCTTGTGGGATCTCCAGTGAAGAGCAGCATCTTTAGAACCTGTAGCTGACTGTTTGATTCACTCTGCACACCACATGCTTGTGTCTTTACCAGGTGATGCACTGGGGACTCACCATGGTGCTTTTTGAGTCTCTACAATTGAAATTGGTTCTGAATCTCCTTATTTAATTTTATACAGAACGATAATGTGCATAGCAAAGAAAACAGTACATTTTAATAAAATAAGAGAATTCTAAATAGGTTAATCAGATTAAAGTATCACAAAGAGTTTACAGGTGCTGCCATTCAAAATACTGCTATAGGGCCTTTTGAATGACATTGTATTGTATTGCAGTGCTGTACATAATGCAGTGCATTCAAAATGAAACATACCTACACAGTATGAACCCCCTTTCCTGCATAATGTGCAGTACCTCATTCCTCCAGCATTATCTAACTGAATACTTTCTATTGAATGATTGATAAATCCCTTCCAATGAAACAATTGTAAACAAACTATTGTTTGCTCATTTTACCAACCTATGCAGAGTGACTATTCATATTAGCTTTTACTAACTGGAACTAAATTAAATAGATCCTGAAATAAAAGATTCCTGTAATTAGTATAATTATTCTCAGTAGCTGCTTTAGAAATATTTCTCAATATAGCACATGCAAATGAAAGCTAACAGAGAGAATATTTTACCAAAACCTTTACTTTTACGTTTTATCATTGACTTTGGCCAGACACTTACTATGGTATTTGACATCACTCAGTTCATGGTTATGCTTTTATTAGCTCTGCAAAGCCACCCACTGAGATATCCCTGGGTGGCTATTGCTATTGTGTTATTCCGAACCAAAATTGGAAGGTTTTGTCACAGCAAAAACACAGCCTTGTATTTATAACATTGTTTAACACTCAAGCATACAGTAGTACTAAAAATAATTGTAGTTATAAAACATAATTTAAACAAGACACTTTTGTTTTTCGTGATGTAGCTTCAGTTTGCAAAAAAAGACTGCACCGCACATTGTCATCTTTCATCTAATCATAAAAAAAAAATAAAAAAAAATAAAAATTGTCCTGTCTTGTTGCTGCATTAGTTTTCAATTACCCAATAATTACCTACAGGGGGTCTATCGCCTTGTCCAATTGGTCACTGAACTGCTGGATTATAATTTATGCTGTTCTATTTTGTTTATATGATAAGTACTGTTACATTCTGGTGATTGCTTTTTTTAAACCAAGCTTTGCATCTGCTAATCAATGCAGCAAAGTCCATAATTTACTCAGTTCTGTAGCTGGATTGTATTGAATGCGAGAAGAGATTCAATGAGATCTTGAAACTTTAATAAATTATGAATACTTGTTTCTTCTTGTGTCTATTGGATCATGCCATTTATCCATAACTTAAAACAATCAATGAAAAATGAGCCAGACGTTTCCATGGGGAGTCAATTCTGTGCGATAATTATAATACAAAATACTTTAATAATAGAATTTTAAGTTAAACACATTGCACTTCTCTTTAGCATGGATGGAGAGAGAGACGGGCAATGGAAAACAATGTGAATAGATTGTACAGTGGATGGGAAATGAAAAGTGTGGGTCTGAGGTTAAATATTGTTACATGTGCAGTTTATAAATGTTTTCTTTTTGCGTTTTTATTAAAACATCCTTGTGAAAGTGTGCATGTGTATGTATGTGTGTATGTGTTTGTTAATTGTTCACGTGTGGAATGTGGGGGTGTTTATTGATTAATTGTTACGTCACTAATATATAAGGGAGAAAGGTGCACTGTTTGAAGAGAGTGTTTGGAGAGGGTTGTGAGTCGTGTTATTGTTTGTTTTGACATAAATAAATAAAATACAGCTATAAACTTACCATTTTGCCTCCTGGTCTGTCACATTTGGCGTCGGAAGCGGGAGAGAACAAGCCCAACAGATCAGGAGGTGAATAGGTTTAAAAAAAAAAAAAAACTGCAAAAATGGGGATTTGGACAGCGGCAGCCACAACAACCACCACAGCAGCCACAATGGCGGCACCCGCAGCAAGAGAGGGAGGAGCCCTGGGACGTCTGGTGTGGCCTGGAAGAGCACCACTGGTGGGGATGTCCAGAAATTCCCTCAGACTGATGGGCCCGCTGTGCCATGCAGCAGAGGTGAGGAGCGGGAGAACTGCCGTGGCCGAGCTGGAACAAGGGGGTGAGGAGCTGCTGCTCCATGTGGTCAGTTGGGAGGAGTTGATGCTGCTGTTTGGCATGCCAGAATGGAAGGAGCCATCACTGCTGTCCCATGAGCCAGAGGGGGAGGAGCCATCGCTGTCATCCTGAGAGTCAGAGAGGGATGAGCTATTGCTGCCGCCCCGAGAGCCAGTGGGGGAGGAGCCATTTCTACCATCCGATAAGCCAGAGAGGGAAGAACCATTATTGCTGCCTCCAGGGCCAAAGGAGGTGGAGTTGCAGGTTCATCCCAGTGATAAAGAGAGAAAGGATCGATGCTGTAAATCTCCCTCCCGATCAGAAAGGGCATTGTGTAAAGATAGTGGTACTCTGGCCCCTAGAAGAACTGCCTTGATGGTAGGTGGAAACCGGAAGGTGACCATATTAGGGAGAGCGCGTAGTTGCACGTACCTGGAATGACTCAATTGCGATCAGCTGTGGGACGGCCCTCTATTGGAGAAACCATGGCGATGAGTTGATTGCAGGGAGGAGGTCATGGGTACAAAGGGAGCAGCTATGTCAGTACGCCGCTTTTTGCACGGAACAAACATGACGGCCGGAGCCTGTAGTTTGTTGTTTTTGTTACGTGTGTTTTATTCTGTGTTGCAGAGGAGAATTGATCGCCCCGGAGCTGTCGCTACCAAGCCAGCAAGCACCCCAGAGCATTTCACTGCACAGCACCACGTCTTTCACCACAGTCCCCGGAACGGAGCATGCACTATTTCATGCATGGAGGACGTGGGACCGACCATCGGACTATTGTTTTAATAATTATTATTTTTGGGTCTTCAAGCCTGCTGTGTACCCCCCCAATACCATTGCTGGTAAAGGGGTGGATTCTTTTTGTTATTTATTATTAAAATACACAGACTGTTTTTGGGAGAAATACTGCGTGGACATTACTTTCATTCACTGCACCACTTACACCTGACGACAATCCCCCTGAAATTTTTTGGGGGGAGAAGAACAGGAACTGGCAGCTTTTCCACCACCGCTGCCGGAGGTACCAGCAACCTTTCCACTATCGCGGCTGGAGGAACCGGCAGCACCACCAGCCCCACCACCGCTGCTGGAGGAACCTGCAGCAAGAAGGGACAATGGACATTCCCTCCAACCCACCCGAATTTTGGTATGTAGGGGAAGGTGGCCATTTAAGACCATTTTGTGCATTGCACAATGGGGGAGCTGTGTGACAGTGTGTGTGTGTGTGTGTGTGTGTGTGTGTGTGTGTGTGTGTGTGTTAATTATTTACATGTGGAATGTGGGGGTGTTTACTGATTAATTGTCACGTCACCAATATATAAGTGAGGAATGCGCACTGTTTGAAAAGAGTGTTGTGAGTCGTGTTATTGTTTGTTTTAATAGAAATAAATAAAATAACGCTATAAACGTACCATTTTGCCTCCAGGTCTGTCACAGTCCTGCATGCATATCATTTTCTGCAGAAATGCACATGTCAATGCCATTATTTTGTGCTAACAGGCAATGGTAGCACAGGGCCACTACAGTGGAATAAGTCATAGTACAATGGTACCACAGTGTTAACCTTTTTTTTAGATTTCTAAACACCAATGGCATCACAATGGAATTCACTAATACACACTGGCAATTGCTGTATCAGTGAGCTATCATAGCAGGACAACTGTGCAAAATTTGTTTCAAATCCATTAGACTGGTATAACAGTATCCGAATGGAAAACTGTTTTTGCCTTTGTAAGAATCTACTTTATCACCAGCCCAGGATGACCTCTAAACACAGTTGCTTGACAACTGTTTTTAGGGTCACTGCTGAAGAAAGTACTGTATTGCAATCTATGATAAGCAACGTCCAACATAAAGCCTTCATTTCCTGTGTAGCTCTAATCCTATATTCAGCTATGCTAAGCACAACAAATATAAGTTTTTTAGATATACATCTCCTGGTAACTTCTACCCTGAGATCACAATTCCTATTACTTTTAGTAGCAAGGATAGTCTGCAAGTAAAAAAAAAAAAAGTTCTGGTATTGGTTTTGTAAATCTGGACTTTACAATTTCAGAGTTCACCAAACAACATTCCCAGCCGTCTTTCTGCCAGTGGCAATTCAATTCTCCCGGATCATCTCCCACTTTGTGTAGGACTTGGAATTTGAGTATTTACTGCAATCTGTGGCAAATCCCATGGCTGGATTTTGAGTGATTTCATTTGCTATTCTTCACATTTCTGCTGACAAATTGTTCTGAGATGGCCTTGGTTCAGATAACAGCCATTTAAAGGAGCTGGCTTAATTGGTGTGCATGTTTTATATTGTCAGGTCCTGTCAGGTCCTGTACTTAAAGGCAAACTGGGAAGAGGTACAGATTGTGTATAGAAGAAATCTGTCTACTTTTTCTCTACTTGTGCTTTTTCTCGGCTGACTAGGCGAGGGTTTTAAGAAAGTTGCCACATGTAAGATTATTGTAATTCATGTTCGCTAATGGCACAATTACCATAAGCCAAACCTAATTAGAGCAAATAATCTTGCTAGATTTTTCGTTTACACCTTTCTCTATGAATGTGTGAACTCAATTTTCTATATAATCCAGTCTCTGCTGTATCCTTTTAATTCTGATGAGCCGAAGGGGGCTGACTCTTAATATCAATAAAGACCTTGTAATCATCTTATAACATAGGATTATAAATTATTGGCCTCATTATAATGTGATCTGGGCTCTAGCTGGACTTGATTTGCTCTGCTTATCCCCTGCACAAAACTGGCACAACTTTCATGATTGTGTCTCCTTCACGAAAGGACATACTTTTGATTTGCTGACTATTGTTAGCATGCTATTGATAGTTCTTCCACCAGAATGTCAGTGCAGTGTGGAAGAATGTATTAGTGGCAGTTAGTGACATGCACAGGTTCCATTATTAGGTCAGTGAGTCAGTGTCATTGTGACTACCGGAACAGATTTATTCTTAATAAAATCACTAATATCAGTCAGTATACTTTAAGTGTTACACACGTTTATTACTAATATAGCAGGATATTTGAAAAAATCTTATAAAAACATTAAAAGGCTGGTGTTTCAGCTGATGTTTCACAAACACACATAAAAAACAGCAGCTCAAAAATACATATATAATTGACTTGTTTACCCACTTTGAGGAATTCCATGGACCATGTGTTAAAGAAACAGAAGATGATATAATGTAATGCATTCCATCCTCAACCTCCTTGCATAGTTTGTTTGTCTGGGCCCATTCCAAAATGCCTGTCTGGTATGCTTTTACAAATGAATGATAGAGTCTTCCTTGTTGTAAGTTTATTTCATTTGTTGCTTTATCTTTTACACTGGCTCTCAAAAGTACTCACCCTCATTGGACTTTTCAACATTTTATTGTGTTACAACATGGAATCAAAATGGATTCAATTAGGAGTTTTTGCCACTGCTCAACACAAAAAAGTCCATAATGTCAAAGTGAAAAATGAAATCTACAAATTGTTGTAAATTAATTACAAATATAAAACAGAAAATAATTGATTGCATAAGTATTCACCCTCTTTGCTATGACACACCTAAATAAGCTCTGATGCAACCAATTGTTTTTAGAAGTCACATACTTAGTTGAATGGAGTCCACCTGTGTGCAATTAAGGTGTTTCACATGATTTCAGGTTAAATACACCTGTCTCTGGGAGGTCCCACAGTTGATTAGTACATTTCCTAAAAAAAAACTACATCATGAAGACGAAGGAACAGTCAAAGCAAATCTGGAATAAGGTTCTTCAAAAGCACCAATCAGGAGTAGGATATAAAAACATTTCCAAGGCATTGACCATCCCCCGGAGCACAGTGAAGTCCATTATTAAGAAATGGAGAGAATATGGCTGTGAATCTGTCTAGAATAGGCCGTCCTCAAAAACTGAGTATCCGGGCGAGAAGGGCACTAGTCAGGGAGGCCGCCAAGAGGCCTATGGCAACTCTAAAGGAGTTACAGTCTTCCCTGGCTGAGCTGGGAGACACTGTGCATATGGCAACAATAGCCGGGTGCTTCACAAAACTGGCCTTTTATTGGAGAGTGGCAAAAAGAAAGCCATTGTTGAAAAAAACTCACATCAAATCTCAGCTAGAGTTTGCCAAAAGGCAAGTGGGAGACTCTGAGACCAAGTGGAAGAAGATTCTATGATGAGATTCTGATGATGAGATTCTGATGAGATAAAAATAGAGCTTTTTGGCTTCAATGCTAAGCACTATGTTTGGCGCAAGCCTAACATCGCACGTCATCCTGAGAACACCATCCCTACCGTGAAGCATGGTGGTGGCAGCATCATGCTATGGGGATGCTTCTCTGCATCAGGGCCTGGAAAGCTCGTGAAGATAGACGGCAAAATGGATGTAGCAAAGTACAGAGAAATCCTGGAGGAAAACCTGCTGAAGTCTGCAAGAGACCTGGGACTTGGGAGAAGATTCATCTACCAACAGGACAATGACCCCAAACATACAGCCAAAGCAACACTGGAGTAGCTTAAAAACAAAAAGGTCAATGTCCTGGAGTGGACCAGTCAAAGCCCGGACCTCAATCTAATTGAGAATATGTGGAAAGAGTTGAAAATTGCTGTTCACCAAAGGTCCCCATCCAACTTGACTGAGCTTGAGCAATTCTGCAAAGAAGAATGGGCAAATATTGCAGTGTCCAGATGTGCAAAGCTGGTAGAGACTTATCCAAATAGACTCATGGCTGTAATTGCTGCCAAAGGTGCCTCTATCAAATATTGACTCAAGGGGGTGAATACTAATGCAATCAATTATTTTCTGTTTTGTATTTGTAATTCATTTAGAACAATTTGTAGCTTTTATTGTTCACATTATGATCTTTTTGTGTTGATCAGTGGCAAAAACTCCTATTTAAATCCATTTTGATTCCATATTGTAACACAATAAAATGTGGAAAAGTCCAAGGGGGGTGAATACTTTTGAGAGCCACTGTATGATGGGGAGGAGAGGGGTCTGAAAAAATTATTTGAATATTCTTGAAAATGTTAAACCACCCCTTGCACTTTTCATCACAACAAAGTGAGGGGTAAATTTGGGCTTTCAGAACTCAGAAAGAACAAATGTAGTGTCTTTTAAGTTCCCGCATAGATAATAAAAGAACTAATGTTTTAGCATTTAATGTGTGCTGTTTATAGAATTAGTAAATTATTAAAAAAAATTGTACTGTTGTGACCAAGACAGAATGATTCTTGGTGATAAATCTCCCCCCTGAGCTGTGAGGTTGGCGCTGTGTAAATAGAACAGAGTGCCCTGGACTGGATGGCCAAAAAATTAATTCCCAAGGTTAGGCTGAAGTCGGCCATCTAGAAAGGGGGTGGAGCTAAGGTACACTAAATCATTGACCTGCAAGGAAAACAATGTGGCAGCCGCGGATTGGAGGCGCGCTTACAATCATTAACCAAGGGGGCATGATTGCCGGTATATAAGGGGACGTAGCTAGGTGATCTGTTCCTTTTTTTATGATTAATGCTGAACCGGATGGAGAACCTGTATTGTTATCTTGCTTTGTTTGTTTTGTCATTTCTGTAATACTTGCTTGTTGTTATTAGATGGCTAACACGATCCAGAGCTTTCTCTACAGTCCAGCACAAAACCTGGACAACACTGCATTTGAGTCACGATTAACTGTATTTGCACCATGAGCACTACAGCACTTACTACTGACTTGAGATTGTGTTTGTGTTTATTGTTGGCGATTATATATCATGACTTTTATTTTGGGCCTGAACCCGTGGCTTAAACAGAACAATACACCACACTGTGTATTGCCTCTTATCACTTATTATTTAGTGTTGTCATCAGACTGTGGATTACAAATAAATAAACCATCATTTCACCAGTACTTTGTTGTTTGTCCTTGTCTTGAGCACTGCATCACCCCAACACCTGCGCACTGCAAACCACTTTGCCACAATCGTATAGAAAAATGTTAAGCATGAACAGCCCATCCACTTTGCTTCTGGAATGGAGAGGCTTGTAAATGCACATTGCATGATGAAGACAAGTTTACTGATTGTGGAATGAAAATACACAAAATATGTTTTTAAGCATTTAAATTCTGCTCTGTGACAATGAAATGTAGCAACATGTTCATTGCAATCCCCTGTCTACTTTTTAGAGAGAGTGCTTCAGCCTGTCACACCTCTCTTGGGGTAGGAGCATTTGCCAGTACAAGGACATTTACAAACCTGCCGGCAGCTATTGAGAGTCATTCATTCATGACTGAGCAGAGTGTGTGTCAGTATTGAGTCAATTCAACAGAAAAATTATATATATATACACACACACACACACACACACACACACACACACTGTATATTGCTTACTGTATTTTTTGATGCCGATGGCCAGCTGTAGACAGTGTAAAATAAGTATTCTGGACCACACCAGGTATAGTTAAACAAGGTGGTACCTGTATGTCTATTCATAAAACAAAACTAAGCTAAATAAACAAAACCAAAGCCTAACTCCACCAAGGAGTGCTAGCAAAGCTTTGAACAGTTCTATCTATAAACCAGACTTCTCCTGTCTATAAACCAGACCTCTCATATCTATAAACCAGACCTCTCCTATCTACAAACCAGACCTCTCATATCTATAAACCAGACCTCTCCTATCTACAAACCAGACCTCTCCTATCTACAAACCAGACCTCTCCTATCTACAAACCAGACCTCTCCTACCTATAAACCAGACCTCTCCTGTCTATACACTAGGTTTCTATAAGGTAAAGCAGCATAATTGTTCAAATTGCTTGTCACGCTATGTTAATATCTTTTTAAATTGAAATATAAATTTGAGATAAACATACATTTTGAAAAAAAACGTTTGGCACTATGGAGACGTTGAATAATAAACAGAATACTATTTGTAGCTACAAAGAAATTAATTTAGGCCATGGCTCAACCTTAAATGACAATTCATTCTGCCCATGAAATATTATAAACCTAATGTGAGAAGCACTTATTTGAGCCTGCAGTTAGCCAGTTAAATATTATAAACCTCATGTGAGGAGCACTCATTTAAGCCTGCAGTTAGTCAGTTAAATATTATAAACCTCAGGTGAGGAGCACTCGTTTAAGCCTGCAGTTAGTCAGTTAAATATTATAAACCTCAGGTGAGGAGCACTCGTTTAAGCCTGCAGTTAGCCAGTTAAATATTATAAACCTCAGGTGAGGAGCACTCGTTTAAGCCTGCAGTTAGCCAGTTAAATATTATAAACCTCAGGTGAGGAGCACTCGTTTAAGCCTGGAGTTAGCCAGTTAAATATTATAAACCTCATGTGAGGCGCACTCGTTTAAGCCTTCAGTTAGCCAATTAAATATTATAAACCTCAAGTGAGGAGCACTCATTTAAGCCTGCAGTTAGCCAGTTAAATATCATAAACCTCATGTGAGGCGCACTCGTTTAAGCCTGCAGTTAGCCAGTTAAATATTATAAACCTCAAGTGAGGAGCACTCATTTAAGCCTGCAGTTAGCCAGTTACTAACCCAAGCAGACACATCCCTGTCTTGCTGAACTGTGGGCAAAACATTCTCCATAGCCTACTAAAAACTGAGAATGACTTTACTTTTTAGCTGGCAAACCTTTATAGTAATGATGATACACAGTATTTAAAACATAATCTCTAAGATAGTGAAAAAAACCTATATGTGGTGTATGGTTTTAAACAGTTTTTCTGAGAGTTATTTATCAGCTCCAGTACTGACTGGTAAGTTGAATTTGCATCTGTTAATGTATTATGAAAATAGAATTGGTTGCATTGATAATTCTTCCATTCAGCTGTGGAACTGTTTCTGTGGGGCTGTGTTCCAAACTGCCAGTAAAGCCAACAGAGAAAAGTGCAGGCTATCAGTCTGCAGTTAATTTAAAAACGCAAGTAATTAAAAAATAATTCTTCTGTAGATGACATTTATGAATAATTGAGATCATAGTTGTCTTGCAAGGCAACAACCAGGGACTACAAATACTAAAGCACATTCTCTTTCTCATATTTTTCAAAATGCTTATTTTCATTTTTATTTTTTTTAAGTACAGTTCAAGATACTAAGATATATATATATATATATATATATATATATATATAGACATATATATATATATATATAATGTGCAACACACACACACACACACACACACACACACACACACACACACACACACACACACACACACACAGTGGCTAAGTATTCACCCCCTTGGACTTTTCCACATTTTATTGTGTTACAACATGGAATCAAATTGGATTTATTTAGGAGTTTATGCCACTGATCAACACAAAAAAGTCCATAATGTCAAAGTGAAAAATAACAATTTACAAATTGTTCTAAATTAACTACAAATACATAACATAAAATAATTGATTGCATAAGTATTTACCCCCTTGAGTCAATATTTGGTAGAGGCACCTTTGGCAGCAATTACAGCCATGAGTCTATTTGGATAAGTCTCTACCAGCTTTGCACATCTGGACACTGCAATTTTTGCCCATTCTTCTTTGCAAAATTGCTCAAGCTCAGTCAAGTTGGATGGGGACCTTTAGTGAACAGCAATTTTCAACATTTTCCACATATTCTCAATTGGAATGAGGTCCGGGCTTTGACTGGTCCACTCCAGGGCATTGACCTTTTTGTTTTTAAGCTACTCCAGTGTTGCTTTGGCTGTATGCTTGGGGTCATTGTCCTGCTGGAAGATGAATCTTCTCCCAAGTCCCAGGTCTCTTATAGACTTCAGCAGGTTTTCCTCCAGGATTTCTCTATACTTTGCTGCATCCATTTTGCCCTCTATCTTCACGAGCTTTCCAGGCCCTGATGCAGAGAAGCATCCCCATAGCATGATGCTGCCACCACCGTGCTTCACGGTAGGGATGGTGTTCTCAGGATGATGTGCAGTGTTAGGCTTGCGCCAAAAATGAGGCCAAAATGCTCTATTTTAGTCTGTCTCCTCTCCTGACTAAAACTTGATCCAGAGTAGCTGATTGTTAAATACAATGGCATTGGCTCTTACTTCTATGAAGGTATTTTGGCTTATAACAGGAAACTAGAACCAAAGAGCTGCCCTGGAACTGAAACACAGCATGTGAATACAGGCAATTTGAACAAGGATTGAAAGCATCATAAGTGGTATTGGGGCAGTGAAAAGGAGGATAGTGTCATTTGAATCTATTAACACTAGAACTGCCGCAGTTAAACTCATACCAAATTTCACCACTGCCAGTCATTATGACGGTTACATTTCAAACAACATCAATATTAAAATTAAATTCAAACTATCAGAAGTTTTATCCAAGCATGTCATGTCAGACATCTGCACAGCCGAAACGCTGTATTTAAAAGAACAATTAAACATAAAAGGTTTATTTTCTAACTTCCCACATATAAAGCACTACTTCAAAAATTTTTTAAAAAAAAAAAACTATAATAAAAGAAACATTTCAAAACCATCTAGTGTGTAAACATGTAAAAATAAAATAACACATGTTTTCTCTTGCGTGTGTGTCACTGGATGCAGCACAGAATCCAAATTGAGCTGCTGCCTGCTGCCTTGCAGTTTTCTGTGCAAAATGTTTCTGCCGAAGCGCTGTGGCTTGCTTCAAGATGAACTCTCTCCTGTTGATATTTTCCCTGATCCATTCCTTGTACAAAACTAAGGAATTTATGGCTGCCAGATCAAGTAGCGATAAAAACAGGCTTGTATATTTAAAAAAATAGAATATTGTAGGTTATAGTCAAAATAAAAACACTTTGTTTAAAAGGCAGTCAAAATGGTCAGGTGTCACAAAGACGGCTGGAGTGGGTGGCATCAGATTAGAAACAGAAAAATAAACAGAGAGGTGGAGTTTGGTTGAGCAGAGCGAATGCTTTCGCTCAGCATTTAATAAATAAACAGAACATAAAATAAACGGTGGTAACAAACAGAAACACAAGGACACGGCACATTCACCAAAATAAACAGATACACAAAACGGACTAAAGAAAACACGGTGAGCAGATATTTTACGATTCTTATTATTCTTATTATTCTCTTTACCTCCGTCTCCTATCCCATTCTCCACTCACCGAACACCCAACCCCGAGTGGGTGAAAACATGTTGCTTTTATTTAGCTGTACCAAGACTTGATTGCTAATCAATCATTCAGTAGGAGTCTCAGTACAACTGCACGTGAATTAATAAAGTGCAATTCCCCGTGCTCACATATTATTACTTTTTACTTGCACGTGAAGTGCTGTGCAATCCTCGTGCCTAAATACAAATATACATTTTAAACACTTGTGTTACACAGACCCGTTTATATCCCGTGTACCAATGACTATACGCCAACATTTAACACACCACAAGCAACATATAACAGATAATATACACAGGGTAGGGCACTTTGTCACAGCAGGATAATAACTTCCTCATTTTCGTGATCCTACCTTTCAAACTCTGTCATGGTATTTAATACATGTATTTAGGAAAAGACATAAACGGACAATGGCATAACTTTTATAAATGCAGAGTAATTTAAATTTGAAAACCTCAAACTGTCAAAATGATTGCTATGGCAGTTCTAGTGTTAAAGGAATGACAACCAAGGTTTTAAAATGCTTTTTTTTTTAGCAGTAACAACATTATCAATGTTTCCCTTTTCTTGTGTTGAAGAACAAAAGCATCAGAGTATCAGGATACAACAATGTATCTTTTATATATAATATTTAAATGGTATTGGTACCTATATGTACTTTAAAAGGACTCACATTTCAGTAAACTACAATAGACCTTAATTTAGTTTATCTTCACAAACCTGATGATGTATCTAATGATTTTGGAAAATATAAGTAATTGCACGAAGTGAAGCATGAAATTTTTACAGCAATATAAATATATGGTGACATCCTCTTTATCTAATTACCTTTCTATACAGAAAGAGTTTTCAGTGCTGTTGTTTGTGATGTCTTGCCTAATCCTGAAATAACCAGATGAAAGGAAATTGAGCTTGAAACAGAAATCTCACTGTTCTTGCATGTGCAATGCAAATGTCAAGTAGATCAGATTTTGTTACCATGGACTGATATTTTTTTTAAAAAACTGTAGCATAAAAATAAGAAATCACTTTGTGATCTGCCACATTTTACAACTTTAATTCAGGTGGAATCTGTACTTTTTGCAAAAAATTAAAAGCTGTATTCACATTATAACATGAATTATTTAAAAAAACATGATTTAGTTCTACTCTCAAGTAATAAATATATAATTGTTTAGGGTGAAGGAGTTTGTGAAAAGCCTTAGGGCCTCATGCACTAAACAGCGCTAACGTGTTTTGTGCGCAAAAAGCCCCTTTACTGAGTGCTTTGTACACCTGCCGTATTCACTAAGGAGTAGCAGACAACCTTGCGCGCGCAATGAACCGTGTGGAGAAAAGTACCATGTGAGAGTCATTTAAATAAAATGAATAATGTTAATGCATGAAAATGTATTTAAATTGTCTCCCCTTAGACCGCGGGGAGGTGTTTGTTATACTAACCATATTCACTTAAGAGCGGTACCTTTACTAAATGTGCAAGGTGTGTTAACTGTACCGCATTTGGAAACCAGATGGTTTCAACTAAATCACAATATCAATAGGCAGCCCACTACTAGTACTGTTTATGTAACAAGACACGTCCGCAACACACATACACACATACACAAACACACACACACACACACACCTCAAACAGTGAATTACAGGACCAAATCAGATATATATAATAATACACTATACTAATGTACTACAACACACACGTATTAGTAGCACATTCTATAATAATAATAATAATAATAATAATAATAATAATAATAATAATAATAATAATAATAATAAAAGATAGACAGGTATCTAGAGAGATAACATCATTTTATTACCTTGTGTTTAAGCTCCAAGCCGCTTTATGTGTCGCTCTTCAATTTTTTGATTCAATGTGAACATGTGGTTTGGAATTTATGCAAAGCTCACTTTTGACTACTTCAACACCTAGGTGATTAGTTTTGAAGGTCCAAAGGTTTAACATTAAACTGAAAACTCGCTCCACGAATGCCTTACTGCATGGCACAGAAACATGCTGAGCAATTCTCAAGATAACTGGTCTTTCCACTGACTTGAAAAATGTTCCATTGTGCCAGGGGCAGCAGTCGAGATAGAACTCCCTTTACACAGGGTCCGCATTAGGCTAGCATTGTGATGGCTAGTATAGTAGCAGGGAGCCCATAGGAGAAGCACGCAACAGCAAGAAACAGACAGACAGCGCAACTTGCTTTCAGGGAAGGAACTTTTCATTGAGACAGTGAACTGTGTTTAAAAAATGAACACGGGAGCCTATTCATGAAAGGTATGTCAGAAATTATTTCAGTTCAGTTGAAATGTGTATATTTTGTGACAAATGAGTTGCCCTAGGTAAGGGTGTCTGCTAAGAAAATAATAATAATAATAATAATAATAATAATAATAATAATAATAATAGTTAAATAAAATCAGGTTAACATTACTATTGCAGGCATTACTGTAGATTACTTATGGTTTCTGAATATATGAGATGTCGGTAGCTACACACCAACCATTTAATTATTGGAAGTAAAAAAATATTATGGGAAAGCACAACGGTCATCAGTACCAAATGAATATTATTTATTAATTTACAGTGGCTTGCGAAAGTATTGACCCCCCTTGACATTTTTCCTATTTTGTTGCTTTACAACCTGGAATTAAAATGGATTTCTATTTGGATTTAATGTAATGGACATACACAAAATAGTCCAAATTGGTGAAGTGAAATGAAAAAAATAACTTGTTTAAAAAAATTCTAAAAAATAAATAATGGAAAAATGGTGCGTGCATATGTATTCACCCCCTTTGCTATTAAGCCTCTAAATAAGATCTGGTGCAACCAATTACTTTCAGAAGTCACATAATTAGTTAAATAAAGTCCACCTGTGTGCAATCTAAGTGTCACATGATCTGTCACATGATCTCAGTATATGTACAGCTGTTCTGAAAGGCTCCAGAGTCTGCAGCACCACTAAGCAAGGGGCACCACCAAGCAAGCGGCACCATGAAGACCAAGGAGCTCTCCAAACAGGTCAGGGACAAAATTGTGGAGAAGTACAGACCAGGGTTGGGTTATAAAAAAATATCCGAAACTTTGAACATCCCACGGAGCACCATTAAAGCCATTATAAAAATATGGAAAGAATATGGCACCACAACAAACCTGGCAAGAGAGGGCTGCCCACCAAAACTCACGGACCAGGCAAGGAGGGCATTAATCAGAGAGGCAACAAAGAGACCAAAGATAACCCTGAAGGCGCTGCAAAGCTCCACAGCGGAGATTGGAGTATCTGTCCATAGGACCACTTTAAGCCGTACATTCCACAGAGCTGGGCTTTACGGAAGAGTGGCCAGAAAAAAGCCATTGCTTAAAGAAAAAAAATAAGCAAACACGTTTGGTGTTCGCCAAAAGGCATGTGGGAGACTCCCCAAACATATGGAAGAAGGTACTCTGGTCAGATGAGACTAAAATTGAGCTTTTTGGCCATTAAGGAAAACGCTATGTCTGGCGCAAATCCAACACCTCTCATCACCCCGAGAACACCATCCCCACAGTGAAGCATGGTGGTGGCAGCATCATGCTGTGGGGATGTTTTTCTTCGGCAGGGACTGGGAAGCTGGTCAGAATTGAAGGAATGATGGACGGCGCTAAATACAGGGAAATTCTTGAGGGAAACCTGTTTCAGTCTTCCAGAGATTTGAGACTGGGACAGAGGTTCACCTTCCAGCAGGACAATGACCCTAAGCATACTGCTAAAGCAACACTCGAGTGGTTTAAGGGGAAACATTTAAATGTCTTGGAATGTCCTAGTCAAAGCCCAGACCTCAATCCAATTGAGAATCTGTGGTATGACTTAAAGATTGCTGTACACCAGCGGAACCCATCCAATTTGAAGGAGCTGGAGCAGTTTTGCCTTGAAGAATGGGCAAAAATCCCAGTGGCTAGATGTGCCAAGCTTCTAGATACATACCCCAAGAGACTTGCAGCTGTAATTGCTGCAAAAGGTGGCTCTACAAAGTATTGACTTTGGGGGGGGGGGGGTGAATACTTATGCACGCTCAAGTTTTCTGTTTTTTTGTCTTATTTCTTGTTTGTTTCACAATAAAAAATATTTTGCATCTTCAAAGTGGTAGGCATGTTGTGTAAATCAAATGATACAAACCCCCAAAAAATCCATTTTAATTCCAGGTTGTAAGGCAACAAAATAGGAAAAATGCCAAGGGGGGTGAATACTTTCGCAAGCCACTGTATGCATTCATTCATTCATGTGCTGCTTTAAAATAAAAATATGTTTTAATCTAATTGAGCTATTTGTTTTTACATGGAATGTCTTGCCTTTCTACTCATTTAAATGTATAAATGGAGAATAGGATTCTATTGTAATTCGAGTTGGATGTCTCATACAGAGACAGCTTAACTTGTTGTGAATTGCCACTCCGTTTATCCCTTACTGAGTGGTATATGCTAGGTGTATGCTAATTAGAAGGTTACTCCACTTTATTATTGCATCTATGAAACCGCGTGAAGTGATCTTCCTTTTTCACGCAGCATAATGTCCAAAACACTGCCATTTAGTGAATGGGCACTTAGTGTAGTAAGTTAAATGAATATAAAACAAAATGCCCAAAACAGTCAGTAAAGCTTTTTTGTTTACTTGAATGTACATTAATTAAGTACATGTTGGACATATATTAATATTTGTTTTCATGAACGACCATGAGCAAAAGGAATTTGTTTTTTTTCTGAGCTTTTTATTAAAATACTGCATTGTACACTGTTTATTATTTTACATTTTACCCCGACAACATTTTCCTCTAAGTATTTTACATTTATATGTACATGAAACCAGCCCCTAGAACTCCTGCAGCGAAATTGCTGCAGGGAAAGGTGGTCTCCTGACCTATCCCCCCTTTTTCATAGCCGGCAGCTCCCTCTGGTGGGGCTCCGGCCACACTGACCCCTGCGGCCAAGCAGAGATGACTGCGACCCCTGGCAAAGCAGTTCCAGCGACCCCAGGCGATGTGGAGCGGCTGGCAAACCCAGGCAATGCGGAACGGCTGGCAACCCCAGGCGATGCAGAACAATTGGCAACCCCAGGCGATGCGGAGTGGCAGGCAACCCCAGGCGAAGCGAGGCAGGCATCCTCGGGCAAAGCGAGGCAGGCATCCTTGGACGGGACTACGGAGCTGTACCCCAGACAGCCACCACGAGCCTATACACCCCACAGGCAAGGCAAGGCACCAGCCTTTGTCCTCCAGACCACTGAGAAGCTCCTCCAGGTCCGTGCAGCCATCTCTCCAGTCTTCCATTTTTGTTTTTTTTGTTTGTTTTTTTAAACAAGAAACTGCGGTTCCTGCTCTGGTCTGCGTCTAGGAGGCGCTGGTAATCCCACGATGACACCACATGTCACAAAGACGGCTGGAGTGGGAGACGTCAGACCAGAAACAGGAACCATGAAATAAACAAAGAGAGAGGTGGAGTTGGGTGGACCTGAGCGAATGGTCTCGCTCAGCATTTAATAGTGCACAGACAGACAGAAAATAAAAGGTTGCAAGACAAACATACACCAACATTAACACACAACATACAACAAAAAATACAAACAGGGACGGGCACAATCATCTATTGTTTTTAAGTTTAGACTATGCTACAAACATTGTTTTTTTTAATCAACATAGTCATGTTGGGATATCTTGTTGTTGGTTCATTTTGCACAGATATCTGATCACCAGCCCTCTTAAAATGTACTCTTGTATACAGTGCTGTTTTGGGGAATCTAAATTCATGTAAATTTAATGACAATGTAAGATGTGACAGCATGATATTGGTGCTCAAACCTAACTCTGTTGTGGCACCAAGACACAGGATAAAATACAAATACATTTCAAAGCTGCTGGTGTTGCAGTGGTAGTAATATTTACCAGGTAATCGTAAATGTAATAACACATACTACGAACCCTCTGTATTGGGACATTATTTTGTAAAAGGGATGTGATTTGGGGACATATTGTTTCTGCACGGACACCTTATTGCCCATCCCATGCAACCTCTGGAAACTCGCCCCAAAATGCCCTGGGAACTGCTTCGGCTCTAGAGCAAGCAAATTTGTCTGTCGCTTTCAAACTGAAAACTCCCCGTCCGCCATTTAGCCAGGCTATTGACAGTTTAAAAACGGCTAATTAAATGCGAGTGGGGAAATGTTACCTTTTTTTTTTGTATGTAAATAAACCTATCCGTTTGTACCTTACTGGTGCTTTATGCAATTCGGAAAAGTTATACATTTTTGCTTCAAATTAAAAATTTATATCGAGGAGTTTATGTTTATTAAAGTCTCTGAGTCTGTGTTGTGTTTTACATGCCTAATTTAAATACAAAAATGTATAGAAAATAAAAAAGGTATGATTTGGGACATATTTTGGTTTCATGAGTGGTACATTTTCTTGCACGGCTCCCCATCCCATGCAACCTCTGGAAACTCGCCCAAACTCGCCCTGGGAACCCCTGCTCCAGAGCAAGCAAATTTGTCTGTCGCTTCAAACTGAACTCCCGTCCGCCATTTAGCCAGGCTATTTACAGTTTAAAAACTGCTAATTAAAATGAGTGGGAATGTTACCTTTTTTTTTGTAAAAAAATATAACGTTGATTACATGGTGCTTTATGCATGGTTAATTAATGAAAAGATACATTTTTGCTTCACCTATAAGTGCATTATAGAGAGGGAGTTATTTTATTTTAGTCTGATGTTGTGTGTTGTTATGTTCCCCCCCCCCCCCCCCCCCCCCCCCCCCCCCCCCCCCCACACACAGTTTATAATGCTGTTCGGTTACAGTACAGACTGAAATCATACTTCTCTGAGACAAATAAGAACAAAAACAAAAGCTACAATTGAAAGAAAGCCATTGGGCTGATCAATGCTTGTCCGATTCTGATTGATCCCAGAACTACCTCCAGACAGCTCATAAAGGATCCCAATGACTCAGCAGCAACAGCATTGCTCTGTAACCCATTCCATACCCTCACTCTGGTTTCAGTCTCTCTGCTGCACTTAAAATAAAGATATAAAGATGTAACAGTATTTATCCTCAGAGAAAAAGAAGTATGGTCGTTAAAAACACAGCCTCTCTCTGGTAGCTCACGGTCCCATTTTAATTGTAAATTATCTGGACTAAATGTAGATTCTTGTCCAAAATCTTTTTTTTTTTCTGTTGTCACTGAGATTATATCAGTGACCAACTGCTAAATTGTTGTACTATAAGAAACTAAGTCAAGTACACTAACAGCTATTGCTTTTTCCAGTGTACTCAGTGGCTAGATGTGCCAGAGAATTAATTCCATAAAATTCCAGGGAACTATATTCTGTGCATACAATGCCAGGGAACTATATTCTGTGCATACAATGCCAGGGAACTATTTTCTGTGAGTGCCAGTGAGTGAAGTATATGAATAAAATGACAGGGAACTATACACAAAAAATGCCAGGAAATAGAACTATATTAATCAAATGCCAGGGACGATAACCATGTAAAAATTCCAGGGAAAAATTTCAGTTAGTGCCTAAAACCCTATTAGCTCCTCCTCCTCATCTTCAGCTACATTCTCATTTTCATGGAGTTGGCCAGATCTGGATTTTTCAAATCCAAATGCAAATTGATTTGACTGTTGCTTCAGTTTCTTTGACATGTTATGTAGGGTAAGTAAAATGCATTTTGAGAAAATGTTGTTTTTTTTTATTTCCTCTGCCGTCTAAACGGATCAATTGAGCGAGTCAGGGAAACCCAATGGCCTGTAGCACTGCAGCGCTCTTGCAACACAGATACATTTTAAAAAGCTTTGCCGTTATTTTAACCCCCCCCCCCAGTCTGTGCCGTATGGCAGCACAGACACCTCAACACTCCTTTCATCCCTTGTTGGGGTGAGGGGACTCTACTTGCTTTTAAAGATTTTTAGTTTCTTAATTTTCTTTAAGTTGACAATAGCCGTCTCTTCCGAACTGCAGACAACGCAGAATAAATTTGGAATAATAAGTTCTGCTGTTCTCTAACTAACTTGACCCTAACTTGACTGGCTGGTGCATGTTACTATGGAAACAAGAAAATGGGTTTGGTTCCACAAAAGGATTGGCTCTGCAAGATGAACAGGGCAATGCAGATTCTGACAGTTAAGCAGAAAGCCTTTATTATAGAACCAAAGTTCTGTTGTATATACTGTAAATGCTTAGTCGCCAACATAACGACTTTATGGCAAAATCTACTGGCCATATTAAAATTGAAACTCACGTTTGGTGACCGGGCGACCTGATTTGAACCATCCTGATGAAAAATCAACCAGAGTACTAACCGAACTATAGAAACAGAGGGCCAAGAATAGAATAAAATGGCATTCATGATATATCAAGTTTAGCTCATGGACAAGACTTACTGCTACTTCCTAGTTGTCCTTGAGAGAAAAGAGCATAGCTGTGATGTCTCTCTTGCAATATCCTATTAAAACTATTGTTTAGGATGAGAAAACTACCTGTCAAACAGATCTGACTTTGTTGACATCCTCAGTCTGTGACTGTTGTTGGTCATTGGGCATTGCTGAAGGTGATGTCAGGTCATTAATGTGACTCTCCTTTGAGTATTCCACCAGGCAAAACGAAACAACAGGAATCCAAAAGGCAGCAGTGTTTGTAATACAGCACAGCAAGTACACAGTTTAAGCATGGTAACCTGCAAATGCATACAGGCAAAATGTAAGATTGTGTATATGATTTTAGAAGTCAAATTACATGTCCTGTATTTTATAGAAACTGACACTTAATTAGCCTACAACATTGAGCACTTCAGTGATCCCAGTCTACTGGATGTTCAATAGATTATAGCTTTTGGATGATAAGATGACAGTAAAGACACATTCATTTGATTATAGCATGATCTCTCACAGCCACTGACTTCAAAGGCTCAAAACAATAGTACAATATAATAGGACTGAGTGTAAAGATGAGCCAGGTAAATCTGGCTATATCATTGTTCAAAGGTCACTCTGTGGTCCATTTTAAATACAGTTGTATTGTACATCATTATATATTAATCCAAAGCAGTACTGGTTGAAAGGTTCGTACACTTATGGTTTAGTATTTTAGCAATGATGTTTTTCTTGAGGAAGATTCTGGTCACCTACAATTTCCTGTAGTTTTCCACCTGCAGAACAAAACCACTACACAGCAATCCACTTGCCTCTAATATGAAATAATAGTACAGCTAATTAACTTTGGAAATAGACATTAAAAACCAAATGAAATCACCTTCCGGTATAAACAAATTAATGACAAATTTGATTTATTTGTATGTGTATTCAATTTGATTTATTTGTACGTGTATTTTCAAAATCTATGTTTGGATTGAAACACAAACATGTGTTTGTTTCAGGTGTGCCTGATTTGTTTCACCATGGCTCAAAGGCTTTATTGTATTTAATATCAGGTTCATTTTTTAATTAAATTGCATGTACACTAAGTACAGTGCTAATGATCTATGCAAATGATTTGAATGCCTTTAGCACTATTATACATACACCTTTTTGAAGTTGTTTATTTATTTACCTTTGTTTACCAGAAATAATGACTATAGTACACTATAAGGGTTCACTTTCTAAGAGCAAGGCTTGAACATCCGTGTGAAGCAGTTCATCAGTAAACAATGGTTTTAGAACAGGTGTCATTTGTGTCATCTCTTAGCTGTACTGTTCCATTTGCTGTCCCATTATTAAGTAATAACATAACGACTGTCCACCATAGAAAACAATGGGAGAGCAGTGTCTGGTTGCTGTATAATACAGTGTTAAGGGGTTGAACTAGAAGGAGTTGTTGGAAGTAGATTTTTAGGATTCTTGCCAGTCTACTTATTTAATTCAAAACAGGGTGTTTAAAGTGGCCTTCGGGATTTTAAAGTCATTGTGCTTTATTTGTATGCTTTCACATGGAATTAGCTGCAAATAAACCTTTTATGTTGAAAGTGCTCTGTTATTGAAAAAATTGAAGAGACAAGAAAGGATTTGTTTACATTGTGTAAGGCCTCAGGTTTAGTGCCGTCAATGTAAGAATAGTATTTTCCTGTTGTTCGATACCTTCTTGTTCCAGGATCTGAGCTGGGAGATAAATATGGGTTTCATGCAGATTCTTTCTTTATTCAGTCCCAGGTTACAGTTCTTGACCAATAACTCCAGGGCTACAGTAATAGAGGATATTTATCAATACCTTACAATGCAAACATGTCACTGGTCCAGGTTAGACATGCACGCCATTGCTGAACTGCACTGCACTGGTAATTGGAGCAATATGGATCCTTCTGGTATAGACAACAATACGTACATCGCCAGGGGCAGAGTCAGAACGCCCAGCCCCTTCTAAAAGGCACAGTGTCATTTAATAAAGCGACCATTACAATTACACAAATGTTGGGCAAGTCATGCATAACTAGTAAGGAGATCAGCATTGATTCAAGATTTCACATGCTGTTTGAGTATGTTTTGAAAAGTTGATATTGCAATTCATTTTAATTTACCCATTCAGTTTACTGCCTTTAAATTGCTCCTCAGGAAGATGATTTTGGAACCAAGGCCTGAAAACCAAGAAAATGTATGTTTTCATAAAACTGTATTCTGATTTATTATTCCAAAAACAGCCATAAGTTTATTATTATTCCTAATCTATTTGAATACAGTCAAACCCATTTAATTTCACTCCCGTTAATGTCACCCTCCACTTAGCACCACATTTGAATGTCTCACCGAGAATATAATGGGCGTCAACAGGGACAAGCTCCTGATAATACAGTTTAATTTTGGTAATTGTCAGCGGCCGCATGAGGAAAATCGACCCCAGATTGAACAGAAGAATAGTGCGAATGGTAGAAAAAGAACCAAGGATAACTGCCAAAGAGATACAAGCTGAACCCCAAGGTGAAGGTACATCAGTTTCTGATCCATGGCTTTTTGAGCGAAAGTGGGCTCCATGGAAGAAGACCCAGGAGGACTCCACTTCTGAAAGAAGAACATAAAAAAAGCCAGACTGGAATTTGCTGAAATGCATATTGACAAGCCACAATCCTTCTGGGAGAATGTCCTTTGGACAGATGAATCAAAACGGGAGCTTTTTGGCAAGTCATATCAGCTCTATGTTCACAGACGAAAAAATGAAGCTTCAAAGAAAAGAACACCATACCTACAGTGAAACATGGAGGAAGCTCGGTTATGTTTTGGGGCTGCTTTGCTGCGCCTGGCACAGGGTGCCTTGAATCTGTGCAGGGCACAATGAAATCGCACGACTATCAAGGCATTCTGGAGCGAACCGTACTGCCCAGTGTCAGAAAGCTCTGTCTCAGTCTCAGGTCATGGGTCCTCCAAAGCACCCAAGAATGGATAAGAACAAAACATTGGACTATTCTGAAGTGGCCTTCTATGAGTCCTGATCTGAATCGTATCGAACATCTATGGAAAGAGCTGAAACTTTCTGTCTGGAGAAGGCACCCATCAAACTTGAGACAGCTGGAGCAGTTTGCTCAGGAAGAGTGGGCCAAACTACTTGTTAATAGGTGCAGAAGTCTCATTGAGAGCTACAGAAAACGTTTCATTGCAGTGATTGCCTCTAAAGATTGTGCAACAAAATATTAGGTTAGCGGTCCCATCATTTTTGTCCATGCCATTTTCATTTGTTTTATTATTTACAATATTATGTTGAGTAAAAAATCAAAAGCAAAGTCTGATTTCTATTAAATATGGAATAAACAATGGTGGATGCCAACTACTTTTGTCAGTTTCAAGCTATTTCAGAGAAAATTGTGCATTCTTCGTTTTTTGTGGAGGGGTACCAACAAATTTGAGCATGTCTGTACTTTTCTAGATACTATACTGGATTATGTTCAAATCAGTCATACTTGCAGTATACCTGCCTGTATGCTGTAAACGTTTCTCCTACATCATCTTGACTGTCTTCTAACAACATAAATGCTGCACAGTCTGCTTATGATTGAAGATTGGATTTGCATGGTGCACTTCTCAATCTGTCAGAGAAGTGAAGCAAAAGTGCCTTGCATGCAATTTAAGCCTGTAGATGAAGCGTACTGACTGAGTGTCATTAATACAAGTGCATAATTAATGATAGAGGGCTCAATTTTGATCACAGGGCAAGCCACTAAGATCTTTAGACCATAATTATGGGGTACTAGATGGGAGCAATCAGACTTTGCCCTGTGGTGTGATTTCCATATTTTCCTCTGAGTTTTTGTTCCTGTGCTAACAACAGGTGTCGGCCCAAAATTTGAGGAGTGGCCTTATCAATTTCACCCAAGCGATTTTGAAGACAGGGCAAAGGTTTGCCATTGCAATCTAAACAAACATCCTTCAGGTAGGTCTTTTCAAAGAGCAAATGCTATCACAGGGAAGCTACTGAATACACAATAAACAATTGCAAGTAAAGCTTATAATATTGTAACGTGTTATTATAAAACATTTTACTCAAAGTTAAAAGTGCTATTTTTATTAAATGAAGTAACATCACTATTATGAAATTATCTTATTTTGTGTCTGGGTAATTAACAATTTTTTTCCCCATTTTATTTACATTCAGTCATCTGAAAACAAAAATCTTTCATTCAGTGTTGCTGCTTGCACTAAGATACAACTGTGCCACTTTCTAAAACAAAAATCTCACTTTTTTTTATAAGAACAAAAAAGTATTGGTGCAAATGCTTCCCTAGAGCTTACGATTGTGATTAGCTGGGATTGGCTGAAAAAGATCACATGACTGTGCGGTAATAATTGTCTTACCACATGGCTATGATATCATAGACTGACCTACTTACCTGATATATTAATATTACTATGCCTTAATAGTAACAATTATCTAATTATCTGTAGGTAAAAATGTCAACATACAACTGAAACAGAATTTTAATTACTCAACAATCTGTTTGTTTTTTTTTTATCTCTGTTACTAAGAATTACAGAAAAATTGCAGCAAATATTCTGTGGTATTTATTTAATCAGAGAACAGAACAAAGAAAACTCTGAGGCAAGCAGTAGCAGTAACACTATTCAAAAGCCATCTGAGAAATCACCACTCAAGTCTCACTCAGCAAGTAATATACTGTATATGTAGCAGCTGCACTTTGAGAATTGTCTTACCGCACAGCCTGTCGTGAGTTATTTCTTACATATTACATACTCAGAAAAATGTGCATACTTGTAAGAGATACTCACTTTTACATATTACTTAGCACACCCCAATATTAGGAACTATGATGTGAAGTTGTAAATAATATGTACTTGTATAATACTTGGAATTACTGCAACTTAAATGGTGTATTACCATTATAAGTTGTGTGTCTGTTGCCAAAAATAATACAGTAAATCACTGAAAGCAGTTTTTTTTTTAAATGAATAGGAACCAAGTTTGTATCTAACTGTGTATGTATCAAAAAATTATCCAGATCAGATCATTAGTTCTAATCCTACTTTGAAAAGGAAAAAAAAAAACCCTAAAAATCGCACTCCTATCATCAGAGAAGCCATTTCATTTACCCATGCGATTACCCATGTGACTTACTTAGTTTGTGAATCATGGACTGTGAAAGGCGTAGGGATGGAAAACAGTATTTTAATATATTGTGCCTGATATGTACAAGGGATTTCAATGTGTTTGTACTCTGTAGCACTTACACTTGTATCACTTACTTCAAAGCTCTCCACCATTACATTTTCTCTGCTGGCTAGTGGAGAAAATGCGTTTCACAGCCAAATTGGGGTACAATGTTAAGAATATAATACGATTCTACTGCTGGGGGCTTACACAGACCCCCTGCCTTTTTTCTGCCTCCTTGTTTTTTTTGCCCTCCAGTCGCCACCAAGAGGGTTAGTTTATTTCTTTTTTCAAAGCTCTTTCATAGAGGAAAACAGTCAAATAATCTTTAAAGATTTGTGAATAGCACCCATTAGTTTATATTAATTTCTAATTAATAGCAGTAAAAGACTACTTTCTAGTTTTTTTTTTTTATTGTATATTTAAATTCAAAGGATTTTGTTTCACTAAATAATACATGATGTGCACATGTTTGGAAATAATACCTAATACCTAAACAATATGAACTGAGTGCATTTGGTATTTCAGGATGAGCACAAAGGGAATATCCAGTGATGGGTTTCATTTGTGGAATGCTCAATGTGTTCTGATCAAAGCAAATAAATGAATACAAATAAAATACATGTGCTTTTGTATTGCTCATGTATGGGATTTGAACCATGAAGCGTATCTACATGAAATTCACAAAAAGAGCAAAAATGTTTGCTGCTGTCACTCTGGGTCAGTGCTTTTAACTTCCTTTGGCTTGCAATGCAAATTGTATTTCAAACCAGCATTTAAATATTATTTATGGATGCAGATCAGGTAAACTCTTGCCAGTTTGGGCATTTTAGTTAAAAGGTTCAATTTAAAAAAACAAAACAAAAAAACAAAAAATAGATTGCAAAACTAGCAATTTTTATAACCAAACAATATGACAAAAATAATTGAATGGGTAATAAACTAGATAACCATTTTGTGACTGATTTAAATAATCCTACAGGGAAAAGATAGACAGAATATGCTTTGTAATTGTGTTTTTAAAGATGCGCACCCCTGGCTTTTTCGCACTTATCTGATAATTAGAAGCCAATATTTTTGTACATGTGGATTTTGATAACTGTGGATTAGTCTGAAAGATAATAGTAATCAATTGGTTTCCACTTTGAAATCCAACATACTGTAGTATACATGCATATAGAGCATGGAGTTGTACTGGAACTGAAAATGCATTTGCATGATAAGTAGCCATATACGGCAATGACATTTTCATTAATGCACCACTTATAGTTGTATCTACAGTTACTTAACACAATTCAAGTAATGTTACAACATTTCAGAATACATTTCTGTGACTCACCCGAGGGAAAATATTAACAGACATGTACACTTCCGAAAGCCCATGCAGTCCAGAGATGTGGCCCTGTGTAGTTTGATTATCTTCATTCTATTGTTACTTTAACACAATATTTTTATGACATGTTTGTACACTGGTTTTGAACTTGCTTGATAAGCTACTCTGTCTTTACCATCTATAGTAACTATGGTAGTTCCCTTTTGTAGTGGGAGTGGGTTTTGGGCTGCTATTTTCTAGGAAGAAGAGATGGATGTCCTGATGGGAGATAATAGTATAAATTCATACTTTTAACTAATACAGTAGGTTTTACAAACAGTGTTGTGTGGTGCGGTTTTCAATTCTAGTCTGGCTTTTTTGTGCTGATGTGTGCCATTCACTATCAGAGTGTGTCATTGGCAGTTTGCTCATAAAAATCTCTGGGAGACCAAAAACCACAAATAAAGTGAAGAGAAAAGGGGAAAGGTTACTAAAAACATATTTAAATACCAAAATAAATCATTAAATAACAGACAGTTTGTTAGTAAAGGTGTCATATAGAATCCCCCAAACAGTGCCTATCTCTTCTCTTAAATAAGTATGGCAATTGACAGTACTGAATAATGAGGAGTGATGTGTTATATAAAAAAAAAGGTTTCTTCTCTTATGAATTACAGCCTTGTTTTTGGCCATCATATTTCAATTGAAATGACACTGTCTCTTTCTCTATCTCTCCCGTGTGGGTGTTCTGAATGGAAATCATATACTTCAGTGAGTTTTAAAATGATTAGGTGATAAATGATCCTTGTCTTTATTAAAATATTCCACTGATATTAAATTATACAATGGTAAATCTTATTTTAAGTACTGTATGACATTTATTATTCAGTAGTACAGTACTTTAAGAAATATGTAGTGGTAATTAGGCAAGAAAGCCTGTTTTACTATTTTAAAACCTCAGATTATTATTTGCCCAAAATGTAATATTTTTACTTAGAACTATTCAAAGATTAACTACAATTAATACTTTAATTCCACTTCCTTATGATAACAGCATGATATATTAAACATCTTATTACAAATAGAATATTGTTTGGTTCAGAATATATCAATACACCATAATATATGTCTCAAGTTGTCTCATAAAATGGTCTGGTGGGCAAAACTATATCGGAATCCGTGAAGGCTGCTTTATTTTTATGTTTATGTTGCACAAAGCGACCTTAAACATGTAACAGAACCAGAACTGTTCTCCAAAAAAATTTGAAATATAGACTTTTGCAGAGTTGTATAGAGTAAACACTTAACACACACACACACACCACACACACACACACACACACACACACACACACACACACACACACACACACACACACACACACACACACACACACACACACACATATATATATATATATATATATACTTTGCTAGAATTGACTTCTTGTGTGACACAGCTGCAGTTTGTGTTATTTCCTTTAGCTCTTGTCTGAACACAGTCTAGTCCAACTTCATCAAGAGCACAGACACTTGAATGATTTGAAGGAGCATGCCTTGGAAACCAGGAAAACTAATCACGTAGCCATGAATCATAATGCAAGATATGACAAATTGATTGGAAGAGAAAAGATTGAGTTCTTAGATTGGAGTGGATGGAAGGGTCAGACCTCTATTAAAACCTCAGACTTTTATTGCTGAATCAAAGTCAAACCTATTTTTGGCATTATATAATTACATTATTAAACATCCAGGTTGTTATACAGTCACTATGAGTAACACTGGTAGTTGCCATAGACCAGGACACCTATTTGTTTATTGTGTATTAATAAAGCAATACAGGATTGCAAGACAATTTCTTGACACAAGTTATCATACATACATTATTTATGAGTAAGCAGGACATTTTCAGTCATGGTATGCATGCATTAAACATAAAGGCATTTTTTTAAAATAAAACATATACAAATCATGCAATGATAGCTTTATTAAACTGAAGCATCATCACTACAGTATGTGTATCTGGTTTTGTGGGAGGTTGTTGGGAGGACATGTTGTATTATAATTATGGGATATTTTATATCAACTACATTTTCCTAATATTTAATATAGTCCTAGTTTAATATATTTGTATATGTGTTTTTTTTTATGATACTCTATTGTTTCTGATTAGATTATTATTCATGATGCAAACTGTACTAACTGTTCCTTAAAGAAAAGTTAATTATAAACTTGAAGTCACTCAACAATGAAGCATTTGTAAAACTTACAGAATTTGTAGTAAAATCTCAATTTTAAACATGAATCTTCAAGCATGATATTTAAGAGCAACTTTGAAGATGCCTTTAAAAAAAGGACCCGTGTTATCACCTGCAGGTTCTACAATGCTTGATTGAATATATTTGCACACCACATTAAAATAACCCCCCAATTCACTGTGTTACAAAAGTTACACAATCCCCCGTGTGGCTTCTTGAATTTTAATTTTAATACCAAACAATTGGGAGGCTTTGTGGAGTTTTATTTTAATACAAACATTTATCCTACCTTGGAATTTAAATTGAATCCACCTCTTAAATTAAGAGCCATAAGGAAGAAAACAAAAATAACCAGGGGAAGAAAAAAAATAGAAAATGTTCAACTGGACCAAACACTAAGCTGTTGTAGTTTCATTTCAGATTGGGATCTTAAAAAACAACATACTGTATCTAACAGTATACCATTTGTTGTTTCCAGTGCAATCTAATACAAATCAAATTCACACCTGCTGGTTTGGAGTAATAGAGGCTCTCCCCTGGGACTAATGCCAGTCATTTCCCTTTTCAGAAAAGCATCCAGCTGAATGTTGATAAGGTTCTAAGGTAATTAGACACATCCATCTCTACAGTAGTAATTCTGGGTTAAAAGAGCCCCTGTCATGTGGGCAAGGGACCGTATCAGACCAGACCAGCAAATCTAAGATTCACATTTACCCTTGGGTACATTTAGATTGTCTCAGTTTTAACTGTTTAGTTTTTCATCTGGTTCTATAAGGTATGGAAATCCGGAAGTCATAACAGAAAGTCATTATGGAAACAGTTCAGCTTAGAAAAACAAATCTCTTCACAAACACGATTTTTAACTGTTTGTAATTCAGAATATTCTTTTCTTTTTTACTTTTAGGATGAGTAAGAGATACACACACAAAGCAACACAAAGGACACTGCTACTTGTTATCTGTGTGATAACCCTTTGGGGGAAATCAGTAACAGCAGTAAGCCACCATAAAGGTAAGTTATTTCCCTGGGCTTTTCTTTTTCTGCATGTAACTGCATAATATGTGACTTAGTGATGCTAAACAATATCAGGATTTGCTTGTATTTGTCTTCTGGCCGGTCTTTGGTCATAGCAAGCAGGGCTGTGTGCTCATGCAGCTTGGAAACCAGATCAGACTTGTATGTGTAAAGATGTAGATTTATAGATGTGTGCTTGGGTTCTGCGGGGCAATATTTAAACGAAACCCAGAATGCCATATTGTAGGTATATTTCTATAGGTGATGGTCTAAACAGCAGTAGAGCTTAGCTTTCATGTTTGATTCCTTGCAATACAAAAAAATAATAAACAAATTATTAGTTTAGTACAGCTATACTTAGGGCAGTTGTTATAAGTAAATACTAGCTCAACAAAATGATAAGGAAATCTCCCATTGATGCTAACAGTATTTATACAGTTTCCTAACTGTAAACATTTTTCTGACCTGTTAGAGATATATTTATTTCATGTTAGATGCGAGAAGCATGTATATAATCCAATCTATTATTTAGTTAGTGTGGCAAAGTGGTTTGCAGTGTGCAGGTGTAGAGGTGGTGCAGTGCTCAGTAATAGCAAACAACACGGTGAAAAACGGCTTTTTATTTGTGCTGGGTTGCTTGTTTGGGAACCTTAAATAATAATACCTGGCTCTACACAACAATTTGTATAGCGCAGGTAAACCACAGGGTTCAGTCCTGAAATAATAATACTGATTATGACACAAACTTTACACACACACGATCACAAGACCAACAGTGAGTGCTCCTAGTGCAAGTGGTGATTTAGTACAATAATGGGAGACAACAGTAGTGCAGTGTAGTTTGGATGTGACAGCGACGGCTCCCAGATATTTAGCCATCTAGAATAACAAATAACAACAGTTAAACAGACAGATAAGAGTTTGGAAGTATGGAAGTATAATAAAGGGAAACTAATGTGTCATGGTCAGAATAGAAACATTTTTTTTTTCTAGTATCATAGTCCCATATTAGCAAAAGAATGAATAATTATATATCTTCAAAACTCATTCTGTAAGACTATCTTTACTGACAGTCAGACTGGCATGCCATATTTAATTTGTTGGAGAGCGTGAGAAGAATGACTTATGTTTTCTTGTTGTGCCAATCAGTGACAACAACATAAAGCTGCATGCAAAGGAATCTGCTGCTTCTAATACTCTTTAAATGATACATTGTATCTGGGAATGAATGTTTTTACCATATTTCTAAAGGCCTGTTGGCAGCTGATATTATTGTATAAAGCAGCAGTTTTCTTTTTTTTTTTTAGTTTTAGAGACACATTGAAAATTAATGTTTTTGTATCATGTGGCTTACTTTTTGAATTGGAAACATAAAAGTGAAACAAAATAATCTCTCTATTCTGGTTTTGCCTTATAACAAAATATTTTAGAAACCTAAATCTGGAAGTATTATTTTATTTACATTACAGTATCTATGTTGTGCTATGTATATTAGTCTGTCTATAGTTCTCTGTACGTTACACTACCTGTATTACGCTACCTGTATTATGCTACCTGTATTATGCTACCTGTATTGCCAGCATTTTTTGTACGAACACAAATAAGTTAATTCAGTTCCACTTTGTTCAGAGTTGATCTGCTGTCTATATGAAGCTACTGTATCTACACTAACATTTATTTATTTATTTATTTTTTACAAATATGAATAATATTACTGGTTTACTGACAGGGCACCACTAATAATAGAAAACGGGCACAAGCACCTGGTATTTATTTTCCTCTTTGAGCTCAAGAGTCATTAAGATTTTGCTTGTATTGTAACTGCTGCTGATGATAATAATATTTCTAAAATATCTCAGTTTAATATACATACATTATGAGTATGATTCTTAAATATGATTTTCCCTAAATCTCTTATTTGTTGAAGGGGGTGGAAATTGATACAAACAGGAATCCGATAAGGATAATAGCATTACTTCTCAACTGATACACTGAGACTAGTCGCATATTCTAAGAACATCCATTTTTGCTAATATCTCTGAATGGATTTAGTGTTTTATAAAACCTTTTAAACATAAATGGAAAAATACAGGGAATCAAAAAATAGCCAATCTGATCTCCGAAGCAATCCTTGACCTCAGTCCAAGTAAATACCTCAGATTTTCTCAAGATATGGGACGGGTCAATAGGCAAAGCTATCTCATGACAGTTTTCAGTTGGAAAGGCTTAACATTTAATCCTGTTCTTGGAACCTTCATATATCTGTAACATCAAACACTAGACATTTTTTGGTTTCACTTTGTAATCAAGTTTACAGGTCATCCCCTGGGGAATTGTCTATACACTGTTTGCTGAGAATGGTAAAGCTGTACAATTCTAAAGATTAGGGTACTGATTTAATCATTTCATTTTGCCAAGGTTTAACATTTTTTGTGTATTGTGTATAGTCATTACAGAATTATCGAAATGTGTAAATGTGTAAATGTTTCTGATCCCAGATTGATTGTATAATGGGATTGTCTTTTAGAGTGATGTTGTGGGATGTGAAATCATTGCTGTCTGTTTCTGGTCATCTTGCCAGGACACTCTTGTAAAAGAGGCCTCGCTCTCAGTGGGGTTTCTTCCTGGTTAAAGAATGAATGAATAAATAAAATAAATTCACATTTTAATATGTAAAATGCATTATTGATATTAATATCTATTAGAATAAGTATTGTTTCTTTTGATATTTTATTTCTTTAACTTTTTTCTTTTTATAAAGCACTAATATATCGCATGGATAGCTGAACAAAGATACGAAACAGGGTTTATACCCATTTATAATGCTGGAAAGGGTTGAAGGATATAAAAATAAAATTACCTAATATTCCAGCCAGTCCATTAAATGTAATTTATCAAAAAATACAGTATTAAGTATTTAAATATAGGCTATTGAAACAAGCTGATACCACAGCTGGATGGGAGTGAGTTGGGTAAATAGTACATTATAATGAAGTGACTGAGAAAGAAATTAAGAAGAATCAGTGTGGATTCTTAATCTGGCTTGTTTTCAAGCAGTGGCAAGGTTGAGTATTAACTAAGCAGTAACACAGAATTATTACAAAAGATTAAGGGCCATATTTTCAAAGCATTAAGTCTTAAATTAAATACAGTTTTTTTAACATTACGAAATAAAAAACAAACAAACAAAAAAAAAACACTAGCAACTATAATGTTTCACTTTTACTTTTATTGATTTTTATAAAACAGTAGACAACAACAACAAAATAATGGAACTGGTTGCTATCTATTTCATTCACCACCATAAGCTGAAGCGCCTATGTGATTTTCCAGATGGCTCAGACAGATACGCTTTGACTGACGGTATGAAAGGCCGTACTAAGGTCTAACGAAATTAAAATAGATAATGATTCAGTCAGAATTCATTAAAGGGGGCTGCCTCAGTACATTGAAATGGATGAGACTCAGAATGAAACTTCTTGAACGAGTCACCTTGAATTAAGAAAGCGTGCAAGTGATCAACTGCAGAAGAGTCTAGGCAAGGAAGGCCAAGTTAGAAATTGGCCTGTAATTGCTTCAGACATCAGTGTCTAAAAGTGTTTTTTTTTGTCGTTTATTTTTTTTTTAGTGAAGGGGAAACCTCTGCTAGATAAAAAACAAAAGAGAGTATTTCTAATGTGAAGGAGTCATTTATTATTTTAGGTAAAAAAAAAAAAAAAAAAAAAAAAAAAAAAAAATTCCAGGCAAGCCACGCATGAAGAAAGACGATCCAAGACACACTCTAGAATTAGCTTTAGTTTTATCTAGCTGCAGAGCAGTGAGTAGGCAGTTTAGTAGTGCTGTGTAATGTAGTGGACTGGAGGAGAAAAGACCCTTGGCAGAAAGATTCCCTGCAGTGTTCTGATCTCATCAGCAGGGTTCCAGTTCAGGATCAGTCTGAGGCCAGGGAAGACACAGACATGGATAGTTCCAGGGAAATTCACTTACCAGCTTTATTACAGTTTCCAGGATAAAACAAGTAACATGATGCACATAACAGTTCCCTTAAGGTATATATATATATATATATATATATATATATATATATATATATATATATATATATATATATATATATATATATATATATATATATATATATATATATATATATATATATATATATATATATATATATATATTATATAAGTACTTAATAATAGACACAGTACTTAATCAATTATACATTGTTTTCAAGAACTCTTCCTCTCTGGTCTACGGACAAAAAACTTGATGTTTCCGCCTCTAATAGGAGGGGAAACATTTTCAAAACCAATACATGTCTCATGCTAATCAGGGGAATAGCATTGAAATGAGTATTTGACTTCGATAGTTGTTTTTTCCACAGCGCACCATGTCAAAACAGGAACCTGTGAGGTGGTGGCAATACACAGATGTTGCAACAAGAACAAGATAGAAGAAAGGTCTCAGACAATAAAGTGCTCCTGCTTTCCAGGACAAGTGGCAGGGACGACTCGTGCCGCCCCTTCCTGTGTTGATGGTAGGGGATTTATTTTAAAGTTGTCTTTTATACAATTGAATAATATATATATATAATCAATAGATAAATAATATATATATATATATATATATATATATATATATATATATATATATATATATATATATATAACCTGTTCTGTTCATTTAACCCATGTTAATGTCACACTCTGCTTATTATAAAAACATTGAAATGTCCCAGACAGAATATAATGAGAGTCAATGAGGACACACTAATGATAGTACCAATTGGGTTCTTATCACACACCAGTTAATATCCATTAAATTTATCCAATTTCTACCCAGCGAAATATCTCTTTGGGATATACAGTAGAAGCATGGAATAAACGATGCGTAATTTGTCAGGTTGTTGGTGAACGCCTTATAAAGACAACGTGGCTTATTCTTACCGTTCTGCTTATTTACTATTAAATTACATGAGTTTGACTACATGCATGCAGTCTATGGTTCCCAGGCCATTACATGCTTTACTGTATGCACCCTCAGTGGCTTATTTGGAAAGCCTACAGTACAGACTAGCTCAGTTGTTGCCTAGGGAGAACCCTCTTTAGAGACGGCAAATCTTGAAGTGCAAGCAATATCTCCCACAAGTCTTTAAAATGTTCCAGTGCTATGGAGTTGGTGAGGCAATTGCCCTGACATGCCGAGTCATAGCTATGGGTGAGGTCAGGTCCTATTTTAGTCTCTGACGTACATTAACCAGTGGCTTTCTTTTTTATTTAACACATTATGACGATAATGTGGCATAAAAAGATTAGCAATATCAAATTAGACTTGATTATTGCTCCATGTATGCCGCTGAGGTAAGTTTATATCGTATCTACAGCTGTTTTGAGCAATTTTTAAATACACATTGTAACCAAAAACACGGCACATTTTTTTATTCTTTGGTTTTTATTTAAACAGAGGCATTTTATTTAAACAGAGTCATAGATATATAAAACATAAATCAGCTAATGTGTCTTTACTGAAGGAGGACAGCAGCATTTTGTGATCTTCCACTTTGGATCAATTTTGTTTTGCTGGTAATACACAGCTGTGCACTAGATGGTGTTGTAGCTTTTTTAAATAACACTTTGGTTGATCTGGCAGTCAAGTACAACTGAAGAGCAGCCCCTGGAAAAAAAAAAAACAAACCAAAAAAAACACAGCAGTTAGGCAATTGCAATAAAAATCACTTAAAAAGGTAGGAAGACATAAAAAACAAAAACTAAGGATTTTAAGTAATTTATTCTTTAATCTAATAGTGGCCACATTGAAACCTATACCTTCAAGATACCATAGACCATGTACTTAAAATAAACTCAGGAGCTTTTTACTTCACTGTGATAGTTCACCCTCTTAAAGAGGCATCATTGACTGACTGTTAGTCAGCTTCAACACTCCTGGTAAACAGACCTGTGCTGTAAAAGGTTATGGTAAACTAAACAAGATTGAACTACTGAAATAAAAGTAATAAAAGAAGTTACACATTTTAATGGGGTCTATGTATGCTAGATATTTGAAGAAATATTGCACAGGTCCTTTTTTCTTTCTCTAAAGATCAAGAGGTTGACTTTTCTGTCAATAATACAAATCCTTAGGATCTGCCATGATTGTATTTGGAGATGGGCTGGTTTCTATGATGTATACAAAACTAAAAGAGGCTTCATCTTAGAAAGGATTCCCGTATACTCTTTGGAGATAGCCTTGAATATGTGCCAAAGTAGTCATTATTAATATTAATAATATTTAGTGCTACATTCCATTCCGGCAAGTGGTAAATTAGGCACTATAATTGTTTCATTTTTGACCTTGTGGCTCCTCTCAACTCCAGCCAGCTGCTCCACACATGTGACTGTATTATTTCAAAACTTAACTCTTTGCAGTCCATTTATTCAGCACTTGTCAGGTGTGTCAGGTCCAATATATTTTCACATGTGCTATTTACTCTACACGCGCTGTTTAAAATATTTTTTTTCAGAGTAAAACAGAATTGCAAAAGGACTCTCAGTACTATATCTTCAGCCAAGCCCCATCCCTTGTTTGTTGTATTTTTCACATACCTCTTTATAGATGTGCTATTGATAAATCCTCTCCTGATCACTCGTTTTATCACCAAACTCCTCAATAATGCGATCCAAGTTATTATTTTATTACTGTAACATCTCAAGAAACTCTGAAAATGCCCTTGATATTCTTTGAGTGCTGGATGCCGAAGGAGCTATCTCCTTTGTTTCTGTCCTTATTATCTCTATGCTGCATGGGGCTATCAGATACGGCCCTTTTTTTTTTGGCTTTGTTCTGCTCCTCTTAGTCTCACTCGGCCATTGAAAGGTTTTCTCGGCTTTTTCTGGAAAAAAAACGACTAGAGACCTGTGCTTTACGTCTTTTTGATGATGTCGGACAGGGTCCGACATTAGACTGGAAAGGGAAAATTGTATTGTCGGACCTGATCCGACATAGGACAGCAAGGGGTTAATAATCAAAATTTTAGTTTAACAGATTTTTTATTTGATGATTTCTTAAATGTTGTTAAGAAGGTAACTGTAAAAATAAGTGTAGGTCTGCAAGACTAAGAACGTGTGCCAAAAACATACTTGTCCAATTGGTTCGTTCAAAACGGAAACCTAGATATTTGGCCTTGAAAGCTCAGAGTTTGACCTTCATGTTGGGCTAATAGAATAAAGATCTTCATTGGTACGGCATCAAATGAATATGAATTAAAGAGTAAGAAGCTCAATATTTATGAAGGCGTGTTTACATGTTATATTTGCAAGGATTGTAGAGGTGATTAAGCTAAGAGGCCTAACTGGAAACCCTGCGGAGAGAAAACAAAGCAAGCTGAGAAGGATATCGTCTAAACTAAATGCTTTAGAAATTGTGATTCGTGAGTCATTCATTATCTATAGTAATTGTATGCATAATGATTTATATAATCTATGATGTCATTGTTTTTGGTTACCCTTCAATATGATGCTGACATTTTAATAATGTATGTACAGTATGTACAAGATTACTTCAGTCATCTTCAATTGAGTATCTTTTTGACAGCTTTAAGGGTTGTAGTTATTATAAATATTGAACATATAGAAAAATGTATATACTAGAAATTCAACTGAAATTTGCAACTTGGAAGAAAATATACACTCAGCATCTCCACTGTATAAACTTATTTTGAACCAATGGATAAAAGATGACAGATGTTAATGCTGTTGACTAATTAGATCAATCTGAAATAGTAGGTAGTTAACCTACTGGCTTTGGCACATTTTATTAGTAGTATGTCATACCTTGATAATGCTGTGTGAACAACCTGCAATTTCTGCATGTTGAAAACATAACAACGATTTTGATGTCCAAAGTTATATAAATGATACATTGACTTTGTGTTTCCATATTAGCCTCAATTGTGGAGCAGAAATGGTGGTGTCAGATGCATCCGTGTATGGATGGAGAGGAATGTAAAGTCCTCCCAGATCTCAAAGGCTGGAGCTGTGCTTCGGGGAATAAAGTAAAAACAACTAAGGTATGTTCACCCTGAAATGTAGTCCCTTTACAGAACTTACTATTAAATTCCACATACAATGTTGGACTATAAATGTTTGAGAAACTATATAAAAAGTTATAAATCTAAAACTTGTAGGTCACTGTTTCAAACAACAACATCAAATGATGACCCCTTGTTTTCCAGATAAAACTGCATGCCTACCATAAAACAGGCGTTATTGAATCAGTCAGTGACACGGCTGAAAATGTAATCTATCTTTATAAGAGAAATTCTATAACTTAAAAAAAAAAAAAAGTTCCTTATGCCAAACAAAGAGTAACTGGATCTTGCCTATGATTAAACTATAAGTTCAGTTCCGGTACTGGAAGAGCCCAGATGGCAGGAAAACGGGTTTTGATCAAGCCAAATTATCATCAAATCAGGCATAAATTGTTGACCTTGATTAGTACTGAGTGATTCAGGTACTCTATGTTCCCTGGTGTACAGTAATTATCAAAAACATGCCTACAGTGGCAATCATCTCTCCTGTCATAGAAATTGACAGATTTTATAGAGATATGGTATCTTAATGTCTGACATCACTTTTTTGAAAGGCTTGTTGCTAAGTATTAGTTGCCAAGGACCTTTAAATAATGTAGGAGAATATCTTGTATATAATATTTTTTGTTTATTTTCAACTACATGCAGAGGATTTGATTTTTAGGTTTGGATTGGAGTTCTAATCAGTGAAATTGCTTGGAAATTTTGAGTGCGTGGAATAAAGCAAATCCAAAAAGTAATTCAGGTTTATGCTTAGCCCAACTAGGATAGTATCTGTCAACCTTTTTTTGAAATTCTAATCAGTATAGATGTAGTATCTAGATTTACACGTTATGATTTACTTTTAATTAAAATTATGGTATCATATATAATCTATAACTATAAAACACAGAATCAAAATATACAGTAGAAGAAAGTAAAGTTGGAGAAACTAGGCGTGAAAGTACAGATAAGACAAATAAGAATGATGATGTGTGGTACTGATTTTTATTGTACCTCTGTAAAGCCTAGGATATTACCTTTGAGAAGTACTGGAATAACCAATGAAAATGTACCAGTGGTGTTGGGAGGGGGGAGCTGCACTTGTTGGGTTTCACAGGCAGCCATAAATCAATAGGATATCTTTCTGACATGCCACTTAACCTTCAGCAAAGCATGTAAGCTTAGAACTGCAGACAGTATGAAGATAAAAATGGAAATTTACTCACAAACTAAAGAATGATAATTCTCCAAAACCTTAACCTCTCAGTTATTGCTCATTTTTTCTACAGAAAGGGAGATATATAAAACAACACATTAGAAAGAAGTAACTGTTTCTGTTGATGAATGAGACCAGTTATTTTACATTGAACCCATTTAATCTGTTTCATCTCTACCTCAGTTTCCCAAATGAAAACCCAATTATTCCAAATGCAATGGATCACTTGTGTTTGCACTTATGTAATATGTTTCTTTGGTTTTGTTAGATGCAGTTCAATGAAGTTGGAGCTGAATGAAACCTGCATTGCAAATTAGTTTTAATGGAACCTGTGCATACCATCAAGAATTTATTTAGAAAAAAAAAAAAAGCTCAGCAGAATCAAATCTGAGTTGCGCAGCAAGTGTGACAGGAGTAATTTGAACACTACAACACAATGCATTTGTATTGTCCGCTGGTATCCACAAGCAGGAGTTAAAACTACTTGCCCGGGTCAGGGGCTGGCTTTATTCTCACGCAGCACAACAATTACACAACAGAGTGATTATAAAAAATGCTGTGTTTTACATTTTTTAAATACCAAATGTCAGCTAAATTCCGTAAAGGAGTGATACATGTTTATATTCAAAACAGTAAACAATGAATTACTATATGCTACATGTAAGGGGGTCCCAACAAGTACAGGCTGGAAACTAAATCTCGAAATACAGAGACTGCCATGACTAATCATCCCTAGAATTAGTATTTTAATAGGGTTACCCCTGCCCCCCAGGATCTCTACAATATAGAGATATTTAGCTCCTATATGTATTCATTTGAACTGAAAATGTTAATACTGGTATTATCTATTTCTTTATAGGTAGCTCGATAGTTCAAGATCTGAATGGCAATCAGCATCCTACGATTTTGAACTCACTCCTAACCTGCTGTGGTTCCTCGGAAGCTGTGTTTTTTTTTTTTTTTTTTTTTGTGCATAAAAATGGGTTCTCATAACTTTGACGTTTTAATGAAGAAATTTGCCTACATTTGGAAAACAGAAGAATAGCACAAAACAAACAAGGACTGCTAGAAGAGATTTTCATATATAAAGACCTGCTGTACAGTAAACAGCAAACAGCTCTTCTCTTAAAAAAAAAAAACAAAAAAAAATATTTTCTGCAACTTAACTGGCACTCATAAGTAGGAAGGGAACATATGTGCTCTTTTGCAACCGAACATGCTGATATGAAACAGTCATCTCTGCCATGAGCTGGAATACCAAGGATAATGGTATTAAAAAACAAAATAACCATTCTCTTCGTGTTTTAACTGGTAAGACTAAATACACTCAAGTTTCCTTTAGAAAATGTTCTTTGTCACAATAAAAGATGAACAGGTTTATTTGCTTCAAAAGGCTTTTTTAAATACCGTGGGATTGTCTTTGTTATATGAAGACGATAATGTTCAGTAGTGATAACTGTTGACAGGCTATGCCTAAATATATGTAAATGATATACAAAATATTGATGTACTGGAAGTGAGGTTGACAGAATTGCTCAAGACTAAGCAGACACAGTATATCCTTAGGACGTTTATAAATGCTGGTAACATTTTTTTTCTTTTATTTCAGTTTTTTTTCATGATGAGTTCCTCTCTTTAACCTTTTGGGTGCTAGGGTGTTATTTATATCATACAAATATCAATATTTAGTATGTGCAGCCTTCCGATTCAAAAGTGGAGCAAGTATTGCATTTTGAAAATCTTTAATTTAATGTGTTAGCTCATTTTTTTTTAAATAAACCACTGGCTTCACAGACCCCATTCACAAGTCTTGGACTACCTAATAATGCCTTAAGTAAGGTATTCCCAGATTCGTGCTAATCAGGATCTGTGAAATCACCTGTGAGTTTTTAAATGGTCTTTTTATCTCTTATCAGTTCCATACCTTGTAAATCTTGTGCAATGCTGGTCCATTTCTAGTAAATTAGGTTAAAAATAGAGATGCCAACTTCTCGTAAACAGCAACAAACAGCATTGACATTTCCATGATGCATTTATGTTTCTGAACATAAGCTATTTAGTGTTTAGTGATGGTATAACTTTTGGCATTTTAAGAATGCTAAAAAAGCATTTTAGTTTAAAAATAAAAGCACAGAACTCATTCTAATACAAGTGAAGTCAGATTAAATACTTATTTTAAATAAACAGGAAACACCAAATGAATACTATACATGAAACCAATTAAACCTCCTATAAACCCAATGTAACATTATTTCAGACACATATTCCTGGTAGAAGCTAAAAGAAGACAGGGTAGTCAGAACCATTTTGTTTTTCCACTAAATGTGTTTCATGCAGGCTTCTGAGACATGAAGTGAAGCAATAAGGAAATTTCAGTGTGACAGGCCTAGTCTACTCAGTTGCCCATTCAATTACATTGTGAAAATTCCAGCAACACAGTTTTAAACTTTGGGGTAAAACACTACTTTAAATATTTGTGACTAATAATTCTGACATGATACATTATTTCTTTAACATTTAATTTATTATAGTATAATTTGGTCTGGCAAGGATCTGCAGAAATATGTTAGCATTTATGAGAGCCCTCTAATCTATTATTTTTTTTTAGCACCAGGCATTCATTATAAATGGTGCTGATGAAGTTTTTTTTTTTGTAATGCCTAATATATATATCACACGCTTTTGTTACTTCTTCTGACAGATGTACTGCAGTGATGTTACATATTTTTTTGAATCCTGCCACTCTCATCAAAATGTATTTGTATTCATTGTGAACCCAATAAACCACAGTCAAGGCATTTGCTGTTGTACCTTTTTAGGTTAGAGTATATCTGACATCAAAAGCTCTTGCACCAACATTGAAGAAAACATATCCAGAGCTGAACAAAATTATCCACATTTATCTCAACTACTGTAATTTTTAAATGATTGGAATATCAAATTATTCATTTTTTATTAAATTAATTTTACTGAACGATGAGAGTTGAAGGCTACTCGCTAAGCCAGTTTGTTGCAGTACGTACAGTATATGGAAAGTTTACTTAACACTTCAACTTTTTTTAAACCTAGCCTGTCTTGTTTAAAGCTTAAAGTACGCATACAATTCAAAATCATGCTTTTGGAATATTTTTGTTTCAATAATAAAAAAATATATATAAATAAATATCTTTGTCTAAAAAGAAGATGTAACTGCAATGTAATATAATGTATTTAAACAATTGTCCCATCTATTGGAAAAAAAAAATGTATTATTTACAGTAAGTTAATGTTGTCCTAAGAGCTGAATAAAATTGTGATATAAAAGAAAGAAAAACAACATATGCCTGCAACATTATTTAATGTATGATATGTGCTTTATTTTATCTGTTGTGTTGGGGAAAAAAACAAATACACAGTATTATTTAATTCCAGCTACAAATATAAATGTGCTGTCAAAAAAGAACTCCAAAGGTTTGAATAATAAATGCAAGTAGATATTTGCATACATATTAAAAACAAATAAGAAAATACTCTTGGGTCACCACCCCCTCCAAATAACATCAAGAATTACCTGTGCAGTCTGCTGGGAGTGAGACACACAACTCAATCTGAGAAATGAGTTCCATATCAGAACAAAGTCAAGAGAAGAGAACAGTACAAAATACCACCCAGACCATTGCTGTAAAAAGGATGAACCGCCTACTTCCAGACATGAGGACAGGCAAGATGCAGATAGTGAACATTTAAATATGGCAAGAAAGAGGCTTTACTTAGATTCAGTTGTTCTCAGAAACAATATGGTTTTAATAAAGTGTATGGATATCTTTGGCCCATGATCTTCTCTTTAAAGAGCCCAGTGCTGTTTCACGCTGTTGACCCATTCATGATTTCTCAGCTGTCTATAATATTTGCATTGCTACAACAACTGTGCAGAGACTAGAAACCTCAGTAATATTGCTCAATGTTATAACATTATGGACTGCTGCAAAACGACATATACCACCCCCCCTGGAAAAGGGATGTAGTGATGATTGACTTATACTCAGATAAACAATATTTCTTAAGTACATTTTACCCTGAGGTTTTTTTTTTTTTTTTTTTTTTTTAGCAAATGCAGTCTTTTTTGGGTACTACAGCCCCACTGAATAGCAATTACCATATGTTTACAAAGGTGTTGAAGGCTGTCTAGATCTGGTGGAGTGATATAAAGTAAGGGTATTTTTTTGTTTGTTTGGTTTTTTTTAAAAAAACATTCCCAAATTGTTCTCTTTCTTAACAGAAGCAGAATGTTTTCCATTCCTAAACATGTTATGTTTATCATAAGTTTACCATGGTCAATTTTATATGGTCATTTTGCAGTCTATTATGGTTGAAGCGAGGAGAAAAAAAATTCTAGTAGACAGATTGTTTAATTTAGTATCTAAGTGTTTACAAGTTATGAATGATTTTTACTGTACTTAACTACCTATAGTGTTTTAGAATGTGAGTACATTATCTACATTTACTTTAAATTAAGTATTACACTTTGCTATGATTTTCACCTAGGTTTCAGTATTCCACATTTAATTTTTATAAGGCATTTTGACTAGGCAAATGACAGGTTAAAATCCATTACTGGTTGTGGTAACCAAAAAGCACAGATCATTTACATTTTCTCTTTGAAGTAAATCTGGAGTCAGTTCATTGAAATCGATGCAAAATAATTAGAAGAAAATACTGGAGGCATATCATTAATAAAAATAAGAAAAAGAAGTGAACCAAGTACAAAAGCCTTTGGGAACTCTGGTCGGAAAAGCAAAGGGAGGTCAAAGTGTTACAATGATTTGTTGTAACATGAAATGTGTATGAAAGATAAGAACGAAACTACACCGTGAATTACAATGAAAATCAGCAGCTTTGAGCTTATCAAGCGACATCGTCTTGGGAAGAGGGGCCTCAGCTTTACACATATTGCTGTGTGAAATGAAAGGTCTATTGATGACTGCCTTGACTTGAGTTTTATATAGTGGTGCAGCTAAGCCTGCTAAATAAACGTACAATACTTTGCCTCTGTATTTGTAGGCCATCCATCAAAAGAATAACATATCAATAGCATTGAATTCAGTTAGTGTATTTGATTCAGACAGTAATTACTTTTTTATTGTTAATTACTTTTCTTAATTTAGTGCTTCATTGATAAACGAAGTCTTGTTTCTTTTTTTATGCCAATTATTTTACCCCTGATTTGGAACGTCCAATTATTTTTTCCTCACCACAGCAATTCTCCACACAGCTCAGGAGATCCAAAGGCTCACTTGGCAAAATGTTAAGAAGTACCACCCATGCCAGCTAATACCTATAAACTCTGCTAATAATGTTCATATAAGATTTCTTGCAATTTGAACCCCGTATATGTGATTTATGATGGGTCAAATTGTAAGGGACAGAATCCATGTGATTTTAGTTTTGGTGTTTTAAACATCTTAGAAGAATTAAAAAGCTACCTCCTCAGTCAGATGATGTCATAGTGGCAAAATTGTCCATAAACTGCTTATAATAAGATACCAGGCCGAAGAAACGTCTGACTGCAATGTTCTGGGGTTTACAGTAGGCCATAAATGGTATCATTTTTGGTTATTTCCTCTTTAATATGAGCAATTAGCTTATGCTTGTATGGTTTCACCTTCAGTCTGGTATCCTGTAGCTTACTGTAATTCATCCAGCTGAAACAGATGTTCCTGGAACATCAATTGCAAAGTCATCCAGATACACCAAACAGGGAATCCACTGAAGGTCAGCCAGGACTAATGTCATCAGATTAGTTAAGGTGGTCTTTGAAGAGAGTTTAATCTTTTCTCACCTGCTACTAGCCTGGACAAAAGTTGAAAGTGTTTTGCAGCAGTAAGGTGTCATCAGTCATCAGGAGGGAGTAGAGAACTTTCAGTGTACTATTATTTACACAGAATATTAAGCCTACATCCATCTTTACCAGTACCACTGGCTGTGCACATGCACTAATGTGATCCATTAACTCTTAAACCTGTATCAGTTTGATAGTAAAACAGTTGTGTCATTCCCATCCTACTATCACCTGAGTTCCTTCAGCCTGACCCTGAACATATCGGGATAGATTAATCACACCCAATTCATTGTGAGCTGTAAAACTGCTTCGTTACTGCTTCACCATCAAAATTATGTTTTTAATTTCTTATTGTCTAACAGCGAGACATATTTTACAGGAAAATCTGTTCCCAGCAGAACTATGAAAAAAGTATTTCCAATGTCTCTTCCTGAGCTGACTTCAAATCACCTTTCAGATCAGAGGCAGACTTACACTGTCAAAATGTACACATGCCATCTGTTTTGGGGTATATTGTTTCAAATCTGTGGCCTTTTGTGGATAACTTTCCAGCAATAATGTAATCTGACACATGTTTAAACAAGCTAAAACTCCTTGTAGAACTAATATCACATTAATAATGTCGCAAGAGAAACTTTGCATTTTATTTTTTTTCTTTGGAAATTCCAGCAATAACAAGCAATGGTCAGAGTTGGAGTTTGCTGGTTTTCAGCTGATTAGACCAGTACAAGAACCTACTACTGGTTATGCAGGTCCTAGAAAAAAAAGTTAATTCAAAGTATCTTAGACATTTCTAAAGTCAATCAATTTTTGTAAATCTGAACTTTTTTTGTACGCCTTCTGTTCCAATTCCCAACATTTGCTGGTCACCAGCTTAGCGTCTAATTGTATTGTGAGTAAAAAGCTTTTGGCTCCTTTATGAAAACGCCTGCAAGTATTTTGTTTTTTGTTTTGTAAGTAAGTCCAGCCATTTCACAAAGTTTTGGAATGTGAAAGAAATGTTTGTTTTTATTTTATTTTATGTAACATAATGGTTACTCAAGTCATATGTGAGTTAATTTGACTAGCTGCTATGTCGTTTAAGTAAGTCAGGGTAGAGCCTATATTCTAAGTTTAAGTCTGTTTTCAAAGACCCCGAAAAATAATATGCTACCACAATAGTCTCAATAGCCAAATCTTTATAGCTACCTTTCTGCTGCCGGTGTCCCTTAATAAGGCACCCGTACCACTACATTGCCTTTGGAAATCATTTGGTAAAGGCCTTTCCTTTCAGTTGTATGCTTTGAAATGAATGGTGGCATGTCATTAGTAGGAGCCTTCTGTTCTCAGTGTAGTCAATCTCTACCTATTGAATTGGGTGAGATGGTTCTTCTCTTTTCTTTTAATCAGGGGTCAGCACAACACGTTTCTGCAGAGCTATGAACTGACGTCTGTTGGCTTTGATCATTTGAAGGAGTGATTGTCTGTGTCGCTGCCAAACTACTTTGTGATTCACTGTCTTCTTATCTCTTGTCAGACAAAGCACCAAATATCTTATACACTCTGGAGATACATTGAACCATATAAACAATAATTTGGAAAACCCAACTCCTTTGATTATTTCTGGAGGTTTTCGACTTCACTATGCTATATATTTTCTACAAGGGATAAGTACATATTAACTATGTAGCATTAATTACACGTGTACTTGTAAATAATCATTTTGATTGCTTAAGTTGTAGTATACTGGTAGCTATACTTAATCTGCTTTTCGGCTTGATATTTCAGTGATGAATGATATGCAGTTTTTTCTGTATGTGGGAGAATCAGTGTAACAAGATGTGGCAGCTATTTCAGAAGTTTTTGTTGGCAACTACACATCAAATACTTGTGGTTATCAATGAACAGTCTAACAAAGAGAATGTCCTCACACAGTTTGTGGTACTAGTGTGAACATCAAGAACACTGTAAGACCTGACTATAGCAGGTTTAGTTTATCACGTCTTGGTTTGGTATAGTATTCTTTATTTTTAGCAGTAATTAAAGCTGGATTGTGTAATGACAGTCCCGTTTTCAACATGTGTTGAACACACATTATTTACGTAGCGTAAATAAGAAATACATCACAAAATAAGTAATTTTGCAAGTTTGCTCTTACAGTGGTATAAACCAGGTATAAACATTCAGAATAGACTCCACCTTTGTTTAATACATCTTTAATGAATTAATCTGCTGTGACCATCCACCAATAAGATGATAGAGGTAAATAAAACAAGGTAATTAAAACAAGATGACAGATGTAATTAATACAAGTAAAGCACTGAGCAAAATGTGTTATCATGTTTCGAAAGTGTGATTGTGACTGAAATGAATAGCATTCGTGTGGTTTCAACATTATTTTAGTAGTGTGGTTGAAGTAATTGTAAAGGAGGGGAAGATACAGAATCCAGAATACTTTCTATTAAATTGATATTAGTTTCCAAAACTACACTTTTTTGTTTTTACATAATCTTCTGATATGTTTCAGAAAACTGTGTTTACACTGTTCTGAAAACTACTATTTAAAGAACTAGGAAATCAGCCCAGCCCTCATTTACATTATAGTTGCTCAAATCTTTTTATAACAGTGGTGCATTTGTATTGAACGCTACAATTGTTTTATTTGCTAATGCTAGATATACTGTAGAGAGCTGCCTCTTGACAGGTGCTTCATCACAATCCCAGCAATGAGGTGATGCAAAGCTACCTTCAATAGCATGAAACCCTGGTGAAATGAATTAGACTAACAGCAAATCATTACCAAATTCACTTCACTATTGGAATTTGTTCCCAGTATTAAATGAGCTATGCAGCCACAAGTGATTTATATACATGATTTATATGAGTTCAAAACAATTGTGGTAATACTCCATAATCAATGTTATATATTTCCAAAAATCCAAATGTATGTTTTCATTAAAAAAAAATGTTGAGCAGCAACTACTGGTGAACTGGTGACCACCAGCAAGCTGTTATTTGGAATGTTTTCTAATGGATAGCCATCAGCTATATAAAATCATTCTAGCAAAGGTTTATATCCATTAGAATGATTTAGGAGTAGATGTCCTGGAGTGGCTTTCCTGGTAAAGCTATAAGTGTGCAGGGTAAAGGTCTCCACACACAGGATGCGATGCGATTTTTCCTGATAAAATGGTACTTTCGCTGTAACACTACCTTTCACACCAGTGGCGACAGGTGTGCACGATGTGTATATTGATACTGTAAGAATTATCTTTTCTTCTGCCATTGTTTACTGAAGGCACGCAATAGCAGCTGTTCCTCATTGGTCAGTTCCCTAGCTGCCACGTGGCAAAATCACAAAACTAGACACCAATCCTATTTGTTTGTATCGTTTCAGTGTCGCCTGTGTCGCATCCGGTGTGCAGAGGCCTGAAGCCATAGAATAAACATTTGCAGTTTATCAGAAAACCTAAAACATTACAAAAACATTTGATTCCCTCTTTGTTTTCTAGACCATGCTACACCAACAAAATGTATTTGCGATGGAAAGCTTTGCAACCAATGTGGACAAGGAAATTGGGACTGTATCATGAGAAATGTTATTTAGAGTGTGTTTAATGCTTGCGAGATGTAATTGCTCAGTCATGCATATTATGCATAGATTTATACTCAGGGTCCATATTATATTCAGGAAATTACAGTACACTCTTGTTGATTGTAGAGTTTTTTTTTTTTTGACAAAACAAAGCATTTTGTTTCTGGGTATTTTTTTATTTCCTTCAACAAGACCTCTTAAAGCATTTCTTCAGATGAAACAGTGAGTGTAAGAGCGTCAAAATATTATGCAGTGCATCACCAGTAGACTCATTCTCTCAAAATGGTTATTAGGCAATATCAAGGCAGTGGCAGAAAAGTTTAGCGTTAGTGCAGTGAAGCTTTCAAGGCCTGGGAGTACTTAGTGTTGCTTTGTGAGCACATGAATGGAATTGGTTCCATTCTGACATTTTGAGTGACACTACAAAATGAGTAATGGTTGCATGAGCTCAGTTTAAAATCAGAGTATGTCTAATTTATATGACTATAATATATTTGAATTTAAACCTGCAGTGCCACTTAACTATGTTCGATTTTACAAGAAAATTATTTTCTCGGGTGATTTTAGCCTCGCCAGTCTTTGAATTTTCTGCATTTTGCTTTACCAAAAAGTAGTCCTTAATGGCACAGAATGTTTTCCAATCTTTTTCTACCCCATTATTTTCCCAATTAAGAAGGTCCAATTATGTTTTGACACAGCAGCAACTCTCCAAAATGGTTCTGGACAATTGAAGGTCAGTGGATGTCTATCTGTGCTCACAAGACTTCGGACCAGTGGCTGTAAGAAGAGGTTCTACACAACAGTTTTTATATTTTTATATTTTTGTTTGTTACTCTCCTTTCCCATTAAGTACTTTGTCTGTTCAGCTTGCTGTAACAGGGGAGAGATAGGGAGCTTGAGTTCCTTAATTGTGTGAGTTTAATTGTAAATGTTATGGTGTGTAAGGACTGTAACAAGTGTAGGGGAAAAAATCATTCATGTGTGTATAATAACCCTATAACGGATATGAATGCAGCATACATGCTAAAAGTCCTTATATGGTTGGGACAGTCTCGATTTCCTAGCAAATGTGTCGTGTCCTGATGCATAGGAAGAAAGGCACAATATTTACCCATAGAAAATTTTAAAAAAAATATTCTGCACATTAGTGAAAACCACACGATGTGCTCTTCCTGCGGCTGACACATCTGCTGATCACTAACTTATACAAAGACAAGAACACTTTATTATGTCTATTTTAGTGTCATAATTCAGACCACTGTAAAACTATATCACTCATGTGTGGTGAACCTGTCACAGCAAAACACAGGCCTCCAATTTGGTTGAAAGAAAGATGTTTTTATTTTCTAGTATGGAATCGATTTTGTAACACAGTCCAAATTCTCACTGAAGACTTTTAAATTGAAACATGTATATTAAAAGACATGAGACGGAATAAATGTTCTAATATAACTATGTGAAATACATCAGATTTACAGTGTTTTCCTGTTTTTTGTATTATTTTTTTTTTTAGCTGTAAACAAGTTCTATTGTTTTGTTTCTCTTTTCTGCTGAAAATGCCTCCTCCCTTTAAAAATGAAATGCACGTCTCAGTGATACCACACAAAAAATAAACAAGCAGGCAGTGAAATGTAACTCATCCCATCCCCAATGGTATGTGTAAAAAATCTGTACTGCTAATTATGGTGGCCCAGCAAGTCAAAGAAACAAAGTTCGTTTTTTTTTTGTATCATGTTTACCCAATCAAGGGCCCAGAATGACATTCCAGTATGATCATGTTTACAGCATCATGAGCTGTCTGTTGTGTTTCTTAGAGCTGCATAAGTAAGTTGTTTGCAGACAACCTGTAATCCATAGACCACAGTTTGGGAACCACAGGTGTAGAGTATAATGCCTAGAGTATAATGGCTAAAAACAATAGGAAAGGAAATGAATTGGTAGGAAAACATATCTATCAACTTTCAAGAACAAATTTAATGTGTATATATATATATATATACATATATTATATCTATATATATATATATATATATATATATATATATATATATCCATGTTGATGTCACAACTTTTTACTTTTGTCAAAAATTTGAAAAATGAAAACCCGAAAGTGTATTTTCGAAATACAGGTTTTGTCCAAAACTTTATAAAAAAAATATTTTTTGTAATCATTTAGTCCGTTTGTGCAAAACCTTTTCATATATATGCCAACTTGATATATCGCGGGTGTCGGGGTCCAATATAAATCCACTATATATCGAGGGCTGTGATATAGCGAGAGACCGATAGAATAACAAATAGGTTAATAACAAATACTGTACAACCACTCCCTCGTTTTATCGGGGGCGTCAGGGTCCAATATAAATCCTCTACGCAACCCGCTTTTTCTCATTTTTCGTATAAAAAGCAGCACACCATTTTAATTCATACTGCGGAGGGTTATTGCTTCTCATCAACTTAAGTCTCCAATTAATTTCATGAATCTTCCTCTTCTTTCTCAAATGCCCAAACCCGCTGAATCCATTCCCAACATAGGAGACTTGTTGCTAGGGAGCTGATGTCACTACCCTGTTACTTATGCTAGTGCATTGCTTAAAAAAACTCTACAACAAATAGGTGTTTAATTTGCTTTGTGTTATTGTGCAATGCATGTGTATACGATAACGATATTTACCCTGGATGGAAAGGGAAAATTGTAATGTCGGACTTGGTCTAATACATTTAGTATTAGAATTACAGTGATGCTTACATTTTCTTGTGTCACGTTTTTCCAATGAGTATCAAGGGAACATCACAGCTTGTTGGTTTACCATCTTAGATGCCTCCTGCTGCACTCAAGTCAGAAGCAACATTTAATTGTATTGCATGATGCAGCAAAGCCTCTGCCTTTACCATCAACTTGTTGTACAATTTATAGATTTTAATGAAGAACCCAAGTTGTCTCAAAATAGATATGTTACTTTTTTTGTGCACTCCTCAAAAATAAACAATATTTTAAAATCAATGACTATTAAAACTTAAAATTACTAAAGGTACATTTATGGCCAGTTGTAACTCATTACTAAAGGCAATTGAAACTGAAATAGATTTTTTTATATTTAGTGCTTAGGGAAAATTGGTTTCCAGTCCAAGTAAAACAGATTCAGTCAGGATAATCTTGCGTTAATTTACCACTTTATCAGAATACAAATCTTATAGGTATCCAAAAACACTGACCCAACAATGAGTAAAGAATAAGAAGTAGAATAGAAATAGTTGGAGCACAGCCACATCCTTCAGAGCCTGCAAAAAATAAATAGATAAATAAATAAATAAATAAACCTATTTAACGTGTTCATCCTGGTGAACAAACATATTAGTCAGACGAGCATTGTATACTCCCCCCAAGGAAAAAGAGACAGAGATGTCAGAGAATCCCTAGTTGCTCAAAATTGGTGCACTGTGTTCATCCTAGTGAACAAAACCAGTCTGTACAAAAACGAAAAACATAATCAGTTGTGAAAAACAAAAATGAACCCGTTGTCAAAAACGAAAAACAAAAAATGTAATCAGTTGTCAAAAACAAAAAAACAAAAAAATGAAAATATATGCAAATACATATATATTATGGCCATTTTGCGGAATAAAAATAGTTAACTCCTGTCACAAAGATGGCTTGAGTGGCGTGTGGGGTGATGTCACGGACCAGGGAGTAGTGCAAAACCAAACAAACAGAAGATACGAGGCTAAACTGCTGCAGTAGGACCTTTATTGAACAAGCAAAAATAAATATTTAAACAAAACACATAAAACAAAACAGCTCAAAGGCCAACACAAATAAACACAGTATGTAAACTAAACAAGTATATTCGTATCTTCACATAGCAATTGTTTCTCTCTTACTGCACTCTTTCTGCCTCTAACACTCTTCCGAGAGCACAGAAAGCTGTAGGTTTTTATACAGATGACCATCTCCCGATTAGCAACAACTAATCAATAAATTAACTCCAGTAATGGTCACCTTCTGCACAAGGTTTTTAAATAAATAAACAAACAAAACAAAATGCATGGCTTTTCACCATCATCTATACATATTAAATAAATCATAATAATACTAATAATAACTACAAATAATAATACATACAATATACACAAGGGGAGGACACCTCGTCACAACTCCCCAAAAATATAAATGCAATTATATCATATAATGTGACATCTTATTTTTAGTGACTGAAGGTAATGCACGGAAGAAAAAACCTAAAAAGGAAAAGATCTCTGGGGCTCTGTGGCAATTTGGCGTGTGATTGTGAACAGGTGTAGAGGTGATGCAGTGCAGAAGAAATCACAAACAATTGTAATCCGGTAGGAAACGGGGGTTTTAATAATAATCCGGGTCTGGTGACCAAAAAGAAAAACGCTCCGACAATACACAACAATGTGTAATGCGCGGAGCCAAACAAAACGGGTTTACAGTCTCAAACAATAATCGTTATCCGCCCCACAATACTAAAACATGGTCACCAGTCCAGGGTGTGTGTATTAATGCTCATGGTGGGTGATAACAGGCTATTTGGTGACAGTTCGTGAAGTGCAGTTCTGGCTTGTGCTGGCCCAAAAGAGACAGCTCCAGAACATGTTTAGCCATCTGGTGATTCAATAAACAAGACAATTACTAACACACAAAAACAAGCAAACACTCACAAATATTCTTAGATAGTTCCTACTTCAGCTCTCAGTCCTTCCAGGTTTATGCACACAACCCAAGCAAAGGAAAAGATTAGGGTTTCTCTGGCCCCTTTTATGCTACCCCTCATGATCCCTTGGTAAACAATTCCAGCTGTGTCATAAGAACATAGGAACATAAGAAAGGTTACAAACGAGAGGAGGCCATTCGGCCCATCTTGCTCGTTTGGTTGTTAGTAGCTTATTGATCCCAGAATCTCATCAAGCAGCTTCTTAAAGGATCCCAGGGTGTCAGCTTCAACAACATTACTGGGGAGTTGATTCCAGACCCTCACGATTCTCTGTGTAAAAAAGTGCCTCCTATTTTCTGTTCTGAATGCCCCTTTGTCTAATCACTATTTGTGAACCCTGGTCCTTGTTTCTTTTTTCAGGTCGAAAGAGTCCCTTGGGTCGACATTGTCAATACCTTTTAGTATTTTGAATGCTTGAATTAGGTCGCCGCGTAGTCTTCTTTGTTCAAGACTGAACAGATTCAATTCTTTTAGCCTGTCTGCATATGACATGCCTTTTAAACCTGGAATAATTCTGGTCGCTCTTCTTTGCACTCTTTCTAGAGCAGCAATATCTTTTTTATAGCGAGGTGACCAGAACTGAACACAATATTCAAGAAGAGGTCTTACTAATGCATTGTACAGTTTTAACATTACTTCTCTTGATTTAAATTCAACACTTTTCACAATGTATCCGAGCATCTTGTTGGCCTTTTTTATAGCTTCTTCACATTGTCTAGATGAAGACATTTCTGAGTCAACAAATTCCTTCTCCAATTTCAATATCTCCCAAATGATATTTATAATGCACATTTTTATTTCCTGCATGCAGTACCTTACACTTTTCTCTATTAAATGTCATTTGCCATGTGTCCACCCTGTTCTGAATCTTGTCTAGATCATTTTGAATGACCTTTGCTGCTGCAACAGTGTTTGCCACTCCTCCTATTTTTGTGTCGTCTGCAAATTTAACAAGTTTGCTTACTATACCAGAATCTAAATCATTAATGTAGATTAGGAATAGCAGAGGACCTAATACTGATCCCTGTGGTACACCACTGGTTACCACACTCCATTCTGAGGTTTTTCCTCTAATCAGTACTTTCTGTTTTCTACAAGTTAACCACTCCCTAATCCATGTACATGTGTTTCCTTGAATCCCTACTGCGTTCAGTTTGAGAATTAATCTTTTGTGCGGGACTTTGTCAAAAGCTTTCTGGAAAGCTAAGTAAACCATGTCATATACTTTGCAATTATCCATTATCGATGTTGCATCCTCAAAAAAATCGTTAGACACGATCTCCCTTTCCTAAAACCATGTTGACTGTCTCCCAGGATACTGTTACCATATAGGTAATTTTCCATTTTGGATCTTATTATAGTTTCCATAAGTTTGCATATAATAGAAGTTACTGGTTTGTAGTTACCTGGTTCAGTTTTGTTTCCCTTTTTGTGGATCGGTATTACATTTGCAATTTTCCAGTCTGTCGGTACCATTCCTGTGTCAAGAGACTGTTGCATGATCTTGGTTAGCGGTTTGTAAATAACTTCTTTCATTTCTTTGAGTACTATTGGGAGGATCTCATCCGGCCCAGGGGATTTGTTTATTTTAAGAGCTCCTAGTCCCTTTAACACTTTTGCCTCAGTTATGCTAAAGTTATTTAAAACTGGATAGGAACTGGATGACATGTGGGGCATGTTGTCAGTATCCTCCTTTGTAAAAACTTGTGAAAAGTAATAATTTAATATATTTGCTATTTTTTTTCTTCATCTAAAATTTTGCCATTTGTATCGCTTAGACATTTAATCTCCTCTTTGAATGTTCGCTTGCTGTTGTAATATTGGAAAAACATGTCTATTGCTTGCAGCTGCTACTTCGTTTACCTTCCGGGTCAACACTTTCCTGCAACTGAGTCTTGCTTCCATCCAGGATGACCGACTTCCCGACCTTGGAAACGAACAGTCAGGCCAGCCCGTCCAGATACTTTTCCTTTCGCTATTTAGCAGCCTCACAGGTTGAGAGGGAGATTTACAACTAGAACTCATTGTATTTCTGTCACAGGGTCCTAGACCTACAGCCGCTTCCTTGCCAGGCCTAAAACCAGATGATATAGCATAATTATACATAACAGATAGACTCATATATAAAAATGCAGTTTTTTTTTCTTTCAGTAACAAAGGGTATGGTAGGATTGGATCCTGGAATAAAGTCCTTTAGAATGTTGGTTCCAGATGTTGTTGGGCACTATGGCAATGTGCCCCGCCCCTGTGTGTATTTTGTGTTTTATATTGCGTGTGGTGTTTTAATGTTGGTGTGTAAGGTATTGGTGCACGGGATATAAATGGGTCTGTGTAGCACGAGTGTTTTAAAATATATAGTTGTATTTAGGCATAGGGATTGCATCACTTCACACGCATTTACAGTATTTAATAGTATGTGAGCACGGGGTTGCACAAATTAATTCACGGGCTAGGATTCAAGTGAATAATTAATTCGTAATTGAATCCCGGCACAACAGTAATATATAGATGCACGTTTCACTCACTCTGGGTTGTGTGTTCGACGAGTGGAGAACAGGTGTGGAGAAGAAGAGTAAAACAAAGTAAACAAAAAAAGAAAGTAAATAGAACTGTTTTCACTCACAGTGTTTGTTTGTCTGTTAGTCCACTGTTTGTTTAAGTGTTAGTCTGTTTTGTTTGTCTGTTTATTTTGGCTTCAAGTGCCATATGCCGTTTTTGTTTAAACCTTTTATTTTTCATTAAAACACTAAGCGCAGCCATTGCGTCTCAGTTTCAACCCCAATACTGCATGCTTGTGTGATTCTTTCTGGCATAAAGTCTCCCCTACAGCCAGCCTTACAGGAATGTTTAGCTGAGCCGCTGTCCAATCCAGAAAGAATGACATGCATAGTTTGAAGAAAGACTGCTTTTTTGGCGCTCTTGCAGTCTCACAGAGAACCAGGACCTAGAGACTGCTGGGTTGTGCGCAGTTAGAACAGCCAGTCCAATGGTGCGGATTGGGGTCTGGAGGCCAAATATCTCAGCATGGAAGCGTCGGGACAAAAACAAAACAGAATTAGTGCGAGCAATGTGAACATTTTCTACAAAAGATAGAAGACATCCCTGAACAGCAGTAGGATCCCGACAGGCATTAGGAGGGAGTAGAAAAGGACAAAAACAACCATCATGACACTACACACTCCAAATGCATGGAATACGTGACCCGAGACTGAAGCCCAAGGTCCACATGAACTGCGGCAGGACACCTCGACAGGCAGCCGAGACCGAAGTTCAAGGTCTGCATGAACTGCAGGATACCTCGACAGGCAACTAGAAGCAAAAAGGGCAATTAATACAATATTTTACTTGCTTTAAATGTACAGAATTGTACACAGACTGAAGTTTAAGGTTTCCCATGCAGGTGTCCGATAATGGATTAAGGAACTGGTTTCGGTGGTGATTTTCCCATGTCGGCGGAACCCACGGTAGCAGAGACTACATCGTTTCTAGAAGGACATCCTTGAATAGGTAGAAGCATCTGGGGTGCATAATGTTGACAGTACAGGACTCCTTTGTGATGGGTGGTTTGGAAGATGAAGGTCCAGTTTATCAGGGGTTAGAAGCAATACATTAGAGAAGCAAGTATAAAAGATTCTAAGGTGACAAGCAGCTTTGTAGAAATGTGTAGAAATGTCTCTTTGTAATTTAATGCATTCGGCTACGCCCATGGCATGAAGCATACCTGACAGCGCACTGAAATGCGTCACAGGCTGTGACTAAGAGCTAAGCTGAAATAAATCTGGAAAGTTTTTGCATGAGCAAGGTGTTGTAGTCTTGAACTTCATGTCATGCATTTCAAGAGAAGTAACACTGGCTACATTTACATTCCTACCTTGTATGAAGTAATGGATTGAAGAATGTTCGGCAACAGAGCAGATTGAAGGTTTGCTGCAATGACACATTGCAACGTTTGTAAGATGGATGTGGTTTTGAACGTTTCCTGATGATGTTTTCCTGTATCAAGCTTTATATTCATTCATACCTGTATTGTTGTTGTTTTTTAAAGAACACTCATCATTTGAATGGATGATACATTTTTTCAAGAAGAAACATGAAAAGCGGACCCTTAAAAGATCTGCATTAATACATTTCAATTACCATCACTATCATAATCATAACATTACATTAAAATAATTCAGTATTCTGTATGTTTGGATTAGTTTAATAAGTATTTAGATTTGAGGTTTTGTGCAATAAAATGCTTTAAGTAGTTTCAGTAAAGCTTTGACTAAAATCATAATCATACCACTTTTATTGAATCATTTTGCATAACATTAGGGGCTTATCACTGAGTCTGCATAATCCATAAATGATGGTGAAAACAAAAACTAAGAGCACAACAATAAATAAATGAGGATATTAGAACTTTGAGAACCACAAAATGGTTCTTCGTTATTCAGTTTTATTAAGAATAAAATGCATTGTTATTTAACGTGATAAATGGCATCAATTGAAATTTTAAAACAATCTTAGCACATATCAAGATAAAGGCTAGCAAATTGAAAATTCACGACAGTATTTAAAAAAAAAAAACAATTCTTGTCTTCTCTAAAACCTCAAAGCATAACTGAAAGAAGCACACAGCTGCATGGTATTTAATAATTAATTATACAGTGCTCGGGGGGTTGATTTAAGAGCAGCATAAGAACTGGAACCAGCCAACCCTTATGGAGATGATGGAGAAAAGCAGTGAAGCTGAGCAGTATATGTGAGGGACCATACATCTTTTTGCAGGGACAATGTCGAGCGATAAGGGGGGAAAGATATCCCTCTTGACTCCCTGGAAACTTCCTAGTAGTGGTTGAACTGCAATTGTTTGGGAGTGGAGGAGAACAGCCAATTGCTGTGTATGTTTTTTGCCAAACAACTTCCCCCCACCCTCTCCCCCTGGTTAAATGAGACCACCGTGGATTAAATTTACAATGTGATTCAGGTACTGCTTTTACCTGCGCACTTTCTTAGTATAAACATTACTCTATATTTTACTGTTCAAAAAAAGTTCACTTTTGTTAAAACAAGACAAAATAGCAATAATTTAGTACAGAACTTGACCATTACTTGTGAAACATTGCTGTAGTTGGTTTCATTTTTCTTTTCTTTCTGTGCTAATCTTATTGATAGGCAGGCCTTTAAAAGTATTTTGAAAATGTCAAAGAATGCCCTGTTGCAAATAAATCCTACAGCTGAACAAGACTGATGTAGAAATAATAATAAAAAAACCAACCAAACCAAAAAAAAATAAACATTTCACAACAATGCAGTAGTAATATCCTTTAGCTACAAATTGCAGAATTTTCCTTCAAATCCTTCCCCATTTTTGGTTTTTAACTTTAAAAAAAAATCCTGGGAGTTTATTTTACAAATATTAAAATAGGAATAAAATCAGTAAAACAGTGTTTTTAATTCAAACATTGGTAAAAATAGATGCGTCGTAGTTCTGGTGTCTGATTAAGTTTAATTTCCCTGGCATTTATGATTAGCAGAATCTGTGCAAGTCGAGGTCACATTTTCCCACGCTGTGCTGACAGAAAAAGTATCTGCAGAAGGTATGAACATGACATCAGCACACAACAACCCAGGTTTTGTGCCTTGAAATCATAAAAAGAAAAGAACATTGACAGAAATGGATGTGTCAAAAATCACACTGGACACTTCAATCAATGTGTTTCATAACTAAAACATTATCATTTTCTGTCAAATATTTACGATTAAGATTGTCGACGTTAGGCAGCGTTTTAGCTGATGGACAGGACTGTTGCACGAATTCACCACCACATACACCTCTGCAATAAACAGTGGTTGTCTGGCAAAGCACAGCGCTCTGACAAACTCATTAATATCACTATGTAACACAATTTTTGTTCCTGGGTAGTAAGTGTTTTTTCCTAATTGCTTATGCCTCAAAAGTATAGAAAATGGCTATTATTCCCCACAAACTTTTCTTTTGTGACCAGGGCAGTGATATTTTGAAATTTACCTATTTCCAATGAGAAAACGGTCTTTTCATTCACATAAAGTCAGAAAAAAACAACATATGAATCCAAATTAACATGTATTTATACTAAAGTAATACAAAAATGACTACAAAAGGTTTAGAAGTGAGTAGTTTTTCGGGATTTACGATTATACTGTAAATCACTTTCACGAATCAGCCCCCAAATGTAGTCTCCCATCATGTTCTCGTTATACTGTCCTTGGTAGCGACGTTCAAAGTCCAGTATATCCTGGTGGAAGCGCTCGCCTTGCTCCTCCGAGTACGCTCCCATGTTCTCCTTGAATTTATCAAGATGAGCATCAAGGATATGGACTTTGAGGGACATCCTACAGCCCATTGTGCCGTAGTTCTTTACCAGAGTCTCAACAAGCTCCACATAGTTTTCGGCCTTGTGATTGCCCAGGAAGCCCCGAACCACTGCGACAAAGCTGTTCCAAGCGGCTTTCTCCTTACTAGTGAGCTTCTTGGGGAATTCATTGCACTCCAAGATCTTCTTTATCTGTGGTCCGACGAAGACACCAGCTTTGATCTTTGCCTCAGACAGCTTAGGGAAGAAGTCTTGAAGGTACTTGAAGGCTGCCGACTCCTTATCTAGAGCTCCGACACATTGTTTCATAAGGCCCAATTTAATGTGCAGTGGTGGTATCAGCACCTTCTGGGATCCACCAGTGGCTCCCACTTGACGTTGTTCCTCCCCACAGAGAACTCGGTCCGCTGTGGCCAGTCCCGTCTGTGGTACTGCGCCTTGGTGTCCTTGCTGTCCCAAAGGCAAAGATAGCAGGGAAACTTGGTAAAACTGCCTTGGAGACCCATCAGGAATGCTACCATTGCAGCCTCTTGATGCCATCTCAGAAAAATGCAGATATGTATCCACTTAGGCAGCTGGAACTAAACTGAACTGGTGGGCTTAAGGCCCCTGTATTTATACTACTATTTATATTACTGGAAAGTTCTAGAAGTTACTTCAAGTTTACTCAGCACTGAATCTATCTGGAATGTTCTGGAAAATAGGTAAACTTCAAAATATCACTGTCCTGGTCACAAAAGCAAAGTTTGTGGGGAATAATAGCCATTTTCTATACTTTTGAGACATAAGCAATTAGGAAATAACTCTTACTACCCAGGAACAAAAAAAAAAAAAAAAAAAAAATTGTTACACGGTGTATTCATTCTGCTTGCTCTCTTTATTAAAGCGTGTGTAAAAGCCACAAAAATGGATTGCTTCTCCCTCAGTTCACTTTTTTGTTTTAGTTTAATGTGTTGCTTACTTTCGATATGTTATTTTATTCTGTCAGCGTGAACATGTACCTCATTGCAACAGTTTTTGCAATGCTATGCATCCTTTCCCTCATCTAGCCAACTTCTGGTATTTGGCTGTTTGTAGGCGTCACAACATTTATTTTATTTTGAATATTCATAAACTGATTTACGTTTTCTCTCATTTCTCATCCACTCAAAATATTATATTTTCATATAAGTATTTGAATTTATTTTTTGATCAAGCTAGTTACTATGCCCCGCACTTGACATAATAATCAGACTTTGACTGGCCAACATAATCAGGTGATAATGTGTTTTATAAACAGAGGACCAACGTGTGCAAAGTTTGAACGTCTTTTGATCCTAAACGTACCTGCTGTAATGGGCGGCTTATTACAATGTCCGAGCAAAAATATTGTGTATCATAACATAAATTGATCCTAGAAAACAGTACTAGCAAACAAAAAAAAGGTGTAAATCAGTAAAAAAATGAGATTCAGTAAAAAAAAAAAAAAGTCCCCTTTTTTCAGAAAAAGTGCCACAAAATCGACATTACATGGACAACGCATGTCCAGGATCTGTTCATGCTTCTCTGGTTTCCTGATTGATTTGGTAAAATATCATGACAGCTCACAACCATTGTGTGCATGACTTGCTGTGATAGTTCAGCATTAAAGGTACGTGTTACACCTGAATTTTAATCCAAGTCCCCAGATACCATTGTTCCACTGTCAAGCTGAGTTAAGCCACTTCACATCCCATTTTGCAGTTACTGGGATGTTATGATAAGTAAAATGGATTGATTTCCATGAGAGTTAAGTTATGGGGAAGTTTGGCTTATTCAGAAGTTGAAATCTCGAGATGTCAGAGCCAAAAGTGTTTAATGGAAGCGGGTTTAAAATACAAATACACAAGGCAATTTCAAAGACTATTCTGAGGATTACTTAAGAAAATACCTAAAAAAAAAGTATAACCCTTAAAAATGTATACAACACACACTAGGCACTCATCGTCTTAATTACAATGCAGTTGCTGCAGATTATCACTGCATCACAGCTGTTTTTTATCTTTGATTTATTGAGGAATGATATTGATTATATAAATTATACCATTTGATGATGTGTATTTATAAAACACTTTAACAAAGATTTTAAGCATGTCAAAGTGCTACTGATTACAGTGGCACAGCAAGTATCTGCTTTGCAGTCAAAGGAATAACAGCTATATTACAAAATATAGACAAGGAAAGAGGGATTAATCTTATTGGCTAGCAAGTGTTCCAGCCTGTGTAATATTGAGCTAAGTCTGAACACCCTGTTGTGTGTTTTTACTGTCATTTTGAACAATAATAATGTGACAAATGTCTATTTTACACGCAAAGTCAATGTTAGCAGGCCAATACCATACTCAGGCCTGGCAGTTTTAACAAGCAATGTATTTCTTTTGACAACTCTTTACATTAAGTGTCTCTAATTACTGTATATTTACATACATGTTGTAGTTACTTAGTAAATGCATGTGTATTTACAATGTTATTATGCATAGCTACAATGCACCTAATGTTAGGACCTAACCCGACTCCAAACCCAAACTCTAAGCCTATCCCTAACCCAAACCCTTTTCTGATACAAGTGTGTATTTGAATAGATCATGCAAAAAGATTTACATGTATATAGTAACTATGCATAATAACTACTATGTAAATAGACAGTAATTATAGACAATGTAAAGTGTTACCTTTTTTAACAATTCTGTTCAAAGTTTATCATAATGTAAATTGATTGTAATCACATTTTACTATGTTTTTTGGGATATACAGAACTTAAATAGAAGATAAACAGATGCTTGAAATGCTGTGTCATCTGATTTTGCCCATGGAGGCTCCATAATGAATTACTAGGAGCATCATAAATGCTATGTTAGCACCCCTGCATTACAAAGTTTTTTAAAAATACGCTTAGTTAAGACAGCTGGATTTCAAACACACAAAAAAAAAAAAACCCGAAAAACACCTGGCCTTTGTCAGATCCAGCTTTTGGCTTTATCAGCAGTTTTTTTAACAGAGAACGGGAAATGACCTTGACTCTTACCTGTTTCAGTGCCAGCTATTAGCTTGTCACACCTTTATCTGCACGTCAAAGATACAGTTGCAAAGTAACTGACATGGGAAGATATTAAATGCAATCACATATTTTTTTGACCTAATGGCTCCAGATCTTGTTGAGCCTAAACTTTTGAGTCTGACAATACTTTGAAAATATAACCCAATTTCCCACTGGACCTTTCCTTGCATTCCAATACCTCTCCCATACCTTTGAAGCTAGATATTGGCAACTGAGCGACACGTATATATATATATATATATATATATATATTATATATATATATATATATATATATATATATATATATATATATATATATATATATATATATATATATATATATATATATATATATATATATAGACACACACACACAATAAAACTTGCCAAGTGCGATCACTCATGGCATTAAGCAAAAGTGGTCGCTTGTAAGAGGTGGGCTCTCTTCATAGGTCATAGAATGGGCACTTTTACGATGTACAGAAAGGCTGCTATTGTTAAGGATGTTTCCTGTAAAATTAATCTCGTGCTTCAAAAGGAATCCCTCTACATGATCATAAATTTTTTTAAATTGGGAGTAAGAAAATGTGCTTGCTGGTCGCAGATGACAGATAGTCGCTCCTCACAGTTAAATTATAGGGGAAATGTTCCATGGCCTCTGCAAGTAGTTGCTTGTAACTAGTGGTCTTTCTTCAGAGGTGGTTGCAAAGGCATGTTTTGCTGTATATCCATGTGTCCAGCTGGCAAGTGGATAGAGGCCCAGAGACAGGCTGCAGTTCAAAAAAAATAATACTTTTATTACAAACAAACACAAAATAAAAGGGCACAAGGGTCAAAACAAAGGGATTTAAACACAAATAGAAAGACACAAAACAAGACTTACAAAAATAAATGTTTCCAGGCTGTGCGATGACTTCACTGGATGAGCACAAGCACAAGCACAAGCACAAGCACAAGCACAAGCACAAGCACAAGCACAAGCACAAGCACAAGCACAAGCACAAGCACAAGCACAAGCTTGCTTCCTCAGCTCCCTCCTCCCCCTAATGGGAAGCTGAGGCCTCCTTTTATGTCAGGTAGCTGGGTGCTGATTGATCGTTAATTACTCTAATCAACCCCAGCCACCTGAACACAATAAACCCAGGCAGGTAGGGGAATTTAACCCCATAACTGCCAATTTATCAAGGGCAGAGCTCTGCTCTGCCACAATCCATTTTTTATAAAATCAGTAAAACAGTGTTTTTAATTCAAACATTGGTAAAAATAGATGCGTCGTAGTTCTGGTGTCTGATTAAGTTTAATGTCCCTGGCATGTATGATTAGCAGAATCTGTGCAAGTCGAGGTCACATTTTCCCATGCTGTGCTGACAGAAAAATTATCTGCAGAAGGTATGAACATGACATCAGCACAAAACAACCCAGGTTTTTTGCTTTGAAATCAGGTTTTTTTTTAATAGCAATAATTCACCCTCTGTATGCTATACTGTTGAAAGGAAAATTAATGCACATCCTGAATCACAAGTTTCAACAGTGCTTAACCTAGCAATGGGCTTTTTGCACATATTTTAGATTTTGTGTATATATATATATTTTCTCAAAGATTGTTAATTGTATCTTGAGGGTCTGTGTTTATTGTTGAAACATGATAGTATCATTATGGTAGTTATAAAAAAAAGTCCATATATTCAGTATGAGTGTGGATAAATATTTTAAAGCACCAATACTTTAAAGTTTAGTAAACATAATCTCACCTTTTCAACTGAATATCCCCAAGCAAAAACAAAAACAAAAAAAACAGTGGTGCATATATTAGGCTTGCATTCACATTCCAAAACAAATACAAATAAATCTCTGTAGGGATACCATTTATTTTACAAGCACTGTGCTTATTTTCACTTACTGACATTAAAAATGGCCCCTTCTTAGTCCTCTATAATGGACGTAAATAATGAATAAAGCATAATGTGCATTTCAATACAAACTGCGTTCCTTGAACAAATTAGGTAAGAGATAGCTCAGTTTTATTGCCACAGCATGAGGGTGATACAGTAAGCATCTTTGTTCTGCCACAGCTGTTGTGTATGATTACAAAACAACATAAACAGCATTACATAGCAAAGGGAAAATCTCTTGAAACCACACATTGTATATTAGAAGGCATGCCTTATGAGAAGAGCATGAAGCCAGGGCATTAAGAGAGTGGATTGCACATTCTACCTCGTACCTGATCGACACTTATCTACCAGTTGCTTACAGTTATTCCTCCTGTGCCCATCAGTGCTCTATTTTATCACTTAATTACATACTTGAGAATTATGTTTTTGCTATACTGTATAATTCAATAGCTTTCTGTTAAATTATTAATGATCATGAAACAGAGAGCATTAGACATTGGAGTAGCAGGATCTTTGCTGGGCTTCTAGATTTTACACCTTAAATCAAACCCATCCATCACAGGGATCGATTTAAGGCCTCCTGTACATTATTGATCAATGTACATTATTGATAGCATACAAGCCAGTGATAAAAAGGAAATAAAACAAACATAGTTATATATTACAATATAAATTGGGTAGGATGTTACCAAACCTGAAATGACTAACTTTAAACATCATTTTAGTTGAGTAAATGTGTTCACATATTTAGACTGTAGCACTGTTTGCGCCTAACTAGATTGAACAGCAACAACTAACACAACCGAAAAACACAAAGGCTGCTTTATATGAAGCTGCACTAGGTAATGGTGTTATTATTTTTCTCTAAATTAACCATGCTTTGAGCTTGCTGTGAGCTTATCTGGAGAATCCGAAGTTCCAGCATTGAACAGACTTTCTCATTTCATTCAAATCACCTGACAATGCGACCTTTCAACTGCCCCGTCCCACCTACTCTCTCTATATAGGTATGTATCGGCGAAATTACTTTGATCCATGGACTCCTTTTTCAATTTAGTTTTTAATCACTCACTTAGAGAAAGAAAGCTGTGAATAATTCCAGTTTAATAGTTTTTTCCCCTGAAGTAGCGGTGAGTGGAAATTAATTTGCAAAGCTGGTGGTGCTAGAAATTACTCAAAGACCATTTAGACTGTAAAGACCACTGACTTCATGCTAAATTCTCTAGAAAGCTGGATTTCACCCTTTTAATAGCTTCCCACATAGCAAAGAGTCAGAAACCATAGCAAAGCAGGGTAAAGCATAGTGAAGCATTGAAAACCCCAAAGAGGTATGGTTAAGCATAATAAAAAAAAAAAAATCAAGGCAAAGAATGGTAAATTATGGTAAATGCATAGTATAAATATCGAAAAGGCATGGGAAAACTACAGACATACTGTGCAAATTTACTGTGGTAAACTTTTAAAAGGACACTTAACAGTGCCATGATACTGAAAGCAGAGCTAGAAATGACTTTTTTTGGATAAAACATTATTTACTTCTAAAAACTGTTTATTAGTGTAGCGTATGCAGACTTGACAGATACATAAGAACATAAGAACATAAGAAAGTTTACAAATGAGAGGAGGCCATTCGGCCCATCTTGCTCGTTTGGTTGTTAGTCGTTAGGTTGTAGGTTGTTATTGATCCCAAAATCTCATCAAGCAGCTTCTTGAAGGATCCCAGGGTGTCAGCTTCAACAACATTACTGGGGAGTTGATTCCAGACCCTCACAATTCTCTGTGTAAAAAAGTGCTTCCTATTTTCTGTTCTGAATGCCCCTTTGTCTTAACTCCATTTGTGACCCCTGGTCCTTGTTTCTTTTTTCAGGCTGAAAAAGTCCCTTGGGTCGACACTGTCAATACCTTTTAGAATTTTGAATGCTTGAATTAGGTCGCCAACGTAGTCTTCTTTGTTCAAGACTGAACAGATTCAATTCTTTTAGCCTGTCTGCATATGACATGCCTTTTAAGCCTGGAATAATTCTGGTCGCTCTTCTTTGCACTCTTTCTAGAGCAGCAATATTTTTTTATAGCGAGGTGACCAGAACTGCACACATTATTCAAGAAGAGGTCTTACTAGTGCATTGTACAGTTTTAACATTACTTCCCTTGATTTAAATTCAATACTTTTCACAATGTATCCGAGCATCTTGTTAGACTTTTTTTTATAGCTTTTATAGCTTACTAGTGCATTGTATACATGTACACCAAAATGCAATTTTCATCTGCTTTAGTAAAAGGAAAATCAAGATGTTAACTGTAAAAATCAACTTGGGCACACTTTTGAGTCCTTTCCGAGTTGTTCACGGAACAGGTTTTTATACTTTCTCAAAAACTGTGTAAATTGCATTTTGGTGTAAAGACATTGATACACTGGGCCTGTTTGGCATAGCTGTTACTTTGCTAAGAGGAATATAATTTCAATACTAAACACATTTTGCTCTTTTTATTAGTAACTGTTAGTAGTGTTGACAGCCTACTAGCCTACCGGTCATTTTAATATTACCAGTAACACATTTCTTTATAGCCTGTTGTTTTAAGAATACCAAATACTGTCCCCTTCCACCAGGGTGGTTACTTTTCATTGTACAGGGGTCGGTGTTATCTGGGGTTAATAATTATAAAGCAGTTAATAAATACTTGTTTGTAATTGAATTAACAAGTATGGTCTATCTGTCATCAGAAATCACCTCCAATCAATCCAAATGCTATGTATGTGTTTAGAACCACTGGGCTCTTGTTCTCTGTGATAGCAGTTAGGGGTTAAGAAGACCATGTCAAATCTATGCTTCCTCTATCTACTGTATATTACAGCACAAACTGTGGAAAATGTAAAGCAATACAATGGATATAAATGTGAAAATCTCCGAAGAGGATGGTCTCATAAAGCACAAAAGAGCACAGAGTGTAGAAAACTCTACAAACCCCCAGAGATAGCTTGATACATTTCAAAATGACTTCAGCAGAAGACACCTGTCACAAACAAGGCCAGCACAGAACTAGGTCTAACCTGTCAGGGTCATTTTGAAATCTGGCCAGAATCTCTCTAGGGGCGGCCTGACAAGAAAAATATTTGTCTTAAATAGACGATGAATATGTTGTATTATACTTTGAGCTATAATGCGGTTGAGAAGCTGTAAAGTGAGATTCACCAAGCAGATATTTGTTTTGGCATATGTATTTTTTTTATTATTATTACACAGCAAAAACTTTAAATCAGTATGACATAACCAATAAATTATACACTCCTGAAGGATACACCTGGAAAATTATATATATATATATATATATATATATATATATATATATATATATATATATATATATATATATATATACACATTTGCTATGTGGAACAGGGCAGAGGCTGGGTGTGCAACGGCAACCACTTGCTTGGCTAGTGAGCATCTTAAACAGTATGCAAAAGAGCCGGGCTCCACTGTATTAGTGGTTATAGAGCTTTTAACCTCATCTCATCCAACCAGCAGGACAGAATCTGTAAAGGCAGTGTATCACACAACACTGCTCGTTACACTGTCCCGCATTCCTTTAACTTCAGCTATCAGCTCCAGCCAATCGATGAGGTCCAGATCATGGCACCAGTGTAACAGGATGGAGGCTGGACCCTGATCGCTGCAAGCGAGCATCTTAGCCACTATACAAAAGAGCTGGGGAGCTCTGCATTTGTGGTTGTAGAGCTTTTAACCTCATCTCATCTCACTGACAGGGCAGAATCCATATCAGCAGTGTATCACACAACACTGCCTATTACATATGCAATATACACATGCAAAACAAAATAAAATGTTTTATACTGTAGCGGCATTATGAAAATGAACGATTTAAATCCGTAGATATTGCAGAAAATGTAAAGTTTACTTAAAGAAAATGAAAACCAAAATACAGTAAAGAAAACAAAAAAGTATTTTTCAACGATTTTTAGCAGCAACAGAAAATGAGAAATGACTTGTTGAAAATATACCTCCTGCTGAATTAAATGAATACATGTCAAAATTTCATGTCTCCATTAAAAATAAATTGACGTTTCAGACTATGCGCCTTCTCGACTAAGATCACTCTTCCAGAGTGTGGAAAGGGAGTTAAAAAACTAAAATGACTAGTGTTCACTGTCAAGTGACATATAATTTAATGGATGCTGACACTTCTTTAAAGTCAAACAAAAAGTTATAAAAAACGAAAGAAAAGGCAGCAAGGCCGATGAAGTGACTGACAGCTTGATTGATAGATTGTGTGACAAAAGGCAGCTCAGTCCTTACAGTGCCCATGGGCCGGTTTTTCAAAACTTTTAAACTGGGGAACAGTGATTCAGATTTTATAATCCTATATTTTGTGATCAAGAATACTTTCATCTGAAAATGTCACTGCTGGATTACATTTATCCAGATAACAAATAATCATGATTACAAAATCTATTTTTTTTTTAAGTGGGCTAGTTCTTAATAGTGTGTAGTTTTTTTGTTGCTGTTGTTTTTTTTAAGAGGCTATTATTTATGATATCGACTAATATAACAAAATAAATAAGTTTGTGGTAATAATGAGTACTACACAACTTTATTTATATTGTTTTATATTCATTTTTTTTTTAAACAAAAATCACACAAATCACTTTTAATGTTAGTGGACATATACAATGCAAACAGTTGTCATTTTATTTATGCCTACTTGGCAGAAATCAAATAACTACATCTAAATGGAATAAAAGTTAAACTTTTGAAAAAATTACATGTGTTTTTAGACATCTTCATTGTCCAGCATCTCTCAGATGAGTTTTAAGGAGGTGTGTGTGAAGACGTATGCGTATGCTTTTTAATTTTTTTTATTAAAGTCATACCACAAAATACGTGTTTTCCTTTTTGCTTGCATGTTTACAAAACTTAAATAAATATGTAAATATGATTCTATAACACTAGATTTTGACATATACTGAGTGTTTGCTATGTCAATTCAAACACAATATAACTATTCTATGATCATTTAAAAGCTAAATCCACCTTTATCTTGGTATTTTGGATCAAAGTAATCGTGATCTCCTCTTTAAATTCTGAAAAATCCAGTTGCAACATTTAATCGTGATTAAAAGTGCAAACGGATTACCAAAACGAAATCTGGATCACAGGAATCCCCATCGCATGCTTTGAAAAACCCAATTGCACAATACAATCCAACTCAAACGTGGAAATCCGATTACCAAAGTTTTGAAAAACCGTCCCCAAGCTCTTATTTATTCCCTCTGGCATATTAATGTTATACACCTTGGCATGATAGGCACTACAGAACAGTACGATCTTTGCTGGGGTGACATCATCGAGTTGAAACAAGATGCTTCCTGTTCAGAGTAATACAGCACACCAATGAAAGAGCAACATAAACCTGCACCAGATTTAACCCTCATGACAACAGGCTGTATAAACCAAAAGTATTTCAACTGCCTGCAGTGACTTTGACGGGGTTCCCTAGCGACAAAATATTGTAAAGTGACTCACGACAAATCTAGTGACTCACAGTCAAGTCGAATCTATATAACCCTCTGGGTATCAGCACACTAACTGCCATACCGTGTGTGACAACTAGGCTGAGACTCTTCAGTGAATCATGCTGCACTTACAACCTCCATGACACTGTTGGACAACTGACTGGCACAACGGTAGCCTGCTCTTTTAAAGCAACAAAGCTATTTACCAGCAGTCAACAGCCTGAGCCACCTACACCCAAAGAAGGAGAATGGGATTGGGACAAGGACATTTATTTATTGATTTGGAGCAATTCCAAATGTGAATTCCAGATATGTATTATCTATAATACTCGAGAAACTGTCTATTGACATTTTTTAAGGGCTTTTTAAGGTCCAACTTGCAACTTTCTGCTTTCAGTATACTCTCTCTCTCTCTCTCTCTTTCTCTCTCTCTCTCTCTCTCTCTCTCTCTCTCTCTCTCTCTCTCTCTCTCTCTCTCTCTCCCCCCTTGGACTTTTTCACATTTTATTGTGTTACAACATGGAATCAAAATGGATTTAATTAGGAGTTTTTGCCATTGATTTTTTGCAACACAAAAAAGTCCATAATGTCAAATTGAAAAATAAAATCTACAAATTGTTCTCAATTAATTACAAATATAAAACAGAAAACAATTGATTGCATAACTATTCACCCCCTTTGCTATGACACACCTAAATAAGCTCTGGTACAACCAATTATCTTTAGAAGTCACATTATTAGTTGAATGGAGTCCACCTGTGTGCAATTAAGGTGTTTCACATGATTTCAGGTTAAATACACCACAGTTGGTTAGTACATTTCCTAACATAAACTACATCATGAAGACGAAAGAACATTCAAAGCAAATCCAGAATATGGTTCTTCAAAAGCACCAATCAGGGTTACAGTCTTCCACGGATGAGCTGGGAGACACTGTGATTCGGCAGAAATAGCCCGGGTACTTCACAAAACTGGCCTTTATGGGAGAGTGGCAAAAAGAAAGCCATTGTTGAAAAAAAAACTCACATAAAATCTTGGCTGAAGTTTACCAGAAGGCATGTGGGAGACTCTGAGACCAAGCGGGAGAAGATTCTATGGTCTGATGAGACCAGAATAGTGCTTTTTGGCCTCAACACTAAGCGCTATGTTTGGCGAAAGCCTAACACCACACTTCATCCTGAGAACACCATCCCCACCGTGAAGCATGGTAGTGGCAGCATCATGCTATGGGAATGCTTCACTGCGTCAGCAAAGTACAGAGAAATCCTGGAGAAAAACCTGAAGTCTACAAGAGACCTGAGACTTGAGAGAAGATTAATATTCCAGCAGGGCAATCACCCCAAACATACAGTCAAAGCCACACTGGAGTGGCTTAAAAATAAAAAGGTCAATGTCCTTGAGTGGCCCAGTCAAAGCCCAGACCTCAATCCAATTGAGAATATATGGAAAGAGATGAAAAGTGCTGCGCCAAAGGTCCCCATCCAACTTTGCGGCGCTTGAGCAATTTTGCATAGAAGATTGGGAAAAAATTGCAGTGTCCAGATGTGCAAAGTTGGTAGAGACTTATCCAAATAAACTCATGGCCGTAATTGATAACAAAGGTGCCTCTACCAAATATTGACTCAAGGGGAGAATACTTATGCAATTAATCATTTGTATTACTTTATCTCTAACTTCTGTAGAATGCTCTTTAGTCTTCATTTTCCTTTAGATTCACAGCCTTACCAATGATCCCAACAGTGGGGTTTTTATCCAGAAAATGTGACAGCAACTTTAATGGTTCACAGGTGGAGGCCAATGGTAAGGTAATTGTGTCCTCGTTAGGGCAATATCTTTCATCGGTGCAAACTGGGAGCTTCCACAGCACAGGGGTTGAATACATATGCAAGCAAAATATTAAAGTTTTTTATTTTTCTTAAAAATATTTCCCAACATAAATGATGATGGGATGATGGTGGAAAATGAAAAATGTAAGACAGAGAGCAAGGCATCACTTGGGATTTAAATATGAGGTTTGACAGATATTATTGGTAGCATGGAATGGGGAGTAGGAGCCCTCGCTCCTGCCTCCCGAACCACAGTCAAGGTTAAATTTAAGCTACTTCTGTTAAATATATATTTTGTTTGCTCTTGTACACATCACTGGGCTTTCCCTTTAAGCAAGTAGTGTTCTGTCTATGAGGAAAGGTCAAAATGTATTAGACATGCAGCACTATATGTACTGGGTTCGTGCATGAAATCATTTTCTAGAACTAACCATTAGACACTAAATAATTGGTTCTACTACTGTCACTGAAATGGGGCTTCCTGCTCTAACAGGGCATTACCCACTGATGTGTCAACTACCTTAACCTTTGATGTATGCATCAGCAGCACCATATTATCTGCTGTATTTGTAATGCTAGTGTTGCAGGTACAGCAGTACAACTGCACCTGATAGCATACATCTGTGAATATGAATACAGTAAAATAAAAAACATGTGATTGCATTGCCTGAAATGTCCCCTCGGTGTGCAGCCAATGTGACTGCATCCAATCTTCACTTGTAAATTACAAGGACGAATGAATTGGTTTGAGCATTCCTAAAACTGCTGATTCTGCATGTTTTTTTTTTGGTTTTTTTGTATGCAAACCATTTTGTTTAGATAAATTACTTTGGTTCATTGTTTTAAAACCTGCACTACTGTACAGAAAAACAAGCAATGTCCTCCTTTTTTGTGCTAACTCAGATATACTTTATAAAAGCTGACATTTATAATAGAGCCTGATGTATTTTGGTAAGAGGATTTATTTACATTTTTTTTTGGTATTAATATCTGTTTCATTCTCCCGTCATTATGAAGCTTGCAGATATATGCTTTGCACATTTTGCATATACATATAATGTACACACTTAAAATTGCAGCGTTTATCTCAATCATGTGGGGGGTTTTACACCCCCTACTTTCACAACAGGTTACACAATTTTCTGCAGTACATAAGGAAATCTAATAAAACAAATGATACAATCTCTCTTTTTCTCTGAGACATATTACAATGTTATCATTGCATACGCTTTATATCATGTTCTCTGTAAATGACATTGATATTACAAACTCCACAGTGTCAGGAACTGATCTCCCTCTCTCTACTACATAATAACGATTGTACTATCTTTACTATGATTTAAACTCTATTACTGGCATTATAGTACACAGCCTGTTATGAATTATTGTCTGTAGCATTCTGTGTTATATCACTGTATATAGTCATTATACACATGGAGTAAAATGCTCTCTATTATGTTATTTGCATTGCTTCTGTTGTCTGTAATAGGCATAGAAGTGATATTTATCTTTAAAATAAAAAAAATATATAAACTATATACTGTCTATATTTTAAACAGTACATATGAGAGAAACTATGTAACAATGTGCAGCAGGGCACATGTACATTTGTAAATAGTGTGTGTTTATAATGAAAGTTTGATGTATTTTAATAACAGTTTGGCAGGAGTGGGATTTAAATCCCATCCCTGTAAAATACATGTGCAGAATGTGTTCAGGTGCTAATGTCAATTAGACCCAGCCAGCCTTTGTTCTTGGGTTGATTTAGCTGCAGGGAAGGAATGAGAGCAGCAGGCTGTGCTTGCTGTCATGGCACTGAGATAACATTAGCTTGCATGCTCCATTTCTTTGTTTCTTTACAAAACAACAGTGCGTGAGAAGCGCGGAACTGTTATCTCATGCCTACTGCCTCTAGCTAGTCTCGACTGACCGGCTACCCTTCCACACTTGGTGGCAGTTGGTGAGATTAGCAGAGACAGGAGATGATGGGTCAGTGCTTATTGTGCATTTTTATTTTATTTTAAGACCTCCCTGCCAAACTGTAAATACATAAAGCTTTAATAACCAACAAACACATAACATTTACAAATGTACATGTGCAGGGCACCTACACTGCCATCCAATGGAATTCCATTTTAGGAATAAAATTGAGAAATACAAACATCTTTTTGAAATATTATTGTTCTCTCTCTCTCTCTCTCTCTCTCTCTCTCTCTCTCTCTCTCTCTCTCTCTCTCTCTTTCTCTCTCTCTTTATATATATATTTCATGCAACCTGAAATTTATGATCATTGGATTTCATCCTTCCCCTTTAAACTATTGATCTTTTGATCAACTCCTAGGTTTTACAAAAAAGTAAAAAAAAAAAAAAGAGAGAGAGAGAGAGAGAGAGAGAGAGAGAGAGAGAGAGAGAGAGAGAGAGAGAGAGAGAGAGAGAGAGAGAGGTCATCTGTATAATTACATTTACAGTTGTAGCTGACCATAATCTAAACATTATTACATTGTTACTTGTTATAAATTCAATTTAGATCTGGTATTTTTTCCAGTCTGAAAGTGTATATCTTTCTTAAAGTTGACATATTAGAGCTGCAAAAATAGTTTTGAATTTAAATCTGCACCTCTTTTATGACAAGGTTTCTTGCTGAAAGAGTTTGTATAATAATATAATGCATTCTTTATAGCAGTTTAATTGAAGTTACACACAATATTACATATTGTAGTATATGTTTTGCATATTAGGGGAATGCTTTCAGTTTTGCAGTAATGCATTATATCGTAATGTATACAGAATCACACATAATGTGAATATCTACTGAGAATCACATATCCCTGTATCAGCAGCCACTGCATTTATCATCATATTTGTGTGATGCAACTACACTGTACTCTGCAAGGATAAGTGGTTGAAAACAGAATTGTACCACATTGTATCCTTGTTTATGGTCTAATTTACAGACTTACAGAGTGTGAAGGGCAAGTGAATGGAAATAAAAGCATCCTTTTAGGATAGCGCTCCTCATTTGCAGTGGCTGTAGAATAATAATAAAAAAAAAAAAAAAAAGCTAAAATAATGAATGTGACCAGATTGCCAGAAAGGGGAGATAAGCAGCTGAAACAAATGTCAACTACTTTGTATTGTGGGAGACATACATTGCATTTTTGCACCGTATCTTCCCATCACTTTGAACATCACCCATGCAAAGTATAACTTGCTTCTTAAGAATTAGTCAGCCAATATTCCCTATCTGATATTCTCAAAAACAAACAAAATCTTCAGAATTTTGCATTAGTTCATCCATAACAAAAAAAAAATCTCAACCAGAAAACATTCAGTAATACTAAAGGCCTCTACACACCAGACGTGATGAAATAAGCGAATGTGTCGCACCATGACAAAAAAAATAAAACATGTATTTTTGATACAAGCCATTCACACCGCTTGAGATGTGACAGGCGACACTGAAGCGACACTGAAAAAAAATTAGGATTGGTGTCTGTTTTTGCAATTTTGTCACACATCAGCTAGGGAACTGACCAATGAAGAACAGCTTCCCTTGCCCGCCTTCAGTAAACAATGGCAGAAGAAAAGACCATTCTTGCAGTATCAAAATACCTGGAATCTGTACAATAAAGGACACAAAAGATATAAAGACACAGCAATGAGTCAAATTCCAGGAAACTGGATATAGCGTGTGTGGATGATTCGTTTACCTTTACTGTAATAAGTATTCTGAAAAGCTATTATATATTCTACATTTTTATTAGCTGTATAACAAGACTATCAAGTGTGATACTGCTGATCAAGTGTTACTACTGATGATACAATCAGAGGAAAGTTGCCTATCACATTGTGCGCACCTGTTGCCACTGGTGTGAAAGGTAGGGTCACAGTGAAAGTACATTTTTAGTGCAGGACAAATCGCATTGTGTCCTTAAGAGTTTAGCTAAACAAACATCTTCTTTAGTATTTTGCCCATTTGTGACAGGGTGATCTATTTTGTAAATAATATTTTTTACTGGTGTTGGCAATCTGGCAGGGGAATATCCTTATCAATTCATTTTTTATTTATCCCATGTGCAAATGAAAAGGGCAATATTAATATTTATGAATCAGTCCTTGACAATTCTGGCATGTGATTGGTTAAAACCTCATCACATAACCAAAAATAGATCCAACTATTGCACCTGTGAAGTTGCTTATGGTCAATAGTTTTTGTACAAACTCCCTCAAATTATGCCATTAAGCTGAACGTCCTTCCTCTCTTCACAGAACAAAGCAAAATGGCAGACAACAGAAAATAATGTAACAGAGCAGGATCAATTTAACAGTGTAAACAATGTAACAGAGCAGGATCAATTTCCTCATCAAGTCACCATATGATTTTCTCTCATTACCACAGAACCCTAATTTATGGGTTGGAGAGGCTCTGTAGTGTCCTTTGTGTTCATAGCCAGCTACATTTAGACACATTTTGACAGGATGTAAATTGGGTCTTAGCCAAGGACGGTTTACTTGATGTCATGACCAGGTGTTTGGCCGTAGAATTGGAAGCCAGGCACAGCATGAACAATGGGTTGCCACCATTTCCAGCAATATATGACACACGAAGAACAACATTCCTCTGTCCAGGGGAGCAACCACCAAGAAAAGGTATTAAAACCAAAACTAGTCTAGGACAACTGGAAGCTACTAGACCGGAAAATGTTGGCAGATGTTGGACAATGGCTTATTTTCCCACCTGAGATTGCCACCACTAACCTTCAACCTGATATTGTCTTGTGGTCTGGGTCAGAATGCCTTGTTCACCTGGTAGAGTTAACAGTGCCATGGGAGGATGCTGTGGGTGAGGCGTATGAAAGGAAGAAACTTCGATACACACAACTGGCTGCTGAAGTGGAACAGTGAGGATGGACAGTCCATGTTTACTCAGTGGAGGTGGGTTGTCAAGCATTTGTGGCACACTCCAGTAAAGAATTTATCTGAAGCGGCAGAGAGAAGCAGCAACCGGCCCTGGTTGAGATGAAAAGATTCTGGTTGGGGACCTCAAGCATCGTAGAAAGAAAGCAACGTTGATGTAAAGGAACATAAGTAAGTGGGGGACGGAGGGGGGGTGATGCTGGGACACCAGCATCACTGTCGAGCCCCCTTAAGGTGTTGTGGGCTAGTCGACAAAACACCAAGGATGAAAGGTGCCCACTTGAAGACCCCAGAGAAGTACCCTACTCAGCTCAGTCCAGACGGTTGTCATGCTGATGTACGAGGGAGGCTGCACAGTGGTTGATCCCTGGAGCAGGCATTGCAGTTGTTGTGTGTGCTGATGCGCCAGAGAGGCAAAATAGGCTGGTCCCTGGAGCCAGCATTACACTTCAGCCATCAACACCAGGCAGAAGGATATCTACATAATCAGATGGAAGGAAACGCAGATGGATCACATTTGTTCTATGCTAATGTCCTATGCTTATCTTGGCAAGAGCTGAGTCCACTATCAGCATGAAGTTTTAACGCCTACTCTAGTGTAATGGAAACCATTTTTTCCCCCCTGTAATATTCCAAATATACAGATTTTTTCTAACAATATACCACTACTTAAATTAATTTTCTTACTATTTTCTCTTTACTTTAATTAGTTTTCAAAGCTTTGTTTTCACTTTGACATTTAACCTCACTGTATATTGACTCCCTGTGCAACAACTGGATGTTTACTTGGAGGATAAATGGGTTTCACCCGATTGAAAATGAATTCTGGAAAAAAATTATATGGGACTTGCAATATAGTTGTCATGCGAGTGAACAGTACTGGGTATTTTGACTTTAATATTGACCTCAGTAGAAAGAGGTGGGTCTGTAGCTGCTGTGAGTTCAAACAAAGTTCTTGCCTGTCAACTCTTACCCCTAATTCAACTTCCAAGCCTGTGTGATTAAGACTCGGAAACGTGCTGTGTTCTCATTACAAGTTTAAAACTCCTGAAGGGATTCCAAGAAGAGTGAAGAGGATTGACCCACAAATCCCTTTTGTGCATTGCGCTACTGCGATGTTCAGATCACTCCTTTTGTTCTTAAGCCTATTGCTCTCGTTATATGGCTCTATTTAAGAAGACATATTTAAGACTAAGAAAATGTAAGATTCAAACTGACTTATCTAGAACTATCTTCATTTGGAACTTGACTTTCAATGTGATGTTCAAAATTCTTGACTCAGTAGGGGTAACAGTGTGGAAATAATAAAGTTGGATTCTAACTGTGTAATCGACATTCATTTATATAAGTATGAAATTTAAATCTTAGTCAGATATGCTTCTAACAATTCTTGATGGGGGTCGTCTTAAAGTTGTTTTAGAGAAAGGCCGTTTAACATGGGAGTGATCACTTTAGCCAGGAGGCCTACTATACTTGTGGTTTCCATAGTTACTTTTACTCTTCATATGTTTCTAAGTACAACCACAAACAACTAAAGTACGGTACAATATTTTAGACAGAGTAAAGCTGTTTTGTACGGTAGTACTGTACTCCTCCATAAGTATCCATGGCTACACTGAGTACCACTGCAATACTACAGCATCCACCATAGAGTACAGCTGGGCTTTTGTGTAAGGGCAAGGCCACATTTCATAAATCCCTACCAGATTAAAGAGGGATCTTCAGACTGAAAGCACTGTTAAAAGCAATATTGCATTGCTCTTATCTCAGACCAGTAAAGCACCCAGCACAAGTACCATTGATGTACAGTGGCTTGCGAAAGTATTAACCCCCCTTGGCATTTTTCCTATTTTGTTGCCTTACAACCTGGAATTAAAATTGATTTTTATTTGGAGTTCATGTAATGGACATACACAAAATAATCCAAATTGGTGAAAATTTAAAAAAATTCTAAAAAATAAATAACAGAAAAGTGGTGTGTGCATATGTATTCACCCCCTTTGCTATTAAGCCTCTAAATAAGATCTGGTGCAACCAATTACCTTCAGAAGTCACATAATTAGTTAAATAAAGTCCACCTGTGTACAATATAAGTGTCACATGATCTATCACATGATCTCTGTATATATACACCTGTTCTGAAAGGCCCCAGAGTCTGCAACACCACTAAGCAAGGGGCACCACCATGCAAGCGGCACCATGAAGACCAAGGAGCTCTCCAAACAGGTCAGGGACAAAGTTGTGGAGAAGTACAGATCAGGTTTGGGTTATAAAAAAATATGCGAAACTTTGAACATCCCACGGAGCACCATTAAAGCCATTATTAAAAAATGGAAAGAATATGGCACCACAACAAACCTGGCAAGAGAGGGCCGCCCACCAAAACTCACGGACCAGGCAAGGAGTGCATTAATCAGAGAGGCAACAAAGAGACCAAACATAACCCTGAAGGCGCTGCAAAGCTCCACAGCGGAGATTGAAGTATCTGTCCAATAGACCACTTTAAGCCGTACACTCCACAGAGCTGGGCTTTACGGAAGAGTGGCCAGAAAAAAGCCATTGCTTAAAGAAAAAAATAAGCACGTTTGGTGTTCTCCAAAAGGCATGTGGGAGACTCCCCAAACATATGGAAGAAGGTACTCTGGTCAGATGAGACTAAAATTGAGCTTTTTGGCCATCAAGGAAAAAGCTATGTCAGGCGCAAACCGAGAACACCATCCCCACAGTGAAGCATGGTGGTGGCAGCATCATGTTGTGGGGATGTTTTTCATCGGCAGGGACTGGGAAACTGGTCAGAATTGAAGGAATGATGGATGGCGCTAAATATAGGGAAATTCTTGAGGGAAACCTGTTTCAGTCTTCCAGAGATTTGAGACTGGGACGGAGGTTCACCTTCCAGCAGAACAATGACCCTAAGCATACTGCTAAAGCAACACTCGAGTGGTTTAAGGGGAAACATTTAAATGTCTTGGAATGGCCTAGTCAAAGCCCAGACCTCAATCCAATTGAGAATCTGTGGTATGACTTAAAGATTGCTGTACACCAGCGGAACCCATCCAACTTGAAGGAGCTGGAGCAGTTTTGCCTTGAAGAATGGGCAAAAATCCCAGTGGCTAGATGTGCCAAGCTTATAGATACATACCCCAAGAGACTTGCTGCTGTAATTGCTGCAAAAGGTGGCTCTACAAAGTATTGACTTTGGGGGGTGAATAGTTATGCGCGCTCAAGTTTTCTGTTTTTTTCTCTTATTTCTTGTTTGTTTCACAATAAAACATATTTTGCATCTTCAAAGTGGTAGGCATGTTGTGTAAATCAAATGATACAAACACCCAAAAAATCAATTTTAATTCCAGGTTGTAAGGCAACAAAATAGGAAAAATGCCAAGGGGGGTCAATACTTTTGCAAGCCACTGTACTCTATGTAACTATTTAGAATGACCTGACACGCGGTTGGTGCCAGATCTCTTTGAATGTGCAGTATGTGGAAATGTATTATTCATCCATTCAAATGTAATGTTCAGTCAAGTCCCTTTATTTCAAACATTTATGTTTATTGAACAAGAAAACCAGAAAAATATGTATAATCCTGTTGAATTGGTGATTTATGTTAACAAGAAAGCACGTTGCAATCTTAAACAAAGAACAGATATCTGTCCCAAAATCACAGTGGATTCAAATCTGCTGTTCTCTTTATTTACTGAGCTATTTATATCAGAGCTGCCGATAGGCTCTTTCCGAGTGTGATGTCCTCGGTCCCTCCTACCGAGGGATCAAAATAGTCAGCCCACAGAAGTTTTTCTGAGTCGACTGCAGTTCCCCTGCATTCTTGCTGAAAGCTGGCTTGCCGTTTTTGTGCAATCAGTGGATCTAAAATAATGCCTCTTATTCTCCTTTCTTCAGCAGCCTGCTTCACTTGCGTTGCAGGTTGCCTTTTCTTTACTGTCTGTCGAATGTGAGTGACTGCCTGTGCAGAATTGATTTAAAGGAGTGTGTGTGTGTCTTTTCAAGCCTAAACATTCTTAGGGAGAACACAGTTTCTCCGCTAGGGTTAGGCTCTGCTGTACCCCCGCTGTTGAGCGATTCTGCCGGCTGCCGTGCGCGCAGTTGGACGAAATATAAATAAATAATATTTTATTGTAACTGTTGTTGTTGTGCGTCCACCTGTGTGTTGACCCAGCTGCACAACCCTGCTTTGCCTGTGTTTTGCTGAGAAAATTAGCTGCAGTGCAGTTTAAAAAAAAACAAAACAACAACAGCTAGTCAGCCGTGCTTTTCCTCCACTGGGGCTGTGTTGTTACCTGCCCCCCTGTAGAGTAGACCTTGCCGGCTCCCCCTGTTGTATTTCAATTGTGTGTGCCTGTGTGTCTCCCTGGTGTATGCTGCACACTGACCAGGTGTGTGACTACATGTGGTCAGGGTAGGCACCACTGCTTTAGCTGCCCCCAGTGCTTCGGTACTTTGGTGCACGCTCAGCCCTTGGTATTTTGGTGCCTTGGTGCACATGGTGCTCGGTGAGCACAGTGCATACCTTGCTCTGCTGCGTCCTGCTGTTGAGTTGCATCCGCCGTCTTGTTTCAGCCCATCTACTCGGTGCACTGGTCAAAATAAATAAATAAATAAATAAAGAAGTTACCCGCGTTGCCTTGGTGACTGTTATTTTACACTCACAGCTTGTTGGTGTATGTGGGTGTATGTATTCTTTCATTATTGCCTTGCAGTTTAAAAAAAAAAATACAAGTGTCATTCCTGCACCGGTACCCAGCTCTGCTGCGTTCCGCTGTTGAGTTGAATCAGCCGGCTTGTTTCAGCCCGCCTACTCGGCACGGTTGGTAATAACAACAATAATTCAAATTTACAGCTCACCCCCCTGTTGTGGTGACTGTGTTTCCCCCACAGCTAAATTGTTGTTGTGTGTAAGCCTATATTTTTTTTTCCTATTACTGCCTTTGCAGTTTAAAAAAAAAAAAACAGTGCACTTTTTCTTCCTGTCTAACACACCACAGCTCCTTGTGCCTGTGCTCCACTCCAATATATGCTACATGCTGCTCCGTTGTGTGAGTGCACGCGGTCCTGAACCAGCTTATTGCCACGCTGCACCGTGGTCTCGCCTGTACTGCTCTCCTTATTGCCTACCACAGCCACTTGAGCCTGTGTATACACCCCAGTGTATGCTATGTGCCACCCTGGGTTGTGTTGACTACATACGGTTAAGGATAGGCGCCTCTGGGAAGGCAGAAGAGTCTGCGGACCCTGGTCGGGTCACTGGACATCCCTTGCACATAAGTGTACAGGAGCTAACAGCGGTCCACCTCTTGCTTCAACATTTCCTTCCTGTGCTCCAGAACAGACAGGTCCTTGTCTGCATGGACAACATGTCAGAAGTGGTGTACAGGAACCACCAGGGAGGGCTTTGGTCCTCCGGGTTATACCGCACAGTCTTTCAGCTGTTGATCTGGACACAGAGGCACTTACTTTCCCTCCGGGCTGTCTATCTCCCAGGAATGATTAACTGAGCAGTGGACCTCCTCTCTAATTGAGGATCCTCAACCATCACAATGGCAACTCCACCCTCGGGTGGTGCAGTGCATTTGGGAATGCTTCGGGGAAGCCAAAGTCGATCTCTTTGCCACGGCAGAGACAACCCATTGCCCCCTGTGGTTCTCCCTCCACAGCTGCAGAGGTCCACTAGCTGTTTGAGTTTGCTGTTTCCAACAATTTATTATTTTTAATGACGACATCATAGAATTCCACAGGAATAACTAAGTTGCATCTAATGCAGTTTCTGCAAGATCTGTTAAGAGGCGGGTCGATCCACCGATACGTTGAAAGTGTATCTAGCAGCCATATCTGCATGCCATGTCCCCACTGACTCAGTTTCCCAGGTGCTCATATACTAGCAACCCATTTTTTGAAGGGTACTCGGCGGTTCAAGGAGGGTCATTCTCCCCGAATGGAGCCTTGATATTATACTGGAGGCTCTCGTGAAGGCCACGTTTTGAGCCCACACACTCCATAGAGTTGAAGAATCTGTCTATGAAGACAGCCTTCCTCTTGGCTATCACCTCCGCCAAGTGGGTCATTGAGCTACAGGCACTGTCAGTACACAGCTCCTGCATGCGTATTTGGGAAGATGGCAGCAGGGTGTCAAACCCTGTTTTTCTCCCTAATGTGATCACAGCCTCCCACATGAATCAGTCTGTGGAACTGAAAATTTTACATCCACCACCCACATGCAGGCATTGAGGTGTTACATGTATAGGACAAGAGCTTTACGTCATTCTAACCAGCTCTTTGTCTGTCACGGTGTACAGATGCATTGGATTGTGGACACACTCTCGAATGCGTATGATAGTGCTGGCTTTCCCCCACCATGGAGGGTAGCCGCGCATTCTACCAGAGGGTTGGCTACATCTTGGGCCCTCTTCAGAGGGGCCTCGCTGTCCTATATCTGTACTGCAGCTAGCTGAGCTACGTAGCATGCTTTCTCCAGGTTCTGTTACTTCAATGTGATAGATCCTTCCTTGCCTTCAGTAGGCACGAGGGTCCTTGAGGTTGCACGCCCCCACCTCTAACCTTGGTTTATGCGGTTCTGTCTCCCTTACCACTGCTCTGGTACACTTTTCTATAAGTATGGTGTTGGTTGTCTTCAAATTGAAAGGGAACGTTAGGTTACTTAAGGTAACACCGGTTGCCTGAAAGAGAAGATGATCAAAAAACCTGGCAATGTTACATCGGTCGCCCTCACGAGTTTGATGGCAAAAGAAAAATGGCTTCCTTGGGCTCACTTTTTTGATCCCTCGGTAGGCAGGACTGAGGACATCACCACCCCCCCACCCCCCGGAAGGGGCCTATCGGCAGCTTTGATATAAAGAACGCAGTAAATAGCTACCAATAGGCAGGCATAGCCCATAAGTATGTTATTGGTTGTCTTCTGTTTCCAGGGTTACCAGGGTTACGTTAATTAACCTAACATCTTCTTACATTGCAAAGTAACGACTGCATTAGTTCCAAACAGTATAAGTGTTCAAAAAATGCTTTTGGGCAGTCAGGCATGATGCAGCCGGTAATATATCAAATGACTCTACATCCCTTCTATATACTACTTAAATATGTTTACTGAGTTGTGAAATAGAACTGCAATCACAACGAAAAAGAAGCCATGCTAAAAGTTCAGAACCTGTCCATGTGAACCCTTTAGTTTTCCTTTAAAAAATATTTATACTATATACTTAAGTGGTACAAGCAGAGTAGGCTTGATACCCATCAGAGACATAAGAAACTCCAATAGATTGGACTGTGCTTGTCTGCCCTGTCTGTTTTTCTCATTGTCTCTACATTGCTTTTATTGTCTGGATGAAGGCATTTAAATGTATTATCACACATGACTGCAAGACACTGTTGCTATTATGTATAGTACTGTTCAAATAATTTTTATGGTCTCAGTGTGTCAATCCATTCCCTTGCAGGGGAAATACAATTGCAATACTGTATACTGAAAACATTTGTAACAGTATAAAACTAGCCAGCAACTTACATGCAGGAAGGAGACATAAAATGTCCTCAGATCTCCATTTCTATTTGTGCTTGCTTCTAAACAAGTCCTCCAGTACTGTGTGTGCTGTGTTCCTCTGTGATAACATGTCACAATATAGTGAAATATTATATTGTTTTATAATATTGTGCAAATGTCTTTATCATTATTCATATGTTACATTCTGTATTGCCAGTCACAACAGGTTGTCCATTGATACTATTTTTTCACAGGTTAACATGTTAAAGGCCATAATTATCATGCCAGTAATTGCATCAGGATCCTATGCATGTACTGGTATGTTAAGCCTTTTTGAATACACTCCTAACTCTGATATCACAAGAGATGTCGCAGTGCTTACTAAAGCATGTTTTAGTATAAACATTTAATCGATCAAATAAAAATGTGAGTTGTAACATGTGATCTATTAAAAGGGTGGGACACCATTATCATAAACCAGAGTTTCTAAACTGGTACTTTATTATAAAATCAGCTCAGGGTTTCAGTGTAGCTTAAATAATGGCTTCAATAATGACCTTGACTAAAATAACACAGAACAGTGTTATCAGTTGCTTTATGTAGAGGATTTATTACAATGCAGACATAGCAATGCACACATTTGCACAAATGAATGTACAGTAATTTCTAGGCTTGTATTCAATATGCATATACTGTAGGTGTATTTCACAAAGAAAACTAGACAAAAACTAAACATATTATCTTCGAATTCCAGCTTGAATTGGTAACCAGAACCACACGGTATACTTTAGCATAAATATAGTTATTCAGATAGCATTTTGCAATTAAGTCAGTTACTATCTGCAATCTTCAGTGATGCTTTGAACTTGTATAATGACTGATTCCCAAAAAATCGAATAGGATTAATTAAAAAAAAAAGAAAAAGTAATAATTAGAAATTCAATGGGTGTGTATACTAATGTTCTAAAATGGATTGACTTGACCTGGTTTGCTAATCTTCATAAGTGAATAAAACTTTTTTTTCCTTTTAGCCAAAGTTGTATTTCATATTTTTTGTATTTGACTACAGCAATGCACTATGAATTATTACCTTCTTGGACCCAAAAAATAAATGTCATTTTTATATTAAATATTTTTTGGTAGAGTGTAAACAAAAACACAACATTAAACAGCAGCACCTGCTTGAGGAATCTAAGAAACACTCCCTGCAGGGAGAGGACCTTAATAGAAAGTTAAACTAAAGGCTCCAGGCAACTCTCTTGATCTGGAAGACATGGAAACAGCAATCTGGAGGCAGCAGTGAGAAACAATTGGTCCCCACAGACTACGAAGCTGAGCCTACCCAGAAGGTTTGCTTCTGCTTTGTCATCTAAGGTTCATCTGAGAATTTATTGGTAGGCTGATGAGCTAAGAAGGTTTCCTACCTGAAAGTCAAGGAGAACAAATAAAGAGTTGGTCAGCTTCAGACTTTGGACATATAAAATCACACATTTCCAGCTACAAGAAAAGATATGGAGAGACAATGCTTCTGTAAAATAATAATTGCAAAAATTCATGAAGGATAGATTGTTTAAAAAACAACAGTATGTTAGGAAGTGAGTAGGCAGACAGGAATTTAAATAATTGCCTGCATTTCTAATGGCTCCTTTAATGCTGTTGTTAGACATGGATAGATAAGGGTTATCTGAGAAATCATCTATAGAGAGGTGGGTTGGGCTGCTGGAAGAGCGTTGAACCAGTCTGGACTGAAAGAACCAACACTACTCACATACTGTACAGTTCAAAACACAGAGGAGGCTTTCGAAGGGGTAACAACGGACTGGATTTGAGAGGTGAGGGCCACCTACTGACGACTGTATTTTTTGAGGTGACTTACTGTAATAGTGACACTCTACAGTCCATAGAACCCCACAAATATCTCTCTTTTCACATTTTCTAGGTGATTTGAAGTCAGTCAGCATACCCCCTTGTCAGTGTTGAAGGTATGCACCAGGTCTCAAGAACAGGTTTGTGTACAGGCAAGCCTCATGTAATACTCTGGTTGACCGTTCAGTATATTTTACCAAACTAACTTGAGAATCAATCTTCTCATATAGAATGTTTCTAAGGTAGTGCTTTTCCAAGAGAGGCACTTTAAGACAAGCTTGTCAACTCTCATGAAGGTACCCTCATGAAAACAATATACATTTAACTTAAGAATAACTAAAACCTAATGTGGAATGCTGCCAGAAGACTGGACCTAACAAAGTGCATATGATGGAGTGTGTCATGAGTGTGATGATGTAGTGCGCTTTATTATTATTTGTCAGTGTAGTAATTTTGTTGTTTCATTTATGATTTGTGTGATTATTATTTAGCACTGTGACAGGATGGCATTGCGGTGACGTCAGGCCAGAAGCAGGAACTGAAAACACACAGGTAACTCCAGTTGCAAAAAGACACGCTGTGGTGACGTTTATTAAAGAACAAAAAATAAATGAAAAGCTTTAAGAAAAATAAACACTTGCTCACAGAGCACAGAAAAGAAAACGGTGAACAAAACAAATCACAAACACGAAATAAACTACACACAGGTCAGGCTGGGCAGATTGCTGTCACTGATCCTGCATTATTTTATATTTCTCTCCTTCTCTCCTCCTCTCTCCTCTCTCCTCTTGCTCTCGTTCCGCCTCTGAACACCCCACCATGACTGCAGAGAGCTGCAAGCTTTTATGCAGGTGACCTTCTGCACAAGGTTTTTAATTATTCTTGGCAGAGGATAATTTGCCGACCTTGCCTCTCCCAGAACACACCCAAACAAAACAATAACAAAACAACCCAGTTATGCCATCATTACAATAACAAAACACAAGGCGCTTCACCGTCATATATACAAATAACAACAAATAAATCATAATAAACAAACACAAAATAAACTGCACAGGGGTGGAGGGGGAAACCCTGTTCTAAAAATAAATAAACATTATTTAAATAATAATACAAAACATTTTACAGCAGGGTTTTGTCCTGCCTCTTTCTATGGGCAGGGCTTTCCTATCGCCCTGCTACAAGCACTTTAGATTTAGTATTTTTTATTTGTTTTGAAAGGACTGCACGTTTGCTGTTTGTATATTTTTTATTGATTTGTATATATTTTTTTGATTTGCACATCTTTATATTGTTGAAAAGACACTACCTGAATTAACACGGACCCGGGCCCTGTTCCTCGTAGCTGGTTTAACTAATTCAGGCTAATCAGACGTTAGCCAGATTCAATTAACCCGCTAATTGAAGTCAGGCTATCTCCGTTCCTTGACACTTGTTAACTCAATTCCGACTTAAGAAATCTGGATAATTGCGCGTGCTCGTGCTCCTCAAAAGGGAGAATTGAAGAGCACTGAAACAATGATCTTCACGAAAGATGACGTTGAAAGAGAGGGCAACTTTTTTCAGCCTGACTGAGCAAGAGCTTATCATGGAAAGTTTTGAGGAACATAAAGGCATTATCACAACTAAATGCAACACTGCTGCTGCCAAGTCCAGAGAGGAAGGATGGAAAAAAATTGCAGATACGCTAAATGCATAAGTTTTTTTTTAATTTATTTTTTATTACACAGTAATATAATTATTTCACACACATCCAATTTAAATCTGCACGCTTGTAGTAATGGAATGTAACATGGACTGAGAGTTTACTGCATGAGAATGGTTAACTCTCAATTGCTTTGTCATAATTTGCCATTGTTCTTTTTTTTAATATATAATACTGTAGTGTTATGTTATACTAATTTATCTGTCTGATATCATTGGTGTTTCTTTAACTTGATAGCCAAATTAACAGGAAATGATTAGGTATTTCTCTTTCCCATACATGTAGTAACAATTCCATGGGCATTAAACAAACTTGGCATCTGGTTAAAGTAAAGTATAAAAACATTATTCAAAGTGGGAAGTAGGTATACTAATCATGGCATGTCATTGTGTAGAATGACTTGTCAATGAGATGTGTTTTATAATATCAGCGAACAAGAAGAGGGTGGAACGGCAGAAGACTGGAGGGAGACCTGCGGCTCCTGACTTCACACCTGCAGAACTGCTGGCCCTCCAGCACACAATGATGGAGGACATTGCTGGGGGCAGTTCAAGGAGGTCTTATGTCAAAGGTAAGTGCACCTCAATCTCTGAGCTTTCTCAGAATTCGTATTTGAGGTAACCATACGTACATTTTGCAGTGACTGGACATTCAGTGACCCTGCTGCAGCTGCCACCAATAATTTTGGACCCAGCAGAGGAACCTACTGATGTCAGTTAATAGTGTCTGGTCTGTTATGTAGTGGTTCGCTATACGTAGGCTACATTGCGTGTGTTATCTAAAACAGATGAAATTGTTCCTGAGTTCCTATTATACCTAATATTCTGTAGCAGACTGCTGATCCAGACGATGATGTGGAGACCATATCAGTGTACTCTATACCTAAAGAGGGAAAAGCTACTTGTGAAAACTGAAGTACTACTCCTATTCAACTATGCTAATCACAGTTGATTAAACTGTCTCTCCATTGAGTGTTACATTGGACTAAACTTTAAATGTCTTTAGGGAATTGAACCACACCCAGAGCATGTTGAGCCTGGACCTGCTGGGAATAGAGAGGTGACTGCTCATTCAAGACATACCAGTGCCATTGTAGCAAGCAGAGGCAAGACTGTTGTGACCAATTGACCACCACATTAAACTGAATTATGAATGCTGTCTTTTAGAGAGACAGGACAGCCAGGAAGACGTGAGGTCTCTATACAAGTGTTACCTTCGGAAAACTAGAAAAGGAGATACAAGTGAAGAAAGGCTTTTGTTTAAAAACCCATTCTGAGAGGTGTGGTCTGTCATGGATTACAACTGTACTAAAAATAAACCTTTTGCTTTTCCATTAATAGGACCACCCATGAAATTCAAAATAAAAGATTCATTTTTGAACATTTTGCTCTTGCTTTGTCATGTTATTGCTCACTGTTGGCAATGTTTATGAAAACTGGGGGGATCTTAACAAGGCAAAGATTAACAAAAAATAAAAGGAAACAAATCATACATCCATTAAACAAGTAAAATAAATCATACATCCATTAACCAAAGTAGTGGTATGCAATGCGATCCCTTGCAGCTCGGCCGTTCTGCTGATCCAAGTGCACAGTATTCACATCATCTTCGGGCTGGGCTTGGAAGACTGGGACCTATTCCTTTCTTACGGTTGCAATGTTGTGGCACACTGCACATGCGACAATGATGTCGCAGGCTCTGTCTGGTATAAATCTCAGACCACAAAGACAGTTGAATTGTGCCTTTAGTTGCCCTAAGGTCATTTCAATTTGGGCTCTTGTCCTTGCAAGAGCCACACTGAATTGTGCTTGTGGCCCTTGTGCTGGTTCTGGGTATGGGGTCATGAAGAAGGGTCTACATGCGTAGCCTCTGTCTCCAATTAGGACCCCATCATAATGAACTACGAGATGAACACTGTTAGGTCACTTCATAAAATAAAAATTTAAGCAATGATTTCTGGCAAATGAGATTATTTCCTATACCTTTCTCTAATCTCTGGCATAATGTAGACACTTGTCCAATTGTGGACAGAGCCTGGCCACTTGGCTTCAGTATTTGAAATGAGGCAGGTGGAGTCACAGATCATCTGAGAATAATTGAGGTCAAGTCATGGATGATGTACAGTATTATCCAAAGTCTGACACCTACTATCTAGCACTGGCATTGTATAATTGTCATTAAAATGTTGGATTATTGCATTAGTTGCTGAATTATAGCTCATTTTTAATTTAATGTCAGTGATAACGTCATAAGTACCTGTACATTAATGCTGTGAAAGGATTTCCTGTTCACAAAATCCACCTCATTTGGTCCTGAGGGTACCTTGATGGGGATCTGACTGTAGTCCTCAGCACCAATGACGTTGGGGAACTCTGCATAATAATGTAGCCTACTTAATAAACGATAACAGTGGGACTACCTATTCCTTAAATTGCATATAACCTAGCAGATTACCTGCGACTGCATAGAAGCCCTCTGTGATGGCGTTTCCCCTTGTATTTCCCGGAAATGTGATGAACACTTTAAGAAATCTCTTTAGGGCGAGATAGACCCTTCGGACTGCATGGCATGCAGCGGCTTTGAGATATTTTCAGCATCGCCAACTGAGTATAGGAATGCAGCGCTAACAAAAAAGCTGTCAACACATGGCTACGCTGGATGGTATGGGCAATGTACGGCTCAAGTAGATTTATTAGGTAAATGATACCTTGCCGACCGAATCTATAGCGCTGTTGTAATGGTGGTGATTTTTACCTTTCACCAACTCCCTGCAACACAATGGCTTTGTATACATGTATCTTACAATTGAAATAGAATACATGATACATGCTTATTACGCCACGTATTGTGCACACTACTTTTAAAAATATTACTTCTATTTCCCGTTTAAAATAGAATTATAAGTAAAGTCAAAATATATAAAGGTGATAGTTTGAAATGATCAGTATTTGGCTAATGTGATAAAGTTTTTGATAAAGTACATATTGTTTTTTTGGACGTGCCTTGCTACTTATTTTAATGGCTGGCATATGGAAGCTGAGTTGAATGTTTTGTATTTATGTGTATTTATTACTAATGTGTGAAGTCTCAAATAACTACTGCTGCATATGTTTTCAATTTGATAAAATGTACTGGCAGAAATGCAAATTAGGTTTTGAATATAGAGCCAAGATCCAGCTCTATACAATTTAGCACTACACCACTGTTTATAAGAAATAGTGAAAACACATACAGAACAGTGGACCTAAATCAAATAATTATCCCAGCCTAAAACTACTATCGTGTGATCACTAAATTAAACACACAGCATCAGTTAAATCTAGAGTAGTGTAGCAGGGTTATAGTTTCAACAGTGTATCTATTACAATATCACGTTAAATTGTGTATCTTAATTAAAAATACTGTTGAGATTGAGGGTTATAAACCTCTATTTTATATATACTGTGGTAAATGGTACAATGGGGGCCACAGGGAACTGCTTCTCTATTAGAAACGTGGGTCAGTCCATATGCACGAAAGCACCATTAATGCAAGCACATTCAGTCCAGTCTGTGATATGTGTGATGGAGGTAGGTTGTCTTTCCACTGTGCCCAGTTATTTCACTGAAACATTAATACTCTATGCCCCATTTCCACTGCTGGTGCGGCTGGGCCACGCCGGCACAGCCCCTGTACCTAAACTTTTTGCAAACCTAGCCATTGTCGGAAGTTCTTCGCCTTTTTTTTTTTAAAAGCATGGACAAAAAACAACTCTGTGAGTGATGGAGGCTGATATAGAGAGGACATTTGTGGCTGTTTTTTTCTATGTGCTTTACACTATTGTAGACAGCGTAATAAAAACCCAGGTCACTGATAATAATAATAATAATAATAATAATAATAATAATAACAACAACAACAACAACAACAACAACAACAACAACAATAATAATAATAATAATAATAATAATAATAATAATAATAATATAATAATAATAATAATAATAACAATAAAATAATAATAATAATAATAATAATAATAATAATAATAATAATAATAATAATAATGTTCCGTAGCACTTTTGTAAACACAGTGCCTCCTAATTATCATCATCCTCATCATCACCAAGACTTATTATTCTTACTCCAGTTATATTATTTATGCATGAGTATTCATCACTGCAAATGGCATTGTCTTTTTTATGTATGTACTTATTCATTTATTTAACAAGTAAATGCATTTTTTTTAAATGCATAGCTTCGAAACTGCAATGAAATTGTGTGTATTTTTTATTATTATTTTTTGCTTGTTTAGTTATTTCAGCAGTAACTCTTCTCCAGCAAATGAATACTCACACTACAATAAATGGCATGAGTGTGTGTGTGTGTGTGTGAGTGAGACAAATTAGTAATTGTTTTATTAAAAAAAACAAAAAAAAAACAATGTTAGTAGTATTTTAAATAATACATATTACTCTGGTGTACAAGGCTTTCCAGTAAATTACAATGTATGAATGATATGTAACATTACCTGTTGCTCGACAGACGGGATCTTGTTCGTCTTTTACACTGACAGTCTCCAAGGAGCTGTTGTACAAAAGACCCTGAAGATCATTCATGGGACGACAGCCTAAAACACTGGCCATTTGTTCAAAAAAGGGAATGTTTTTTGGCAGTTCCCGCTCCGGTTGTTACTGTCTTTTAAATTCTTTTTTACTCGGCCTGGGTTTTTTTATTTTTTTTTAATCTTCTCTCGGCACTGCACTGCTGTTCTGTGAACTTTGACAATTTTTTCATATACTCAGATATTTCTTGGCTGTTTTTTTATGTCGACATCACTCCATGCTGCTAATAAAACCTTAATTTCTTTGTGATCCCACCCACCACATTGTAGCAATTCCCATGCTACATAATGTGGTGTAAGTCTCACCCACCTGTCCCTTTTTAATTAGGGTCAGTAGCCTGGCCAAGTTAAAACTTAATTTCCCACAGTTCATTGCATCGAGTATCAAGCAATAACTAATGTACCTTATACTATTCAGACTCTGTTAATAAATATAATACAATTTCTAGCACACCTTACTTAGGAAATGCAGAGGGTCCTAATAAATAGAAAACATGTTTTGATTATAAGTACATTATCGACTACTGGTTATGAAAACAATAGATGCATATGCCACAATAAAGCAAGTTAAAAACGAAACATTTGGCAAGAGAGTCTTTCTCTTAAAAGGTACAAAGCATTGTTTGTTCACAGAATCGAAATGCAGTAGACGACTGATCGCCAAAGTTAATTTATAGTGTTGGTATAATGTATGTTATTTTTAGTTATTAATTAGTCAGTTGATTCCAGTTTCAACCATTGGCTCTATTTGCAACAATACCATATTTTATTTATAAGAGAAGGCATATGTTAGAGCTATTCATCAGTAAAGCAGTATAAACCTGGCTGACTAATGAATTTCTATAAAAACACTCTTATATTAGAAAAGCTCCTGGGTGTTGAAAGGTTAATTCTGAAATGATTATAAAGATTATGTTAACATTATAATTACTGGTTTAATTAAATACGCAACAGCCTACATCAGTGATACATTGCCTTTCATTGATTAGCCCTTAAGTGTTAGCATGATTTTTTCAATCAAACATTTGAACAGTACAGTATGTTTTTCAATTAACTACAATTATGGCAAGAGTGTTTGAACATTCGTCAACTACAGAAAGATGCTGCTGCTTCTGTTATATTTATTACAAGCACAAGCTGCATGTTCATACAATACATTTTCTTACTTCGATGTCTGCTTGTTTCTATGAAAGCTTGTTAGGGTTAAATGTTCTAAATGCCTTATGGGATTGTATATTTGTATAAAATGTATATTTGGCTTCATCAGCAAATCTGTAGCTATGATATTGCAATAACAAAAATGAATCATTGTTATATACACTGCTGTGCAAATGTCTTAGACATGTTGCATTTTTCTACTCTGATGCATTATGAGCATGAACAATTTACTCAAAGCCTCCACTAGTGTTTTCTACTATTATAACAACCTTGTCTTGCATAAAGAAGGAAAAACATTGAGTGAAATGGCTCCCATCATTCGATTTTCAAAGTGTGGTATCCGAAGCATAATCAACAAGTACAGAGAATCATCATCTGTAATTGACAAACCCAGGACTGGAAGACCCAAAAAGCTGTCTAACAAGGATAAGCAATATTTGAGATATTATCCACACAGGTGTCATTGTCCATCAAATCAACAGTACGAAGGTCACTCTTGAAATCAGAACTTAAAGGATGTGTTGCAGAAAGAATACCTTTGTTAAGAAAGGGGAACAAGACTAAAAGGCTAAAATGTGCACAAGAACACAGAAATTGGACTATGGAACAGTGGTCAAAGATGCTTTGGACTGTTGGTGGATGGAAAAATGCAACATGCCTGAAACTTTTGCATAGCAGTGTGTGTATATATATACTCTGACATGTACAGTACAGTATGTTCTTTACATATAACATCCTTGTCTATGAAGATGTGATTGGTTCTTAGGGATAGGGCTATTTTTGTGTAGACAGCATGGAGAAATGCCTGTAAACAATCTTTTTGAAACACAAAACCTTCCTGGCCATAACTGCCGTAAACGAGGCATCTTTTAACTCAAAAGGAATGGGCTCAGCTCTGGCATTCCTGCTGGTTAGGGCAAAATTATCAGAGACTGTTTCTCCTTGTCACACAACAACAGACGTTACTGTCCTGCTGCAGCCACCTGCAGGGCTGGCCTTTGTCCTCCTGGGACCAGCAGCTTGCCAACAGCTCTGTGGTGTAAAGAGGCATCTTGCTATATTATGGGATTGGAGTTGGCCTTCAGTTCTCCTGATAAAAACTGCAGTCGTCATGCAACGTAAGTGGGCATGCTAAATTAAGGAGAACATGGGGGGTTAAAAGAAATGTGACAGGTACAGGTAGGTTATTCTGAAAAAAGAACCGGGTTTTGATAACAAGTGGGGTAGGCTGAAGTGAACACTGTATAACATACCTAATCAGATAGATTCAGTGTATCAATTGCACATGCTGTATCCTTTTACATAGTATGGTTGAGTTTTGAAAGAAACAGTTAAGTGTTATCACAAATAAAGTTTTGATAACCACTGGCCTCCCCTAAATTTATTTGTGCCATCTTTCCAATCTTAAATAAAAATCTGATAATGTGATAATGTAAATTTTTGTACCTCTATTTCTGTTTTTAAATTTGACATTTAAAACTGTTAAGGTCAGACTCTTTCAACAGAAGCAAAGTAAATATCCCAATGACAAAGACATGCAGTTACTGTAATTAGAAACTCATTAACGACTTTGCAGATCCATTCATAATTCATGTTTTAATCTACTGGAATTTTTTTTTATTTAAAATGTTTGTCATTCAAGCATGGTGGTTTTGTTATGTAAATTAATGTTTTCCAAGACCACCACACTTTACTTGTGACCAAAAGGCCATTAATATGCCAACAGTATACAGTGAGCAAAAATGAGGCTAAATTTAAATGTAGTTAATGCAATAAGTAGGTCGTCATTAATAAGGCTTGCGTTTGTACGTTTCTTTTACTTCTTTCCATAATTGTCACAATAATTTGCATTCCCAGTAAGATGCTGCCCCAAAAGCTGCTTATATGAGGGAGCTGGTGTGGAACTTTATCTACAGTACAAGCAGCTGGATTAAAGTGTGATTCACAAGTGATTTTTAATTGCCTTCAGGGCGATTGAGTTTTGGTCATTTGTCATGACAAATTAATGCTGTGTTTGCAGTGCTCTATTTAGGTTAGGATTGGGGCTTTGTTGTCAAATGATCCAATCTAGACAGCTTTTGAACTTCTTTTCTGATTAGTTTTTTGGTCCTTAAGTCAGCATATTTTGCATTCATTTATCACAGTATCAAATCCTCACTTTTATTTTTTTAATTTTTTTTTTAAGAAACTGCACTGGTACAGCAAAACATATTTTACAAATAAAATGTTATCAACTATTATTTTTGACAATTTATATAACATTACATTTAAGAAGTACCTTTTTCATAACATACTGTATATCTTGAAGAGTCATCTTCAGGACTATCTCTACTGCCATAAAAAATGATTTAAATACTTAGATTTGGTAACCCACAAAACACAAACAAATAAAGGTAACAGTGTGTGTTTGCAAGCAAGCATGTGTCACAAGTGACAAATTTTTTATGGATTTTGTTTTTTGTTGTTTTTATTTTTTATTGGAATCTGCTTATCTCAACACCCAGTTGGTTTGATGTGTGTTGTGGTTGACTGTTGTGCAGAGCACGTTTGTTCAAGCAACAGAAAGTCCCACCTGGTTAGCGCCACAGCCAATGGCCATCCATGCAGGGCTATATAAGGGGCTGGATTAGTGAGCAGAGAGGAACATGGAAGACAGGAAGAACCAGGAGGGGTGTGTGCAGGCAGAACGTGCCACCTTGGGGGGGGGGGGGGGGGGGGATGACATGATATAGTGGAATATTTACTTCGGGAAAATGACCATTTGAAAGAAGAACTTTGTTTTGGGGATGGATCAGCACTGGGACAATATTCAGGAACAGGTTTGAAGTTTTTTTTCTTATTTTTTTTTGTTGTGTCGGGACAATATAGGGTGGTTGGATGTTTTCTTTTTGACTCGTTTTTATTGAGCAAGGGATGGGTGTAACTGTTTTGGGTCCCAGTGTTTGGTCCAGGACGTTTGGACCCCTACGGATCCTTGATAGGGGGCAGATCTATTTTGTATTTCACCACAATGGTCCAGGCCCCTGTGTTGCCTATCACAAAAATCTGAAAAAAATAAATAAAAGAATAGCAATCTAAAATAACCGTTACTCAGATTATCATCTTAAAGACACAATAAATAATAATAGTCATGTTTTAACTGGTTACAAAACACGAGCAGTATATTAAATGTTACTGTGATTGTGAGATGCCCATTAAATAATAACAGATCCCTAGAGAATATCTTATTGTATATAAGAGTGCAACAGTTTTGTGTATAAGAGTTTTAAAAAGCATCCACAGATAGTCAAGTCATTTTAAATTGGGAAGTTATTTGGAGGTGTATTTTCTAAAAAGCTGCAGGGGAGTAAATGTGAATGCCAAGCTGAGCATGCATGCTTGCCTCTGGGGTATAATTATCTTTTGGTTTATTTCCAGAGCATATTTATTTTCTTTGAACTGAAGGAGAAGTAGATGCTTTCTTATCCTAAATCATCTACAGATATTGATACTTTTATTTATGTAAAACAAACTGTGACACAATGAAGGGTCCTGAATAACCTTGAAGGGATTGTCTTAATGAGCAACACTCAAAATAAAGTGAAAACCAAACTGGTATGGTGGGTACTGCAATGTGCTTGAGGATTATCTGAGATTTAAATGTCTTATCCAGATTAACAAACTCAATAAATACATACATACGTTGATAAACAAATAGTTTAGGAGGCAGGGCAATAGTCCCATGTCATCAACTAACCATTCTCAACAATTAAAACCAAAGGTATTCTTTATTTCTTCATGCCTGTGTAGTTTGCTTCTTCACCTCTGCAAAGGTGTGCCCCCTGGTCTTGGAGACTCAGGCCCAATCTTCTCCTATGAAGTTGCTCCACCAGGAAAGAGCAGGACCCCATGGCCAAATCATACCTGCTGCAACCTCCCCTTCATGTACCAGACATTCCCCCGGATGGTGAATTAAAGTTGTGGTCCTATTCGGCATTAAAGGGTACATAAGGATCTTTTTATTTTATTGTGTTACATGTTCCCATGTGTTGCTACAACTGTTTACGTAAGGTGTGTGTTAATTTTTAGTTTTTTTGTTTTTTTTTACATTTTGACCACTGTTTTAACTTTTAAATTGCATTCACTTCCTTGAGATGGCTTCACATGTAGCTGTATGGACCTCTCAGAACTACATTTCCCATCATCCTCCTGCTCACATATGTAACTGAGGTGGATTTACCAGTGAGCAGGAGGATAATGAGAAAATTAGTTCTGAGTGGATTCATGTGGGTACATGTGAAGCCGTCTTGAAGCAGCGAATGCAATTTAAAAGGTTAAAAAAGTGGTCAATGTAAAAAAAAATAAAAAAGAGAATTTTACAGCTGAGAATCTGAAGATTATTAAGATAATAACATTTTCATTCTATGATTACATAACCCTATAATTATGATTAATATTTTTTCTTTAGAAATGTCTCCATAGGTGTAATTTAGTGATCTCCTACCTAACGATGTAATGTACATACCAGATGTGAACAAGCTGCTTTGGTGTCATTAGCTGCCTAACTTTGACATTCTCCACTTGTAATGTTAATGATACGGCAATAAACATGACGATGAACAATCTTCAAATCAAGTTTAAATTATTTAAACTAGAATCATGTTATCTGCAGTTATTACCAATCCTAGCATTTGCATTTTCATTGAAAATCAATATGGAACAACAGGTTGAAAATATGGGATAGGAGTGTATTTTGTGGTTGTCATGTTCTACTTCCATTTCACAGATATCTTTGAATATCAGAATACAGAAAGTATAATCCTCAAAAAACAATGGAACTTGTTCACGTGGAAAACCGTGCTGCGGAAAAAAAAAATCCACTTTGGTTTCACTGGGGATTGAGATTAAGGCATTTATCTGCTTTTGGCCCAACGAAATGGGTTGCAATGATGGCAAATCACCCATTCTGAATTTGAATCAATCAGTAAACAGAAAGTGATGAAAACTGTATTTTGCTTATAACATTACACTGCCATATGTATAACATCTTGTTCATTCCCCAGACAAGTTCATAACTAATGTAATTTTCCGCCACACAAAGTGCAGTAACCAGAAGAGCTTTTAATTCAACTTTAATTTATATTGCAATGTGTCCCTCAATAACAGAGCAGTAGAAAAGAAACATACGTACAGAGTGCACTGAAAAAGAAATAATTTACAGATGGTCGTTTAGATATAATGAGTTCATAAGATGCTTGAAGGCAAGCATTTACCTGTGGGATTTCAAATATCTATAGCAACATCAGTTTGTGTAATGTGGAGCCAGGTGGAAATGTAAGAGGTAACTGGCATGGAAGGCTAAAGAAGCAAAACTTGAAAAATCGTTTTCCTTTTAGAAATGGACATGCATTCCATATATTTTGATATTAAGATGAAATAATTCCTGTAACACTTTGAAAAAATGTTAAGTAGACATCAGTTGCAATAAAACAGCTGGTGGGTGGAATACCTGCAGCATTAATACAGCCACTTTTTCAGATTAAAAAAAAAAATGTAACTGCAGTATTTTAGGCAAGCAGACATACTAGTTGCAGCTAATGCATATTTTCTACTTCACCTTTAACTTTTCAATTCACTGACTGACTCAAGTTGAGCCTTCATTTTACCAGCCCCAAAAGGGGACCATTGAGCAGTTAGTGCACATTAAGGACAAATAAATGTACAGGGCAGTGCCACATCTGGAAATGGGGAAATCACAGGAGCAGTAAGGATGAGATGTTTTCTCCTTCTTAATCACAAATTCATCAAAGTGAAGCACCTCTGCTGGGAAATCCAAATCTGAAGGGCTAGGAGACAGGAGAGCATTTTGTCTTGGTCTTGATGTCACAGGAATCCCTGTCAGAAAGCCAAACCAGTTATTCACAGTAATATCGGCTTTACACTTCAGCTTCTGCAACTGCTATTCCAATTGCATGGTCTAGTCATCAAACTTGCTTAGCCTTTCTTAAACTCCTTAGCAGCACCATATCTTGATGACCATCTTGTGTCTGATAATTGCTTAACAATATATTCTTCCCCAGGCTTTGATTAAGTATGTCTCTGTGGTAATTAGAAAACTAGAAGAAACTGTACATCACTGACAGAATTTAAAGAAGGGATCAAATCCACACAACTTTCAGCTGCTTTGTTTCCATCCAGATTCGATGAATGTCCAGCACAAGGAATATCAGCTGCTTTTAACCCATTCAGCCATGCTTGGACATGTTTATATTTTCCAGGCATAATTGCAATGTTGTCATAAGACTGGCGTCCTTGTTATTGGATTGAAAGTCAAAAACTGTTCAACCGGTGCACACTTAATGTCTATCTAGCACACGATGGTGAGAGTGATCAGGTTTACTGCCTATATGGATAGAGATATACTTGGCAGTGTTAATTTCTTCAATAACTGCAGATTGCATTTTATTTATAATTAGTCCAATTAACTCTTCACAAGTGATAGACAGAGCTCCACTCCTTGAATTTCCAGTCCAGCCAAAGTGATCAGCCAGGAATGGATGCAATTGTGAGATAAGCTGCAGGATTCCAGTTGACTGTGACTGAAGGAATATCTTGACAGATTTTAAGGGAAAATATATATATATTATATATATATTATATAATATATATATATATATATATATATAATATATATATATATATATATATATTTTTGCACTGATCTTTTGAATGTGTTTCATTCTTTAATAGTGCAGCTCCAATTAGGAAAACCCATGAGACACACTATCATCTACATATACTTAATGATTGTAAATTTTATTAGACAGACTATAAAGCACAGTTCTGCATAAAGAATGACGTAAAATCGCTAACAAAGCTACTGCTGCTGACACCAACTGAACACTTTTAAACCAAATGTTCACATATTTCCTTTACCAAAAATTGGCATCACATTTCAGAATAACCATAAAAAGAGAATAGGCACATATATTTATAACTAAATCCATACAGATCTTAAGTATTTATCTTTAGAAAGAGTAAAGGTTATAAATATAGATCTTTATGAAAACGCTTGTAAGGTAATTTCAGACCTGTTCTCCAACTTGATCTGTATTCATTTTAACAACATTACATGTTTTTTTTTTTTTTTTTTTTAATTACAGGAATGAATGGACATAAAATCCATGCCTGCTCTTTCTGCACAGATTTCTGTTTGTTTTCAATCTCTCTGCAACAATTGCTGGAGATAATGTCAAAATTACCTTCCAACTTAAGAAACTGTTTACATTGGAAGAGCAGGGAGATGCATTCTCGTTTTTCTGTTCAATTGTAATACCTATAGATAAACATTCCTTCAATATCGCCTCTCTGAGTCGACAAGTGGCTACTGCAAACTGCTGAGGCTAGAAGCTTTTTAAATTTTTTTTTTTTATTATTAGGCTATCAGAGTATCCACCCATGTGTTAATTACTGTAATACAGTAAATACACTTCCAGATACTAATATTGGGAGGGAAATTATAGAAGGGTGATTTTTAATTAATCACTGTGTAATGGGAACGTGCTATTGGTTCTGATGCAGTGTTTGGTAGGACATACAGCGGGCTGCTGTCTCACACATTTGCAGGTGCTTTTTCTTTTAATGCTATATTTTTACTAAACACTTAATGAAAATCACAATAGATTATGCAATGTAGTGGTAATATGTTCGAAGTATTTCTGCTTAATTCATTTAGAAAACTTTTTGTGTATTTTGATTATTGTTTTAAATGTGATTTGCCTGTGTCTTAATTGTATTTTATTGTGTACTTGTTCTTGTAGCCTGATTGAGTTGCTGCTACCTGCTTGGCTAGGTCTCACCTAGGTTTTTATCTCAATGTGACTACAAGGCTAATAAATAACAAAAGGAGAGAGAGAGAGAGAGAGAGAGAGAGAGAGAGAGAGAGAGAGAGAGAGAGAGAGAGAGAGAGAGAGAGAGAGAGAGAGAGAGAGAGATCCTGATGATATTGACTGATCTACTAAAAAAACTTTTTACAAATAGGATGATATTGCATAGTCAGCAACCAGTTTGGGGTCATACAAGTACTAATATATTTGTGCACACTTTTTGCAAAGACTTTGTGGGGCACACAAGCCATCGTCTATATATTATAGATTATAAAACAACGACTCCTGTGTCTAGAAAACTACATGTTAACCACTCCCTAATCCATGTACATGTGTTTCCTTGAATCCCAACTGCATTCAGTCTGAGAATTAATCTTTTGTGCGGGACTTTGTCAAAAGCTTTCTGGAAATCTAAATAAACCATGTCATATGCTTTGCAATTATCCATTATCGATGTTGCATCCTCAAAAAAATCAAGCAAGTTAGTTAGACACGATCTCCCTTTTCTAAAACCATGTTGACTGTCTCCCAGGATACTGTTACCATATAGGTAATTTTCCATTTTGGATCTTATTATAGTTTCCATAAGTTTGCATATAATAGAAGTCAGGCTTACTGGTTTGTAGTTACCTGGTTCAGTTTTGTTTCCCTTTTTGTGGATCGGTATTACATTTGCAATTTTCCAGTCTGTCGGTACCATCCCTGTGTCAAGAGACTGTTGCATGATCTTGGTTAGCGGTTTGTAAATAACTTCTTTCATTTCTTTGAGTACTATTGGGAGGATCTCATCCGGCCCAGGGGATTTGTTTATTTTAAGAGCTCCTAGTCCCTTTAACACTTCTGCCTCAGTTATGCAAAAGTTATTTAAAACTGGATAGGAACTGGATGACATGTGGGGCATGTTGTCAGTATCTTCCTTTGTAAAAACTTGTGAAAAGTAATCATTTAATATATTTGCTATTTTTTTTCTTCATCTACAATTTTGCCATTTGTATCTCTTAAACATTTAATCTCCTCTTTGAATGTTCGCTTGCTGTTGTAATATTGGAAAAACATTTTGGAATTGGTTTTAGCTCCCTTAGCAATGTTCATTTCTATTTCTCTCTTGGCCTTTCTAACTTCCTTTTTGACTTGCGTTTGCAGTTCTGTGTACTCTTTCTGCGTACTTTCTTTTTGGTCCTTTTTTAATGCTCTGTAAAGTGCCTTTTTTCGCTGAATATTTTTTTTTTTAATTGATCTATTAAACCATTTTGGCAATTTAGTTTTACATTTAGATTTGTCTACTTTAGGGACGTAATTGTTTTGCGCCTCTAGTACTACATTTTTGAAGAATAACCATCCTTCTTCTGTGGGTGTTTTCTCTATTTTACTCCAATCTACTTCTGTTAGTCTCTGTTTCATACCTTCATAGTTTGCTTTTCTAAAATTGTAAACCTTAGCTTTAGTCATTACTTTTGGGGATTTAAAAAACACTTCAAATGAGACCATGTTGTGGTCTGAGTTTGCCAGTGGTTCTCTGACCTCTGTTTTAGTTATTCTGTCTTTGTTATTTGAAAAGACTAAATCAAGGCATGCCTCCCCTCTAGTCGGTGCCTTGACAAATTGTGTTAGGAAGCAGTCATTTGTCATTTCCACCATTTCTATTTCATCCTTCGTGCTACCCATCGGGTTTTCCCATTTTATATGGGGGAAGTTGAAATCCCCCATTAGTATGGCTTCTCCTTTGCTACACGCATTTCTAATGTCATTGTATAACAGATTATTTTGCTCACCGTCTGAATCTGGCGGTCTATAGCATGCTCCTATTATTATGCCCTTTGAATTTTTGTCCGTTATTCTGACCCATATTGATTCGGCTTTATTTTCTTTGTCCAGGTTTAACACCTGGGCTTCAAGACTGTTTCTTATGTATAGCGCTACCCCTCCTCCTCTTCTGTCCTGCCTGTCTTTCATATACAGTGTATACCCACAAATATTATATTCGTCCCCATCACTCTCAGACAACCAAGTTTCTGTAACACCTATCACATCATAGTTACTTGTTAGAGCAGTAGCTTCAAGTTCTAGAATTTTGTTTCTGATACTTCTAGCATTTAGATAAATACATTTAATCGTTGTCTTACCTGAGTTGTTGTTCTTGTTTTGATGCGGTCTCCCTTCTGTTTTTTTGTTGATATCTCCACCCTTCCTTTCTAGTTTAAATGCTTCTGAACCTGCTCGAGGATCTTTTCTCCAAGTAGACTGGTTCCCTTGTTATTTAAGTGCAGTCCGTCCCGTCTATACAGATAGTCCTTGTTGTAGAATGTGGTCCAATGATCAAGATAGGTGAAGCCTTCCCGTGTGCACCACGTCATCAGCCATGCGTTTTGATTAATTATTTCCAGCTGTCCATATGGTCCTTTGCAAGGTGCCGGGAGTATACCAGAAAATACCACAGTTTTGGTTTTCTTTTTTAATTTCGTTCCTAACTTTCTGAATTTGCTTTGCAGGTATTTTGTTCTGTCTCTTCCAATGTTGTTTGTACTGATGTGGACAACTACTACCGGGTCGTCTCCTGTTCGTTCTAGGAGCCTGTCCACGTTCTCAGTGATGTGCTTGACCGAGGCTCCCGGAAGGCAGCACACTGTTGTAGTAAGGGGGTCCAAACTGCGAATTGAACTTGCTGTGTTTCTCAATATGGAGTCCCCAACAATCATGACCTCCCTTCTTTTTGCTGTCTGGTCACCACTGTCAATAGGGTCCTGGATCCTTTCGTTCTCTTGTTGTTGGTTCTGCTCATCAAAATTCTGAAGTGACTCAAATTTGTTGGTTGTTTTGATTTCTGGTGGTTGTGTTTGACGAAGTTTCTTTTTTTCCCTGCTTCTGCCTACCTGAACCCAGCTGTTCTGACCTTCTATCTCCCTGGTGGCTTTCAGTCTGTTAGGAGTGATGCAGACTTCCATGAATTGTGGGTGTGCCACTTCCTCCAGATCCTGTTGCTGTCATACTTCTTCCAGCTCCATTTTTAGCATACTTACTAGTTTATGCAAGTCATGGATCGCGCTGCATTTTACGCACACTTGGTTTAGCTCCGCTGGGTTTTCTCGGATTTCCCACATCAAGCAGGTGTCACAGATTACTGGCTTGAAGACCATGTTGAGGTTTTTTTTTTTTTTTTTTTTTGAAGTTTAGTTTCTTCTACAGCTGTCAGCCTGCTTTCAAACTGCTTCTAAACTGCTCTGTACTTTTCCACGCCTGCACTTCTCCCACTCGCTGTCACTTCCACTCTCTGTCGCTGGGAAGACTGCCTCGTTTAACTGCGTTGTTCTGCTGTGCTGTTGGCGCCTGTTTGTAGTCAGTGCTGGAATGGTAGTGTGCGCTGAGTTAACGCAGTCCTTTTACAATCCTTAGTCTACACGTCACAAACCTGGTTTTGTGCTTGAGGCATACCTTCAAATATACCAGGATCATGCATATTGTCGGCCACTCACCCCATATTGCGCGATGCATGGATTTTATTTCTGCACAGAATGGATTGTGATGCGCAAAAGGACGTTTCAAATATGGCAACTTGGCACAATTTCGGCACAACGGCCATTTGAGACTCACATACCCCTCTGCGCGGTGCGCAAACCTTTCGAATATCGGACCCTGTATATCATGTATTATGCATTTCTCTGTATTTGAAGTATTATGGACTTTCTTGAATTTGCTGCATCTTGTAAAGCACTTTGTGATGGTGGTCCACTGTGAAAGGTGCTATATGAAATAAAGATTGATATATTGATTGACTGTATTGCAATATTTAATCACACTATAGTCCACACTACATACAGGTAGTCTGCTGTAGGATAGACAACTGAAGGCCATCAGAAAACCTATAGCTGGTAAAACAAAGTCTGTTAATGGCTAGTAAACTGAGTAATCACTTCACTTTGGTTTGTGTTGTAAAAAGAAAAAAAATAGCAAGCAACAGGAAAACAGTTATACCTTCAAGGTCTTCTGTTTCTCAGTCGGCAAAATACTTGTTTGGTGTTTTAACTAGTATGAACACTCATAAATAAGTACGCTTTGTTGTGGTAAAATACCTCTAACTACAGTATGTTAAACAAATGAACAGATATCTTGAAAGATATGTGAAGGAATTGTGCTATCAGTAAATGTGATTTCAAGAGTATATCTGCTATGCACAGATAAAAAAAAATCTAGCTTTAAATAATAGATAAGTGTTCATCACTTACTTGCAAACCCTTCTCACTGTGAAGCACTGGTGGTTTATTAAAAAACGTGTAGGAGGACTGGGTCAATGCTTTGAAACGAAAGGCCCCGTGCACTTATGATATCTTTTAAAGGAATCCTTTGTTGTTGTACCACCAGAAAACAATTTTCCATGAAGTCTTCTAGGCCTCACGTCAGCAATTATTAACACTCCTTTTCTTTTAAGGATCCCCTGAGGTCTCTGAAGACGGCCCATAAACCTTCACCGGTTTTTAAAAGATTTCCTTTTTATGTCTGCATAACTAGCACACATGAAAGTTAAGGGTCATGGGTCTAAAGAAGGCTTGCAGTCATATTTATAAACCTTCAACTCTGCCTAAAGGGTGACTTTCATCAAGGACCTTGTGTTACTGAAGAGCCTCCTCTTTTTTTCCACAAAGAATCCATATTATTTGTTCTATTTTTGTCCATTCTGAATATCAAGTTATTGAACTCTAATGCATTTCTACATTTCTCTCCTGTTTGGGTTTATGCAACCAGTAGGCTATTGTGTGTTGGTTTGGCACCACATACATGTGGCCTAGTAGGTCAGAATAGGCTGCATAGAGGGATTTACATGGGTAAAATAAAGCCTGTAACTTTGCTATATGAATTTCTGCTATAAATTGGATTGAAACCATATATTAAGTCAAATATGGGAATGCATGTCTTACAGTCACTATCTCTCTTTCTCTCTCTGTCTCTCAATTAGTTTGTAGAGAGCCTACAAACTAATTGTAGTTGTAATTATGTTCAGAGTAAAACATAATGTATACAACATTAATATTTAAACAAAAAATATATTAGCAACAAAACAATTAAACTCATTTCCAGTATTCATTTCTGACGATTTATGGTTATTTAAATTGATCTGGTTTCAATTTTTATAATCAGGATTCTACAACTCTGCTTCTGCTGAGGCATATAGCAAACACAATCGGTCAGCACTTGACATTCACTCCTAATGCTCAAGGTTTATAGAGTGAATTAAAGTTCAGCTGAGCTGAACATTCTCACAACACATAGGGAGATCCACTAATGACTCCATCTCCACAGACTGAGTTCAGATCAGTGACAGCTGCCACTTGATTAATGATGTGCACAAAGCAGTCGGTCAGTGGAATTGTCAACCTTCTCCCTCAGTACACCTGCCTTCACCTCATAATTAGTCATAGTCATTCAGAGGCATTGCCTGATGTCAGCAGGCAGGATCCATGTTACGTGTATGTGTACATTTGCGTTTCACCAGAAGGTTATACTTGTTGGCTTTAGTAGAAGCCACTATACAGCAGCTTTAAGGCACATAAAGAATGAAAACGATAGTCGAGTGTGTTATAAAAAAATAAATGCTAACTTTTGCATTCGCTATGCTCAGCAGCTGTTATTTTTTTTTTTGCCCCTCCACCATTTTTTTCAACATAGTGGCCTGTGCCAGGGGCATTCGGTCCATTTGTTGGAATGATTTTGTTAAAGGGAAGCTATTTCAGTAGTAACCTAAGGAAATGTGACATACATTATGTATATAATCAGTTTCTGTGTTGATGCTCCTGGAGCCAGGGATTATCAGCAACCTTCAATAATCTCCTTCCAAATCAGGCAGTGTCATTATTCAATATGAACAGAGACGCAGGACAGAATATCTGAATATTTCAATGATGTTTTGAAAATCCATACACATTCTATCTGTTTGTTACATAGGAATCAGGGGAAGGAGTAAGTAGAAAGAGATCAATTTCAGCGGTTAATGTCTTAAAATGCTCAATGGGATGATTCACAGTAACAGTGGAATGGACAAAGAATGCCTAGCAGGCCAGTGAGTTAAACAAAAATGTATAAGACATAACACAATAAAGTGCTGGAGGGAGGAAAATATCTTTTTAGAATCTATGTTTTTCACTGTGCAGCTTTTGTCACGAAGAATCTGAAGAACAACACAACTCATTGTGGGATAATGGTTTACAACAGTGAAACAAGTAAATACCAACAAATGCAAATAATATAAGCAAAGCAACAGGGCAGTGACGGGGAAATTTGGGTTCTTTGGTTGTTTTGCACTACCACAATATAATTGTTTAATTGTGTAATTGTATAATTGTTCTATTGTTTTATTGAGCCGGGATCCAAATCACCTGGCTCTAATTCAGTTAAGTATGCCTGCCTGTAATTAGCAGGCAGGGATATAAGCAGGGCTGAAATGTTTGGTTTCCGTCTGCATTAAGGCTAAGGCTAAGGCCTGAAGGAAGCCTGAAGGAAGCCTGGGTGGTCAGACCTGAAAGGTACTGTGTTTAAATGCTTGAATAGAAGTGTTTGGGTGACTGGTAAACGGTTTAGCCATGCAGCTGGTAGGTTAAGGAATTGCACAGTTTAGTTAGTACTCCTGGGTGGAGTTAGGTTTTGTTTTGTTCATTTCTTTTTTGTGTAAATAAATAAATATACACGCACCGCCCTGTTAAAAACCCACCTGTGGTCTGAGTGCTGTTCCTTTTAAAAGAAAAGGTCCTGTAAGTGGCAAACTTACCTTGGTTTGTCACACCAAATAAAACAAATCCAAACTTCCATGCAAACTTTCATTATAGATTTAAAAGTACAACTGCTATGCAATTTTAATACCAGTGTATTAAGACAACCATCAGTGTCAGCACAATGGCTTTGAGACCAATATTCCACACTGCTACTTGTGTCATACTGTGGTAGCACACTGCACAACATCATAGTTAATACAGTGCTCAAGGTTGGCTCAGTTTATTGGAGCACAGACTTTCATTTATTATGTAATACAAGCACAAAACATGTAAATATTTGAGTACAAACCTGCAACCATTCAGTTAAACTGACAACGTGCAATTATAGCCATGCATAACAGTAGGCCCTGGTGAAACGTGCATCACAGTTAAACTAGATGTAATTCATATGCAATGTTTTATTTCAAACATTGCACATCTCATGATATCACAGTAACAATGTTACCGCAATACTTAGATAATGGTTGCTTAATTGATCAAAATCACAGAGGAAGTGATAAACTTGAAGTGATAAATTGATCACTTGGATTGTAATTCAAGTCTTTGATCCTGTAGTCAGTCAATCAATCAATATTTATTTTATATAGTGCCTTTCATAGTGGACCACCATCACAAAGCACTTTACAAGATAGTGAGGAATAATGCATAATACATTAAATACAATGAAACACAGGGCATAGTACATTAAATACAACACAAAAAAACAATGCAAACACATTAAATATCGGCATAATACAGTAAATAAAAGGCTAGGATGTGACTTCTAAACATTGTGGATGTGTGTGTCAAGCAGAATCATACAGATAAGATGGAGTAAAAAACCTGAACTAGCAATTTAGACAACAGCTAATAACAGGTACCAGGCTTAGAGAGAATTAAAAGCAAAAGAGAACAAGTGGGTCTTGAGAGTTGATTTGAAGCGAGCAACTGTGGGAGCTGCACGCACTAAAACTGGGAGAGAGTTCCAGAGAGTCGGGGCCATGAATCTAAGAGCACTCTCTGAGTGTGGCGCGCGTTTGCTTTGGTATAACCAGCAGGCCTAAGTCAGAGGACCTCAGCCTGCGTGCAGGGACATAGCGGGTCAGCAGGTTGGAGGAATGCTCTGGATCTGTGTGATGGAGGGCTTTGTAGGCAAGCAGTAAACTGGGTCAATTTCACAGCGTATACAGCTACACATGTTAATTTTCTATAGCTTTCATTGCAGCATTACAAGGCAGAAACAAAAATGTAGGTTTTACATACCTTTAGAAAATAATGTTTAAAGTTCAAAAAGACTGTCTCTTTGTGTGCTTCTGCTGTGATACAGTTTGCAGTTATTCTTACTTTTTATCACAGTTTGTTTTACAACTGGAATCTATTATTGTGCTTATTTTAGCTGCTTTGCATTTTTTTTTAATATAGTTGCAATGTGGCAATATGTTGAGTTTAGATGTCAACAGCTACATTGCAAAGTAAGGCAGCGAAGCTAGTTCAACAGCATTCATGCAGCCGTAAAAACATATAGATTTTTTTGTTAAGGTGCAATTTAGAGTTGGTAAAGTTAAATGCCCTCTATTAAAAAATTATGGACACCACATGTACCCTTTGTGCCTTAATCCCAGATTTATTAAAAAAAAAGTTACTTTTGCACCCAATTTATGAATGAATTATGTTATTAGTTAAATGTTATGTTGGGTACTATGTGGCAATAAGGCTTTTAGAAGAAAAAAAAAATTCTATTCAAATCTCTTTTTTTTTTTCCCAGAAGAGACACAAACCTAAAGAAAACACACTTTTGCCTTACTAATACTATGCTTGCTCTTAAAAAACAAAAACAAACAAACAAACAAACAAAAAAAACATAGTGAATAGAAAGACATTAAATATGAATGTGATTTTCATATTGCAGAAAGAAAAGAATGAAGATTTTGACCTCCTTATAGTATAATACACTTTCACAAAGCAAGTCCCAGATATCTGGAATGAGAAATGCATTACTGTCGTTCCAATTACATTTTCTAAAGAAGATGGGCTTCTTCTTATCAGAAGAATAAAACAAATTGACTATAAGCAAGCAATATGTAAACTCTGTTTTATTAAAGAAGCACACACACAAATACAAGGACAACAAGATGAAACAATGCTTCAGGGGCAAAGATCGCTATCTGATTCAAAAAAGATTATTAACCGAAATGAAAAGAACAAAGGAAAATACAGAAAAATAATATTTTAAATTGCATTATTTTATGTTAATAGAGATATGCCTAGGGCCAGCTCCAGAAATAATTACTAGAGTGGGAGTGGAGCCAAGGAGCACATTCGATGTTTCTAAACAGACAATACAGAGCAACCTGTTTTTTTTCTTTTGTAGCAGTCGTTATCTCTGAAATCATCATTATTACCAAGCTGTAATATAAATACCCACATTGCTAATGTAGCTGATCATGTATATTGTCCTGTATTCTTGTGAGTGTTTTATATGAGAAATAACTTTGATTAACACATGCAAAGTTATGCCACACAATGTACACACAACAAATAAATACACAGCATTTGTTTTACAAGTTAATTCATTATATGATCTTATTAAACCAAAATTAAATGAAGAACAAAACGTATCTGTTGTGTTAATGCTACCTTCATGCTGTCCTTTTGGAAGGAAAAAAAATAACCAATATTCTTTGTTTCTGCATTTTCAATCAAGATGCTACGGCTGATGCCACTAGTTTTTAATAACCTAATCCTGTAACTTTAAAATAAACATATGCTCAGGAACTTAATGTGAAGGGTACACCCATTTCTCCATAGATAGTTTATGAATTTGCTCCTTCTGTATGTTATTTGAGAGACAACAACAATGGTTAGCTCCAATGGGATGTCATTTGTGGGTGCATTTCCCCAGAGAAAATATTTGTTCAAATGGCTCTGAGGGAGGTTAAACGATTCTTGTTTTGTTCCTCAAAGGCTACACAGTTGAGATTCTGTTTCCTATGGGTCAAAAACAGTAGTTTCTGATCCTTGCAATGAGAAATTGACAGAATTCAGTTTATCAAAAATATCTGTTCTGCTTTGTTAAAATCGTTATCTAACAAAAATTTGAACTTCGTTTCCCCCTGGATAATGAATGTTATTTACTTTTGGCTTCTGTCCCAGTCACGTCACAAAATGAAGTGTGTGTGTTGATAATAGGATAATATTCTTATTATATTTATTTTCCCAAATGTACAGTATATGCAGGCCACTCCAGAGCAAATATGCAGCATACAATTAGATTCAATTAGATTAATATATTTAATTTACAACTTTAGTTTGGGACGATGGACAAACCACCACACAATTATCACTTCATTTAATTGAATCATATAATCGAATTAATCCAAATTGAATAATTAGTATAAATAACTGCATTTCACATTTGTTCTTTTGCAGCCCAACACCTTCCCCTAGCTCCTGCTTTAGAATCCTAAGTATAGCTCTATGGGGGATCTGCCTCATCCTACTGCCAGGTAGAGGGTTTTCGATCCAAGTAGGTGTTATGCCAAATTGTTTGTTCATGTTCATTGCTGTGTATACCTCATCAATGAAGTCATTCCTACGCATACCTCATCAATAAGATTTGTTAAATCATCTAAATCATTGCATTGTGGGGTTTGTCATGAACTACTCAACTGTATATTACTGTATTTCGTTTTTTGTTTTAAATTCAAATGTGTATTATTAACATATAACCTACATTGAAGACCCAGTATCATGTCCATATAAGTTATACAAGAATACCTATAAGATGTATTGGACCTTGCCGTGCTGTTTCCTATCTTTCTGGACCACTTGATTTAACTTTTAGTACTTTTTTGGCATTATAGTCTGCTTTGGACAACTCTGATGTATCCGGAAGCTTGGTGGTATGTTTACATTTTTGACAGCAGTCCAGGAATTGGTGTTTTCATTCTTTACAGTCAGCACCATAAAAGTCAGTAGATGTACATATTTTTCTCAGTCGAGCCCTGAGCTAAGTTACAGATAGTAGCTGCTCAAGTTGCTAGGATACGGTCTGCCTGGCATGCAGCAGTGTCATTTGGGATGAATTAACTCAATGGCCTATCAGTTTTAGACAGATTTCATTTTTGTATTTTAGACACTTAACAGGTAATTTTAAAATTTCTGTAAAATGCAGACTACAATAGTAATTGTATACCGTAAATTAAATATCATGGCAACTCTGGTTGTGAGCAGAGGTCAGAACCAGTGTTTGGTTGTCATCTCGTCCCCTTTTCCGAATCAGAAGCTTGGTCATCCTGAACTGTCATTCTAGCATTTTGAGTAGGCTATTTATCATTTATGATTTTTTAATTTTTTTTTTTTGTTATGACAACGTTACTGTATCAACCAACTCTGAAAAACGTCCCCAAATATATTTCTATACATCATGGCAACAAGAAATAAGAGAACAAACTTTCACTTTATTTTTTTTACTGTGTAAAAAAAACAAACAAAAAAAAAAAAAAACAATGTGCACTAGGACATTGGGTAAAATTAGAAGTACCCGGTACCAGAAAGATGTACTTTAAGATGATTTGAAAATGCAAGTGGTGAGACCTGTGCTTAGTTGGGTAAATGTTGACATTTTCAATAAGTCAGTATAAACACTGATTTACGATGCATGACAACACTGGCGTAACAGGACACGTGCATGAAGTATGAGCAGAGCCCCACCTCAATTAACATACACCGAGGTCCGAGAGTTGAACCCTGAAATAGTTGTGTTGTGAACGTTGCTGAAGGTGTTAGGGGTTGACTTGATCAACCTACTGTCTACCCCACCAGGATAACTAGCAGGATTTTATTGGAGTATTTAACTGCATCGGGGAATCGCTTTGCATTGCAACCCACTATTAGTGGCTATCCTGGGATTGCCCATAAACTACGCTGGTTAAATGGGTTATTGGGAATAGCAGGTAGTTACCCTTTCACTCCCAGTCTGTTAGTCCTGATTAAATGAAATTAGAGAAGCAGCAGGATAATAAGATTATTGTAGTCATCACTTCTGGCAGCCTTCCTCAATAAATGTATCTGACCTTTGCTACACTTCATTATCCAGATATTGATAGATTACTTTCACTGACAAAATATATCTGTAGTTCTGTGAAGTTTTTTTTTTTTTTTTCCCTGCTAGGCTATATGATATGTTGTTTTGTTCTTCAATTATATTATCTTAACTCAAAATGTCATTTTTTTTCTAAATGATGGTAAAATAAATATCCATCATTTAAATAACTTAATCTGAAATTATACAGTAATCGTAAAAATTCAGGTAATCGCATGTTTCAACTGAATTGATTGAAACTTTAACCTAGACAGGGGAAGGGAGGGGTGAAAAAATATTACAAGGAAAAAAAAGTGAATTGCAACTGCATTTAATGTATAGTATGTGTCACTTGGTAACTTGGCATGTGTATACATTTATTAAGCTCCATTTGGCACAATAAATAAATAAAATAAAATAGAAATACATGTCCTTGTATTTATGTATTATTTGGAATTCAGGTATTGTTGTCATGGTAGCAATCACACTGTGAAAGAAATGGTGTGCACCCAGGTATGACTGCCACCTTGATTTGCCCAATCACCGTATCTCAATCCTGGCACCATGGGAGCTGACTTCACCAGAGCTTTTGACGAAACAGCTAAGATACAAAATTGTTTTGAAAATCATACTTTACAAACAAGTAAACTAAAATAAAATCCCTCTATGCAAACTCAAATGTTAAAGTCTCTATGTCACAAGTCTGTGATGAAAAATAGAGTAAACTGCACACGTCTAATATATAATTCCATGTAAGGTGATTTACATTTTGAATGGCTGCAGATGAATGAATGTATTTTTAAAAGCTGTCCTTTTCTGATTAATAGTTAATGACTAGAAGCATGATTGTGTAAGAAATAACAGAGCATTCAAGATTAATGCATTCATGTTAAAGAAAGAAAACAGAGACTTTAAATACAAAAAACAGAAGGTTTGATTTTCTTTTTAAATTGCATTTCTGACTCTGACTTTTATAATAAGCAAATCAAAGCACTGGTTATCATACATCTGGCTACAGGAAAGGTGAACTTTCCTAAAGGGCAATATTAATATTGAAGCTGCTTCATTTTGAAAGCTGTGCTAGAATTCAAATTGTTTATAGTGAAATACCTCAAGTCAGTCTAAAAAGCATACTATATATATATACACACACACACACACACACACACACAGTGTTTTTGGTACTGGATGTGTCAGATACATTACACAAATAATCTCAATTTAGATTCAGTGTCAAATTGGCACAACTGAGATCAGGACAGCCACTGACCCAGCTGCTGTATTATATTGATATATATATATATATATATATAATATATATATATATATATATATAATATAGACACAACACAATTAAGATACTTGCTGGCTCCAGGGAAACCTCCCCAGGCAACAGCATAAAATCCTAAAAAAACATCATGTTCTCCTTTAAAAAGAGATTTTAACCAAATAAAAGGATCATAAAATGTAAATAAAAACAAAAAAAACCTATATTAAAAAAATCTAAACAGTGCTTTTCCTGTAAAAACAGATTAAACCCAAAGTAAAAGCACTGTAAAACAATAAAATCAAATACAATTAAAACTACAAGTTAGACAGAAGCTCTCCCTCCTCACTCAATAAGCACAAGCCGTCTCCCACACATCACCTCCTCTGAAAGCCCTCCAGGTTACTGACTATTTTAAAATAATTAAAATCCACCATTACCTGGCTAACTAATAAAATACGAAAGTCTGACAACATCAAGTAAAAACAAATTCTGATCTAGCCCCATTCCCCCTACTCTTCTCAAAAAAATAAAAGGCTATCTCTCTCCAGTGAGCACCTTCCTCAGCATATAGGAGCCTTTTTACTAACTGCAGTCTGAGGGCTGCCACCCTGCTGGCAATGCTGACCAGGCCTTGCCCCCCCTTCATCCGTGGGGAGGTACAGAACTGCTGGCCTCAGCCAGTGTCTCCCGCTCCAGAAGAAATCCAGCAGTATTTTCTGAATCTCCACTACCATTCCCCCCCCCCCCCCCCCCCCCAACCACCTGACAGGAAGGTGTTGCATTTTGCCCAGTTTATCTGTGCTGACGATGCTCTCTGAAACACTGCCAAGCTCTCTTTCAGGGCCTGGACGTCCCCATCACTGCAAACAATCACGTTCACATCATCAACGTAGGCTGATACTTTCACAGAGACAGGGATGGGTGAGGTAGGCACCACCCAGCCAGACAACCTGCTCCTCAGAAGATGCAACAGTGGCTCTATAGACAACAAGTACAGCATGCCAGACAGAGAGCGGCCCTGTCTAATGCCCCTGCTCACCGAAAAAGGTTTGCTCAACCCATTATTAATCTTTAAAACACTAAAAACATTACAATATAAAAGCTCTATGTAAGAGACAAAAACAGGGCCAAACCCGAAGGCTTCCAGCATGTGATCACTGCCCTGCGGCAGCTGAGAGGCAGTTCTTTTTTCTCCAGACTCTCGTTTAGCACCTGGAAGAAGTCCTCCCCAATCACCGGCCAGAAATGTTTGAAAAACTCAGCGGGGAGGCAATCTATCCCAGGCGCCTTCCCACTGGAGAGCTGTGTTATTGCAGTAGTCAGTTGCTTGAAGGAGAGCTCTGTATCCAGTCCACTCTGCTCCTCCTCACTCAGGCTGGATAGATCCTGGAGCAGGATCTCTGTGTCTTCAGGATCACACTGTTATTTTGTGAACAGCTGCTTGTAGAACTGCACAGCCGCCTCACTGATCTCCTCTCTGCTGTGTAGTTCTCTGCTGCAGGGTGTCCGTACACACCTCAACTGCTGGCTACATGCTCTCTTCTTCTCCAGGCCAAAGAAGGTAGTGAGAGCGTCCATATCCCTCAGCTCCATGAAGCGAGAACCCACCAACGCCCCCTTCGCCTTCTCCTCCAGCAAGCTGCCCAACACATTTCCATGCCAGCAAGTCAATACCCCCCCCAACAAAGACTTAACACTATGACCAACAAATATGAACCAACAAACATAAAACACAGAATACATGTGTGTATGTGTATATATATATATATATATATATATATATATATAAAATAAATTGCAAAAGCTTACTCTCCTGAATCGCAACTCTTGAGCTCCACTCACCACCTGGCGCCTCCCACAATCCGAGAGAGAGAGAGAGAGAGAGAGAGATCTGTAAGGTCTTTCATTGGATGAAGACAATACAAAATGTACTCCAGTTACATTGAAGTAAAGAACACTTATTTCAAAGGACTGTTAGATGTTTAAATCAAATGTTTGCACATTTTCTGTCAATGTAGTATTTTTCTACAGTCAACATGCCTGCCATAGGGGGGCACTAGTAAAAAAAGTGTAGCATCCACTGAGTCAAAGCAATTGTGAGGCTATAAGTTAAGGTATACTTGCTAGCCTTTTTAAATTGTGCTTTATTTTTATACTTCTCACAGGTTTAACTTTTTAAGCTTGTTTACATTGTTAATAGTAAGATAGTACATAGTAGCATTTTATAAACTAGTATAATACTATTCAACATTAAATCATTTGCCAATATATTATTTAAACATCATTTACAAAAAGCTGTAGTTTACCAAAGCATAAATTAATTTAGCGTAGGTGAATAATGCTAGATGTGGCAACACATGTCAGGCATTTCTGCAAATGTAATAATTTGTAGGGGCATTGTGGTCCTTGTGTCCCAAAGGTATTTCCATTCCTTACTTCGCTAGGACCAATTAATGGACAACTCGGGGCCAGTGATGTCCACACTGTCTAAACAAAACAATGTTATGTTTCAGTACGTTAGTCACTATGGAATTGATAAACAAGTATAGCTAATTAGCATTGCTTTGTGATGCTTGTGAACAATGCTGTTTTTAAACCATGTGGCATGTGTTGCATTTGTTCAAGCAAGCTGTCTTTTTTTTTTTTTACCTTAAACACAATGATCTAAAGCAGATGTTTCAAACTGAATTTTATGAAGGCTAATAATGAAATTAAAAAATTGTACGTCTCAACTTTTTTACAACTCTCACAGGGTTACAAGGCTGATATTAGCTTATATTAGCTGACTGATGCTGGTCAGGATGTTTGGTCCCAGCGGTGGACTTTGGTTTCAGTTTGTTTAAGGAGCTCCTATGACAGCTGATCTATCTTGCATATAAATACGTATTCCTTTACAGAAAAATCTGGAAAGCACCATAATACCAGTGTAATTATTATTATTATCATTATTATTATTACTATTATTATTATTGTTATTATTTGTTTATTTAGCAGACCCCTTTATCCAAGACGATTTACAGAGACTAGGGTGTGTGAACTGTGCATCAGCTGCAGAGTCACTTACAACAATGTCTCACCCGAAAGACGGAGCACAAGGAGGTTAAGTGACTTACTCAGGGTCTCACAATGAGTCAGCGGGGACCTTATGGTTACAAACCCTTTTCTTTACCACTGGACCACACCACCTCCTATGCAGGTGAAAAACCTTACAGCAATAGGCGCATATGCACAGGTAGCTGTCAATTAACTTACATTGTTGCAACAGCTTATTTTGTTTTACTCAATTGTATGTTAATATGTTTACCTATTTTTTTTTTTAACCTATTTTGGTTGACTCTGTATACATTATTTCTAATCATGAATACAGAACTATTAGGAAAATAAATATGTGCAAACATACAGTACCAACATACATGCCAAAAATGTTGTTTTTTATTGAATGTTTGGATAAAAAATAAATAAATAAAAATACATTTTAAAAAGGCTCTTGGTAAAAAAAAAAGATAATTATTAATCTGCCACTGTGACAAGTAGGCTGTAGTGGTGACATCAGAAGCGTGCATCTATATATACTGTTGTGCCGGGATTCAATTACTAATTAATTATTCACTTGAATCCCAACACGTGAAGTAATTTGTGCAACCCTGTGCTCACATACTATGAAATACTTTAAATCCCTGTGCCTAAATACAACTATATATTTGAAATCACTCGTGCTACACAGACCCGTTTATATCCTGTGCACCAATATCTATACACCAACATTAACACACCGCATACAACATATAAAACAAAATACACACAGGAGCAAGACCCATTGCCACAGTCACTCATAATAAATGTAGGCTACATATGGGTGACCTGAAGTATGATAAAGGAATAACATTATATGCTACATCAAATTGTTTTTGTCCTCTTGCAATAAAGCCTACAGGTAAACTGCACTTCACTGTATGAACACATTCCATATTTCTCTTGCTAAATCTGTTACATGTGGAAAAAGTGCACACGTTTTATGTGGTATTATTTCATCTTTGGACAAACAACTGAAGAGACTGAAGGTCAAGAGAATGATTTAGATCAGCTGGAAGTAAAAACACATTTTACCTCCCTGTCAGCACCAGTCACCACTGCACAATTTCTCAGACCTTTTCAGATATTACAGAAACTTGGCAAATACAAACCCTTTTTTTCTAAATGTACAAAAATGAATAAACTGCATGAAAAAGAAATGGACAGGATGCAAAAAAAAAAAAAAAATCCTAATATTTAAAAAGAAACACCATTTTATCCAATTTGAATTTTATTTTCTGTCTTTTCTGACTCTACTTGAGTGTGCTGGAGGCCTGGCCTTGTTTTCAAAGCTGTGCCGCTCTGCCCTGTGATGGGTGTGATTGACAATTACACAGAGCTTGCAGAAATAGGCAGGCACAAAGGGTTCTGAGGCCACTGATGCAAGCATGTGGAAATGTAGCTTAAGTCTTGGACCCAAAAGCCACTGCACCCACATCCACCCTGGTTATAACGCAGGAGATGCAACTTGTGTTAAATGAATCAGTCCTGTGAGGGTAACCCAAGTAACATAAAAGTATGTGCTACATATTACTGTTACAATTTTGCTTCTAACCCTTCTAGAATAGAATATAAGAACAACATGTATGTAATACCTGTACACTGTACAAAGGATGCTATGAGTTTTAAGAGATTCACAATTTCCTTTGTTGACTCTACCAATGACAAAATCCATTTTGAGAAATACAAAACCACATGGGTGATTCCAATAAACTAAATTTTTATTGAATTTCAAAGGTATTGCATAATGTTTTACAAAACCCATTTGTCTATATGTATTATAATTAACGGTGCTGCAAAGAAATCCAATGATCTTTCATTACAGAGGTAAGTGATAAAGGCCCATAAAAAACACAAATAAAGATGCTCTGCCAAGCGTTATTAAACAATGAAACTGATATAAAATTACAACATTTAGCAAGATGAAGGGATTAATGTCACAGTGTCACATGTTTCTCATACAAACTAAACAATCTAGACTAGCTGAAGCGTAGGATCTATAAAAACACTGAAATGAATAGCTATGCATAAGGAGAACTGACTTCTATTTATATACTTGAAACATGTCTAATATCAGCAAGACGAGGAACGCTTCAGATGGATACATTTTCATTGAATGTAATTTGATATACTCTACACCAAGAATATGAATTTCACCACAAAAAGCATTCTACAGTTTTAAGTATACTTTGACATTTACTTTCAATGCAACAACACAGTACACATGGCATCAAGGGTCCGTTGGCAGCATTGCAACTGTCTCCAAACCAAATGACTGATTCAGCTGAATGAAACTCAACTGAATTTAAAATGAAGATCATTGACCTTAAAACAAGAAAAGACTAAATCATTTGTTATGTAATAATTAACTGGAGGATACTTGGAGTATTATCAGTCTCCCTTGCTAGTAGCATACCATCTTTGACTGTCTCAGAGTTTATCCATTTGGGAGACTTATTTTGCTTGTACACTTAATGGCAACAACTTTTAGCAACCCAAAGTGTCATGTTTTCTTCCCATGCTGCCCTATATTGTCATACACTAAACATTTTTTTTAATGAAATGCGTAACAAAAAGTGTTGCAATCAACAGGGGTGTTCCAGTCCATTTGGGTTTGATAAACAGCATACTGTACTATTCACATTACATCATATGGTACAACATTCTTCATATCACCAGTACAAGAACGCAAAGAAATCTTCTTCCAAAATCCATTGCTTGTGTATAAGACACAGACACATATTAATACAAAATATATTTGTAATAGACTTTCCTTTTAATCAAGTGTGTTAATAGAATCACTGCTTCTAGCCATCTCAACAGTTTGGGAATTTAGTTCAATTTTTGTCTTGTCTGACCACAAAACCTTTTTGCCTCTCTACCACTTTATCCCTGACTTGTTTTGAAAGCTCCTTGGTCTTCATGGTTGCTTTGTTGGATATAAAGAACAAATCTCCTGTATAAAGTTAATCCATAATGTCTGAATAAAATAAACATCTTAATTGAATATTTGTATCCTAACAGCATGTAGTGACCATTAAATGCCAACAGTACATTATACCAGTAAGGCGTTGCCAGATATTACCAGAAACCCTTCATACTTACGAATTTCAGTCAACTAGCTGTTGGACATTTAAGTGCACAGAAGCCCTCATTTATAAACTTTTTGTTTTGTAAAATTCTTACAGTTTCTTACCTTTGTTTCCTGAAAAAAGGTAGGATTTTGTGTATTTTTAAAAGCCAACGTGGTTCAGTGGTATTTTACCACACGATATGTTAAACACTATGAGCTGGTTTCACAGATACCTGTTAGCATGTCTAACATTACCTAATGTTCCTTTAAAAATGATATTCCAAGAAAGGTGCTAATTAAGTTCTGTGAAACCATCCTTATGATAAATTATTGTAATCAATATAACTACAACCAACATTATCTTATTGAAAATACAATACACTTGTAAAGAAATAAGTAAGAATTACAGTATTATTATTATCATTATTAATATCATTATTATTATTAGTCACAGTCGTTGTAGTAGTAATATTTTTATTAGTATTAATATTAGTAGTAATAGTAGTTGTAGTATTAGCATTATTGTATTGCCTTGTTTTCTGAAACATTATTTATACAGTACACATACTTTTAAAATGTAATTCAAAAACGAATTAATCCATGAAAACTTTTATATTCTTAACCCAAACCAACATTTAGGCAGGGTAGAATGGTTGTATATATACATTAACAGGAGATACAGTATGTAATCCTACATTATCAGTCAGAGACTATGGGGGAATGTATTATGCTTTTATTTCATTTTATTGTGCACTAGTGTAGACCTAGTAAAAATGATAAATGACAGACTGTGTTGCTAGCTGAACAATTTTAAAGTCATTGTCATTGGCTAATAAAACATATTTTATTGAAAGTGAAAAACTGAGTATTTCTCAGGTATATTATCTGTTCTTGAGTGTGATTTCAAATAAGCGAATAATAATAGAATCACTTTCATTGTTACTGATTCACTAATTAGTGGCCTACAGATTATTAAAACTAAAGATGTGCAGATTGAAACACTGTAGAAAAATGTTAATCTTTTAAATGAATATTTAGTTACACATCAGTAAATGAGTTACTAAATTTGTTTTTGTATATCACTCTTATTTTATAATTCAGTTTGTCTTAATTATAAGATAAAAACAATCACCTCCTTCCAAACATATACATTAGAGACACAGTTATTGGGGGCTGGGTAATCAAAGGAACTTATTAATTTCTACACCATTCAGGGAAACTCAGAGACATGTTACAATGTTACTCATTTAACAAAACAAATCTTATAACTGCGACAAGAGCACAAAAAAAATCTCACTCTACACTCATTCTGTCAATTCTTAGACTTACAAACTACATCAAATGCATGCAATGCAATACCATAATGATTATATGCAATACAATTTAATTTTATAAATATTTGGGAGAATTAAACAAGTACAAATTAGAAGTACATATATGCCTACCAAACACTATAACTTCGTTGCATCCAGATACCTTGTTATTGGTGACTCCTTCACAACCATATCATTCAGCTATAGGATGGTGTCGTCAGGTGCAAGGGGTGCAGTGCAATAGAAGTGACTGTCCACACAGTACGTTTCACCAAAAAAACTCAGTGTTTTACTTCAAAACAAATATAAAGAAATAATCCACACCTTTACCAGCAATGGTATCGGGGGGGGGGGGGGGGGGGTACACGGTGGGCTTGCAAACCCCAAAATAATAATAATAATAATAATAATAATAATAATAATAATAATGCCAGTCACAATCCAATCCATCCCACGTCCTCCGTGCACGAAAGTGTGTGTGCTTGATTCCGGGAAAGTGTGGTGAAAAGACGTGGTGTCCGTGCAGGGCAGTGCTCGGGTGATTGCTGGTTTTTCCGTGACAGCTCCACGGTGCTCAATCCTCCACATGTGAACAAAGAACAGACATAAATGTAATATATAAAACACAGGACAGGACAGGACCGCCCCCAGACCAATGTGGGACGCATCAGACCGAAGGATGAACTCTTTGCTGAAATCTGGTGAAATCAGAGCGAGAGCTTGACAGAGTCGCTTCTTAATCATATCAAATGCCTCCTGACACTGCCCTGTCCATTTAACTAATTTTGGAACAGCCTTTTGGGTGAGATCTACCAGGGGGTTGACTATTGTGGCATACTCGGGGATAAAACAGTGATAATAGCCAGCTAACCCCAATAGTGATCTCACCTGTGACTTGGTTCTCGGGATCACTGTCTCCACCAGCACCTGGACTTTGGAAGCGATCGGCTTTATCCGGCCATTACCCATAATTTAGCCAAGATATTGACCTTATGAAAATCCATACAGAATTGAGTGGAACTGTACTTCTTGCCCACCATCAGGATAGGCCTGCACCACTCGCTCCAAGAAGGTTCAATGACTCAGAGCCCGAGCATCTCCACCTCCTTGCAAACGGGACCCCTGCGACTCTCTGGGATCTGGTACGGTCTCTCCCGGACCCGGACACCTGGTGGAGTAACAACAGCATGTGAAATAACATTAGTTCTGCCGGGCAGGCCAGAAAAGACATCATTAAACCTTTCCACCAACTGGCAGAGCTCGCATTTCTGATCCGGAAATAACTGTTCCTCCATTGGAATGTCAGTTGTAGTTAGTGGATTGACAGTGGGCCAAAATCCTCTTCTAAACTGTCACATGCTATAAATAAGGCCTCTCTTTCACGCCAGGGTTTTAGAAAATTAATGTGATAAATTTCAGTCTTATTTCAGCGATCGGGTTGTCTAATTTCATAATTCACATTACCAATTCCCTGTATTACCTCATATGGCCCCTGCCACTTAGCATAGAACTTAGACTCAGAACTAAGTCATAGAACTGTAGGAAGTAGCAACAGTACTTTATCACCTGGCCGAAAAGTCAGAATTCATGCTTGTTTGTTGTACTGCTGCTCCTGGCGATGCTGAGCTAGTTTTAGATTTTCTTGCGCCAAACGACCAACCAATGCTAGGCGGTCTTTTAACATGATTACATACTTGACTATGTTTTTAGAAGTTTTTGTTTGCTCCTCCCACCTTTTTTTCACAAGATCGAGGATACCCTGTGGTTGTCTCCCATACAGCAGCTCAAAGGGAGAGAACCCGGTTGAGCTCTGAGGCACCTCTCTCACTGCAAACATCAGGTAGGGGAGGAGTTTAGCCCAATGTTTCTGCTCTTGGTTGACAAACCGCTTCAGCATCTGTTTTAAAGTTTGATTAAACGTTCCACCAAACCGTCCGTCTGTGGGTGATAAACAGAGGTTCGAATGGACTTAATTTGCAACAATTTATATAATTCTTTCAAATATTGTGATATGAAGTTAGTTCCAAGATCAGTGAGGATTTCATTTGGACTCCCTCTCTCGCTATAATCTGTACTAACTCTAAAGCAATTGCTGCAGCACTAGTGGATCTCAATGGTACTGCCTCCGGATATCTAGTCGCGTAGTCCACCACTACCAAAATGTGTGTATATCTGGAGTCAGACTGGCTCAATGGACCCACTATGTCCACAGCATTGAGTTCAAAGGAAACTGAGATCAGAGGCAGTGGAACCAGCGGAGCCTTGCGACCCTGCCCCGGCGCTACTTGCTGGCATTCCGGACACTCCACCACATTTCGCATCACCTCACTAAACACTCCCATCCAATAAAACCGAGCCAATATTCGTTCCCGAGTCTTATCGCTACCTAAATGCCCCGAACATAGGACATCATGAGCCAACCGCATGATCTCACGTTGAAAAGACTGAGGAATGAGTAATTATACACAGTCTGGCTTGTGCTCGTGGCTTGGGATACCCTATACAGTAAGTGCCCAACAATAACGTGGTGAGGATATATAAGCGGCCTGTTATCCACTTCAATTAAAGTCTGCCCACATACTGAGTCCAATAATGCATGGGTGCTCACATCACCAACCCGTACATCAACAATGCAAGGCCCCTCCCAATCATTACCTCTGGGCTTACTTGGTGTGGTTAGTACGTAGTGGGAGGCCGCACCACATTCCATCACTGCCAGACAATTCCGGGTGAGGTAATCGACCTCATGGCACCGGTAACAGGTGGGGTGAAAGGGCACCCATGGAGCCCATATGTCCCGCTGCCGGTTTGGCAATGGGGAGCGTTTCTCTGTTCTCACCCCACTGGGGGTCAACCTTACCCTCCATTGATGTGGAGGAAGGCCGCCCATGGGGTGCCGATGAGCATTGGATCCATGGGTGGAGGGGGTGAAGTGCTGTGGGGGTCCTGTCCTTGGGCCCATCATCCGGGGTCAGTGAGAGGGAGGAGCAGGGGTGACTACCAGGGGAGCTGACGCCGATGAATCCTCGTATCCCTAAGCCATCTGGTCTGCTGCCTCCAGAATGGTGGGTTGGGTGACCCAGTTCTGGGTGTCCGGCCCCAGCACCTTCACGAATTGCTCAATGGCAATTCGCGCCGTGATTTTCTCAGAGTCGTTAATGCCGGGGCAGAGCCTCCGTTCCATATGATCCACCAGCTGTTGCGCCACCACGCGGGGTTGCTGGTTTTCCTGGAACCGGCGGTGGTGCGTCTCTTCCTTAATATCGAGCCGCTGGAGAATGGCCTGCTTCACCTGATCATACACCAGGGCTTGCTTGTGTGTCAGGGCTTGATAGGCTGCCTGAGCCTCTCCGATCAAGTTGGAGCCCAGCTGGGCAGCCCACCACTCCCGAGGCCACTGTGCTGCTGTCGCCTGTCTCTCAAACGCAACCAAGTAAGCCTCGGGGTCATAGCCCAGCGACATCTTCACTACCCTCGTCCTTGGTAGTTGCACTGCTGGTTCAGCCAGCGGTTCCCTCCTCTGATTGGCCTCCAGGAACATATCTTGCATCCTCTCCATCATGACCGTCAAAGATTCTCGGTGCCTCCGCTCCTATGCCTCCGACAGCGCTTCAAATGCTGTTGGGTCCTGCAGCTGATTGCAATGGAGTCGTTCCAGGTACGTGCAATTACGAGCTCTCCCTAATATGGTCACCTTCCGGATTCCACCTACCATCAAGGCGGTCCATCTAGGAGGCAGCATAACACCGTCTTTACACAGCACCCTCTCTAATTGGGAGGGAGATTTACAACATCAATCCTTTCTCTCTTTATCACAGATGGGTCTCTCAGCTGTGCGTGAAATATATTTAATAATGGGCCACGGTATCTCATGGCATGCACTTTCAAAAAGCTTTCAAAACATTTAACGAAAACCTATAATCAAAACAATGCGTTTATTTTAACATACCAAACATAGTGCTTACGTTAAATTCCGATTTCCTCACTTATATTTCCCCATAATTTTTGTTTGTATTCTTTATTGAGATATGGCCTGTGCTGTTTATGATTAAGAACAGGATATTGCTGCACTGGTATAATCAGACATTACCCCACCTTACCTGTGTTATTTGGCACGCAAGTCTAAATACAAAAATCGCAGCGAGCGTCGGGTGTAAAAAACTCAGCGAATAAACGCTGTAGTGTGATTAGGCCTTTACACTGAGTGTGTGATATTTGTCTAAAATGATAGTATGTTCCAAAGTGTCAGAAATTGAAACATGATATTTTCTTATATAAAAAAAATGTAATTTGATATAAAATTCAGGTCGTAAATACCGAAACTTATATATGTAAAAAACGGTACTTGTAAAGCACTAAGAGGGTTGTATTTTCGAATTTTCCTTTCTTTCAAGCTAAAATTCCTGGAACAGCTAGCAAAGAGAAACCCTTACCAACTTTGTCTTTTATGTATGCAGTACCTTTTATGTTTGATGAGGCTTATAAATACTTTGAAGAGTGAATAACACTCTGACTTTTATGGTTCCTGTGAATGGTCTATTGACTGCTTAGATTGAATACATGGTTGTAGTGTATATTTTTTTGTAGAATGTACTTTTATAGTGTTAAATTATTCAGATGGGGTTGTCTGGTGAAATTAAATTTTGAATTGCAGTGAACAAGTATAAATGACATCATGTCTGTTCATCTGGAGGAAAATGCTCCAGGAACCTCAACAGTTCCAGAAGTATCTACCGATAAACAATAATATATAACACCTTTCATAGTGGACCACCATCACAAAGCACTTTACAAGATATGAAATTAAGGTGTGTGAACTATGCATCAGCTGCAGAGTCACTTACAATAACATCTCACCCGAAAGACAGAGCACAAAGAGGTTAAGTAACTTGTTTGCTGAGCTGGGATTTGAACCCAGTACCTGGTGGTTATAAGCCTCTTTCTTTAACCACTGGACCACACATCCACCAACATCTTAACCTTAAATTAGTGTGGTAGTAATCTTGATTATATGAGAAAGAAACATTTTACAACATGAGAGAACAACAACTTTCAGTACAAATATACCCCTACTTCCACTAGTGGTAATCGTTATTGTATTAAAGGAGTCAAAAGCCACCTTGTGCAGACTATTTGTTTATGACACCAGGATTTACCAAATTAGCATATGTGGTTCCCCAATATTCCATAGTAAAGTCTAGATTAGTGACAAATACAAATAATAATGCATGGTTCTGAACCATCCTTATTTGTCATCTGTGGGGAAAAAAAAATGTGTGGCAAAATAATATTACCAAATTGTTCACAAAAAACCCCAAAAGCCAGTTTCATTAACAATGTTGATCAATAAATAAAATGATGTACACATTAGCAAAAATGCAGAATCGAATAGTTGTATTGCCTCTATCCAATGCAAGTAATATAAAAAACAATGTTCTTTCAACTGTTCACTAATCTGTTTAGTAATATATCAATATTACTCTGCATTTATCAGCATATCGTCAGTGCAGCTTGTTAAAACTATTATATACATATTTGATACAGGATACATTAAGATCATTAAACATAAATGGTCTTAATCTGATCTATTGAAAATATATGAAAGCCATGTGTAATCATATCAAAAGCTCTTTTTAAAAACACACACTGTCGTCACATCTTGTCACTAATTAAGTGATTAACCTTTATGCCAATCCAAATTAGAAAAAAAGATAAACCTACCTAATTAAAACTTGTTTAAAAACTAATTGTCAAGGACTGTTTTGTTCTACTCAAAACAGATCATAACTTTAATCATTTAAGTACAGTATTTTTTCCTTGCCGTTTGATCAGCTCTCATTAATACCTTGTTATCGCCATGTAAATAAACTGACATGCGTAATACTTCAGTACAACTGGCTGTAAGCACACCTGGATAATATAGCCTGTATTTAAAAAGCATTTGCTTTAACTGAAAATGTCTCAACAAGGGAGCACATTTTAACATTCATGTTCTAAAATAAGTTTGTTTCATGAGTTACTTATAACATAACAATGTGTCTAATCATTTCTTTAGTAAAATTAAACATTTGGTTTTCTTACATGTTGAGGCACATAGAACATGCCTGAGATACCAACATACAAAATCCCTGATTTAAAGTGATTACAATTTCACACTGCAATTAATATTACTACCTGTATATTAAAACAGGGAGTGGGTGAAAGCCAGACCAAGCTATATCACACGAATATGATGTCTCTTTAGTCACATTTGTAGCAGGGTGGTAGGAAAGTCCTGCTGTTTATTCATATTGTTTGTTTATTTTTAGAACGGGGTCCCCCCCTCCGCCCCTGTGTTGTTATTTTGTATTTGATTATTGTTTTATATTTGTGTTTTATAGATGACGGCGAACTGACGTGTGTTTATTTATGATTTTGTATGACAGCGTAGCTGTACTTTAGTTTTGTTACTGTTTTTCAGTGTGGATGGGAAGCCCCATCCACATTATGAAACTCATGCAGAAGGTGGCCATCTCCCGAATTAGTTAAGTGACTAATTCGTTGCTAATTGGGAGATGGTCACCTGGACAAATACCACTCCGGGTGGGTGTTCAGAGGAGGAACGAGAGTGAGCGAGGAGTGAGAGAGAGAGGAAAAAGTAACTTTAAAAGAATATAAGGATCCATGAAGGCTACTGCCCAGCCGGACCTTAATTCATTTGTGTTCAAGATTTATTTTTCTTTAATTGTTTTATTTCTGCTCTGCGAGCAAGTGTTTATTTTTGTTCAAATAGTTTATTTATTTTTTTGTTTGCTTTAAATAAAACGGTGCATGCACCACTGCACCGTACCTTTGTTTTTGTTGTGCTTTCTTCTGGTCTGGGTCACCGCAACGCCATTTCCTGTCACAACATTATATATATATGTTTCGATATGTTGCACATATGTTTCTTAAGGGAACATGTGTTTGAATCAAAACATTGGAGGTATTTCGAGAGGGCTCTATCGCTATTAAAAAATAATTTCTTTCTTTATTTTCTCTTTTAAAAAAAACTTTAAAACCTACATTTACCTTGAACGTCTGATATTTCACCAGGTAGCATTCCACTTAGGAAAATAGTCCCTAACATAATTAGAATAGAAAAATGACATACACATAGAGAAAATGTTATTATTAAAATGATTATTATTGCTAAGATATTTATTTATTGGGGTCTTACCCTTTCTTATTATAATTTATCAGGACGTGTACAATTGTTGAATAGTCCGTGTAGTATTGAGTCAGACTCTAAACTTGTTGTTGGAGGCGGGGCATCATTCAAGCAGGCAGGGAGTGGATTGGCTAGTGCAGAAAGTAACTGAAACAGGGTTGGGAATTTAACTGGCTGGATTTGAAGAAGGGTATTGTTTGTATCCAGGCGATGACAGAATTGTGGACCAATCATGTCTTCCCTGTTGATTTGCTGTCCAGTAGCTGAGAATTGAGCCTTTATTATGGTGTCTTGTCACAGACATGATTTCCCTTGTCTCTAGACTAGTGCCAGAAAATATGTTTAAGTAGCTTTTTATGTTATCAAATGAGTTGAATGTTAAGTGGAAAAGCTGGTATTTATGCACAGATTGATTTTAAAATGTAATTCACAGTTAAGCACCTCAATGTTCCAGTGGGCATCTATGCAAAATAGAAGCCTGCTAGATCTGGAAGCTGATTGGCTGTTCGCACTCAATCGTTTTATATATATATATATATATATATATATATATATATATATATATATATATATATATATATATATAATACTGCTTGGATAGGGCAATAAAATAATGATAATTACTTTTAATATGTAGACTAGAGAAATCGTGCGGTATAGTTTTATGTGTGCCTGAACCTTTAAGACAACCTGACCGGCACTGCAACATTTATAGAATACTATTATTCTGAATGATTGTAAGGAGTAAGTGACAGGTATCCCTAGGGTGGTTGAGCCCCCTTTTTGTCTACAAAATATTTAGAAAAATATTTGCCTGCACCTTTAAGACACCTTTTAAAAAAGAAGGGATTTTGGAATTGAATTTCTTTGTGCTCTTGACACAGATACAAGAATGTATATTAAAATTAGTAACATTGTAACATGACAGGACAGTTGGGATATAACTAATCTCCAACCGAGTTCCCCCAAATGGGAAATAAATAAATAAGTCTACTAATCTTCTTGAAATACTGGTGTTGTCTACTGTGGGATCCAGGGAAAGCTTATTATTTACCCCTTCTTCACGAATATAAACGCTTTTTTTTGCGACTTTTAGGCTACTCCCCCTTGATCACTGCTGCGAGAAGTATTTTTCCAACCAAATTTGGCTTGTTTTGAAAGCATCTAGCTGGTAAATGTTGTATTTGATGGTTTTGTTATGTTTTGGCTATTTTTATCATGCATGTGTTTTTCTATCCCTTGCGATTATGAGGTCATCACCAGGGCAGAACTTCAATCATCATGATGTCCTGCTGTATAATATATCACCTCCAGAAAATAACATTCTGTTTCCATACCATTTTATCCCATCCTAAAATGTAGCGGGTCTTAATTATCAACCTAAGAATCATTATCAAAGGACAACAGTTCATCATTTTTCTTTTTGTTTATCCCTCTGTAAATGCTTGTGTCATCTTTCAATTTGATGTTGAAATACCTCCTCAAGACAAGTTATGCCCTAAACTCGATTCACACGGGACTAAAAATCACCACATAAGCAGGTAGTTTTGGAATTTTTACCAACATCTGTGAAATTTAGTCCTGTGTGAACCGTCCATTTCTTTTTATGCTTGATAATTTTGTCAGAGGTTCTCTGATTTTTTTTTTACAGGACATTGAGACCTTATGTAAAATTTTTAACTCAAGCGCCCTGTGTCTTTTTACTCCTATGTGAATCGATGATGTTAGTTATGTTAGAATTGATATAGCATTCCTGGGGTATTCACCTCGAACCAATATAATTTTTCACAATAAACCGTAATATAATATTAAAATTGGTATAATCTTTCCTGAGATTCTCCAGTTCAGTAAAACGCTATGATTGTGCATAACCAATTGGGGATGGGCGAAAATACAAAATATAATTGGCGACCCTTAAAAAATGTATGCTTTGAATGGTGCATTTGAAGATATGTATGGAAATACATATCACTCTAAGGACAAAATGGTTATTCTAGCCTTTGGAAAAGAAGGTACAACGAAATTAGGTATTTACACCCGGTTCATTGTTTACAAATCACAAAAGCTCCTTCTTTGGCCACAACGTCGCATTTTATTTTGAATTTACCAATTTTGCTTGATGAAAATTAATCCATGTCTGGGAGGTTACTAGACGACCTCTGCTTTTGACCAAAAATCAGGACACCTGATTTTTAGTCCTGTACGAATCAAACTCTAGCAGCCTGTTGTCCATTGTTTAACTAGTGCTAAGTTAAAAATAGCTTGTTTTGCATGTAGTCTTTGCTAAAAGGAGTGTTCTCGACATTTCAAACCATTATGTGAAGATCACAAGATAATCTCAATTTAACAGTTTGAAATGTCAAGATAATTTATCTTGTCTTAACTTGACATCATTTTTTTTTCCATTGTTACTAATAAAAAATGACAAATCACATTAACCAGAGCTCAATTTGGAGGAGAAAAGGAGAGGAAAAAATACTTAAAACAAAATAAATTATCTTGTTATTTCGATAACCACCTTCCACAATTGACTTCCTTTACTAACAGCACTCAGTAATGCCTACAATATCTAGTCTGAAGTGAGAACTGTAATACTTTTAAGCTCTTCTTTGAGGCATGTTTTCTTTGTCTTAAATATTATTTATTGTTGTGAGTAAACTAGCACTTAGAGGTTAACTGCCAGAGTATGGAGGGAGGCTATATAGCAATGTATGGTCATAAGGTTAAACCTCAGAACTTTCTTGCATCAGCAAAACTGCATCTAGCACTTAAGGATAGAGTACTAACAAGACAAGTGATAAAAATCAACATGTATAAAGCTAGGCCGTGACATTTCCCTTAGACAATACATTCTGCATGCTTGCAGACAATGCAGTCTGACTGTGATGAGCGCATGCACACCTAAGGTGAGCTTAATTAGCAGAAATTGTAGGTTGTTTTAATTGCAGGTTTTTTTAATGCATTAAATTAAATGTCACTATTTCCTGTTCCTTTAAAAAAAAAAAAAGAAATTATACAGAAATTATTTAATTTATCTTCCAGGTCTAATAAAACAATGTGGCTTGTGAGTGTGTAAAGCCATTTTTTTCATATTCTTTTAATACTGTAAATGCTGAGTCACCATCAAGGAAGCTAGACATTAATTTCCCCGATTAAATGAAGCAGATAATCAGCCATCAGAGGCTGGTTTCTCCACAGTAAATATGTTCTGACATGCTAAGGGAGAGCACTGAGGATCACTCGACCCTATTCACACCATCTGTCCACAGATTAAGAAAATTATGAGTATGCATTTAATACATATACTATTCTCTACTGACAAACCCACATGGACATTCAAAATGAAATATGTTTTTTCCTTTTAGTAGTTGCTCTGCAGTCGCTCACCCCCAAACAAATTAAAACAGATGTTTTCAAAAGAATATTTTAAAAGCAAACCACCCCCACGCATTACAGAGAGCTGCCGTTATTTTACAACATATTGGTTCACAAACTAAAATTAAATATATAAATAAACATCAATATACTAACATGAATGTTTTGATTTTCAAACATATCTTGTTGAACAAAATCAAAAACTCTAAATGCAGTATTGATTTGATAGTAGGAAGCTCTATAGTGTGTTACAGATATGGTCCTTCTTGCAGCAATGCAGTTAGTGGCCTTCCTTATGCTGCTTGTTGCTATGTGAAATATGCAGAGGAATGTAATATTAGCATGTAATACCAGCAATGGGTACATTTCACAGAAATCTTGAAATCTGTGAGAACCGTGAGAAAAATACAACCTTAATAATCATATTAAATTAATATTCCACTTAACATGTAAACAAGATAAATAAGTGGAATATCTCTGCTATAGCTTATTCAAAATAAATACCTATATTATAAGTGTAGTATTCAGGAATGCTACCGATACATATCAGAGTACTGAATACTTACTCCTGGGGCCGGTTGTACAAAACGGATCTTATCCTGGATCCAGTCTCCGATCTTGGTCCTATGACGTATTGAGTTGCACTAAAAGAATCAGAGCTGATCTTGAGCTCAGTTTCAGCTCAAAATTTGATCCTATTTCGATTTTGCTTCACACCAAGATCAGAGTGGGATCAGGGCTTCATTGAACATTTTATAAATGGATAAATTAAATGTTTTTAGTTTTGAACAAAGGAATAAACTAAATAATGTAATTCCTCCATTTAAAACTCATCCTGCTCTAGGGTTGATGGTTGCAAATTAAACAAATTAAACAAATTAAACTTTTATATATATATATATATATATATATATATATATATATATATATATATATATATATATATATTAAAGAACAGAGATGTTTGACATACACCATCAAAATACGTCAAGGAAACTCCTTTTACAATTGCTAAAGTAATTTTTAAATAAACACACCATATTTAGACAACTGGTCTACATAATGGTAACTTAATAAACTTCAAATATTTGCAGGATTTCACAAAAATATTTACCTCAGATTATTATATGAAAACAGAGATACTTTAAAGTTTTAGAAAACATTAATATTATCTAGGTAACGGTGCATTTAAAAATAGCCATAAATACTATATTAAGAAAATATTGCTGTATAGAAAACACTCAGGTCTATAATATATCATGGCTTAATACAGTAGACCTGACTGAGTGATGAAGCCTCACAACTAAATATTATTACACACATTGTGTGTGTTGACAAAGTCATACTGCCGTTATCATTTTATCGATTACAATTAAATCATTGGTTTAATCAGATTGAACATTGTCGGGTTGTTATGATTTTTTTAAATGTTTTGGTCAATTCCCTTTTTTTCCTCAATGAACTTGCCTTCTCTGACAGCCTCAATCTCCCCCCGTGTGCAACATTTTTTTGAGTGGCAGCTATCATCAGCCCTTGATTCAATTTGCTCAGAATGTGTTGATAATTTACCCTGAACCGATGCTGCAGCTAGCTGTTTGTGTGTTTAGTGGCTAACTTACTGCTGTAAAGAATACAGCATTGTGAGTGTATCCGTCAGATAATACACACAACCGTGAACGGTAACATTTATTATAAACTTTTTAGAAGTTAACAAAAACAACCAGATATTAACAAACTCAATCTGTTTATAGAAGCGTTAGATTTTTTAATTATAAATGTAGTTTGGATGGGATTAAAAAAAAAAAACATATTTAATATTCTGACATTCAGATTTTTTAAACACTGCGCCATGAATATGCACTTCTCATTGGTCAATTTCCCTAGTTACGACATGTGCAGCGCCAAAATCGGATCAAAAATTCAGATCAGTGGAGCCTGCTCATGATCTGGCTTCCGTGAGCCTGGAACCGATCCTGTTTTTTGATCTCGTTAGTACAACCAGCCCCTGATGTAGCACTAATATTAGACGTGGGCAAAGAACCTGGAAACATAGAATTCTGATTAGTTGCCACTATGCTGCACGGCCAGACTTCTTGACTAATTAAACAGGGTCTGGGTAGGGGGTTAGTCTATTGTTAGTGTATTGTATCTATCTCATTGCCAGCTTCACTATAAACCTTTACCAGCACAAGAATCAATATAATTCTCTGGTGCCGTGTCTAATTTTCTGATGAAAGATAACAGCCTTGCTTAGGTACACATGTTAACACTGCTGATATAGAAATGGCCAGCTTAATCTATAAAAAAACACCCAGAAGCTTCCATGGGCCTAAGCAACCTCTCAGCCCTGGTGAGCTTCTGACTGCAACTCTTGACAGGACATGTTGCTATTTTACATTCAGCTTTCAAAATGTTGGCAGTTATGCTAGCCAATTGCTATAAAACACTAAAGCTTCCTAACTCCCTGTGATGAGTCAAAGGGGTTTCGGTCTGCAGTTCAACCTCCCAACAGTAGAAGGCATCAAACCAACTCGGGACTTCCCTTACCAAGGTCTTGTGACCATGACAAAAGTCATCTTTTTGAGGGGCGGCACCTTGGTGAGGGGCGGAAGTACGAGTATGTAAATTCCAGCCACTGGAGTCAAGTGAAGTTAAGGATACCTGTCAGTCTGGGATTGGTGATCCACTGACTACTGGGGCGGGGTTTGCATACTAAAGGAAACGTGCTACTGTGTTCGGGGTTGGTCCTGAGGAATAGAGGCAGGGAAAAAAAGGCTGGAGGGAAGTACGTGCAGGGTTGGACTGTGTTATTTACTTTTAATTACGGACGGAGGTCTTACTAACTTTGCTCTTTTCTGTTTTTATTCCTTTTTGTTTCATTTTGGATTTGAGCAGATCACAAAGAGGATTAAGAGGCTTCCGTTCCTTTATTTTTGATTACTCCAGCACTCCCTCCCTCACATCCTTCTTTATTGTTTTTTTTTTCTTTTCCGTGTAATATTAAATAACATTTTTATTTTTTTTACATGTAAATCGCTGTCTGGAAAATCCATTTTTACTCACACACCTCACACTCCCACAATCAGATTTTTAGATGACAGCATCTTGTCAGGTAAGGTTACAAGCATTAGGGCATGTCATGGTTTAAAAATGTCACAGTAGTGCTTTGCTGCATATGGAGGCTACATATTTTGTTGCCCATAAGCTTTTCTGTGGAAAGTCCCAGAAATCAACATATTTTCAGAACTGAACATATGTCCAGACTGCAGGGCTTGATATCCAGGCTTTCACTGTCTGGCACTGCAGAGTATATAAGAGAGAGAGACCCCTTGTCCAAATTGTCCACTAAGCGAACTGTAGTTTTATGAATTTGGAACAGCCTGAAATCTTATTGGGTATGAAATAGTCATGTGATTTTCAGTATTTTCAGTAATCATACATTTAGTGGTTCTCTTTAAGAGTTTCAGTTAAATAAAACTGTATTACTTTTGAAGTATATTGAAATGTACCATAATTAAATTCAAATCATAATTAAAAACAAATTAAAACAAAGTGAATTTATTACCACACTGTTATATAGCACATAATTAAAAATAGCCTAATTATTTTTTTGAAGATAAATGGAATCTGTATTTTGTAATGTATACAGCTTCCTCCAGCAATTGAATACATATTTCTAATGAGATCTATTTTATGTATTCATTATCTGTCATTATCTGCTGTTGAGTTGGCACATAAACAAGGTTGTTAAAATGGCAGTAAAGTTATAAAGTTGTATCTCATGCAAGAGGTTTGTAAATCTAATATTTTTCAGCCTTTTTTTAATGTCATGCACTTTTAACAACCCTAAAAACACTTAAGTTTACTGATCAAATCAACATCAATAAATGTTATTAAAGATTCTGACAATTAAGAAGGAATAATATGTCAAATATACATTTAATTACACATTAAAATTGGAAAGATTCATGTTGTGTTATAAAGGAATTCTATGGTTATTATAATGCCTAAGTTGCATATTTTAAAACCCTATTGCTATTGCTTGTTATTAATATTAACAGTATAAACTGTTGCTAACATGTTTTATAAAATGATATTATCTCATTTATCTGTAACTCAAAAGTAATTTATATTTAATGGACTCTGGTTTATGACATTTCTTAACAGATTTAATCTCTTACCAAAATATATAAATCTCCCTATTTAGTGATAATAACCTCCAGTAAATGGATTACAAAGTAAAATGTGTGCTATGGCTAACAGGTATACGAATAGTGTCCCTCTGAGCTTTCTATATGTCAGTTTGCATTTAAAACGTACTTTTAGGATGCACCACAGCAGCTTGCAAATTGTTTACAGAGACATGGTCAAAACACAGGTTTCTTTTTTCACATAAAACAGGGCCGAGAGTGCCAGCTGGTACTAGTGTTGTCTCCTTTTTCATTCATTCAATGTGCGAGTACTGAGCACAAGCTTATCTGGTGTCAACATGCCCTTGTTATTGTGATTTGGACATTACCTGTATTAAAGCCCCAGTGCTATACATATTCCAGTCGCTGTAGAGAGGCACCAGGGAGTTGAAAATAGCCCATGGGCTGCACGTTTGCTTCTTTTGGTTCACATAGCAACAAGAACGCACAACCTCCAGAGGCATGCCACCAGGGAATTCTGGGAAGCTCAGCTGTCAGTGCTGGCAGCCATTCAGACACAGCAGGTGAGTGAGATTGAATCAAGTCCTTTCTCTGGTTCTTGTGTGGCGCTGTTTGATCTTTAGAATAAAATTATTTTTTCACCCATGCCACTTTTCACGATGGAACAATTCAGAAGGTTCAATTGCTATAAAGGCCAAATTGGGGGGGAGGGCTGGGGGGATTCAAGTTTGATGTTATTGCCAAAATCCCGTTGATTTTTAATGCTTGAATTAAAAAGTGCATTGTAACATTTCAGCTGTATCAAACTTTATTTGCCTAGGATATTCAATCATGTTTTGTTTGTGGGGGCAGACTAAATACAATTGCAATGTCAACAAGATGATTATGTTCTTTGCCTGAGGTGCCTTCTTTGAATAAATACACAAATAAATAACATAAGAAATAGTATATATGTTACAGGCAAAGCCCGAATTGTGGGTAATTTGCAAATTACCTGCTGACTTTTGGCAAAGGCCGAAATAAAAATTAAAATAATTTATTTTGGGCTTTGCCAAGGCAAACCACGGTCTGCCCACTGCTTCCCATGCAGAGTCCGAATCACTCCCGCTGTTCTTTCATTCCTGTTCTGAGTGACAGGCAGACCTTCGGAACAAGGAAGTAACATGAGAAACCCATTGACACTTACGTAGTATCATCAGCAACAGCCAGATATAAAACAAACGTCACACTTCGGAACAATATGACCCACAACATTGGAACAAAAATGAGCATGAGAAACCCCATTGACACTTATGTATATAAAGGACAGTATTATTAATAAAGTAATAACAACCAAGAAGAAGAAGAAGAAGAAGAAGAAGAAGAAGAAGAAGAAGAAGAAGAAGAAGAAGAAGAAGAAGAAGAAGAAGCTGTATTGAACTGTCCAATCAGAGAGATGGATGCAGTTACTGGGTGGAACATGAATAATGATTCACGTTTGACAGTGTTTATGACAAGCGATCGAAAGAGTTGGACAGCGTACTCAGCAGAGTTACTGAGAGTGTCCGTACATATCTAGATTTAATAACACTATGTAACACAATTTTTGTTCCTGGGTAGTAAGTGTTATTTCCTAATTGCTTATGCCTCAAAAGTATAGAAAATGGCTATTATTCCCCACAAACTTTGCTTTTGTGACCAGGACAGTGATATTTCAAAATATCATTATTTCCAATGGGAAAACGGGCAAATGTGTGTCTTTTCGTTCACATAAAGTCAGAAAAAAACAACATATGAATCCAAATTAACATGTATTTATACTAAAGTAATACAAAAATGATTACAAAAGATTTAGAAGTGAGTAGTTTTTCGAAATTTACGATTATACTGTATATACAGTATAATTGTAAATCTCGAAAAACACTTACTACCCAGGAACAAAAAAAATAAAAAATGTGTTACACGGTGTAATTTGTTTAAAATAAAGGCACGGTTGAATGACAAGTAGCATTAAAAAGTGTAAACCTAGAGAACCTGTCAACATTCATATTTGCAACCAACCACAGAGAATTGTGGGTGGGTTTATCCATTGACTGTTGCTAAAACAAATTGGTGGCTATCCCTGTCCTGAATCATCACTCTCACTGCCTGACGAGGTTAGACTACTGCAGTCTAATAATAACTGGTCATACAATTACCATTGTATTGTGTTGGAATTATTCTGTTCATCCACGCTATTTGTATGTCTTTGTGCAGACAACTTTGTTTTGTGTGTAGCTATAGGTGACAATTGTGGAAATCAACACTGTCACATCACCATGCCATGTTTACAACACAGTGCACTGAAGCTTGTCGTAGTTTGAACACTTTACACATCAAAATAGCCCATCACAACAATAGGAGGGGCTGTAAAATAACATAACAATAAAATAATTTTCTATTGAAGTAAATCTATGTTCACTTTCAGTTCACCACAGGTACCCTCTAAGAAATGTATGTTAGTGAATATTGCAAAATAATTTATGAACTAGGTATTTTCATATTTGTGAACTTCACCTTGTAAAAATATTTTAAAAGTTTCAGAACATTTTTTATTTCTTTAAGTATACATTTTATGTTGGTTTTAGCAACAATGAAATACGATAGTTCTAAATGCAAACTCCATTTCATTTCTTTAAAAAAATCACCACCTTGTTTAATTTTGCCTTCTTTAAAAATATCTAAATAAGCTGCCTTAGAGGCAGGATAAATCTCTCATTTCTGTGTTAACAAAGATTAATGATACTTGTTGCGCACATATGATAGCTATATAAGGTCTTTTATAAGTATTTTACTTTCACAGTTATTAGTTTAATAGAAGAAAAACAACACATTGATAAAAACATGTTTTTCCTTAGCAAAAGAGGCAAATGTCAGGGCTCGAATTACATTTAACATGTTTTAAGCTGACAGAAAGAAATGTGTTAATTGTATGCTTGTTAATTGCTTCATTTATTGCACACAGTCAAAAGATAGGATATTTAACACATTTCATCACCTTTAATAGCAATAGTTTAACAGTAGAAAGTTGCTGAAAAAATTCTAGTATCAATTAATCTAGGCACACTAATGATCAAGCAGAAACTGCAATAGAAAGAAATATACTGAACAAAATACCATGTCATATTAAATGGTAAAATGTAATATTTTGAAGGAAAAAAAAGATTCTATGATGTAACCATTTCATAAATAGAAATATTGAGATATGTAATGTTTTCATACAGGAAGGGCCTGGTTTGTGGATTGGACACTGGGAGATAGCATAGAGATAGAGAGAGAGCAAGATGGAAGATGCAGTTTCTTAGGCAGAAAAGGGACTATATTTGTTGCAGTAATTAGCAAAAAAATAGAATCTCAGAATTTGATATTATTGAATAGCTACTGTGTAATGTAATAACTAACTTGTTGTGTAGAAATTAAATTACACAAACAATAAGAATTTATTCACAAAAAAGTTTCTGAAAGTAAAAGATTCCACTCTGAATATTACCGTGAGTCTCTGCATTCACTTTCAATATGAAAATAAAAACCCTAGAGCTTCCCCACAGCTTGGAAGTTGGAGGTTATTCACAGTGACCATACTGTCCCAGGTTAAGGACTTAAAAATCTGGTCACCTTAACCATAAATAATAGGATTGGCTAAAACCGGATATGTCATAAAAAAAACCTATAAGCTGTGTACCTGTGTATTACTGTTAAAAAATTGCCATACTCGTTAAGGATACTTGTTTATACTTCTTACTTGGCAAATCCATAAAGTGCTGTATGTGTACAATATGGCAGACTATAAGTTAAAATACATTTTGTGGACACTATTTTAAGCAATACAATACCTAGTAGACCTAACATATTTCAAGCTCCACAGCACAACAGCCATATTTATTTTGTGTTTCACTATTTTTCTTTTTTTCTTTTTTTTGTACCAAATTACTGTACTGTTTGAAGTTCATTTAACACCTATTTCAAATGAAGGATGGCAAAAAAGCAATTAGGAAAAAAAAAACCTCCAATTAAAGTTTGATTATGTAATAAAGTACACAGCACATGGTGTACTTTTACTCTTGTGCAAGTTTAATTGAATCAAACTATAATTTGCAATTTGAATCAACAGTGAAATGTAAATGTATTACAGGAACCAAAAGTGATAGGGGTAGTAGTTTTACTTGGGAGGTTTGTTCCCCATAACAGTCAAAATAGAAAACAATGGTTGTGGAAAGCATGGCGCATATGGTTTATAAGAGTCTAGCAGCATTCTGCTTTGATTGTGTTTAAGTGTTATGGAAGGCAGTGTTTGGGTTTGAACAAAAACTGATGATGTTTAAGGAGGTTTCTTAAGAAGATGTCATCAATCCTAAAATCAATGCATGCCTCTTCCTCTTCCTCTTCCTCCTCCTCAAGGCTCTGCTTTTTAAAGTTCCATACTAATACTGAATAAAGAAAACATCAAAATAATTTGCATTAAAAAATGGTCTATAGAATTGGGAGATGAATGTCACATTCATGGCAGCTCTGTATGAATACAAAAAGTGATTCAGAAGTCACAGTCTTTTAAATAAGTAACCACATACAGTTGTGATGGGCTAATCATTGCTGTTCTCATACTGCCTAAAAATCTCTTCCTTGCTGTTTTAAACTGTACTTGCAATAACAGATAATGTCTTTTCTACTGTTTACACGTAGCTATCTTATCTTCAGCTTGAAACAGAGAACCAGCGAGGGACAGAGTCACAGGATTACATCTTGGGATTTAGATAAGGTGACATTCTGTCAAATTGTAAAGATAGAAAAGAGCAGAGCTTTTCTAAGAACTTGGACAAGCGTGTTGATTTACAAATGTGTTTTTGGATCCTTTCCCACCTTAGTTACCAGGTAAGTTATGATCAGTTTTTGATTTCTCATTGTTGATGAAGACAGTTAGGTCCTAGGCTTGAGATTTGTAACTTGCATACGAAATCGGAAAGCCTAGTACAACTCTATCTTGCAGAATATATTGTAACTACTTGTATCTTTCATTACTTATAGAAAAACAACCAGATAATCTCCTGTGCAACATAACTGAGATGTGGTGTTCAGTCCCGAAAACAATAAACGCAGTTTTAATCACACACACGATCACAAATCCAGAGTGAGTGCTAAAGTACAAGTGTTGAAATACAATTTAATTGTGAATAGTTCTGCAGTGTTGTTCGGGTTTGGTGCTGGCATAAAGCGACATCTCCAGATTTTGTTAGCTGTCTAACAAGAACAAACAAGTATTATTAGACAAGATGGTTAGTTTACAGTTTTTCCTTTTGCGGTTCTCTCTCAACCATAGCAAAAGGAACAAATCCCATAGCCATGTCCCCTTTTGTACTGTCAGTCACGCCCCCTTGGTTAGCGAGTGCAACCGTTTCTCCTCCAATCTGCGGTTGCCGCATCGCTTCCCTTCTGGGTCAATGACTTGGTGTACCGTAGCTCCACCCCCTTTCTAGAGGGCCGACTCCCATCTAACCCTTGGAATGAATTGTCAGACCATCCAGTTGGGCACTCTTTTCTCTTTACACAGCGCCCTCACAGATCGGGAGGGAGATTTATAACCATGATTCACTCTTTCTCTGTCACAAGCTAGTACAATTGCAGTGTACTACTTTATATTATACTGCACCATTCTACAAAGTACAGTATTGTACTACATTGTTTTCCGTGCCATTTGATCAGCTCTTGTGAATAATTAATTTGTGTTTATACCATGATAGTGGGACTCTTACCTTATTATCTCCTTCAAATAAATTGGCATGCATAATACTTCCAGTACAGCTGGCTGTAGGCATGCATCCAGATAGCTTGTATTTAAAAAAAGTATTTGCTTTAACTAAAATGGCACAGCAATGGAACACATTTTAACATTCTTGTTCTAATATAAGCTTGTTACATGAGTTAATAAAGTATTTGTTTTATCTTTCAAGTTGCATTTCTGTTACTTCAAGCAACAGTAATGTGAAATACCTGCAGTATATGGTATTCTGTGACTAATTTGTTTAGTGAGATTAAAAATGCAAATTATTATGTATTTTTTCTTTACGTGTTAAGGCACAGAGAAATAAGCAGGTTGCTAAATTTATTTTTAGATTTAAACAAATATATATATATATATATATATATATATATATATATATATATATATATATATATATAGAGAGAGAGAGAGAGAGAGAGAGAGAGAGAGAGAGAGCTATAACGCGGGTTTCGGGGACACACAATATCAGCATTACAAAGGAACAGCGTTATAAACAGAGGAGGGGGTGTGGGCACAACAACACACAGCTGACTAAAATACAAAAGAAAATAACTCCCTCTTTATAATGCACTGTAGCAAGGGGAGATCTGTGTTGACTCTGCTGGCGTGTTCACAGTGCTGCAGGAAGAGGACAACAGTCATCCAACAACCGCTTGTGAGTCAAGGCAGTGACACGGGGAAGTGGGAAAGTGGGTGTGTGGACTTTCCCTCTCTCTGAATGGCTGGGAGGCAGGTCTTGGGGAGATTTTTAGCCCTATAAGATAATGCTCTAATGTTTCCTGAGGTCTGCCCTTTTAGACGCGCTGAATGTGCGGAAGCACTGGTCGGGATCAAGAACCAGCGGGGTGGAAGAAGCCTCTTAAACAGTGAGATAGTGACAGCGGGGAACCGATGGACAGACCCCAGACTATTGTATAGAGCAGGCTAGTGAGCCGGTAGTGTAGGTCGGTGATCCGGGACATACGGGTAGCGGCGACCGGGATATCGCTGCCAAGTGCAGCGCCTTTTCTTTGTAGTTTTATTACCGTTTTATTTTCCCTTTTTCTTTGTGCCTTCCATTTTTGAATTATTGTTTGAAGCACCTGCGAGTGCTCCTGCACCCTGAACTGTTTACCATCGCTTGGTATTCCCGTGGTTCTGTTTACCATAGTTGGTAAGCAGACCATGGACCAACAGCACCCTCTGCGGGCTAAAGAAACAACAACCACCCCCTGAAAATAAAACTTGGCACCTGTGTGGTGTTGTCAAGTCCATCTGTCTGTCTCCTGTGTCAGTGAATTACCCACCACCCTTCAACATGCACATATAATGAAGCACTCGTGGATCATTAACTAGCAGTTTTTAAACTATAAATAGCCTGGCTAAACAACAGTCGGGAGTTCAGTTCGACGCGACCGACAAGCAAACCAAGTGCGAGAAGGAGAGCGGGTCGGGAGAGGAGAAGAGGAAATGGGCTTGTCCCAGGTTCGGCTGATTTTGTCTCCTAGTATGTGTAACTCTTTATGATATAATATTTTTTCCAATAGTTATTTAAAAATTGGAATGGGGTTAATACCATTTTTTTAAAAGCTTACTGGCTTTAATAACAGTCCATTGAGAAGGTGCTATCAAGTGTCTTACATCTTTATGGACTGGGAACATCCCAAATGAGTTCACAAAGTGCTATTAAGAAAATGTTATAACACTATAATTCAAGCACACAAACTGTGGGTGAAATCATTTGCTGGGGAGGGTATTAGCACTGATAATAAGGCAGAAACTGTACTAATGCCAACAAAAACATTCTGTGAATCGGGCCCAAAGTTGGTTACATGTAGTACCTTTTATTCTGGCTTTAATGTACACATAGTAGGTGCCATATTTAGAAGATATCAGTGTGCTGGTAAATGCAGCTGTTATGTTTCTTGTAATGCAAGTGAAATTGTGAAGGCTGATAACAAGAACAGAATTGCTCAACAAATGAAAATATTTGAGTAAGAATGTCTGCATGCGTGTCATATTGAGAGGCTATATAAATGCAAAAATAGGAAATACAAAAATAAAATGGATTATAGTGAATGTTCCATGGAAAAAGCTTTGTCTGCTAGTGCATACCTCAGTTAATCTCACCCTTCTGCTAGCTTTTCATTTTTTATAGACAAGAGGAATTTTTATGATAAGTAACACTTCCGTCAGCACTGCCCTTTCACTCTATGGGGTTAATCTGATTAAGGTTGACCCTACCATATGCTGTCTTTCATTGTAAACTGCTAAAAAGACCAAGCAGTCTAGACCTATTACTTCCTTTCTTTCATTGCAGGGTTTATGATACATCAACACAACCAACAGCCTACCAACCCTCTCTAGGTATGCAATTTCCCTCATTTCCTTGACCATTCCACAGGTCTGCCACTCCTATAGAAACCAAGTCCTCTTCTCAAACTCAGCTTTAAGGGTCAGTTTTAGATGGTATTTTGTGGTGTGGTGGTGGTGTCTCCTTGTGAGACGGGTTTGAGAGAGATTGAGACTCCTAAGCCAAAACAAAGCTCTGTCCCTAAACATTGGTGAACTGAAGCCTAAGTGAGTTTCAAGAAATGAGTCAATGGCTACCACATTCAACTACTGACCCCTTTCTGTATTTAAAACACGGGGTGCTCGCTCTTCTTATCTGTACTGTTTTGCTCCTCTGCTTCCCTCCATCACTTTTGCAACTGTGTTGCCTCTCCGCACTACTCCGTTCACAGATATAACGCAATACTGTGCAATGGAGCACAGTGCATCGCGTTCTTGCTCAAACACTATCTGAGTGTCTAAGGATTTTGAGGCAACGGCAAACAGTGCTGTAGACTGAATCGACAATGAACACTTCAAGTGTCCAAAAACAACTCACAAATTAACAAAATAAACACAGGTCTACTTCAACATTTGCCAGGAACTTGTTTCAGTACAAGTAGCGCAGCACATATTTTAGGAGTTAAACCAAAGTTTTCTCTGATAAAAGTAGAATATTTATTTACTGAAGCTCCTTTTGAGTATGCATTTTATATACTCAATTTAAAAATGAAATATATTTCTGTAGATTAAAACAGTAACAAAACATGCATAATACTTGTTAATGTTTTGTTTCAGCACTTTAGTTTCAACAAGAGAACACGTCCGCTTTTAAATTGTGATACTCTATCCCGTAGCTGAAGACTAACACCAACACAAATAAAGGGTGGAACGACGTTGACGAATGATGAGGGATGGTCACTCTCATGAATACTAAGAATGCTGTTTGATGTTTACTGTATTCATCTGATGTTAATGCACTCATGCTCTTTTAGCTCATTAATATTTTACCTACAAAGAAGCTGTGGGAGTCAGAGTTGAGGAAATTATTCTAAGAACCTTATTTTGTCAATATATTATGTTTATACTGTCACGGTGAGACATTTTGATTTTGTGTGTCTCCCCATGTCGATAGAGTGTTGGGTGATCGACTTCCATTTATTTTAGGGGTGATGCTAGACGGTAGAGAGCTACTGCCGCAAGGTTTCTGGTTATAGTCATGTTAATGGGACAATTGTATTGCCATTGCTGTGCATGATAATCATGTTAATAAACTTTATGATGGCCGTTTCCAAGAATATTTAATTTTAGGGCTGGTTGTGGTTGTTTAGAATGGCTACTGTCTTACATATAATTTAACATGTCTTAAAAGAATTACATCTATGGTGAATGTGGACAGTGGTACTATCTTGCTTTTCAACAAAAGGTTGAAAAACAAGATTATAAGAGTTTGTTATGTTTTACAGAAATATAACTCCATACAGTAAAGTGCTTAATTATTATTTTTAAGTTTGTATTTTGTTTTCTTTCAGACTACAAAATTATCAATCCTTAGGACATACAGCAGCTTTAGATGTTATAGTAAAATGATGATTCCTGTCACAACAAATTGCTTTCATGCAATTTGATCCACATTGTCATGCTGTGCTCATATTAGCTGTTTTATTTGTAAACAGGTTTACTACAATATCCAGTAGGCTGCACAACACTTAGCTTTCTGATGCATTTCAAAAAGATTCTATAGGAATTATTTTGAAAGCTGTTCTCATGATTGTTTTGCAAGCTCCCAAAGAGGCTGTAATAGAAACTAATTTATCCCCAACATTCATAGCAAGACATTCCAGCTCCACTGTGTATGCAGTATATTAATCTTGGCTCTTCATTGATTTAATTCCAGTTGATTAATTAATTGCACTTATGTATTTTCATAAGCCCAGATGCATACATATAATTGCATAAATAATATTCAATATGTGCAAATCAAATATGGCCTAGCACTTTTGAGTGATCCGAATCAATGTTCCAGGAGCTGCCAATGACTCACTAATATAAACATGTGACTCTATAAACTCAATATTTTTAGCCTCCTAGAGAAATACATTGTGGTGTGAATAATGTTCAAATATGAATACAGATACACAAGTTAAGAATGATTATGTATGTAGCACATAAAAAAAACAAACAAACAAACAAACAAACAACAAAAAAAAAATCTCACTCAATAATTTGATTTCAGTTTATTTATTTATTTATTTATTTATTTATTTTTTACAAGAGTTAACCCTAAAATTTAACAGATACCAGGACCAGAGGACACAGTTGAACACTGAGTAGAGACAGACATAGGGCAGGGGGTAGCGGATATTTTTTACAGTGAGTTGTGGGTATATGTTACTGGTTACCAAGCTACATTGTCGATTATTGACTAACAAAACAAAGTTCTGTGATCAATTAGCTACTACTAATAGGACTAACATTGATGGTTCCAATAGCATCCTCTTGTCCATCATTTTACTTTTTGTCCCTTTTTAAATCTGAAATATGGAAGCTTTTGATGTCTTTGGATTGAATTTCTCAGTACTTTAAATACTAAATGCTTAATCATCTGAGTTTACAGAAATCAATTTGCAGATCATCCCCAGAGAAGTTAAATTGCAGCATATGGATGTGCAGAACACTAAAGCACGATATCAGAATTGCTTTTCAAATGCATGCCTGCCAAATGCTGAAGTTTGCACATGATAGGATTATTTGAAAAGAAGATTTGATAAGTTGATTTTCAAAGAGGGTTCTGAAATGTAACTTTCTCTTTAGAGTCTGTGAATAAAATAGCCTTTGGCATAGGGAGAATTCATCTAAATATTTTTCTGAAAGTTATTCATTGCTACCAGCTCTCATCCTTTTCTAATTTTCTAATCCACCACATTTCCACTTTTTGGTACAACGGGCAGACAACTAAAAGAGGCTACCACCTTGGAGTGCAGTGGGCATCCCTAAGGAGGATTTACACAGCAGACCTTATAACTCACCCCATTATCACACACATGTCAGAGCAATCTTCTTCTCTTTGCATGCCTGCCTAGTTTCTGAATTTGTTATGGTTGCAGTTTGGTGGTGTCACCTGGTTCCAGAGCATGCATGCAATAAAAATGAGCCAGCAAGTGAAAGTGAAAAAGACTGCATCTCATTCTAACATTCTAATATCTGTCTGAACTAAGAAACTATCAAAAATCTTGACTTTTCTTTAAAATTCAGTACTATTGCAGTATCAGGGGCTGGCATTAAATGCTACTGCCAGTTGTCATTGCAGAGATTAAAGCTAGATATTGAAAAATGGATTTTGAATATTAGTTAAGGCTTCTTATGGGGAAAGGTAACAGATCCAACTCATGCCCTTTATGAAATATATAATCATTGCCCATTTAATGTAAAAAAGTGTCCCTGGCTGGCAGGTTACTCCACTACAAGGCAGCAATTCAAGTTAATTTCCAGACTACCCACCCCCACATAATGTAAAAAAAGACATCATATAACACAGTGTAATGCTGTAATCACCTATTTCTTTCTTTTTTTTTTTAATATATAATATCTCAGAATCTCGATCCTGCTAGAATGACCGTCCAAATAGAAATTTTGCTTTCATCAGTGTAGATGTTCTGCATCTCTAGTTTTTAAAAATGATATAGACAAATCAATAAATACTTCACAGTTGTTCATCTATTAAAGAGTATACACATGAATGCAGGGTCACATAAGCAGGAATTCAGTGGACTGAATTCTGGCCATGTTAAGTTGAGTGTTTTGGCCATTGTGCTCCTGTGGATTAGTGAAGAATGGTCTGTGCTTACTTAGTGTAATCGTGATTCAGACACCCAACAAGTCTAAACAGAGACTTGCCAGGCTGGGTCCTCACCTCCTGGATTTAGTAGCTTGGTTATCATCCGTTTGGTTGGCTGAGTTTAAAGAAGAACTGTCGATCTTCAGTCCTCTTGATTGGTAACTGGATTACAGTGTGGACATTCAATATGTAAAAAAATAAAAATAAAAATAATGACTAAATGCTTACTCTTATCACTACCACTGTAAATATAAAGCACTCTGTCTGGCCATTTAAACTTATACAAACAACACCGTGTAACAATTTTTATTATTTTTTTTGTTCCTGGGTAGTAAGTGTTATTTCCTAATTGCTTATGCCTCAAAAGTATAGACAATGGCTATTATTCCCCACAAACTTTGCTTTTGTGACCAGGACAGTGATATTTCAAAATATCATTATTTCCAATGGGAAAACGGGCAAATGTGTGTCTTTTCGTTCACATAAAGTCAGAAAAAAACAACATATGAATCCAAATTAACATGTATTTATACTAAAGTAATACAAACATGACTACAAAAGATTTAGGAGTGAGTAGTTTTTCGAGATTTAAGATTATACTGTAAATACAATTACAGTATAAATACTATAAAAAATACATTTTTTGAGGCATAAGCAATTAGGAAATAACACTTACTACCCAGGAACAAAAATTGTGTTACAAAGTGTAAACTTATTAAATAATTGATATCATCTAAAAACAAAAAACATCATATCAGAAACAATGACTTACTCTTGCATTATTGCAACCATTCAAATTTCCATCTGAAACCCTATTTTATACTGATTCAATTTGCTGCGACACCTCACAAGATTACAATAACCCATATAAATTAAAACAGGACTATACTGTATATATGATGAGGTTTCTCTTAATTGGTATGTTAGAAGATACTATTGTCTTGGGCAATGAGAAGTTTAAGCAAAATACAACATTTAATGTCTGGATGAGTTTTATCTTATTTTAAATGCATGCATATCAAAGACCTGTTATATTTTCATATTAGGAAACATGCAGTGATGCTATTCTGCTGATTCAGACTCCTATCTTCAATAGACTATTCAACACAGAGCTTAATGCCTTGCTATCAGGCTGGCAACCCAGCAAGCTTCGACCTTGTTATAAAGTGACTTTTCAATTAGAGGCTGCTCCCTGCACTGCATAGCCACAGTACCAATTAAACCTCTCCTCCGTGGCAGCAAAGAAAAGCAGGGAAAAATTCTTCAAATGGCATTAGCCATATTTTTCTGGTACACTATGTAGGTTAACTCAGCTTTGTGCTCTAATTGTGTCAACTTTTATGACATTTTCCTCTTTCTTCTTAGAGAGTAATTTGCCTCCTGTCCGCCACCATTGGTTCACACCTGAGGAATCATTGGCCAGTTATTTCTTTTTGAGAAAGTCAAGGCTGTTTAAGAAGCTTTAGGAAGGCTCATTATAGCCAGTGTCCCTGGCAGGTTACTCCACTACAAGGCATCAATTCAAGTTAATTTCCTGACTACTCAGCCCCAGATAATGTAAAAAAGAAAAAAAAAAAAATACATCATATTCCTGTAATCTTTATTTAGGGCTGGTTAGAGCTGTTATTTGTACTGGCTCTTTGTTCAGGGTCTTGCTGCTGACAATAAATAAATTACACTTGCTGGTTGGTAAATTGCACAGCTCTGCTGAGGCCTTCTTAACAGCAAAGCAAAGTGATGAATCTGTAGCCCATACATGTTTATTCATAAATAACCCCTCTGATTGGTTGAAGACAGGTACAGTCTTTACACATTTAAAGATAGATTTACTACTTGCAGCTATGTGGAACAAGTTCAAGCTGCTGCCAGCACAGTGCTGGGTTGTATATTGGCAAGTATTAAAAAAAAAGTATTTAAATAAAAAAAAAAAACAACAACAAAAATATAATTATTCTTACAAAACCCTGTCTTTTGAATTAAAGGAATTATTGGATTATTGGCACCATCATTACAAAGGTTCCCGTGACATTTTTTTTTTTTTAAATGGTAAATGATCTTTAATAAAATGAACAGAAACAATTAGAAAATGTATGAATTGTAGTTTAATGTCTTTCACTTTTCTTCAGGTGACTTCTCCCATAAACGATGAACTGCAAAATGTATGCCGTACAAGAACGATCAATACATAAAGATGTCGTCCCATAACACCTGCATTGCTTGCATGTCAATACAACTCTAATTACCAGTACATAGGACAAAGCACAACTGGGTGGGGGTTGTCATTTGCTAAATAATGTATGCAAATCTCAATCAGTCAGTAAGGTATATAATTGTATCGCAATGCAAAAACTTGAAATAAAAGATTCAGAGTTGTGAGGGACTCATTTATGTTATTGGTGATGAACTAAACAGAGAAATTCACATGTTTGAAGGTATCAGTCTTAATCCTGACTATGCACCATAAACCGACTGCAGCTAGTTCAGAATGCTGCTGCCAGGATCGTTACCAGATGTAAAAAACGTGATTACATCACCTCTCCATCTTGCCTAACTGCACTGGCTACCTGTAAAGTTCAGGATTATTTTCAAAACTCTCCTGCTCACCTACAATGCCCTTCATCACACAGGTCCCAAGTACCTCCTCAACCTGTTGACCCGCTATGTCCCTGCCCGCAAGCTGAGGTCCTCTGACTCTGGCCTGCTTGTTATCACCAAGCAAAAGTGCACCACACTTGGAGAACGCTTGTTTAGCTTCATGGCTCTGACTCTTTGGAACTCTCTCCCAGCTTTGGTGCGTGATGCTCCCACCATTGCTCGCTTTAAATCAATTCTCAAGACCCATCTGTTCTCTCTCGCTTTCCATGCTCTTTAAGCTTGATATCTACTATTAGCTGCTGTGTTGCTGCTACTATTTCATGTGTTATGCTACTATCACGTATTATGCACTTTTCACTGTATTTAATGTACTATTTCATGTATTATGCTACTATCATGTATTATCACTTTCCACTGTATTTAATGTATTATGCTTTTTTAAATTTTTTTTACTGTATATCATGTATTATGCATTTCTCTGTATCTAAAGTATTATGGATTTTCTTATTGCATCTTGTAAAGCGCTTTGTGATGGTGGTCCACTATGAAAGGCGCTATATAAAATAAAGATTGATTGCTTGATGTAGGTACAAAAGGGTAAATTAGGGGGCAGACAGGGGATGATTAACAGAAATAGAATTGCAGACCTACACTTGTTCATTGCACCTGTATATTGTTAACCACAAAGCTTATTCATCAATATATTTTGTTTATTATTTCTATTACTGTCTTGCTAATAAAGTTGGGAAGTTGCTGTATGCACCTTAGGTCCAGTGCCTGCTACAGTCTACCTCTGATAAACATCCTGTTGTACAGATGGTGCAAAAAGATTCACCAACTTCATATATTGCTTGTGGTACACATCAGATTACACAGCTATCTGATTAGTGTGTAACTAGGTTATAATAAGATGTCCTTGAATTTTAAATTTTTTTATCATATTGTGTAACAGTACTGTTGGATAACCTGGAAAGAAGTTTGAATGCAATATAAGATACATGTGTTTACAGGTTTGTACATTCTGTTAGTTTTAAAAGGAGATTATCAGAGGAGTTATAGTAACTGGTAAATGTGAGATTGCAAGATTGCATATAATTGCACTGACAGCGACCGTCTGACTGCTGGAATAACACAATTGCACATTGCTGGAGGAACCGATGCACTCAAGCGATAACATAGGTTAAGCACAAAAGAACAAAGGGTCACACCAAGATAACACCATTTTAGGCAGTGTGAGCCAGAAACAGTTTTCTTTACAACATGTACACAAGGCCCTCCACAGGGTGCCTGGGGTGATTGAACCCACAAAGAGAAGGAAGGAGGGGGACCAAGGTCAGAGGCTACTTAATCAAGGTACACCTAGCTCAGCTCACTTACAGACTAGTATTGGAGACTTGTCAAAGAGTCCTGGAGGATCAAACCTGAAGTATTGCATTACATTCTTTTGTTATGTTCTGTTTTGTTTTGAACTTAAGTTTTGCTTCGTGCAGTTCGCATATATGAAAGTGTGCTCTGTATTGTTTTGCTTTGAGCGTTCTTTCTTCTTCCTCTGTAATGGGAAAATGATTCCCTGAATAAACTGAATAAACCAAACTAATATCTGAAGAAAAGGACTCTGTGCTTTTCTTTGTATCTAGTTCACATAAAGAAACAACTATTCAGTACTACTTTAGAAACTTCTTCAAGTACTTAATACATTATTAGTTAATGTTTTGGTCTTGTAAACTGCACTCTCTAACATGATAAATAAAAATAATCTTAAATTTGGAGTTTTTACTATTTTTATTGTTTTCAACACACCATGCAATAAAGGGGTGAGCATTTTTTTTCAATGGGCTCATTCAGTTGACATTTCCTGCAATAACCGGATGCAGTGTGACCCCAGCTGTCAAACTGAAAGGAATTCCAGCCGTACCCCACATAGCTGCTGTCTCCTCTCGTTCCCATAAAAATGAAAAAAAAAAATGCATGGGGTGGTATATGATGAATGGGAATTCATGCCCACCCTCGCAGTGGGATGCTTAGATAAACCCTTCAGGCTTCACCCTCTGGGTTTATGTAGCATCCCACCCCATGGGTGGACATTACATTCTCATATCACACAGTACCCCATGCATTATTGTCTATAATTACAAGTACAGTACTGTAATGTATTTTTAAAGAAATATGCATCTGTAACTGTGTTTTGTTTAAAAACAAATAACATCTGTAAAGCTAAGAAATGTTACAGTGACATATCATTTCATTGTGTGATATAGGCAAGATAGAACCATTTTTCGTTGGATTGTCAACTTGAGAAGTGCTGTACATTTCCCAGGTAGCTTTCTTATCTAAGAGAACTAGAAATAAGTGCAACTAAAAGGAATTTTCTCCTCTTTGATTCATTCTTGCCAAGGCTTTTTTGAGATATTCCATAATTTGCTATGAAATTCCAATAAAAGCAATTGTTCAGTCTTATAAAGAGCAGTCTTGATGGGCTTCATGGAATGTGGCATACTGTACATCTTTGTGGTTTTTCAGTGTGCCTCAACATTGTCCAAATCCATAGTACCAAAAAAAAAAAAAAACCCAAAACTTTGTTCACTAAATATTGTTAACAGTCACTTGAGTAGGTAAAACTGTGATTAAATTGACAGCTCTAATTATTACCCCTCCCCCCTGAAACAGAATCCAGACAATTCACCTGTTAGATGTAATATTGAAACAAGAGGTCTGAAACCACAGAAAAGGGACATGCCACATGGGGATGTACATTAATTTACTATGAGGAGAAGGTACAGGGCCTGTCAATGATAGGTATCAGTAAGTTAGTCACTGCCAATAGTCAGTGCTCCAGTGGGGTTTGTTTAAGACTTGCTAATCCTGTTGTTGTAACCAAGACAGTCAGTGTATCTCTAGTGATACTCTGTCATTCAATGACAAGCTGTAGGGGTGACAGTCTTGTTGATCTTCCAGTCTCGTTCATCTGCATTCTCCAAGAATATGGACGTGTCTCAATATGAATTGATACATACACAACACGTCAATGAAGTTGTCAGGTCTGTTTCCTTGTTTGTTTTTTGTTGTTTCATGTAGTTGGTCTATCCAAATCGGTTTTGATAATTTCTAAGCCAGCACTACTGAATTGTGAATTTCCCTACTATGTTGAAACAACACTTGCTATAAGTTTCAATGCTCTTTGATTACCAATTGTATACCAACTTTTGTTTAACCTAGTGAGTCAGTGCACTTGCTAATGTGTTTCAGTTAAGTCAATATAAGGTGAAAGAATACATGTATAAATATACTGAACAGTATATGTTCACTATTTTAATAATCCTACAACAACTTGCCTTTATTTTTTCTTACTGCTTTGCATTTCGCCACACTACAACTCACAACTCATTTGAATTTTAATAAAATTCATGTAGCATTACCTGCACAATCACTGGTCACTCATTACAGGTGCTACATTGTGCATGAATCCCAAGATAACATTATGAGATTGGAAATCTAATTTAGAATAGAAGACTCATTAGTAGTGCTTTGCTTCCTGCAAGGCTGTGTGAGTGTTCTTATACACGAGCAGCCTCTTTTTAATCAGGTAGAAAGGAGCGTCAAGTAAGAAACATTCATTTTGAAGTATTTTTTTTTTTATTTCTATGCTATTTATATTCATATTTAAAAGACATGATGCATGTGTCTCAGTCAGAAATGGAATCACAGCGACGGTGCTGTATTTTCAAGAATACAGTATCACTTAATGAGAACTCTGTGACCTACTTTGATTGCTCCCCAATTATGTGAAGAATAGCTACTACGCCAGCTAGTTTCAGTTGTATTAACCAATGTCAAATCTATTGATAGCTTGGGCTTTTGCATATTAATGTGCAATATATCAACAGTCAATGAATCTCAATTTATCTGCTGTAGAGTTAAGCTCTTCTTCTGAAAATGGTAATGTAAAATATCAGTCTGAATTAAATTTAATAGAATGATACATATTGAGAGAACTTCAGTTGATCATACTTGACACTTTACTAATATTGTCTTTAGAGAAAAACCAAGAACTGAATGTTGGCACAAGAGTTTGAATAATACATTTCCAGGACAGATTAAAAGTACCTTGTCTTTGAAACAATGGTATACATACAATGGTAAATTGTGTCTGAAAGGGGTGTCAAATAAAAACAGATGTTTTGGAGGACAAAGAAACGCAACTAACAAGAAAAATATGGCAATTAAAGCAGAATGATGGGCATGTTGTTGCTCAAGCAATTAAAGGCACTTCGGAAAACTGACACTAAAATGTGCTTTACGAGTGGGCAGGGTAACGTCATTTAAATGCAAAATACTTTAGTAAAATGATTCATCTTGTAACTTGACTTTCAACAGTGTTTGATTCATAATCATCCAGTAATGACTTTCCCATCAAATGACAAATCAGAATTGGTTGTCTGGTAACACGGATGCCTCACTTTCCTCAGATAATGTTATATATGCCTGGAAGGGTTTTCTCTGTAATGTGAAATTACCTGACAGGTTAGAAAAATGATAGCCACTCAGAAAATGTACTAAAAAGTCTCCCCACCAATATTAATAGCAAATTATTCCATTAAAAAGGTGATGCCTGACTTCTAGAGCCATTCAGCTCAATTTAGCGATGGCTTAGAAAGACACTGGTCCTGTTTCATCTTTTAATTATAGGGCATGCTCTATTATCGCCAAAAACAGATTAGTGACAAATTCCACAGTTGCCATTCACATCCTCTGACTTTTAATATGATGCAATAGGCAATACTTAAAGACACACTCTCCCTTTTCTGTGCATATTTAATCTTTCTACAGACTAGTTCTTAAATAAAAAAGCCAAAGAAATTTATATTGAACAATACTGCTGCACAAATTTAACTGTAGAATAAAATACAAAATATATATTATGATATTTTAATAAACTATATGGAATCTGTTCTATCTCCATTTCTTTCTCTGGGCTTGATTGACAATTGTTGTATTGCCACTAATAGAAACACGTGTTTGGAAAATGATTTTACACAATTTATGACCAATGCTTAGTCAATTCCCAGTCAGTCACTGAGTTACATTCTATAAACACTAAATGCAAAAAAAAAAAAAAAAAGCCAATACTTAAACGTTGTCTTCAATCAGTTTAAAAATATGAAAGCAAATTGATCACATAATTGGTACGCAGGTACGCATGCGCACCAATAAAAAAAAAAAAATGCAGACTTCTATATTGTTTTTAAGACACAATTACGTACCATCAGTACATTTTTAGCAGGAAACCATTTTTCACATAAGCAGCGAGGGTGCTCACGCTTACAAGGTCAAGCATATTATCTGTCTGTGACACTTATCTCCTAACCTCCCAATTTTCTACTCAAGGTCTCTGGGATCTGTGAACAATCTCCGAATAACGGAGATTTTTATCACTGACCATAATTAAATACTTGGCCCCACGGTTCACTTAAGGCCGGGGAGGTTCCAATTCACTAAAAGTCATCCCTGTATGAGATGTCAGTAGCTGCTTCGAGGTTTTATAAAAAAATGGAGCGTGATAGGTGGGATCACTCTAGTTCATAATCATAGTTTCAATCCTTTTCTTTTATGGGCGCTTGAAACAGCCAGTGATAGCAGGGATCTCGATTTAGCCGTCCATTCAGAGAGGAGGGATGTTGTTATGGGGAGTGACATTTGGTGGTAGGCTATTGAAATAAACAGAGAATGCATGATGATTTGTTGAAATTGTAATAACCAGCAATCTATACTCTTACTCAAACATTCATGAACTATTGTTGTTGTCTCTGACACTGCCATTAAGCAGTGCTGCTTGTAAGTGTAGATTTCCACACTACAACATTTAATCAGCCCCACGCCTTTCTCCTGTGATGCATATTCATATGTGTAAGATGACACTGAAACCTTGGATCCTGAACCCAGCATCCTTGGCAGGGTTGCAATTCATTTTGACAATTGGTGCTAAACTATTTTGAAAGTTTAGCACCAGAGAGCTTACTGGTGCTAAATGATTAAATACCGCCCTAATAGCCCCCCCTTACAATGTTATAGACCTGTTGTGTATGTGGATGAGTGTGTGGGGGGGGTCATTTGAGTAGTCCAGACCCAATGAGAAACTGCCACCATCTATGGTTGCTAACAAATAAAAACAATTTATTCTGGGACTCACGTGAGAACCTGATGATAAGTTACGTGAACCCCTGTATATAGATAACATGGCATAAAGTGATGATGGTACAAGTTGGAATGGCACAAAAGATAGAGCAGCTGCCCACAAATTTATTCTGACAATATTAATATTAAATACTGTATGTCTGAAACCAGTTAATTGTATTAATGTAAAATGTCAATTGGCCATATCAAGCCATCTAACAGGGTAGTTGCCTTTCACTCAGAATTCCGGGCAAGATTGATACACTGTGTAACAAGATGGCTTTGTGGTGACATCACCTTGAAGAGAGACACCCAGTAATACATGGATGAAGCACCAGTGCGTGTTTTAGTTGAAAATCAATAGTTTTAACAGAAACAAAACAGTTAAACATAATAAACGGCACAATGGCCAAAAGAAATAGACACACAAAACAAATCAGTACCATGCTGGTGAAAATGCAGCACGAGTAGCAATTGTAGTTATCATTCTCTGTATATTCACTGACGTCATGTTCTTACTCCCTGAACACTTAGCCCCGACCAAGAAAAGGTGCGGGTTTGTATACATGTGACCATCTCTGGTGTAGCAATAAATAAATCAATCTGAAGATGGTCACATTCTACATGAGAGTTTATACTCTGTATGGCTGACAGCCAATTTGTCAATAATCAGTCGCTGCCGACCACACATTCTCACGATTTTAGTGGGTGGGTGTGGCAAAGTGGTTGGTAAGGGGAGCAGATGTCGCGGTGATGCGGTGCAGGAGTGATGAACAGACAACAGTGATTCAGTGAATAAGTGCTTTATTGCTCTTTTCCAGGTCTGGCGACCGTCAAAAATAATAAATCCCCGGCAATACACAACAATGTGTAAAACACGGGGATAATGAAACCAAGGGCACAGCCCTGAACAAAAACAACGGTACGGTCACCAGTCCTGGGTGATCGAAAACGTGCAGGTGCTCAGTGCAGTGGTGCTCCGGATAGTGCTCTCCTTTCGACAGCTCCGGAGATGTGCGTTAACTGTCTAGTGCTGAATACAAAAACAGACAGTTACACGGACAGACACAACAATACAAAACACGAACACAATCCACTCTGAGAGCTCCTCTCTCAGTCCGTCTCTCTCTCCAATCGTTTAACCAAAACGAAGGAGAAGATCAGCGTTACCCTGGCCCCTATATGTAATCCCGCATGATATCGAGATAAACGGTTGCAGCTGCCTTATTACTTGCAGCTGCCTCTCGTTTACCTTTCAAATCAATACGGTCTTACAACAGTCGCGCTTCCCTCCAGGCTGACCCACCTCCCTGACCCAGAAACGAACTGTCAGGCCAGCCCTCCCAGATACTTCTCCTCTCGTTCTTTAGCGCCCTCACAGGTTGGGAGGAAGATTCATCACCAGAACTCATCTTTTTGTCACAGTGGGGTATTTTAACCCCATCCATGCTGTGAAACAACAATAATAATAATCTTGTTTTTACACACTAAACAATACATTCAAATCATAATAATACAACACAAATGCAAAATAAACCAAAATACACACAAGTGTGGGGTGTAGACATGCACATGCTGGTATAAGCTGTTTGACCATGTGGCTTAAAAAGGATGATGAAGGAATGATTTATTGGTCAAGTATTCCTTCTACTGTAAAAAGAATATATGTTTTCTATTAGGGTACATTTAGCCATGTCATTTTGCTACATAATTACAGAATTTTAAATCTATTGTAAGTAAGGCTAAATAAGGCACAATATTTTTTAATCCATAACTGACAGGATATTAAAGTGTACATCTTTTTATTTTATTGTGTTGCTACAACTGTTTACGTATTTATTTATTTATTTATTTATTTATTTATTTATTTATTTTACATCTTGACCCATTTTTAAAGTCCATATCTCACATAGAAAATAATTTTTTGGCTTTGGGGTCGTACTTGGTTTACTTTTATAATGAGCAAGAATTGAAATCTCCATGATCAATTTTATGGCACAGAGAGACGTAAAACTATCATATTCTGGAACATACCAACAATGCACCGATGATGCACAAAGTTGGCGCGATGTCAGTAGGTTGAACAAATACTAGGAACAGAGGAGAGATATACATGGCTTCAGACTGTGAAAGCGATCATTATGCATTTCTCCAATGTTTTGAGTAGTCTGTATTACAATAAGGACAGTAGGAGTGTGGTGTGTAATGAAAGAAAGTGTGGGGAAGAAGAATAAATGGTTTGAGACTTGATTCCGAACTGTTTTGAACCTCCAGCGCCTGAAGGAGAAGCCCTGCTGTCTCCAGCTCTTGAGGGAGAAATAACAAAAAGAGGAGAGAAAAGGAAAAGTTCAAAGGATGAAAGATATAAGGAGTCCGAGAGAAAAAAAAGTAAGAAAGAGGAGGTGAAGAAGATACCTCCACCACAGCCCCAACCACCACCCGTGGAAACCAGTCCAGCATCAGGTGGTGTGCTCCCTTGCCCCAACGTCGTGGTTCCCCTATAGGAATGCCCAGACCTCCCTTCGCTGGTCCTAACTAACAGGTCGCAGCATTGTCAGGCACATTGGCTTGCCTGCTCTCCTACTCCGTGCCACCTGGACTTGCAGATGTCACGACGTGAGGATCAGACATCGCGTGCGCTCCCCCTGTTCCTCACTTTGTTTCAAAGATTAAAGTTTGTTGTGGTTGTGTTTTAAAGGAGGAACAAGTGGACATTGTAATGGCAGTCTGTGTAACACACAAGCAGTAGGAGATATGAAGAGGTCAGAAAATAAGAAATGTGTTCTAAGTTTTACATACCTTCTTGCTTTTGGTATGCCCGACCCCACAGGATCGTGCAGAGGGGGAGGATATGTGATGAAGTGTACATTGTGTGCAAAATTGGTCAGCTGTGAGGCCCTGGCTGTAAAGAATGCACACTCTATCTGGGTAACGGTTGTGGTGATGGTTTCAAAGAAAACTAAAATAATAAAATGTGAACATAACATAAATCAACTGTGTAGTAAACAAACTGTGAAATAATGTAATGTGTTTAAAAGTAAAATTATAGTTAATAAATTAATGTAAATTGGTTCCCACAGATGTATGTATTAGGTTAAATCACAGACTTGGATTTATGTTATGTTTTGTTGAAAATAAGGTATTATGTTAGAAAGGATATATGAAGGCTTTAAGACCCTGGGAAGCATACCTATGTGAGGAGTGACCATCAGTTGGTCTTAGTTGTTTAATTAGCTAATTATCTAGCAGTTAAAGCTGGCAAAGTTGAGATGGTAGGGGGAGGGGAGAACAAAGAGAAGAGACTAAATGCTGAGGTAACAGAGGCCTTTAAACTGAATGGAAAGTTTGTTTTAGGGTAAGCAGAATCAGCCTGCCCCTGTTTAGTTTGGTGGGAAAAATAAGTGTTTAGTTTAGGACCCAAGAAAGGGTTAGGTTTTGTTTGTTTATTTGATTTTGTTTTTCTAAAATAAATACAACCCGTGGAGGGTAACTGTAATACTGTTGTCAGTGCTTGTTATTTAAACACACCTGGTAGTGTGTGGAAGACTAAACTATACAGTCATAGAGTGCAACCAGAAGCAAGAATTCATCACAGTATGTGTGTTTGTGTGTGTGTATGTGTGTGTGTGTGTGTGTGTGTGTATATATATATATATATATATATATATATATATATATATATATATATATATATATAGTGATAAAGCAAAGGGTATGGTTATAGAGGGTAAATACGTCAGGGCTGAGGTTTTGACAGCACTTTCTACCATCACAAAATGGCAGCAGGGAAAGGACAAAATGGCCACCCACAGCACACTACAAATCCCACAATGCAAGGTGACCAGGGTGTGGTAGCCACACCTGCACCAAGTTAGACATAATCATCCACCTATAAAAGGGCTGGGTCTAAAAGGGAAAATAAAGAAGACAAAATTTCTTTGTATGACTTGGACTGTTTTGATCACCCTTCTGGCGGATTAACCTGGATTGTATGAGAACCGGAACTGTGTTTGAACTCTATGTTGAGTATCACCTAAAGCTTTGGATTGTCTAATAAAAATCCAGGCACCGCCCTGTTAAATCAAACTGACAGCCTTGTGGTTACTGTGGATCTAGAAGAGGAGTGGGAACGGAGTAAACATATACTACAGCTGAGTGTGTGTGTGTGTGTGTGTGTGTGTATATATATATATATATATATATATATATATATATATATATATATATATATATATATATATATATATATTAGAACACTATTATAGTGTAGTTTTATTAAAAATAAATAGATTTTAATGTGAAATAGGTGACATAAGGACTTTAAAGTTTTAAATTGCATTCCTCCTCAAGATGGCTTCCCATGTACCTGCATGGACTTCTCAAACTACATTTCCCATTACCCTCCTGCTCACATGTGTAACTGAGACGTATTTACCAGTGAGCAGGAGGATGAGGGGAAATGTAGTTCTGAGAGGTCTATACGGGTTAACGGGAAGCCATTTTGCGGTAGGGAATGCAATTTAAAAGTTTACAAAGTGGTCAAAATGTAAAAAAATAAAATACACACACCTTATGTAAACAGTTGTAAGAACACATGGGAACATATAACATAATAAAATAATAATATTTCCCTATGTACCCTTTAAGCTATTAACCTTATGTAAATGCAGAGAAACATCATACAGTGCATGTTAATAGTCTTAGATCTGGGAGTTAAAGCACTTTTAAAACCAATTATGTGGCCCTTGCTTTCTGTCTGACCCTGCCCACTGGTGCCTGAATGTTTCACAGCAATCTGTGCCTGTCTAATCATTGACACCTGTGTAGCCTGCTAGGTGGAGATAACAACACACCACACTATGCATGCCAATGTGAGAGTGGGATAGAGACTTTGAAAAGGTAACTGCTCAATGAAGCAAAACTTCATCTTATTTTATCCCACCCTCCTCCAGCCATTCACTCTGAGCAGGGCTTTATCACATAGCCTTGTACTATTGTCAGCAGTGGAAAGAGATTCATTGCTTTTGAACTTTTTTTAATTTCAAAATGACTTACTTGATTGCAGGTGACAGCTGCTATTGCATAACATGTACAGGTACTGGATCTTTAGCTATGATTAACAGTTTCTTGGAAGGTCAATTTATCAATGCCCTGTGTTGCAGCTTTGGTCATTTATCCCCATGTCCTCTTCCCTCACAACCTCATCTTACAGTTGGATGAATTCGCAAGACCAAAACAACAATGTAATAAATGGCAATATTAAAATAAATGGGATTGAATCAAAGTGGAAAAGCTATTACGGCTGGAGAAAAAGCTTTCCATGAGCGCAATGTTATACAACAAGCTATATAATCCAGGTTATAGAGAATGATACTTTGGAAGCAGAAATAGAAAAATGCAATGCATACAATTTGACAGAGATGTGACTATTTATTCCTTGCATCACTTATTCATTTAATTTTTAATTTTTAAAGTGCATGAGGACCAATCTTCATTATTAAAATGAAGGATCTGACTTTACAATTACAGGTATACTCAAAATGCATCAGCTGTAACCAAACCAGCCACAGTTTCGGAAGTTAATTGCAAAGCATCTAAAAAATTACACAAGCCCAGATGGATTGTGCACACTTTCCCTCTTATCATTTAACTGTGATTTTTAAAAAATATGTCATTTCAGGTACCAATACAAGAAAAAAAAAAAAATGAAGTAAAACCTATAGTGTTAAAATGGAACCGGTCATGAAACATTGATTATTTTGATTATAACACTTATGCTCACTGAAGCAAAACGTAATCTTATTATATCCATATCTGTGGCAGCCACTCATTCTTCTTCATGTTTTATAACTCTAAGCCTTTTACTGTGTGAAACAGAATAGTTGCAATTTAACTTTGCACTTGATTGCACGTATCCATTGGGCATGTCGAGTGGGTTTGTGGGGAACAAATATTACACAGAGTGTTATGACCTCAGATGAATTATCAGACTAACAATGTCTTAAATTACAAATTAAATAAATGGGATTTAAGTGCAAAAGTTATTAAGGAACAGCTAGATAAAGGTTCCTGTGATACACAACACAATGTTAATTTGTTCAATTCTCATATGTTTTTGTATTATAATTAATACATATTCAAAGACAGAGGGAACACTATAGCCCTGTTCACACTTGCATCTGTTCACACTTTAGTTGTTACTAGCGTTATACCAGTATAACCGTATTGATACGAAACCCAGTCAAGAGCAAAGGTTCGTACCTGTACAGTTGTGATAATACTCGGAACAGTGATGTGTGGACAGGTGGCTCGATATGAGAACGGAATGGTGAAGTCTGAGGCATGCGCAGCACACTTATACCAAAGACATTACCAAGATTCTTAACTCTGCCTTTACTTCTGTCCTGCTTGTTTTATTAATGTATTTTTTTTATATTTACAGATAAGTTAAAGTAGTAAATTATCAAAGTGAAATTTGAATCAATGTTTATATATATTTATATATATATATATATATATATATATATATATATATATATATATATATATATATATATATATATATATATATATATATAACTTTATAAATTTTATATTTATAAATTGACAGATGAGACTCGTTTTCTGCGCAAAGCATGCGCATGCGCATCTCTGGTACTGCATTCAGAAAAGTGCATTTTTCGTATAAATTATGATATGGTATGGTACCACGGGTAATGTTTCTTGTCAAGACACCATGAGCAAGAGCAAAACAGAAGTTTTTATTTTATTTTTAAACATAAAAAATAAGCTCAAAAGCAGCACCATTGACTGCCAATAGAAAATCCTCCCGAGCTGTCTATCATACAACTGAGGTCCCCATAGAGAATCAGTGGAGTTGAGTATCTTGTGTATCCTTGATGTAAATCCCCTTTCACATTGGCACTCCTACGCGGGCGCCGCCCCGGGTTCTGGCTACCCGGGTCACAGTGAAACCACTTACCTGGGTTGTACCCAGGTTGACCTGCTCAGGATGTGGGTCAAAATGCTTTGACCCCGGTTGAGCGAGACAAGATACACGAAGGATGATGAAATAACAAACAACCATGCCTACGTGAAGGTTTCACTTCTGCAAGGAACGTTTCTGTTTATTCTGTTCAGCCATATATTTGTTTCTTGTAACACACCATGGGACAGATTGTAGCAGGATGAACAAACATTTGCTCTAATCAACATTTGGGCTGAGGGTTCAAACTCTGAAAGGGAAAGAGTATTTTCATATGCTGTCAAACATATTGAACCCTACTCTGTTAAAAACAAACAGCTTAAATGAACCAAGTGTGAATTGGACCTTTATGTTACACAAAGCAACTACAAAGGACAGAATACTCTTAAAAGGTAGAACAACAGTATTTGATCCCAACATTCACATTATGATTTACTTGATTTTAAAAGCACAGTTCTGCCTTAATCTTATTTGTATTTGTTCTCCTTTCTTATATAATACTGCACTGTATCTGATTGTCAGCTGTATCGTTTCAGTAAGTTAAATCTAACATATTTAATAGCTAGCAGGAATATTGTTATTTTACCTCTGCAAATGTCTGATCAATACTCTTATGTATTTGATGATGCTGCATTCATTTCATCTTGTTGTTACACAGCAAGTGTCATGATAACAAGATAATGACCAGTAACAAAGGACAAAAAATAGCTACTGCTGTTTCCAGGGTTTCATCTTACAGTAGAGCTGCTGCTCGAATTTGCTACTATTCAGTTACTATGTTGCCTGCTTTGTAATCCAGGGGCATAGTTGTAAAGAAACCCTGCATAGCACATATAACTGTAGTTTTGAGGATAAGTGTGTTTAATATTACTTGCATGCTTTTTCTGATTTGTATTCATTCAAAACTTGCAATGAAGATTGCTACAAAAAGGATATTGCTGCTCTAGAAAGAGTGCAATTATTCCAGGTTTAAAAGGCATGTCATATGCAGACAGGCTAAAAGAATTGAATCTATTCAGTCTTGAACAAAGAAGACTACGCGGCGACCTAATTCAAGCATTCAGAATTCTAAAAGGTATTGACAGTGTCGACCCAAGGGACTTTTTTGACCTTAAAAAAGAAACAAGGACCAGGGGTCACAAATGGAGATTAGACAAAGGGGCATTCAGAATAGAAAATAGGAGGCACTTTTTTACACAGAGAATCATGAGGGTCTGGAATCAACTCCCCAGTAACGTTGTTGAAGCTGACACCCTGGGATCCTTCAAGAAGCTGCTTGATGAGATTCTGGGATCAATAAGCTACTAACAACCAAATGAGTAAGATGGGCTGAATGGCCTCCTCTTGTTTGTAAACGTTCTTATGTTCTTATGTTCTTATGGAGGCAAGCCATTTACAGTTGTTGCTGCATTTTCTTCAGATGTCTCATTAAAATAAAGGGCACTCAGGCTTGAAACACTCACAGCGTATTACTTGTAAATGATCATTGCATGGCTTTGTGGAGAATACAAAACCTCTGTGCTACTATATAGTAGATCAAGCATTAAAAATAATTTGACAGACATCACAACAGGACAAATGAGCTATGTCCAATGAGTGGGGTATTCTAATTGCTCATTGGGGTAAATCTTAAGATATTTGGATATAATTTGCTTTCCCTCAGAACTGATTTGTTCTTAATCTTTGTCCTGCCATACAATAGTCCAGCTATAGTACCTGGAGTTCATCTAACCATAAATATGTTTGGAACCTGTGTACCCCAAATTGTGCCACCATATTAACTGGTTTATACCCAGAAGGCACATAACTGACTACAATGACTTTTCCAGCATGATTTATTCTATGCCCAAGATCTTTAGGCACTGAAACAAACTGTGGCCGTCAAATGATCCTGGCACAGAATCTGTATTTGTTTACTGCTGTTGAGTTCCACACTCACTTTAATGGAAGCCATAAAGCAGCAGTTAGGCGTCCATGAACACAAGCTGAATTTGGCCAGAGACTTTGTCTATGGGTGCTCGCAGCATATGTATGGCTATTTATGGGGTTCAATAGATTCATTATTGTTGGTTATCATGCAAAAAATAAAGTAGCCTATAACAAGTAAGGGGGGGAGTTTACTACGGTATCATACTTTCTGTGTGTGTTTGTTTATTAGACTGCTACTGAGGATGCCTGTTATTTTACACAACTCTGTATATTTGTATTCTCGCAGTGAATATGTTGTTTGCATTTGAAGTCCTGCAATGGGAAGTATTGGAAATACATGTAATTGAAAGACATAGCAGCAATGTAAAACTAAGTATACACAGAAATGTGTATTTTCAACACCTGCATTTATTTGCATTACAAGTTACAAAATACAAGTGCAATGAAAACAAGTACGTGTATTTCTGATACTGCACATCCCTGCCCAGGCCATTTCATAAGTGACAGAAGCCTAATATTTGTTCTCATAAGTTTTTGAGTGTATCAGGTTCCTGGACTATACTGTCTGTCCGTTCCTTCATCCGTCAGTATGTCACACTTCCAGTTGTGCATATATCTGGAGAATCGATTATCAAATTGCAATGAAACATTTTATTTGAGACTATTCTGTACATACTGTTCCTATATGTCATGGTCATCATTTTTTTTCACCATAGTGATAGCGGTGATGGTACTGACACATGTTTAATTTACTGCTATATTCACACGGTCTGTAATTGCACCTCTTTCACATGTTCTTGTTATTTATTTTTAAAAATGACGGGCCAATGAGGGAAATGGTAAAATAAGAAAAAATAAAGGAAATTGTAAATTCCAGGCCACCGGACAAAAATGATGACAGAATTCTGAGACATTGAGGACAATGCAGTAAAAACATGTGTTTGGAAGTGTGACAAAGATGGCTGTAGTGGGGACATCAGACCAGAAGAAACACACAGTACTGCGACAAGGAATGATAAATGGATGCGCTGCTGCACGGTTTATTATTATAAAATAAAACAGTACAACAAAACAGGACACGGCAGTGGCAGCCAAAACAAAGAGACAAACAAAAAATAACTACACAGACAAACACGGTGAGTTGATACTGCAACTTTAACTATTTTTATTATCGTTACCTCCATCTCCAATCCCGTTCTCCACTCACCAAACACACAACTCTGAGTGAGTGAAAATATGCAGCTTTTATGCAGCTGTGCAGAGACTCGATTGCTAATCAATCATTCAATTGGAGTCTTAGCACAACTACACGTGAATTAATAAAGGTGTAATTCCCTGTGCTCACATATTATTACATTTTACCTGCACGTGAAGTGCTGTGCAATCCCTGTGCCTAAATACAAATATACATTTTAAACACTCGTGTTACATAGACCCATTTATATCCTGTGTACCAATGACTATACACCAACATTAACACACTACACGTAACATATACACAAATAAATAGCCCAGAGGTGGGATACTTTGCCACAGGTAGTAATATTGTGCTTTGTTTATGAAACATTGTGACTAAATATAGTATTAAAGAATACATGTCAGTAAGACCATTTGCATAACTAATTAATCACCCAGGCAAGGGTCATTCCATTTACATAGCTCAGGGGTGCCTTGTTCAAGCCCTATACATAGGAATTCTATAGGCAGACTGTACAGTTGGAGTGTATTTACCCAAGCATGAGCAATTCCCAATTCACTGTTAAATACTATCTTTCTGCACTTTAACATGCTCACTGTATAGTAGAAATAGCAGTGCCACAAACAAATATGAAGATGTTATGAACAATGCAGAGCTAATCTCTGTTCATAGAATGATTATTTATGTATATTTAATTAAACAAAGTAAAATCTCAGCGTATAATAATTCTCAGTAATTTTCCTATGAAGTATCTGTTCTCCACTCTTGCAAACACATCCCTTAAAATGTTAATAACTTTCCTAATGATCCCATTAATTCTGATGATATGCAGAAGCAGTTTTTTTATGTTTTTTTTTTTTTTTTAATTAAAAAAAAATATATATTTTTATAAAAATAAAAAAGCATAAATACATGTACAGTATATTTCTGGCAGAGAGCAAGAACTGTGCTACGACCAAACTACATCAACTGGTTTAATATAAAAACCTGGAAGTTCAAAAATTCATAATATTTTAAGGACTGTTAAACAGGAACTTTTTTATAGATAATTTATAGATAAATTTCATTAATTAAATCAAGTTTGTAGTTCATGAAACCTGAAACTAGTTTCCACTGGTTATGGGGAGACATGAGGTATATTATTTACAGCATAAAAAAGAGAGACCTGGGTACAATGCAACCAGTGGTAATGTGTGGCGTATCATATTGCAAATTACCAGTTCAACCAGTTCAAAAAATCCTGCGTGGCTTTTTGGTGACTGACTATTATTATCTACTGACCTTATTACTGTCCAATAGTAATGGAAAACTTCCTGGATGCTACGAAAGCTTTGACTTTGAAAGGAGGGTTGTTTATATTACAGTAGATAAATTATGCATTACTGTCTAAAAGAGCTAAATCAGGATATTGAATTAGCAGTTGGCAAATGCAAGTTTGCAGCACATCAAATGGAAACAAAATGTCTCCTGAATATTCGAATGATATAATAGAGATAATACATAGCACATACATGTCAACAGGACTACAAAGTCAGCACAGAATTCCTACAGGGGATCACATATGATTAAGGCTACGATTTTGGCATGGTAACTTTTAGTGCATTTCAGACGAGGTGCGGCAAAAACATAGAATTCGCCAAATAATGTAGTTTTAGCTACATATACAAGAGCTTTTAAATAGTACACCAAAATCAATAATATATGTGCGCATTTTTGTGTTTTATGTTGTATGTGGTGTGTTTCATGTTGTCTGTTATTATAGTGGTGCACAGAGTGCGGGTTATGTAGTGATGTAAAATGTATAACTGTATTTAGGCATGGGGATTGCACAATCACTTCACATATAGATTACAATGGTTATTTGTATACGGACATGGGATTTGCATAATTAGTCCACGGGCAGACTGTGCCGAGATTCAAGTGAATGATTGATTAGCAACCAAGTCTCGGCACAGCTGTGTAAAAGAATGAATGTTTCACGTACATGTGGTTGGGTGTTTGTGGAGAACAGGAGAGAGAGGAGGAGTAAAATAAAGTAAATAAAAAATAACAATGGCTATTTTGTGCTGGAAGCACCAGCACGGTACTTGTTTGTTTGTCTCACCGTGTTTGTTAGTGTCAGTCTGTTTTGGCCACCGTGCCGTTTATTTTGTTCAGTGTTTTGTTTTCTGTTTCAACTTTTTTATTTTCTGTTATACAATAAAACACTGAGCACTGCAGCATCTCAGTTTTGCCCACAGTTGCTGTGTTTTGGTTTCATTTTCTGGCCTGACGTCACCCCTACAGCCAGCCTGTTCACACACCCATGCAAAATGTTTAGCTTTGTTACAAGGAGTTACTGATTGTTAATTAAAAACATTTGTGTTTGGCCACACTTGAGATTGCATTGTTGACTGCTTGACATCATTCTGGCACTCACAAATTCAAATGATCACAAATAAACTTCACACCCATGTGAAATGTTATTTTTATTTATTTTATTATTTTTTTTAGTGTGCCTAATTATTTTACCCCTGTTTTTCTTCCGAATTTAGAATGTGCAATTATGTTCCCTTCAGCAATAATCCCCATAATAGCTCAGGAGAACTGAAGGTCAGTGGACGTCTTCCGATAACCCAGTTGTATCTGTACACCCAGCAGCTCAACAGCGGTTGCTACCCTGGAGAATAAAGTCCAACCCTGCAGGTGTCCATTTTGAGATCACCAGGCCACTGTTGATTGTGAGGAAAACTGTTAATGTTGTCTCCCTAACCTACGGGAGGGCCAGAGCCATTACAATACACCCCGTGTACATGTTTGTACAGCTAGGATGCAAACCTGGGGTCCCATGACTGTACAACTCACTCTGCACACCACATTACCTACTCAGGGACCCCTAGAATGTTTTTTTTTTTTTTTTTTTTTTTCTGATCTGGTATGGTTTTTCTTTTATGTATTTTTTTCTGCTATTCCAGCTTGTTTAATTGCACATTGGTAAAAGGTAGAAAATATTTTATAGACAACAAAATAGATGATATTTCTAGATGTTAGAAAAAAATGCATTTTTTTCTCTTGGATATTCTGCTCTTAAAGAAAAAAAAAAAAACCTTTTACATCCAGGTCTCGATGACCTTTTAACCCAAACTTTGTATTTGTTGAGATCAAACACTGTCTAAAAGCTAAGTTCTGGTCTATAAGACCCTCTTCTGCTTTGAAGGGACTGTAAAACCCAGCTGAACCTTTTTGAAAGCAAATACATGTGGGAGCTTAAACTGGCTGAGAGGAAATGCATTGTGTTGTCATCCTGTGCTGGAAAGTATTACCATTATTATTTTATTATTAAAGATTCTTAATATATCACGAGCCCTTCCAGAACTTAATGTACAAGTTGTTATATTTGCATGAATTTTGCACAAAGTTTTACAAATAATGGTCATATACTGGAATAAATTATAGTTTAGCTATTAAACGGCACATGATCATTAGAAAAAGGGCAA